>NC_132841.1:23767638-24379781 GCF_048164855.1 Canis lupus baileyi
ATCACAGAAGTATGCATATTCCTAATAAATACAAAAAAAAAAAAAAAAGCCCAGGTAATTATAAGTTACACTGTCAGTTTATACTCAGGAGGAGACAGAATCAAATAGTCATTGGTTGATGTTTTCTATAAGAACAATGTCCATAGACATAAGACATGAAAAAATCATTGTGGCTGGGTTAGTAAAAAGGCTGGATTCAAGGAATCCATCATCAGGACCCTATGTTCTATAAAAGCCAAATAGTTTAACCGAGAGAAGCACAGGTCTATTATACTAAAACAAAAAAATTGTTAAGGTTATATCTATGTTTACCCATATGAACTGAGCTGAATATTAAGTTGCATATTCTCAATTTTCTACTTTATTCAGAAAATACCTTAAAAAAAATCATAGTTGAGGGATGCCTGGGTGGCTCAGCAGTTGAGCATCTGTCTTCAGCTAAGGTTGTGATCCTGGGTCTGGGGATCGAGTCTTGCATGGGGCTCCCTGTGAGGAGCCTGCTTCTCCCTCTGTGTCTTTGCCTCTTTCTCTGTCTCTCATGAATAAATAAATAATAAGATCTTAAAAACAAAAAAACAACAACAAAAAAGAAAACTACTATAGTTCAAGGGCATTACATGTAAAATTAGAAATACATTCTATTCTTTGGTCTCCAGACCTCAAATCTCAGTTTATCTCACTTGAAATGACTGATTCCTTTTTGGCTGGCTTAATCTTATCACTCATTTTATTTCTGACCATTCAGAAAGTCACTGTGTAGGCAATGAACTCCTTAGGTTCTACGGAATCGTTAATATTTTTCAATACACTAAAAATGATGTTGGAAACTGCCAATTTTTTAGAACAGAAAACGGAGAGCCAAAGAGTAGAACATAGTACACAAGAATTAGAATTCAAGTTAAATTGAGTGGCAAGCTAATAAGACCAATAGAAGGAAGATGGGGAGACTGAGGCTCACGAATAGGTAGCTCATTGAAGCTTTAATACAGAAAGTCGGAAGAAATGATGGGTCTAATCACAGGCAGATGAAAGGCAAAGTATCTACAAGGCAAGAACACATCAGTATCACACTCCTTATTAAAAAAGAAAAAGAAAAAAGAAACATGTTTTCCCCCAAAGAATAGGAAAATAAAAGTCATTAAGGTCTTTTATGGTGACAATGGTGAGAAAGAGAAACAGAACTTGCTTTGTATTTTTTTTTAAGGATTTACTTTAGAGAGAGACAGAGAGAGTCATGCACCAGAGAGAGCATGAGCACACCAGTGGGGGGAAGGGCAGAGGGAGGAATCTCAAGCAGACCCTGAGCATGGGGCCCAAGGCCCAACTCTGGGCTCGATCCACAACCCTGATATCATAACGTGAGCCAAAACCAAGAGTCATTCACTCAACCTAGTGAGCAGCCCAGGAGCGCCCCTATTTCTTTCTTTTTCTTTTCTTTTTTTTTTTTAAAGATTTTATTTATTTATTCATGAGAGACACAGAGAGAGGCAGAGACACAGGCAGAGGGAGAAGCAGGCTCCATGCAGGGAGCCCAACGTGGGACTCGATCCCGGGTCTCCAGGATCATGCCCTGAGCTGAAGGTGGCACTAAACCGCTAAGCCACCAGGGCTGCCCAATGCCTCTATTTCTATTATTTTCTAGGTTATTAACAAAGTGTTGAGCTGTCCCTGGCGGGCCAATGACATATTTTAGAGTACCAAAGAGAAACTATCAAGTGAGGTTATGTGCCAAATTACTCAGTGCTGAAGTTTTTTGTTTTTGTTTGTTTAAGTCACCCAGCTAATTAAGATTGCTTTTCTTAAATGTTAGTTTTTCATTTTGCTTTGTTTTCTTAAAGCAACTTCAGGGACATAAAAGGTACTTTTCAATTATGTAGTAGTCTTTTAATTTTTAAAAAGAGCTAATTAGGAATGTTTCCCGCTTAAGCATAGGGTCTTCCAACATGGCAGATAATAAGAATAATCGAGACTAACTGTGATACCCTACAAGGCACCTGGAAGTCATCTGAAGTTTGTTCATCCTCTATATGAGCTCAGTGACCACCAAGTCTTTTTCCATAAAGTCTGGGCATGTTTGGGGGTCATTATTTTTAGTTTTTCTAGTTGTACTAGGGCTTCTTTTTGTTGCAAATAATGGAAACCAACTCCAGCTAGCTTCAACAAAAAAAGAAATTTAGGAACCCTAGGAGACCAAGGCAGCTCATGGCTGAGAAAGGACTGAAAGCCAAAACTAGAAAGTTGGCATGCTCTCATTTCTGGGCAGCTGCTTTGGTCTCCGCTGTTAGCCTTTCTTCTGGGTGGTTCATGTGTCTACACAGTGGGCAGAAGCCATTACCCTGGAGTTCTGGAGGATACATTATAGTTCAACCACCAAAAGAGACCGACTGTCTCTAGTCCCAATTTCAAATTTCTTATGGAGAAATATGACTGGTCCAACCTAGGTTGGGCATCAACTCCTGATCCAATGAGCTAGGGTGGAGGAGGGTGGAGATGGTGATAGGAGAGGAAATAAGGGGGAGGCACAAAGGACAAGCACGGCTTCCAGGAGCTCACACCTGTGTTTGAGAAGTAGTGTGGAACAAATCCTAGAGAAGGAATTGTTGGAAGTTGAGTAGATAACCCAAAAGGGACCTGATACACTAACCCATATGATGCCATTGAGAGAGACAGGGTGGGTATGTGCACGTGTGTGTGCCTTTATCAGGCTGTTGTCCACATGCGATGAGATACTTACTAATTTAGCACTATTTCCTGAGCATCTTGCTTGTGTCAAGTACTATGCCAGGCACTAAGGAAATAATGATGAGCCCAATAGTCTCTCTTAGAAGTATTTAGGTAGTGTTTGGAAACAGATATTCAATAATCAGATGACTATATAATTAAGTAATCTGAAGAAAAAGCACAAGGTGCTTTGGAAACATCTAATATAAAAAGGTGGTCTAATTTGGGTTTGGAAGATAGTGAAGAGGGAAGACTTCCTTGACTGAGTAAAGGTGTAACTGGGTTCTGAGGAATAGGAAAGAGGTGACCAGAGGGAGGGAAAAGAGGATGAGAATGTCCTAGGCAATCAACAGTCATGCAAAGGCCCTGAGGTAGAAGACTGACTGGTACGAGATGAATTTGGAGGAGGCAGCTGTAGGGGCCAAATTATACAACTATAGGCATGGGTTTAAGTCTTTATTCTAAGAATGATAAGGAAGGCGAGAGCGGCTATCATAAGACTAATAAGGAGGCAACTGAAGTAATCCAGGCAGAAGATGACTGTAGATGGGCTATAATGGTAGTGGAGATGGACAGAAGTGGTTGGATGAGATGATGTTACTGACAGGGACTGCAGGAGTGGGTGTGCAAAGCTTACGGTTGCTTGGCTTTCTTACTGCTTAATGCTGAGCCTTTACTGAAAATCAGATGATTCTTTATTTCTGTCTGGCAGGTCTTGCTTTTGCTGGTGCTGGCAGATGTTTTTATGTTTGAAATTATGCTCCCTTAAATCTTTACATTATTTTTAATACCCTTCCTTCTTGGGGTCTTATTAGATGTGCAACTCTCGATACATCAGTGTGAATGGCCAATGCCAGGTAACAGGGGCAGTAGGAACTAATAAAGAAGTTGCTCCTATACTCCTCTTTCAAGGATATTTAACCTGATTGAGCCAGAAGTAACACAGAAGGCAGAGGCACTAATATTAGTTGGTCATTCTCGTTTTTATCCCTTTATTACGATTCAAATAACCACCTCTTCGCCTCTGGCTGTCATGTAGCTGGGCAGCAACAATAAGCCCCAAACCATCTAGGGAGGCTACACACTGCCCATGGCTTTGCAGTACTAGAGAAGACTGCAACACATACATGAGGTCAAGATCACTGCACTTTTTTGTATGGAGGCAGAGAGGAAGTTAATTGGTATTTTAGATCAGAGCCAACCAATGGAATACACTAAAGTTATGCCACCATGGTAACATAATGAGTAAAATTGCACCTTCTTTCATGTATTTACCAGGAAATACTGGCAGAGAGAGGTAGGTGTTTCAAATATTCGAAGCTATCTAGTAACTAGGGTTTGACGTATACTAATTACAGCCTAACAGTTTCATTTATCAAGTTGAGTAACTTTTACTCTGCTCTGAGGATCTGCCCTATTGAGCCCTCTGGCAGATGGATGTGGTGACTACTGAAAAAGCTGAGTGGGAAGGTGAGTCATTTTGGATGACCTCTATAAAGCAGGTTTAGAAGGGAGTGGAAAGCGATGCCCCATTATGCCAGTTTGAAATTAATTATGTCTCACTAGAAGAGCAGGCTCCCGGGCATAGTTGACAAAGTATGTTTAAAATCTGATTAGTTTTGGTGAGTTAATGATTGCATGTTCAAATAAATGGACTTAGTATATTCACTGGATCAACCAACTCCACAATTTATTATTTTTCTTGGGCAGGAATTGAATGTAAAACCACATTAACATCACATTTGAGGTTATACATACTCACAAGTGAGGAAAACCAAAGAGATTGCTCCCCCAGCTATCATAACTCTGTCAGAGCATAAAGATAGATATTTAGAGTGAACTATAAAACTTAATTCAAATCCACAGGGAAAAAAAAAATCCCTCATAGTCCTCTGAAGTTCGATTGAGACAAAATCAGTAAATCCACCAGTATAATTTCCTGAGCATTACAAAAATCCCAGCTATTATTTTAGATTAAAATTTAAAAACTAGTGTCAACAAGATTCAATCTGATACATATATACTTAACAAGAAATGCTACGAGTTCTCTGAAACCTCTAGTTCAATTTAAGGTGTCCTGATGGACATCACAGTTTGTGTCCCATTTTTTAAATTAATATCACAGATGGGTAAGATGAGAGTTTATACCTAAGTGAATAATTGGGAATTATGTAAAAGGATAGCCAAAGAGTAGCTACTTTCTGCTTTAAAAATTCAAACTCCAGGGCAGTCCAGGTGGCTCAACGGTTTAGCGCTGCCTTCAGCCCAGGGCGTGATCCTGGAGACCCGGGATCGAGTCCCACGTCAGGGGGACTGCATGGCTCCCTGCATGGAGTCTGCTTCTCCCTCTGTCTGTGTCTCTGCCTCTCTCTCTCTCTCTCTGTCTCTCATGAATCAATAAATAAAATCTTAAAAAAAAGAAATTAAAAGAAAATTAAATAAATGAAAAATAAAAATTCAAACTCCAGAGTCACCTGGGTGGCTCAGTGGTTAAGCGTCTGCCTTGGGCTCAGGGCATGATCCTGGAATTGTGGGATGGAGTCCCACGTCAGGCTCCTCTCATGGAGCTTGCTTGTCTCTGCCCCCCCCCTTTCTCTCTCTCTCTCTGTGTCTCTCATGAATAAATGAGTGAATGAATGAATGAATGAATAAATAAATAATCAAACTCCAGGGGCGTCTGGTTGGCTCAGTGAGATCGAGCCCTGCCTTAGGCTCTTTACTAGGTATGGAGCCTGCTTAAGATTCTCTCTCTCCCTCCCCCTCTACCTCTCCTCCTTCCTTTCACACACTCTCCTAAAATAAATAAATAAAAAAATAAAGTTCAAAGTTCATCACACTTAAGAAATGAACATTTTCAGATAGAAGGCTACTAAGTAACACATTATCTAAGTGTTTTTTATATGTATCATATTCTAGGTATTGTGAGAGTAAAATTCCTTATATCTTGAGTAAAAAAGTAACTTGTTAGGTTTTTAACACATTACCATTATGTCAGTGGGAATTTCCCAAGTTGATTATAAAATATCACAGAAAAAATTTACTCTCATAAGAAATACTGAATTGCAGAGTGATCTTTGTAGACATTTTCCTTAAATTGAAGGAATAAATTTATAAGCATGGAAACTAAACATATCACATCATAATGTTTTGGCTGTAAAGTGAGATTTATTCAAAATGTCCAATACTTCTGCCACTAATGGGAGCAATAAACTACGGTTCATAGCAAAAAAAGGGACTAAACCCCACTCCTTGAAAAAAATATAAATCGAATCCTAAAGATTTAGAGGAGCCTTCCTCATCAATTCAAAAGCTACACAGTAGGCACATTTGTCTGGAGATGGAAGGGCCTGGGATGGGAATACAGCAAGCACAGCCTGGATTGCAAGAGTGAGTGGCTGCATGTCTGGTGAAGCAGAGAGAAACTTCACATACCGTGCTTGAAAATTCCTTGGACGCAAGCATCTCATGGGAGGGAATGGAATGAGGCGGCCACTCTATTCACCAGATTCAAAGTTAATGCAACATGGGTGGACTGTGGTGACCCTGAGCTGTACCAAGTGGTACAGAAAGGTAGTGAGGCATCTGAAAACAAATCACCACAGAGCAGAAAGGTAAACTGGTGGGACAGCCTATACAATGAGCCAACTGCTGGCAAAGGGAGCAACAGCACGGAATCCGTAAGACAGCATTACTGTCGACAACACATCACTGGAACTGTTCTTGACATAGCCGTCCAAAGGCCAGTCTTATGTTCTGGGAAAGGCGGTGAATTTATACATGTGATAGCCTTATGAAGATGTCCCCCTAGCTCCACCATCTCCTAATGCTCACACTCTTGTGTAGTCTCTTCCCACAATGGTCCAGGGTGGGTCTGTGTGGCCAAAAGAATACAGCAGACGTGATGTCACTCCTGAGGGTAGGTAACAAAAGACTTCTTGGTTGTACTTTCTCTCTCTTGGAACACTTGCTGTGCAAGGCACCAGCTGCCGTGTCACGAGAGCCTTGTGAAAACACCCAAGGTGAAGAACTAAAAAAGCCTTTTGCCCCCAACAGTGTGAGTGAGCTTGGCAGAGGATCCTCTAGCTTAGGCTTTTAGAGTGCCGCAGTTCTGGCTGACAATGTGACTGCACTTCATGAGACGGCCAGAACCACGCAGCTAGGCTGCTCCTGGATTCCTTTCCCTTAGCAACTGTGTGATAGAATATTTGTCTTAAGCTGCTAGGTTTTGGAGTAAATTCTTATGTAATAGCAGCTAACTAATACAATTGTAATACTCTAGTTTTGGAGAGAAGGGGTTAGAAACAATCTTCTTACTTCGCAAAACCACTAGAGCTTGAGCAAGAATCTATACTAGCAGTGGCAGCAACACCATAGCTGGAGTTGCAGAATCAGACACATTACCTCAGACAAGACAACTGTTAAATTAGCCCTATTAACATTAATTCATCCCAAATGTCACTTTGTTATACAGAGAGACAGAGAGAGAGAAACAATTACCACCATAACAAAAAAGTTACCAGATGGGGAAGGTAATTCCACTACAACAAATGCTTCCAGAATTTCTCAGTTTTTACTTTCCCAATAGTACAGAAAATCCATGAGAACTATAACTATACTGAAAGGAAAATATAGTATATTAACACTCTTAGCAATGATGACAGAGATTAATAAATAATTTTATATGTGATGTCTAATAAAGAAAAAATGACCAATCTTGTATTCAAGGAAACTAATTCAGTTTCTTCCTTAATTTCTGGCATCATGCTCCATAAATGTATCTACATAGAAATTTGAAAAAAAATATTATCAAACATCTCAGTGAACAATATTTTCCAGTACAATGAATTCAATATACCTCACTTATTTTTCTAGTTGGATCTGCTATAAATCAACTGATTTGGGATTAAAAATCTAATCAACATAATGCCTGTGACTGTGAAGTTGGCAAATTTCCTGGAATCTTTTCAAACTTTAAAGGCTACAAAGCTGCAGAGAATATCAAGATGGGCTACTGGACAGAGATATTAGGTAACACAGGTCACTGGTTCTTCCCTCACTCCCTCTGCTGATAATGGAAGGAGTGCAGGAGACACCTATAGTCTGTGGGAAGGTAGTTTTTATTTGTTATTAGTACAAAACCCCCCAAAACACAAAAACTGTGCTACATTTTTTTTGTCTTTATTTTTCTGCTTGGTAGATAGGCTACCAGATTTCAAGGAATGACTGGTAAAGAAAAGGGGCATTCTAAAAAAAGATATTTGGGCATTACTTTATTTGGAGAGGTTTTTTTTTTTTAATGCTAAAAATATGATTGACGTAGTTTGTATTTCATTAGTCCAAGAAGCTTTAATAAGAAAAATCATTCATGCTAATGTGAGAGATTTGATACAAAATAAATGAGGAAAGTGTGGGTGGGGAGGGAGAGAAGGCATTCTATTATAATAGGAAAAAGGAGAAATGAAGGAGACTTGAAAAAAAACCTGTTTCTATGCTGTTAACTGAATTCAGAGGATAATAAGTTGATGTAATATATATGACCCTCTAAAGTGGCATTTGCTTGGAGTCTGAATTCAACAGGCTGTAATGCATTATTTATTCACAAATTACTGCAAAGCTGGCTCTGGTTCCTAAGACATTGTCTAGACTCCCTAGACTCCTCTAAGGCTGTATGGCAGGCTAGAGGCTAAAGCTATTTTAAAAAAATCTCCTTTTTCCTCTAAGAAAAGAGAGAGAAAGAGATCTACTAGAGTTTTTTGAAGCCAAACTAGTTAAAAGAAGCATGGAGAAAAAGGACAAAAAGCTTCTTTTCACTCATTAGTACAACTGTCATTCTTTAAAGCCCTAATTCTTTATTTTTAAATGTTCATAAATTCCAAAGACCATAATTCTGAAAGACATTTGCAGCTAAAGATGGCCCTAGGAGGAAGAAAAATGAAAAGACCTACTCAGACACCCTGCCTGTCATTTAGTCCAAATTTCTTCATTCTAAGTCTGGGTCAGAGGCCAAATTTGATCTGCCCATGGGCCCAGCTAACTCTTAGAGAAGTCTGAAGAAAGCCTCTTTTCTTATCCTTCCCCCTGCTTCCATCTGTTTCTTGATGATCTCCAAACAGACCTGGACTTGATGGCACAGGGTCTCTTTACCAAAATGAGAACACCTTGGAGACATATAATTTCAGACTTGATAAGAAAGGTCATTTTCTCTGTCACTCTTTCCTGGCTCCAGTCCCAGTGTTACTCAGGGCTCCCCTGCCTCTTCTCACGTATTCTACAACCAGAACAAAGTGTGAATAAAAATTAACCACCCTATTTTTTAGATAGAATGAATTTTGGTTAGAACTGACTCAAATATTGCCTCCTTGGGGAAAGCTTCCCTAAGCAGTCTCTTGTGCTCTTCACAGACTGATTTACATGTCCCCTTTTATACTCCCATTGCATCATAAAAATATATCTGGTACAATACTTATAATACTGTGCAAAATTTATGGTTCATTCGTGTCACCTTTGTAAGCTTCTTGGGAGAACAATGCTTTGTTCATCTTATTATCTTGGGCATTTAGCATAACTCCCGGAAAAAGCTAGTGTAAGTTCTAAGAGCAGACTCTGGAGGCAGACTGCGTGGAATAAAATCTCAGCTCCTCCTCCAGCAAGTTATTTAATCTCTTTGTGCCTCAGTTTCCTTGTTTAATATGGATAATTACAATACCAACATCATAGCTTTGTGAAGATTAAATAATGTACATAAAACACTTAGAATAGTGCCTGGCTCAATGGTAACCTCTCAAGAAATGTTGGCTAGTGTTTTCATTTTACGTAGTATGTATGCAAACTTTTGTTAAAATACTTGATATTGCTAGAGGTTTACCTTCAAGACTGTTGTGGCTAGAAGGGTATGTATAGATTAAACAATGAACTATAAATTCACACAATCATCATTTTTCATACTACTCATTTCACTATTATTACATTCAACAATATTGTAAGTATTCTATTGTGTGTGAAATGAGAAAAATTATCACTGCATTCTGAATTCCAAATAACCGACCTATGAATTTTTGATACATTGGTACACAGCTCATTCATAAATTGAGAAGCGCCTGTGTTCTACTAAAAGATGGCTGATAAGACTATATGAGTGATATACTGAGGAACAATTTCCAGAGAAAGATCAAATCTTCATGATTTATTTGAGCTCCATTTGTCTTGCACCCGGTTTAATATTAGCTTAGAAAGTAAAGTTAAAGATATTGATGATAGGAAAATCCTGGAGATTGCCCACTATTGCAAAGATCACTAATGTATTGACTTTAGAATTGTAAAGCTATTTGCAAATCAAAGAAGAATATCAATCTCTCCCAGTTTCCTGAGCTTCAATGATCAATCTAAAAGGTCAGATTCAGAAGTGCCAATTAATGCCTTTAAAAAAAATCACGTCTAGAATTATATATTTTGAGCAACAGAGTATCACTTTAAAAACTTTCTCCTTCATTCTCCAAAAGATATGAAACCAAAAAGCACTGTTCTGTATGCTTTTCACAGACTAATGATCAAGGCTGTATTTACAACATCAAGGGAGCTTTACATCGTCACGGACACTCTACCATATCTAGTGTGTTCAGTCTGATTCTACAGCCAGAGAATCCGTACGCCACAAATGATAGCAGACGTGAGTTAGAGGGTGTAAAGGGAATTGCAAGGAATTAAATAAGAGTAAAATACTGGACCCCACTTCACGATGTGTGGTACAGACAGAAAATATAATTAGGTTTAAAAAGTGTTGACATGGGGATGCCGGGGTGGCTCAGTGATTTAGCACCTGCCTTCAGCCCAGGGCGTGATCCTGGAGTCCTGGGATCGAGTCCCACATCGGGCGCCCTGCATGGAACCTGCCTCTCCCTCTGTGTCTCTGCCTCTCCCTCTCTCTCTGTGTCTCTCCTGAATAAATAAATAAATAAAATCTAAAAAAAAAAAAAAGCGTTCACATGAAGTCATGAGTAACTGACTTATAAAGTTGTTGAGGGAAATTACATTTTTATTCTATTATTTTTATACGTTTTTATTTTTTAAAATTAATGATTAAAAAAATTAATGATTATTTCCGAAAACATCCCTTAGTGTTCTGTTCCAGGCAAAGAAAGACTAGTTGGTTAGATGGGTCATGTAACTAATCCAATTTTTTAAAAGATATTTGTTTATTTATTTATTTACTGAGAGAGAGAGAGGGAGAGACAGACAAGAAGACTCAGTGTGGAGTGCAGAGCGTGATGCAGGGATCAATACCACAATCCTGAGATCATGAGCTGAGCAGAAATCAAGAGTCAGACACTTAACAAACTGAACCATCCAGGTGCCCCAATTTGTTTTTCTTATAAAAGAAACAGATGTCTGGATTTAAGAAATAAGAAAAGGGATTAAAATAAATAACTTGAGAGAAACAAGAAATGAAAATATTTTATATGGCTAAAGTAATAGATTCCCTTTTTTAAACATCTGGGAAAATAATGCTTGCTATGGCTTTTTCTCCTCAAAATTTCATAACGTGAAGCAGTTCACATTGGCTAAGTACTTTAAATTTTTTGGAAAAAATGAACTAGTAAAATAATTTTATTACTGCAACCAAATAACAAAGTTATAATTTTTCTATGGTGGGGATGGTTACCTTAATAGGCTTTTACTTTTTACTTTTAAACATATACTTGGTTTGTAAAGTTATAAATACCTAAAAGAGACAAATACTGTTTAATAACCCGTTTAATGATTTTTGGAAATTTCAAGCTGAAAACATCTAAGGATGGAATAAGATACTATAATTTACTATTATCCACATTCTGCTTTGTATTGGCAAAAACTGAAGAATAAAATTAAAAGAAACATCATTGACCATATCTTATTTAGTTTCTTAGGTTTAATTAAATCAAGAGTCCATTCTCATTTTTGAGTTTACATAAGAGTCAGTTTCCCAGAAGAAAGAAAACAAAACAAAACTGGTATTAGGATAAAAAGCAATCTGCTTTGCCAAGAGTGTTCTAGTTCCAGAAAGTGTTTGATTGAAAGCCTTCTTGCCTTCTGGTCTCCTCCTCCAAATCTTTTGGCCAGGAAAAGAGCTGAGGTTTGTCTCTTAATATGGTCCTCTGCATTGGAGCAAGACAGATTTAATTCTACTTTGGCACTTTAGAGAGGTGAGTACGAAGATGTCAGCTTGATGATATAAAGGGTAGGTGATGTGAAATTTCCCTAAGCACTTTTACTCATGTAATTATAGGTATAATTTTTTAAAAAGTTCCTCAATATTTAACTTAAATTAACCTTCTCTTGTTTTATTTTTTTTTACTCTACTTTTATTGACAAAGGAAAATAATTAGCATTGTTCTTTATGTCTCTCTTATTTTTTTTTCTCTTATTTTTTATGTCTCTCGTTTTTATCTGTCTTTCTGACTGAACATATCTGTTAACTTCAATAATTTTTTTCCTAAAGACTGGGAATATGTGTCACTGTTATCCTTTTTACAAACTTTTTATTATTAATTTTTGAAAGAGAGCGACCAAGAGAGGATGCATACATTGTGTGCCTATGAGTGGGGGGAGGGGCAGGAGCAGAGCCATCTCAAGCCGACTCCCTGCTGAGCTTGGAGTCCGATGCAAGGCTCAATCTCAGGACCCATGAGATCCTGACCTGAGCTGAAAGTAAGAAACTAACGCTTAACCAACTGAGCTACCCAGTGCCCCTCATTGTTATCTTTTGAACTATATTCAATTTGCTTTCAAATAATTGATACTCATGCCTCCTTAAAATGTAATAATGTGATTGGTTATGCAATAAGCATGTGAACCCCAAAATTTATGCTACAGATTGGAATTTTATTAGATGATGTTCTTTCAGTTTTCTTGTATATTCTGGAGTTGGCAGCTTCTTGTATAAATTAGTTTTTGCTTTTCTTTGACATAATGACAGCTCCTTTTTCCCCTCCCCCCAAATTAAAATTAATTATACTCTTTCAAAGAGTTCTCTTATTACCTTTCATTTTTGACTGACATCCAACTTACTGTAGTCCTCAAGAAATCAATGAATATATTAATTGGAATTAGACTTGGCACCTGTCTCTAAGGAACTCAATAGTTCTTTGTAGCCTTAGATGGAATTTTTAATAACTTCAAAAGAGATTTTTTTAAAAACCAACGGTGTATTCTGAAGTCATTGTTTAAACCCATGTTTTGAATTTCCAGATAGAGAAAAAGGGTAGGATAAGACAAATCTGACCAGAATTAAAAGCATCAAAACATTTATAAAAACCTAACAAGCTAGTGATTGTAATAAAAATTAAACAACTAGTTTAAGTAATATCTTATAAACACAAAAGAACAGTGTATTTCTTCTCAGGTATAAGAATCAATTTGAGTGGCAAAAGAGCTAAGAAAAGATGGTGCTAAAGAAGGTAAGACTATAGATATTCAAGAAATTTGGTCTCTCTTTTTTTTTTAAAGGTTTTATTTATTCATGAGATACACACAGAGAGAAGCAGAGGGAGAAGCAGGCTCCCCACAGGGAGCCTGATGTAGGACTTGATCCCCAGACCCAGGATCATGCCCTGAGCCAAACGCAGACACTCTACCACTGAGCCACCCAGGCGTCCCAGTCTTTTTCTGTTCTTAAAATTTAGAACACTTTGTTTTTCTTTACAGTTCCAAATAAGTCAGGCAAAGAAATCTCAACTCAGACTAAAACTAATAATAATCAAGTAAAGAATAAAAGTTACTTCAGTCTGAAAGACTGAGTTGGAATTCTTGCTCTTACCATTTGATAGCTCTATGACTTTTCTCTTTTTGAGTTTCAGTTTCTACATCTGTAACATGGGTATAATACCACTAAACACAATAGGGTTGGCAGGATTTAGAATAAAGGCATGTAATATTCATAAGTTGCTTGGCTCATAATAGGCACTCAATAAATGTTTATGGACTTTCTTCTCCCCTCTTCTCTGATCCTTCTGGAAATTAAATTTGACCAATATATAGTGTTCTCTTCACTCTCAAAACTACTGTAGTGAGAAAAAGAAATAATTAAATGGAGGGGCGCTTGTGTGGCCCGGTCTGTTGAGTGTCCAACTCTTCGTTTCAGCTCAGGTCATGATATCAGGCCCTGTGTCAGGCTCCATGCTCAGCATGGAGTCTGCTTAAGACTCTCTTTCCCTCTCCCTTTGCCCCTCCCTCCTAAAATAAATAAATCTTAAAAACAACAACAATAAAAGAGAAACAACTAAATGAAATAATAAATCTGAAATTTTAAACTAAATAAGTGATGAAATAAAACTAGTATGAGGTAAATAGAAAGAATGATGGAATTATAAAAATCCACATGAAAGTTAAGATACTATTAATCATTTCCATTTTCCTCTTGGCTATGATGGTAAGATTATGTTTCATATTCAGTGAGGGGAGAAATTACCCAAGCTTTGAGATGTAAAATCAAAAGTGTTTCATAAAAAAAAAAAAAAATCTGCTTCCATTTTCCAGAAGTTTTATAAAAAGAAAAGTATTTCAACAAAGGACCTTTCAGTCATTCATTTGAGATGACCTGTTTAAGTGCATATATATGCCAACTGCCATACTAAATGGCAGAGGATATAAAGAGAAGATGAAAGAATACTTACTAAAGATATGTACAGGTGAGGTGGCATCAGACATATACCACGGTGTTAGTTTGCTAGGGATGCCATAACAAAATACCACCAACTGGGTGACAACAGATTTATTTTTTCACAATTCTGGAGGTTGCAAGTTTAAGATCAAAGTACCGGCAGAGCAGGGTTCCTCTGAGGCTTCTTTTCTTGGCTTCCTATTGGCTACCCTCTTGCTGTCTCTTCATGTGGTTGTCCCTCTGTGTATGGGCACCTTTCCTTTTCTTACAAAGTCACCAGTAGGCCTGGATTAGGGCCCACTCTAATGGCCTCATTTAACTTAATCACCTCTTTAAGGAATGTATTTCCAAATATTGTCAGATATTCAGGTACTGAGGGTAAGGGCTTCAAAATAAGAATTCTGGGGGGTACAAAACCCAGCTCATAGGAAACATGATCTCACTTAACCATTGCCCTGTTTTACAAATGAGGAGCGAGGCTTGTCTACAAGAGTAAATAACTCAATAAATGTCACATAATAAGTGGTGGAAGAAAAATTTTAACTTAGATCTCATTATGAGAGCACCAAAGGGATGTTCTTTCTTCTATTCACATCTCCTCAAAGAATTACAAATCTAACTGGAAAGACAAAGTTGATTGATTCGTGAAACTTAAATATGGGATTTATTGATAAGGAGACACTTATTCACTGGACTTGTACCATTACATGGAAAGAATGGATTCCAGATTAATAAACATTTATAGGATATTTAATACATGTTAGGCTGGGCTCTTTAACAAAAGAGTCTTACATGAGGATTGAGGATTTGCTAATTGGCAAACAGGAGTAGTCCTGGTAGTCTTGGACCAAAGCCTGTAGATGATCCTAAGTCAAAGTCAAATACAAAAGAACTTTCTATAGTAAGTATCTTAGATACGACTGTCTTTCACATCTTTTTTTTTCCCTCCTGCATTTTGGTGTAGGCTATGTGCAGGTACATATGTATGAAATCCCTAATCTGCCTTATAATATTCTACTTCATTGGCAATGTTTGGGGGCTTTCTGCTCTATAGCCTCTCAGAGTGAAAGACAAAAAAATGTCCCATGCTCTGTCTCTTGAGACTCCCATTTGTGTGTCCAGGAATGAGTGTCAGGCTAGATTGTGGTCAGGCTGGCACCTGCTCCATGCCCCTGATGCCTACATATTGTTTAAAGTTTGTTAAAAGTACCATTCCCTTTATTCTCTGACTGTACTTTATGGATCTTTACTCTGTGTTTAATTTTAATTATATAATTAATGAGTTAGGTAATTTACATTCCCAGATTATGTTATAAAATTTCCCAAGACCATTCCTGCTATGTATAGTGGGACCAAGGCATATGTCTAGAATTCCAGTACATACCAATTCTTACACAAAAGTTAGTAGACTCTTGAAAGCAGGAAATAAAACTCCAATGTGAAAGATGTCCTTCCTATACCAGTAGGAAATAAATGAAGACAGGCAATTATAGAAAAGTAACTAAAATATATGGAGAGACCAAAGGAAGATAAGAATTATTTAACTATGGTCTGTTTGTATAGATTACTCTCAACTTTGACTGCCCTTCTCTGGGGATAATAATGCAAAGCTTCATAAAGATAAGTTGCCTGTCTTTGTTCAACTGAGTATATAAACTCTTAAGCCTAACCACTTCTTTGGGTTTTTCATTTTCCTATGGGGGTTCCCATGTATGTGTAAAAATTTATATCCTTTTCTCCTAGTAATCTATCTTATGTCAGGTTGATTCTCAGCCCCAGCCAGAGACTCCTAGGAGGGTAAAGTTTTGCTTTTCATGCTATATATATGTGTGTACACATACACATATACATATATACATACATACATATAAATAGCACTTACCATTTAGTATAGGGGCCAAGAACTGATCTCCAGAAGGCTGAATTGTGGAGATCTATTAATTTGTTTTTTTGAGGTAAATTCTTTGAGTATCAATTACACCATTTTCAAAAAACAAGTACAAAAGCACATTTTCAAAGTTTGATCTGATTTTTAGTATTATCCATACTTCTTTCTTCCTAGAGTATGAACATCCAATAGTGCTCTTATCAATAATGGGAATTCAGTTGTCACTTTTCAAACTGTCTCAATTGAGTTAAGTGGGTGGAAGCGGTGGGAGTAGCTTATCAGAATTTTGAAAAACAAAGGAGTGCTTTTCTTTAATACTTGAATGTGTTTTTAGTCATAGTAATTTAATGTTTTCAAATTTCAAATAATATTAAATATTTTCTTAAAAAAAAGAAATTGAGAAACACCAATGTAAAGGAATTTTTAAAAATCTTAAACAAGATTTCATTTTTTCAGAAAACAAAGTGTATTAGAAGGCATTTAATGAATGTTTTGAATTGAACAGACTTTGTAGCCAATTAACCCAAAATACACTTAATTCACTAAATAAACACATAGAGAAAGGTAATGCTCCTACAGAGCTGTGTCCAGGAACTGAATAGCATGATGGTCTAAACTATAACTGGGAAAGTAAAATCTCCAAACACAGTATGACATTTTTGCAACACTGAACATATATATTTTTATTCTGACATTTTTGTTTCCAGCTGTTTCCACCTTTGTAAACTATCAAAGGAAGCTCTGCTTATTATCCCTCCTCATCTCTACCTCCTGGTGCCTTTTACAAAATAAACATAAAACTGGGGATACATGCTCAGGTTGAGAACTGCTCTGACCCCTGAATTTTCTTTCCCTCAAGCTGAGTATCCAAAGACAGCTAAGATTTTCAATTTAGACTTTTTTGGTTTTCAGTCCCAAAACCACCTTATTCCAAACCTCTTCATAGAACATAGTATTTCCTATCTGCTGTCAGGTTCAAACCAATCAGTTCTCACAGGTGGAGACGGATTGAAAGAGTGTCTATATACAGCCCCTCCCAACTCAGTGGCTCTAAGTGCTTATGTGCTGGACGGTGCCCTGATCTCTTCAAGTCCAAGGAATACCTACCTCTAATTTCAGAACATCATGCTGAAGTTTACGCTGAAATTCAAGGAAGTTTTTGATCGTCAGCTTCCCCTTAAGATCAGCTCCAAAGAAGTAGGTTGTGAGGGCTGAACACAAGCCAGACTTTAGAGTGTTACCAGTAGTAGGACGATCTCTGTGACGCATACCCATACTGGTTTGGGAGCGAATGATGCTCTGAACCTAGAAGAGAAGCAAACCCCCATCCAGAAAAACATTACAAAGTACAAAAACATATGAAAGTAAGATCAATAACTATTATTTATTTGCCTACACTATCCTACAATTCTCTTTTAATGCTCACAATCCTATTAAGTCCTAAGATTATCCTCATTTTACAGATGAGGAATTTGAGGCACATAGTGTTTAATAACTTGTTCAAGGTCAAGTAGCTAGCAAGTAGTGGAACCACGATTCTAATACAGATGCCTGAGATCTTTATAACTGAGATACTTTAAAAAGTCTCTCTTCAGAAAAGAGCATATGTTTCTGAGCTTCAAAACCTCTCACAAAACACTAAAATAATGACCAACTTCACAGTAATACATTCATATTGCAGGAGACTTTTAAAAACTTCATACTTCTCACTACTGACTCTAGTTATGATAAGAAGCAGCATAGCTATAGGCAAATAGTGACACCTAAGAGAGATAACACATTTATTAGAATGATAAATGAAATACAAAGTTGGTACAAAATAATTTCCCAAGAAAAGCTGGGGAATTAGTTTAATCCTTGAGATTTTTTAAAAAGATTTATTTATTCGAGAGAGAGAGCATGCATGCAAGTAGGGGGAGAGGAGGAAGGAGAGGCAAAGAAAGAATCTCAAGCAGACTCCCTGCTGAACGCAGAGACCCACACCTGGCTTGATCCCATGACCCATTACATCGTGACCTGAGCCAAAATGAAAATTGGATGCTTAACCGACTGACTACCAGCTTTGAGAAGTTTTAAATGAGCTTTTTTGAGAAAGGATAAGGTTTGGAACTAACAACCGTGGCATAACTATATAAATGAGCTTTTTGAAGCAAGTCTATGATTGTTGTAGCTTTTGTTTTATGTTTTTTTTTTTTACTAGTTCCTGCAGTCTTTTCTACCTCTATACAAGCTAAAACAGCAACTATTCAGAATTATTAAAATTGGGATATGTAAAGATAAATAATAAGGGTGTGTTATAATAAATAAACAATACATACAGCTTTGTGGCTGATTTTTTTAAATTGCCAAATTAGAAAAGCCTAACACTTAAAAACTTGAGAGTTGAAACAACAGATTTACCTTAGTTAAATGTCTCATGTATTTTATGTATTATTTGTGACCATAAAGAAGATTTAAGTTAAGTGGCTGTATAAACAGTGGAGTAGTATAATGGAAAGACATGAGATAAGGAATTAGGAGACATGGGGTCTGATTCTGCAGTTCTGAGAGAGAATTTATGAGAGCAGAATTTTGCAGGTCATTAAAACTCTTTGGGCCTTACCTGTCTCATTGGAAAAGTCAGTTAGAGTCTATTATCTCTAAGTCTTCAAATCTAGGTTAGTATCATACGTGGTTTTGGTATGATTTCTTGGGTTGAAGGTTTTTAGACTTTAAATTGAATACAGGATAATCAGAACATTTTTTGTTATTATTTTGAAGGCAATACATAAGTCATTTTATCTGCCTGATTGTGAGTACTGAAGAATTTTCCAACAGCAGTGATGAACCAGTATTGAGAACCTGCAATGATTTAAATTTTGCCTGTGGCTGTAATATTGCAGCTTATACTCTTCCTATGGGAGAAACTTCAAGAGTGTGGTGCTGAGAATGTGTTTGTAAGTGACTGGGAAAAAGGAGTTGAGGAAAAATGGACTAACTAATGCTATATCATCTTCATTAATGATTAATAGTAGCGTAGTCTAAATACTATCCCATTATATATAAACTACTATTTATAATGAGCATTCTTTAAAAACTTTTTAAGATTTTATTTATTTCTTCTTCTTCTTCTTCTTCTTCTTCTTCTTCTTCTTCTTCTTCTTCTTCTTCTTCGAGGGAGAGAGAGAGAGAGAGAGAGAGAGAGGCAGACACAGGCGGAGTTCTGGAGAAGCAGGCTCCACGTGGGGAGCCCAACATGGGACTTGATCCTGGGTCTCCGGGATCACGCCCCGGGCTGAAGGTGGCGCTAAACCGCTGAGCCACCCGGGCAGCCCTAAAAACTTTTTTTAAAAAAAGGTATGTATCACTAGATTTTGTGTGCTTCCCACTGAACAGGGAGCTTGGTGTGAGGTTTGATCCCAGGACCCAGGATCATGACCTGGGCCAGAAGCAGATGCTTAACTAATTGTTGCTTTGTGCAACATTAACTTCAAAATATGTGAGGTCCTCTTCTTGCTTCTGATTAACTTTTTTAGAAGCTTGACAAATATAGTGTTAAGAAAATACCTGTTTACCTGGGAAATCAGTGCAAACTTTGAATGTTTGGAATCCTAGAGCATTCTCAACTTAATAAATTTTATTTCCCAAGAATGTAAAATACATAAGGATGAAGCAGAGAAACTTCTAAAGAGAGCCATTTGTTCACAAGGTACGTTATAATTATGTTTTGTTTTTGGTCTAAGAGTTTTTACATTAAGATTCCTAGTGACCAATATTAAGTTTAAGAAAGCTAGTTATTAAGGGATCACATTAGATGAAATAACACGCCCTTCTCTAACAAGTGAATGAATGATGAAGTGGCTGTTCCAAGTCATTCTGCATATCACCATCAATAACAGAAATAAGACAGATCTGCTCCATTTACTTGAGAAAGAGACCATGAGCAGAGGGAGGGGCCGAGGGAGAAGGACAAGCAGGCTCCCTGCTGAGCAAGAACCCCCAACCCACCCCCACCCCCACCACATGGGGCTTGATCCCAGGACTGACTGTGAGATCACTACCTGAGCCCAAGTCAGATGCTTAATCAACTGACCCACCTACACCCACCCAGGACCCATCTGCTCTAAATTCAAATATAGTGTTTAGTATCTGTAATAGGAGTAGGGAAGTTATGGCTATTTTGCTTCTGAAAGGTTAAGTCCCACATTGTATATATAAACTCTAATCAAATCCAGTTGAGCTAATTGCCTGCTAAAACAAAACACTAATACTCTTCAGATGAATATAACAAAATCTAAAGTCAACATGTCATTTATAATATCTAGACAAAAATCCAAAATTACTTAACATATGAAGGAATGCGAAAATTTAGCTCATCTTCAAGAGAAAAAGGCAATTAATGGAGATCAATTCCAAGATTATCAAGATACTGCAAATTAGTAGACAAGAATTTTAAAAGTTAAATAATAATGGTCAAGAGCACAATATATGCTTATGAATGAGGAAAAATTAGGAAATTTCAGATGAGAAGGTAAACTGTATCAAAAATAAAATATAAGTTCTAGGGCAGCCCAGGTGGCTCAGCGGTTTAGCGCCACCTTCAGTCCAGGGCATGATCCTGGAGACCCGGGATTGAGTACCATGTCGGACTCCCTGCATGGAGCCTGCTTCTCCCTCTGCCTGTGTATTTGCCTCTCTCTCTCTTTCTCTCTCATGAATAAATAAATAAAATCTTAAAAAAAAGTTCTAGAACTGAAAAATGCAATATCTGAAATAAAAATTTACTAGATAAGCTTAATAGCAGAATTGACCAAAGAAAGTCAGTGAATATGAAGATAAATCAATAAAAACTATACAGTTTGAATAGCAGAAAGGAAAAAAGATTGAAAAAAAATAATAGAGCTTTAGAGATTTGTGATGCAATATCACATATGGTCTTAACATTTATATTACTGGAAGAGAGAGGTAAGAGAGAATGGGGCCAAAAAATTTTTAAGACATAGTGGCCAGAAATTTCTCAAATTTGATAAAAATAATAAAAATTCAAATATATAAATAGCTATGTAAATAGCTCATCAAAAGGATAAATATAAAGAAATATAAAGAAAACCACAGTGAGGCACTCTGTAATCAAATTTCTAGAAAACCAATTATAAAGAGAAAATCTAGAAAGCAGAGAGAGAAAACAACATATTGTAAATAGAGCACCAATGATTTAAATTGACAGATTTTTTTAATCAGAAGAAAACAGAAACAGTGAAACAACAACTGAGAATTTTACATTTACATCTAGAACTCTAAGCCCAGAACTTCCTTCCCTAAATAATGGTGATATAAATTAATTCATCACCAACACATGTATCCTAAAAAAATGCAAAACAAAGTTTTTCTGGGGCACCTGGGTGGCATAGGGGGTTAAACATTGGACTCTTGGTTTTGGCTCAGGTCATTATCTCAGGGTCATGAGATGGAGCCCTGCATCAGGCTCCATGTTCAGTTTGGAGTCTGCTTAAGACTCTTTCTCCTCCTTTCTTTGCTCCTCTCCCCCATCTCTAGAGTAAATAAAATAAACCTTTGAAAAAAAGTTTTTCCAATTGAATGGAAATAATACCATATGGAAACCAGGATATTCAGGAAGGAATACAGGACATCAGAATGGTAAATATAACAAACTATTTTTTCTCTTATTTTCTTTCAAAAACATGACTGTTAAAGCAAAAATTACAAAAATTATTATGAGGCTTATAATGTCTGTAGATATAATACACAGAACAACTATAGCATAAAGGATGGAGAAGAGGCAAATAAAACTTTAGGTTGCAAAGTTTCTACATTTTCATTTATTTATTTGAGAAAGAGAGAGTGAGTGAGCAGGAGGAAGGGCAAAGGGAGAGGGAGAGAGAATCTCAAGAAGACCCCATGCTAGGTGCAGAGCTCAACACAGAACCTGATCTCGGCACCCTGAGATCATAATCTGAGTTGAAACCAAGAGGTGGATGCTTAACCGACTGCAACATCTAGGTACTCCAGCAAAGTTTCTACCTTTCACGTGAATGCTAATTTTAAGTAGATTATGTATATTTAAGAATCTATGTTGTACTCTCTAGAGCAACGACTAAAAATAGTGCAAAAAGGTACAGCTAAAATTCTAGATAAACCAGAGTTCTTGGAAAAATATTTAATCTCAAAAAAGGGAGGAACAAAAATCTGAAAGAACAAACAGAAAACAAACGGCAAAAATGTTGGTCTAATTCCAATTAGATTATATATAAATTACATATATCATTGATAAATTGCATACATACATCATACATTATTGATAAATTATGTCACTAGTAATTATGTTAAATGTTAATGGACTAAGTACTGCAATTAAAAGGCAAAGACTGTTTGAATAGATTAAAAAAAAGAACAAGACCTAACTAATGCTATTTATAAAAGATGCACTTTAAATATAAGGACACAGCTATATTTAAAGTATGGATGAAAAAAAAGACATACATGCAAATAGTAGCATAGCTGGAGTTGCTATATTAAAATCACACAAAGTAGATTTTAAGATAGAGTATTACCAAAGATAAAGAGTGACATATCATAATTATAACAGGATTGATTCATGAGGAAAACCTAACAATCAAAAATGTACAGAGAATGTCAAAATACATAAAGCTAAAATCAACAGAATTAAGGAGAAACAAACAACTGCATAGTTATAGTTGCAGATTTTAACAACTCCATCTCAAAAAACTGCTAGAATGACTACGTTAAAGAAAATCAGTAAGGACAAACAATATCTGAACAACACTGTCAACCAACTTGACTGAATTGACATTTAAAGATTTATGGGGCACCTGGGTGGCTCATTTGGTTAAGTGGCAGCCTTTGGCTCAGGTCATGATCTCAGAGTCCTGGCATCAAGCCCCCCATCTCCCTCTCCCCCTGCCTGCCACCCTCCCTGCTTGTGCTCTCTCTCTCTCTCTCTCTGTCAAATAGATAAATAAAATAGTTTGTTAAAAATAAAGATTTTATTTATCTATTTGACAGAGAGAAGGAGAGAGAGCATGCACTCGAGTGTGAGCGGGTAAGGGAAAAGCAAACTCCCTGCCGAGCAGGAAGTCAGATGTGGGACTTCGGATCATGACCTGAGGACAGATGCTCAACTGACTGAGCCACCCAGATGCTAGACAGAATTGATGTTTATAAAACGCCATACTCAATAACTGCAGAATACACGTTCTTTAAGAAGACACATTGATGCTTATCAAGATAGATCAAATGCAGTTGCATAAAACAAGGCTCAATACATTTAAAATAAGGATTAAATCATGCACAGTATGTTTTCTAAGCACAATGTAATTAAATTAGATATCAGTAGCAGTAAGATAACTAAAAGAACAAAACCTCAAAGCTTGGAAATTAAACAATATACTTTTTAAAAAAAGATTTTATTTATTTATTTGACAGAGAGCAGAGGAACAGCAGGCTTCTAAGCAATTGAGGGATCAAAAAAGAGACTGTGAAGTAGAAAATATTTCAAACTGAATAATAATGAAAATACAAACATATCAAATTTTGTAGGATGTTAATTTTTTATTTAAAGATATTTGTTCCTCATACTTTCTCCCACATACATATATATATTTTGTTTGTTTCGGTTTGTTTTATTTTGAAGTCATTTTGACAATCATAGTAATTGTATCTAGAGAAGTATTATGGCCCATCAATGATAGAAATTTTAAGGAAATGTAATCTCTTCCTGGGACTCATCAAAAACTGTACATATCTATAGCTTGGACCTGCTACACGGTCAAAGGCATGGTACCATTTTTCCTTTTCTTACAGAAATCCTTTCAGAACATATGTCATTCATCTTTATATTCTGGAATTACTGGCACAAAGGAACTGTTTAATAAAAATTGACTAAACACATGATGAATTTCATCTCAGCATCACAGTCTAATCCATATTGGGGAACTGGAACAACTTTGACCTTAATCATATGCTCAAATAACTCCTTACACTTAGAGTAAAAAAATAAATAAATAAAACCCACTTGTTAAAAGTGCAGAAATGACACATTACGTATTTCAAAAATTGGATAGCACCTGAGTATGCTGACCAAGACCAAAATAACTCCAAGTCACATGAAAATGTATTAAATATTAATGTACTTAAAGGAACTTTCTAGGATAACTTGCCTGTTCAAACTCCTCCATGTCTACTTCTCCATCTCCATTCAAGTCAAACATCTTGAAGGCAATTTCAAAATTTCTCTGAGGAGCTGCAAGTAGAAAGGAAGGATAGGATGAGGGGGAAGGAGAAGAAGGAGAGGGAAGAAGAAGAAGAAAGAGAGGGAAGAAAGAAAAATATTTAGAAGGCATTGACTAAAAATTAAAAAATCACTCCTTTAAGAAAAACAGATGGTTAAACACTAAAATGTAATATCAAGTCACAGAATGCTACCATACTTACCTAGATCAATCTTGCAGCAGTACTCCTTAAAACTGAAAGACAAACTTGACTACGGCCAGTAAAGACAGCACTTGTCTCTTGAGTTTCACCATTATTCTCCTAGATATGTCAGCTTTGCTTTCTTAGAAGCCATCCTCTTAACTGTATCATATTAAAGTTGCTCTGTTACTTAAATATAGTATTTTTTATCTGGGCATGAAAGTCTGCTTATAAGTAGAGGCTTAGAAAGTAAGAGGCTGAAACTCTAAGTCTTTGTCTTGCCTTTTAAAAACCAGCTAGATTTTGGGGCACCTGGATGGCTCAGTTGGCTGAGCACCTGGCTCCTGGCTCCAGCTCAGGTCGTGATTTCTAGGTTGTGGGATTTGGTGACATTTGGCTCCACACTCAGCAGGGATTCTGCTTCTTACTCTCCCTCTGCCCCTTCCCCTGCTCATGCATGTGTGCCTGCTCGCTCTCTTTCTTTCTAAAACAAATAAAGAGATGTAAAAAAAAAAAAAAAGCTAGATTTCTACTTTCGTCTTCTAGTCTCTCCATTTTAAGTGTAATCAGGAGTTCAGTAGATGTCATTCAGCCATTAGGTTATTATCTATAGGCAGAAGAGGATACTACTCAACCTCCTATTTCTTTTTTTTCTTTTTTTCTTTTATTCTTTTTCTTTTTTTTATTTATTTATGATAGGCACGCAGTGAGAGAGAGAGAGAGAGGCAGAGACACAGGCAGAGGGAGAAGCAGGCTCCATGCACTGGGAGCCCGACGTGGGATTCGATCCTGGGTCTCCAGGATTGTGCCCTGGGCCAAAGGCAGGCGCCAAACCGCTGTGCCACCCAGGGATCCCTCAACCTCCTATTTCAACCATGTCAGCTGGGTACACAAATTACTGAGCAAAGTATATGTAAATACCAAAAAAAGCTGAAGTTTAAAAAACAAAGTGAAAAATGCAAAGCTTAAGAAGATGAGGGCATGTATTTTCTTTCCCTTAATTGAATGGTAAAAGCTCAAGACATTTTAGTGTTCCTAGATCAATCACTATAATATAAATATAATTAACATGCTTGTACATTAGAATAAAATATAATGTCCCTCCTTCCTCACCATGCAAAATGTTCTGGCAAAGAAAACAAAGTTGTTTACTTCCTTCTCTCAGTATCTCAAATTTATATAGATGTAGAGAATAAACCAAAATAAAATATCCTATATATGCTACTACTATTGAATGAAATTTTCAGTTAACATCATTTTTTTTAATTTAAAAGATTATTCATGAACAAGAAAAGTAAAAAGGGCTTGGTACATTATGCATAGTTACAGGTAATCTATATTTCCATCTTGCTCACATATTTGTCAATAGTAACATCTTGTAAGGTTATTTTCCATTTTTAGCTAGCTAGCCAGACAGACTGGTGAGCTCCTGGTTTTTAGTTGCCTGGGTGAATCATGTGTTTGTCAGCTTCCAATTGCCTGCCTTACTTGATAATGGCTTCTTCCAACAGGCTTGCTCTCCTTTAGGCCATAAATACCATTGTTGTAAAAGACACTGATGAGGGAATTTTTGTATATTCCTTGTCACTTCTTAAATTTTTCCTACTTGTCTGGGTGCTGTCTTTTACTGAAGAGTTACTATGCCAAGCATTGAGCACAATAATTTAAAGCTCAATAATTATCTGATTTTGTATGCTCAACCCTGAAGGTTTCTCTTTATTTTTTAAACAGGGTAGGAAATTGGAGCTCAAAGCCATAAATGACTAGCTCAAAATTACACAGCTAATATGTGGCAAACTGTTATGTGAACCTAGGTTAGCACTGACTCCAGAGGCAATAAACTGTTTCATTATGCTCCATGGCATCCAATAGGAAGACAGTGGTTCTTAGCAGTTATACACACATACTCTATTCTGATATGTTTTAACCTAGAAACGAAACCAAACCAAAACATGACTCACTGATTAGATCAGTCTCTGCGATAGCTGAGTTCCAAGCTGTTCATCTCAAGGACATACCTGACATAAGAGAAATATTGCATATGCCATGTTCATATGTTAGACTTGGCTGCACTAACTGGAAACCCATAGGCAACATTAGATTCTCAAATAGGTTTGTCACATGTTTTAAAAAATTCTGAATATGAATTGCTTTAGGCAGGAATGCATTCTGCTATTCTCCCCATATTGTCTCACACTCGGCCCACTTCTTTCAAATACATTATTTCCTTGTAGATACCTGAGATTTTAACAAATGCAGAAAATATAAAGCTGTTGAAAGTTTTCAGTGGGGGAGCAACACCATCAAACAAGCATTTATAAAGGATTTCTCTGGCTACAGCATGAATTGAAGGATGTTAGAAAACAAGAACCAGCTTAAGAAAAGATCACAGCTCTTGTAAAGGTTGAAAATGTGAACTGAGGTAATGGCAGTGGTGATGGAGAGGAAGAAACAAATTTGAAATAAGGAGGTGGAATTATGCAACTTAATGATTAATTAGCTGTGAAGAGTTGAGAGTTAAAAAGGCTGACAGGGTAGCTTAGGCTACTGGGTAGCTTGTGTGTCATTAACCCAGAGCTGAAATGGATGTAAAACGTTTGAGAAATAAAAGGAATTCAGACCAGACCTGCTGAATTCAAGGGGTCCACAGCCTATGCAGTTGAAACCGCTGAGATAGTAGGAAACATGGGTCTAAAACTTAGACAAGAAAGGTGAAAGCTGGCAGTCACTGGCACACAGCCTGAAGTGAGGGTGCCCACGGAGAAGTGGAGGTTGAGGAGAAGGTGGAGCTGGAAGCCAATATTTAAGGTAAAAGGAAGGAGAAACGAAGCAGTGACAGAGGAGGTCACATCAGGAGGAATACAGTCCAAAGGAACACAAATGGGGGAAAAATTGGCAAGACCCAGTCAGTATGTTGAATTAAAGCTCAAGAATTAAAGCAGCGTTCCCATTCCCTATCACCACTGATTACAGAGGTGCACAGGGTGCTTAAAATTTTAGCTTTATCATCATAGTTTATTCTCACTGTCCTGTGAATTTTGTGAAGGCACAGTCATTTAAATGACTGAGTTATTTTAGCAAATCATAGTTTATATGTCCTCCTACAACTAAGGTTAAATTCATTTTACCAAAGTACACCTTGTACTTCTTGAGCTTTCTATATCTCTTGATCCTGGCTTACTTTCAAACACAGTATCTGCTTTATGTGGAGCTACTTAGAGTGCTCATTAAAGCATAGGCACTGACAGTACTCTAGGGGCTGAGCTTCTAGTGTGCTGGTCAAAATGAGGCACGTCAGGGCAGCAGCCTTGTATGCTCTCAAGGCCTCACCAGTCTATCAGGAAAGGTTCTTCCAGAACAGCTCTTTTAGCCTGTTCAATCTTCATTTGCTTATCATGTTTCTTTTTTTTTTTTTAAAGCTTTATTTATTTATTTATGATAGAGAGAGAGAGAGAGGCAGAGACACAGGCAGAGGGAGAAGCAGGCTCCACGCCGGGAGCCTGATGCGGGACTCGATCCCGGAACTCCAGGATCGCGCCCTGGGCCAAAGGCAGGCGCCAAACCGCTGAGCCACCCAGGGATCCCCGCTTATCATGTTTCTTCTATTGCCTTATCTCCCTTTAAAAGTAGGCCTCAGAATAATATATATGTATATAATTACTTTTCTTCAAAGATGTGTTTATTTGAGGAGAGGGAGAGAGTAGTGGGAGGGGCAGGGGGAGAGAATCCTGAGGCAGACTCCCTGCTGAGCATGGAGGCTAATGTGATGTGGGGTTCAATCCCAGGAACCCTGAGATCACGACCTGAGCTGAAATCAAGAGTTGGATGCTCAACTAACTGAACCACCCAGGTGTCCTTCAGTATAATTTTTACATCTAGCTGTTCTGGAAAGCTTTAAGGTGTCCAGGGTTTCTGCTAACTCACAACCTATTTGTGAGTTAGGAACTGAGAGAGGAATTCTTTTGAATTCCAGGCTACTTACAGAGTGAACAGTGAAGCTTTCCCCCACTGCATTAACGACAAAATCTTTTTCCTGTACAATGATTTCCAAAAGGATAGCATATGTTGGAACTGATTAAAACAGTAAGATTCTATACAAAGTTCATAACTGTACCTCTTTTACTCAGAATTCCATGACAATCTTTGCTACTAGGAATGGAGATCCATTAGGTCTGTTCTAGTTAAGAACCTGTGTTGATATTATTCTATTATTAACAACAGTGATAACAATAACGACTCAATTGTTCCTGGAAGCACAATAGATTTTTCTGCTTCATTTTATAATAAGAAAAAAAAAAGCATCTTTGTCTATGTGTAGTAAGTCAAATAATCAGACACTAGCAATGACACTAGCTGTCTCAAGACCCTCATGACTGTTTTGCTTACTGTTTTTTAATAGAAAAGGCACAAGACTAAGGCTCTAATTCTGGCTCTTCCAACAACATGTGTCATTATGCCTTAAATTCTTTTTTAGTAGTACTGACAGAATAAACAAAAACATGAGCAGGTTGGATTCTTAGTTCCTGTTGGTTTGATTCTCCTACCACAGAATTCCTACCTGCACTATTCTTGTTATAAAATGAGGCTATAGGATAAATGAGGTAATTAATATGCAATATCAGAGAACTCTGAGTTAGGAAAAAAACTTTTAGATTATGATGAACCTCTATTTAATGATGAATTTGCCTACTGAATTTGTAACGATGATCTGATTATTTCTGGGAGAGAAATGTCACCCTTTCTAAAGTCTAACCATCGTTGGCCGTATTAATTGAGCTTTTCTTCTCATACAGAATACAAATCTCATTTTGTGTAGCTCCTACAAACTGTCCTGGTTTAATTTATTACAGAGATAAAAACATAAATAAATAAATAAATCTGCTTCCCCATCTCTATGACGGCCTTCTGAATACATAAAAACATATTATCACGTCTCTACTACAGTTTCTCAGAATTTGCTTCCAGAATTCAGCACTCAACAGCACTCCTCTGGGGTACTTCAGATGGTCAATGCCTCCCATGAATGCAGAATATCTTAAACATAGCTAATTCTGGAATGATGTATCCTTTCGAGAAACAACAAGACTGTTTCTTTGCCGACTAATGTACTAGCATTCCTCTTATATGAAGGCTTAGTGTCTTGCTTGCTATGATAATACTAGGCTTGGGGAAAGAGGAGAGAAAAACCTGTAAGATTGGATTTTAAAACAGTATTCCTCCCTGAATTCTTCTAGGTCTGATGGTTATGTGCAGTCTGAAAGAAATCTTTCTGCCTTTTATACAGAGGAAATGGGAAGAGTTCCCATAGCACAATGTGTTATAGTTATACATTTCCTTGGGATGATTTAGCTTCAGAAGAAGTGCTACACAAAATGAAAATATTCTAAAAATTATTTTAAACACACTTAAGCAGCAATAGAGTAGTTTTCTTTTCACCAATAAGTTGCCTTATCAGTCTGATTTCATTTCTCTTAGTAACTATTTTTCAGGTAGTAAATATGATAATAATGGCCTTTTCAGCTTTTTCTAATAGTTCATGGCAAATGTCACATTAACACTATAGTTAATAATGAAGGCTGCAAATATTTGAAAAATATAAAAGGCTTAAAGAATGACAAATGGTAAGTACAAAGTCAAGGAAAACTTCTTTTTATAAAGTTATGTATTTTATAGTTAGCTGGGTGTAAAGGCATATTTATGTGAAGTAGGGCATGATAAGAATATCAGTGGCTCAAAAATTTAACTATTATACTTTCTGCTCAGAAAGTATAACTCAGAAACCTTATTGTCAGGCTTCCCCTCATCTTTGTCTTGTAGAATTATCTACTGACCAAAATATCAACTATTAATCTTGCCATCTGAAGTCAATAGAGTTGATGAGAATAACTATGGCATTCTGCTGTGAAATTGGGCAAACAATTATTCTTGAAATACAAGATACAGAATGGCAAATTAAAAATATCCACATGGACTATACTTGGCTCATACCACTTACTGTGAAATATCATAGACACTTTTATGAAATAGTTAAAATCAAGGTTTTTTTTTCGGTGGGTTATACTAGAATTACAATTTAAAACACTGTAATGAGTTTGACTATACTATAAATTTTAGTTCTTTACCATTTAGTGTTTTAATAAAGTTCAAACGAAGTAATTTAATCAGATTGTTTCCAGAATGTTTTCTTTCTTTTTTTTAAGATTTTATTTATTTATTTATTTATTTATTTATTTATTTATTTATTTATTTATTTATTTGCTGCAAGAGGGCAGGAGTGGGTGGGGGGAGGAGTAGCAGAGGGAGAGAGAGAGAATCTCAAGCAGACACCCCATTGAGCACAGAGCTGGATGCAGGGGCTCAATCTCATAACCCTGAGATCATAACCTGAGCTGAAACCAAGAGGTGGGCGTTTACTGACAGAGCCACCCAGGTGCCTCTCCAGAATATGTTTTCTGTGGTTGTGCAGCTGTATGCTTCTGTTAAAGAGGAACCAAACTATATATTATGGAACAGTGAACATTCATTCTGCCACTTAAAATACCAAACCACATCATACGAAATTCAAAATGATAAGGTAAAAAAAAATTTCATTGCTAACTTTTGAAATACAATATATATAGAAAATGTCCTTAGTGGATGAAAACCAGACAATAAGGTTTTTCTTCTTAGCCTTGTTGTTTTAACCAGAATAGAAAATAGTTCCCCTGGTGAAATGACAAATGCCAGGGACAAAGAAAACAGAAATCTTCGGCCATCCAGGAAGAAAAAACATTATTTATCATAAAAAAAGAAGTAATATGTTGTATCACAATTGTCCCTAACACTTGAACACTACAGCAAGTTCTATAAAACCTTGAGGGAAAACAATTGTCTTCTAAGAATTACATACAAATGAATTCATCATTTACCTACATCAGTGACAGAAGATATTCTCAAACATGCAAGGGCTTTGGAACTGTATAATCCACTTACCTTACTAAGGTAACACAAAAAATAGAAACAAAAGTCTTGAGCAAGGATCAGTAAACTATGCCCTCCTGGCTAGCCTCTGGTTTATGTACTGACTATGGCAGCTTTTGAGCTACAAGGGCAGAGTTGAGTAGTAGCAAAGAGACCTTAGTAGTTGTCATCGCCAGCAAGCCTAAAATATTTATCATCCTCTTTAAGAAAAAGTTTGTAATCTCCGGTTGAGGAAATTCTTTAGCCAACAACAAAAATCAATCAAAATAAAGAAATAAAGACTGGGAAGATGAGATCAATTAAGAAGTGAGCAATAAATTAAGTGAGCAATAAAATCAGTATAACAGAGTCAAGCTTAAATAATGGTTATTAATATGATAATAATCATGGCAACCGGCACCTATTAAATGTCATTTATTATGTATAGGCACTTTATATGAATTATTTAATCCTCCCAACTGCTCCATGACATCATACTATTACATCCGTCCCTTGTTAAAGAAGAGTAAACTAAGGTACAGTGGGTCCAGGGTCCCAGAGCCAGAATTCAAATCCAGGCAGATCACTAGAGCACATACTCTTGGCTATTTTGCCAAAATGTAAAATATATAACAATGAAGTAGAAGAAATACCTCTGAAAGAGAAAATATGTAATGTAAAGCCATTTAAAGAAATGTGGAATAAAAAATAGCCAGATTTTTAAAATTGTAAAAACTGAGTAGAGAGAAGAAAGTGAAAGGAAGCTAGATTTCTCAACTTCTAATAGAAGACATCAAAAGAAATGGAGGATTTCATCCTGGACAAAAGTCATATTGCAAAAAAAAAAAAAAAGTCATATTGCACCCCCCATCCCTCCAGATACACACACACACACACACACACTTATAATTTAATTCAAACACTACCTGAATTATAAACCCTGACAGTTTCCTTTTTTGTAATTCAAGAGCCTGAAGCTTTGGTGGCCAAGGTATGCACTTCAAAGAGGGCTATCTCAAAGAGACACAATGCCAGCTAAGTGACTTGACAGAGCTGGACCATCTCTCAGCACTGAGGCTCCTTTGTTTTAGAGACGGTGAGTGATTTCTATCACTAACCATTTGGACCACTTGTCTTTTCCCTACACTTCACACTTTGGCTCTTATGTTTCATCTATTTCTTTTTAATTTTTTTAAAAATATTTTATTTATTTACTTGTGAGAGAGACAACAGGAAGAGGAGTAGGAGGAAGAGGAGCAGCAGGGGCAACAGACTCCCCAATAAGCAGGGAGCCCCATGCAGGGCTCAATCCAAGAAGCCTGAGATCCTGATCCCGGCTAAAGCAGATGCTTAACCTACTGAGCCACCCAGGCACCCCCTGGCTTTTATGCTTTAAATTCACCAATGTACAGTAAGCCTGTGAGCCCCTCGGCCCCCACCCTCAAGCCCAATAAAAGCAGAACTGTATCCTCAGGCACTCTCTACCTGCAACCTCACTCACTGTGTGGGCCTAGTTGTGCAGTGTAGTTTCTAGGTCTTTTAAGTAATAAACCTTTTTTTTTTTTTTTTTTAAGTTTCCTGACAGTTGTTGCTGAAGGGTATCTTGGAATTACAATAAGAACCACAAGGATCAGTGCAGTCATAACTTTGTTTTGGAGAGGGGAGATGTCTGTGGGAAGTTTACCAGGGCCCAGGTGAGTGTCCCCGGGGCATTTCTAGGCCACAGTTAACCTTCTATAATGCGGAAGCTAAGGCCTGAGCAAAACAAACAAACAAACAAACAAACAAAACCCCCCAAAAACCAAAAAACACAAGCAGGCAGCAGAAATGCATGATTGTTTTGTGTAGTTAACTGAGGGGAATGCCCTTTACCTGCAACTTGCTTACTAACTACCTAATTCAGAAGGTAACACCATCTGAGAAACGGGCACTGCTTGCTGGGGGTCTATCAGGCTGCTATATGCTTTCTCATGTTGCCTCTGTCATGTGTTGCCTGGGGTTGCCAACCCAAAAAGTCAAGGCTGCTGTATTAATCCAACTATCTCTCCAGAGTAGCATGATCAAAGCCATCTGGTCTAACAAGACTATTAGACTACTAAATACAGGGGCCTTAAGTGACAATCACTGTGCATCAGGGTACTTCAGACCTCAAGGCCAAGGTGAGTCAAGGAGAGTTGATTAAATTACAAGGCTGTTGTCACTGCCTGAGGAAAGGCTCTAGGCAAAAGGTAAAAGGAAAAGATTGCTGTGAGGATGGGAGACCTCCCCCTTTGACCTCGGAGTCAGTGGGCCGTACCTGGATTACATGTCCTTCTCCAGAAGAGTGAAATAGCCTCGCAAATGGAAACCAGTGACACTCCAGAGGAAAAATACAACAGGCCTATCATCTCTGTATCACTACGTATTACTGTTGCTCTTCGTTCACTGACCCAATGGGATATTATGGGTTCAATCCCTGGTGTGATGTTGCTAAATAAGTTAATGGACAAATATAAATGTCCTGAATATCTGGTGCCAGCCAGCATCTCCTAAGAACCCCAAGGAGGTACATCAGCTCTTTGATAAATACAAAACCCATGGATGCTTCCTGGGTGTTATTCAATGTCATGCATACCAATATGTCATGACAAGTCTCTGGTATCACAATGCAGAGGCCTAGGGACTTTTCCCAAAGACCCTTTGAATGTCACCTGAGTGGAGGCAGACCTCAATTGAGGAGAGGCCTCTTGGACACCTGAAAAGGAAGCAGCCACATATGAAGAGGGCTCACAGTGATGTCACCCAAAATTTTCTGGTAATAACACAAAAGACTGAGGTAACAAGGGGAAAAAATCAAGATGTACAAACTGAGATTAAAAAAACTAACCTTAACTGAAATTCAAACCTTTAAGATTTTATGTAGCAGGAAACAGAGAGGGAATTGGCCATTGCAGATTTTGTTTGAAAGGGCTCTGAATTTTTACTCACAGCTGCCAAAAAGTGTCAACTGGACGGTATCTCTAAAGACCCTCAAATCCATAACTTTCTTGAAGATCTATCTAGGCTACATGCTTGTTTCCTCTGAGATACTACAAATTCTGAGCCCCATCAGTTTTCTCTGAACAGGGCAGAAGTGTCACCACAGAAGACATCCCTGCCACCAGTGGAATAACTGGATTACTGAGGCCTCTAGTGGGGAGGAAGAAGGAAAGGGGAAGGAGAAGTCCCCTAGAGCCAGTGATACTCACACCAGGACCCTCTTCTGCACTAATTTATTGCCTGGCTCCTTGTGCCCATTATTCCATCTCAGTGATCGCTATTTACGTTCACAGTGAATAGAAAACATTAAGATGAAGCCCATGTCCTGCTTTGCAAAACCGCCATGGTCCAACGGGTTTATCATTTCCATGACCACAGTGACCCAAATGACCCCCTTCTTCCTTTCCAACCCTTGAAGAATCCCCATTTGACCCTGAGTCCAGAGAATTATTTTTACAGTGTGTTCCCTCTAATCATAGGGTGGTGCTACTACATTTTAATTGGGACTGCCAAAACCATCCAAAAGGCACTAACACTTCTAAGAGTTTCTTTCTAGGTTCCTTGAAGATGTAAATCTTACCTTTTTTTTTTTTAAAGGCAGAGACATAGGCGGGGGTGGGGGGGTGGGGGGGTGGAGAAGCAGGATCCCTACTGAGCAGAGACCTGGATGCCAGACTCATTTCAGGACCCCAGGATCTCCACCTGAGCCAAAGGCAGCCGCTCAACTACTAGGCCACCCAGGCATCCTCTTACCATGTTTTTGAAATGTAAGTATCTCAAGGGTAACCAAAACACAGCCTGAAACTAAAATAAAGAAAAAGGGGAAAGAGGCCTTCTAAAATACAAACTGCTATAAGAGCTCCATGAAAACCTGCAATGCCTAGAACAAAAATTTTAAAGAAAAAAATAGCAAGAAAGCATTAGAAACATAAAGTGAAAGACCAAATAAATCACAACAAAGTTACAAGAACTAAATTCCTCTATTAAAAGACAAATGCTCTCAGATTGGATCAAACCATGTTATTTATAAGAAATATATCAAAAACAAAATAATAAAGATTTAAAAAATGGTTGAAAGTCGAGTATTGAAGTCCTCTAATATTTTTTTAAATTTTTATTTATTTATGATAGTCACACACACAGAGACAGAGAGAGGCAGAGACACAGGCAGAGAGAGAAGCAGGCTCCATGCACCGGGAGCCCGACGTGGGATTCAATCCTGGGTCTCCAGGATCGCGCCCTGGGCCAAAAGCAGGCGCCAAACCGCTGCACCACCAAGGGATCCCAAAGTCCTCTAATATTAATGTATTCTCACTCCCTTCAGATCTGTTGGCATTTGCTTAATATACTTAGGTGTTCCAATATTGGATGCATATATATTTAAAATTGTTAAATATTTGATGATATAATGATCATTAAGTGATCATTAGCTTAGAGTTACTATCTTATAGTTTTCTGGATTTTTTGTAGTTCCTTTGTTTTTTTCTTTTCTGTCTTCCTTTGTGAATTTATGTTTTTCTATAGTGGATACACTTTAGTTTCCTTTTCTTTATCTTGTGTATATCTACTATAGCTTTTTACTTTGTGGTTACTGTGAGGCTTAATTCAAACATCTTCCAGATATGTCTATTTAACTTATTTTGATTGCAGGCAAAATTTCTACCCTTCCCTCCCAACATTTTATTTTATTTTATTTTATTTTTTTTTTTTTTCCAACATTTTATTTTTGATGTCACAATATACATCTTTTTATACTGTGTATGCATTATTAATGTACTCATAGCTAATTTTAATATGTCATTTAACTTCTATACTAGAGTTGAGTGGTTAACACATCACCATATTACAGTCTGAGAGTATTCTGAATCTAACTATGTACTTAACTAACCAGTGTTTTCTGTATTTTCATATTACTAGTTAGTGTCCTTTCACTTGAAGATGAACTTTCAGTACTCCTTATAAGGCAGGTCTGGCAGTAATGAAGTCTCTCAGCTTTTGTTTGTTAGGATCATATTTATTTCACTTTCATCTTTGGAGGACAAATTTGCTGGGTAAAGTATTCTTGGTTGGAAGTTTTTTTTTTTTTTTTTTTTCAGCACTCTGAATGTATTACTCCATTTTCTGGTGGCCTGCAAAGTTTCTGCTGACAATTCAGCTGGTAGCCTTTTTGGAAATTTGTATGAGAAATTTGTATTCTCTTGCTACTGTAAAATTCTGTCTTTGTCTTTGACCTAATCAGTTTCATTATAATCATTTTGGTTTGAGATTTTGTGGTAACCTATTTGCTTCATGCACTTGAATGTTCAAATCTCTCCCCAGGTCTGGGAAGGTCTCAGTCATTATTTATTTAACCTTTCTACCCCGTTCTCTTCTTTATATGGGACTCCAATGATGTGTAGACTATTTCTCTTAATAGCGTCCCATATATCCAATAGGTTTTCTTCAATTCTTTTCATTCTTTTTTTGTTGTTATTGTTCCTCTGCTTGATACTTTCAGAGGACTTTTTTTTTTAAGATTTATTTATTCGTGAAAGACAGAGACAGAGAGAGAGAGAGAGGCAGAGACACAGGCAGAGTGAGAAGCAGGCTCCCCACAAGGAGCCCGATGTGGGACTCGATCCTGGATCCTGGGATCACACCCTGAACCAAAGGCAGGTGCTCAATGGTTGAGCCACCCAGGCATCCCTGCTGGATACTTTCAAATGAGATCTTCAAGCTCATTTGAAAGTATTCTTCTGTCTGGTCCAAACAGATTGGTCCAGTCTGCTGGAACTCTTTGCATCAAATTCTTCAGTTCAGTCATTATAGTCTTCAGCTCAAAATTTGATTCTTTATCTCTCTTGCTAAATTCATTTTTCTATTGTTTTTCTGATTTTGTTCCTTATCTGTGTACTCTTGCAGCTTTCTGAGCATTTCTAGAGTATCAATTATTTTGAATTCTTCATCAGATAATTCCTTTATCTTCATTTCTTTGTGGTCTGTTACTGGAAGTTTTCTTTAGTGAAATGATTCCATGCTACCTCACAATCCCTATTGCTTTGAGTAGGTATCTGTGCATTTGAAAAAGTGGTTATCTTTTCCACTTCATGGGCTTACTTGTGTGAAGGGAGGCCTTTACTGAGGGTGGGGCATACTGGAGTGTGCTGTAAACTCTGGGTCTGCTGGTGAAGGGTGCCAAGTGTAGGGGTGTGTGGTGGCTCTGGGTCCAGATGTGGTGGTGACTCATCGGCTCAGAATGCTGGGATCTGTAGTACTGATGACTGTGTAGGCCTTTAAAACAACTGCAGAGGATCTGCAGAGGCTACAATGGCAGTTGGCGTCCTTGGGCAGCACCTCCAGGTCTAGCAGGTAGGAATTAGGGCAGACAGTGGTGGTAGCTGGAGCTAGTTGTGTGCACATACTCAGCTGTAGGTGCCTGTGTAGTGGCAGGGACCAGTTGCAAACATGCACATAGTGGTGGGGCTAGGGTAAGCAATAAAGCCAGGGCCAACCGTGGGCACACTGGCAGCTGTAGTGGCCCTGGCTGTTAGTCTGCACTACTGTGGCTGCTAGATCTTGTCATGGGTGCACAACAGTGGAAATGAATGTCTCGAGTCAGCACAGGGGCGTGCAGATACATAGGTGAAGGGATTAGTTGGCAATCCCACCGGTAAAGGCCAGTGACACGAGACAGGGCCAGATCTACACGCACAAACAGCTGTAGGGACCTTGGCTACTGGCATGTACTTCCATAGCTATAGGATCTTGTCACAGGTGTAAACACTGCAATGAAGGCCAGTGAAGGGCAGGAGACCAGCACACAGGTGGGGATCAGCTGTAGGGGTCTAGGCTGGAGTCTTTGTATAGCCTCAGGCTTGGGCTGGCTGCTGGTGGATGTCCCAGCTTCAGTGGAGAATGGGGTAGGGAGGGGGGGCTGGCATCAGTGAATATGAATATTTCTGGGAAGAAAACCAGTGAAATCTGCAGGAAGTATGTGGTAGCTGTGTTGGCCATTGGTATCTTCAGTGGCCAAAGCTGCTGGGGTCTTCTACAGAGCAGATCACTGGGAATCCCAGTCATTCTCACATTATGACTGATAGTGGTACCCCTACCTTATTTCCCTATTCCTAGCCAACTCTGTACATTTCAGTTTTTTTTTAAGATTTTACTTATTTATTCATGATTTATTTATTTATTCACACACAGAGAGAGGCAGAGACACAGGCAGAGGGAGAAACAGGCTCCATGCAGGGAGCCTGATATGGGACTTGATCCCGGGTTTCCAGGATCATGCCCTGGGCTGAAGGCGGCAGCGCTAAACTGCTGAGCCACCCGGGCTGGCCTGTACATCTCAATTTTGCTTGTTTCTGAGTGGGATGAAACTGAAGCAAGTCCTTTGTGCAGAGTCCTGAAAGGCTCGGGAAGCTGGTTGGTCATTTCAATCTTCCATTTTCAGTGAGGGGAATTCTTTCTAGAAGTGAAGTTTCCTTTTGGTGATGAGCAAAGCTGACTTGGGCAATAAGATGGCACAGGCAAATGGAGCTGTTTTTCCTTCTTTCTGTGTGGGAAGTTTCTGCTGAAGTTTCTTAAGTAGAGTACAGAGCTCTCCTAGAGCTGCTTTTGTTTGTGGATAGCCATCAAATTGTTGACCTTTATTGGGAGGGATGGAGGCTGGGTTCTCCTGTTTCCTTCTCTTTGTGACATCACTAAGTCGAACCCTCACTCTAGTGAATCCATTTCTGGATCTTCATTCTTTACAGAAGTTTCTGGGATTTCAACATCAGGTCATATTCCTATCACCAAGGATCTTATTACATGACTACTTATACCCACTATATGAACCCCATTACTTAGGAAATCTTACGGACCTACAGACATCTTGTTGAAAATATTTCTAGAATTCTTATAGGAATTTATAGGTCATTTATGATTTAGTGTGAATTCATTCAATCTGAAGATTTAATTTTTTAAAAAGTTTATCTTTCCCAGTAATTGGTCTACACCTAATGTGGGGCTTGAACCCATGACCCTGAGACCAAGAGTTGTATGTTTCTCTGACAGAGCCAGCCAGGCACCCCGGATTTAATTTTTTAAAACCTAAATTTGTTGTATTTTGAGAAAGGCAATTTTGTCTTTTGGAATGAAGGGTGAGGAGAGTCAAATACAGATTTCCCTCTGGTAGCTTAGCACAAAGTTGGCTTTGTAGATTTGAATCAGCTCAATGAAAGAAGAGGTTGCTATCATCCATGGAGTGAAAGCTCCCTTTCTAACAAGATCACTTTGTCAACCAGAATGCTCTTATTGTCATTTAGCCTCTTGGATATTCCCTGCTTCCCATCCCTGTACTTACAGGGAGTTATGGGGGCAATGTCTTTTTCCTAAAGTCCTTTCCATGATGCATTCCAGCTGTATCTGATTCAACTAAGCACATTTTTTTCTGCTAAATGTATAAAGATAGAAACTGGGTAATTTTGCTGCTTTTCTCCCTGTGAACTGCTCCACTATAGTGGATTTTATTTATTTATTTATTTAAGATTTTATTTATTTATTCATGAGACACACACACACACAGAGGCATAGACACAGGCAGAGGGAGAAGCAGGCTCATGCTGGGAGCCTGACGCAGGACTCAATCCCGGGTCTCCAGGATCACACCCTGGGCTGAAGGCGGCGCCAAACCACTGAGCCACCTGGGCTGCCCTAGTAGATTACGTTTAAATATGTAGTACCAGTAATAGGGTGTGTCTGTATTCCTTTTGTACAACAAAGGGAAAAAGTAATTTTTTTTGGATGACGAATTTCTTAGAAGGCAGAGAATTTAGTCACTTTGAAACTGAAGACCAGTCTTTTCCCCTCAATCTGTCTTGATACAGATATAAGGGCTTCCTTCCATCTGTAGAAAGAACCCAGGAAAGAAGGAAGCCTTATGTGTCTAACTAATAATGTTCCACTAGTGAAAAGTCTAGAGAGCTGTGCACAAAACAGATTTATAAAAGGCCAGGGAAGGATTTCCTAATGAATTCTACAGAAAACAAGAAGACAGATGACCCTATCTGTGAGAACAATGGTGTTAAGATAAAATAATGCTCTGCTTTGAATATTTTTACCTCTGGGTGCTGAAACAACTTGAATTAACAAAATCATTCTGGCTTCCATATTAAGAATGGACTGTAGAGAAGCAAGTGTGAAAAAAGAATGACCAACTAGGAAGGTACTAAAATAATCCAAGACACAAAAGAGGACAGTGAAAGATGGTGGGATTCTGGATTATTTCAAGGTAGAATTTACAAGATTTGACACAGATCAGAAAAACAAATATTCAAACTATTTTTAAATACATATACAAACACACATTCATATTTTTCTCTTTTCCCAAAATGGAATCATGCAATATGTATGTTTTGACTTATCAAAACCGTGTGAACACTTTTCTATGCTAATAAATCTCCATATTACATACATAACATTATGTGCTATACTAAAAATCATTGAATAGATTTATTGTAATTTGCTCAACCATCTGTTTGATATTTGAGTTCTTTGCAATATATTTTTTGACCATCAACATCATTATACACGTGATCATCTTATTAGCCTAGACTTGGAGAAATTAAATCACTAAGCTAAAGGGTTAACATTTTTGAAAATGTTTGATAAATACTGTCAAGATTCTAAAAACGTATGTCAATAATTTATGCTTTCACCAATACTATATGGTCAATTAAATTTAAGTATTATTCCAGTAGTTAATTCTGATGCACATTTATAGCCATTGGAGAGTCTATATGTAATGTCAAGCTCTTGTAGTTTTGAATGATTCAAATGGTTTTGAATTTGGTAGTCAAGGGACACTTGGATGGCTCAGCGATTGAGTGTCTATCTTTGGCTCAGGGCATGGTCCTGGAGTCCCAGGATCAGGTCCCACATCAGGCTTCCTGCATGGGGCCTGCTTCTCCCTTTGCCTACGTCTCTGCCTCTCTGTGTCTTATGAATAAATAAATAAAATATTTTTTAAAAAAGAATTTGGTAGTCAATAAGGGGAGCAACAACTAATTGCCCCTTTAAAAGAGGTAATCAAACCTAATCTTTATCCCAGTTTCTCAGAGGTAAAGGACTTCACCTTTGAGAGTGATCTCAGGAAAAATTTCACTTACCTCATGTAGTTTTGATGACTAAGCCCAAAAACTAGACTATTAAGGTAGTCTACCTATAGGGCAGATGGGGGATAAAGCTGCCCAAGAGGCAAGGAAGAGCCATGATGCCTGTACTTTGTGTTTTTGTTTTTGTTTTTTTATGCCTGTACTTTGTATAGCTCTAGGCTACAGTCAGTCAGAGAAGGTAGTCAGGACACCATGAACACAGAGGGTAGGGAGTAGGAGTTAAATTGCTATTCCTAGCAGCACTTACTTGAAGTATCAGATTAGAAGACCCATGTTTTACTCCAGTAAATTCTTTTTTAAAAAAATTTATTTATTTATTCATGAGAGACACAGAGAGAGACAGAGAAACAGGCAAAGGGAGAAGCAGGCTCCTTGCGGAGAGCCTAATACAGGACTTGATCCCTGGACCCCAGGATCACAACCTGAGCCAAAGGCAGATGCCCAACCACTGAGCCACCCAGGTGTCTCCCTCCCCTTTTAATGTAGGCTCCACACCCAGCATGGAGTCCAAACTTAGGGCTTGAACTCATTACACTGAGATCAAGACCTGAGCTGAGATCAAGAGCTGGATACTTACCAACTGAGCCACCCAGATGCCCCAATAAATTCTGGCCTTAATGAAAAAAAAAATATAATGTATATTCTTAGAACAGACTTAAAATTCACATTTACTTAGTTAGGCTTTTATTTGGAAATCCTAAAACAATGAAAGAAACTACAAGAGCTTGACATTACATATAGACTCTCCAATGGCTATAAAGAGAGCTCTTTATTCTTAATGCATCTCAATGTGATTAGGTTAACGTCAATTGGCAAGGTTTTTTTTTTTTTCCTCGTAAAGAATATGTAATAGTGCATGTCAAGAACCTGCGTTTAAAAAATTCGTAAGATTGTAAAAATTATCTGAATTCCTTCAGCAAGGAATTACAGACTTACTCCTTCTAACTATTGCTTTTCTAGAAAATACATTTTAGGCCTGATTCTCAAAAAAAGAAACAATTTATAAGTTCACACCTACAGAGAAGAAATAGTTAAGGTTTCTAGTTCATAGTACATAACCAGTCTTTGAGCTATATCTCAGCCTCAGTTACCAGATGACCTTCTGAGAGCTGCCAGAAACAGTCTTTCATTTAAATTGCTCTTCCTTACGCTGTTATTTGACAGTTGTGTTACAGAAGAGTATTCAATGCCAGAGATGTCAAAAAGCTTCGATTCCAACAAGAGTTCCTAAGAGCAAGATTCTGAGAGGCATGCCAGTGCTTTACCCTTGACTAAGGTTATGCTCTATGTTAGGAATGTATTTTCTTTACATGCATGTTACTATTTTTTTAAAAAGATTTTATTTATTTGAGAGAGAGAGAGACAGAGAAAGAGAGAGTGGGAGAGAGAGAGGGAGAGAGCACAAACAGGTGGGTGGGTGGGGAGGAGAGGGAGAAGCAGGCTCCCCACTGAGCAGGGATCCTGACGTGGGGCTTGATTCCAGAACCCTCTGATCATGACCCTAGCCGAAGGCAGACACTTAAATCAACTGAGCCACCCAGCTGCCCTGAGAATAGCTATTATTTAGAAATAGTTCTAAATAGTAGGCAGGACTGCTAACGGTACTTGCAGCAAGATAAAATTTTAGTATGTATACTAAAGCATCTATTCAGAAAAATTCTTAGATACTTATTTAGCCAATAAATATACACAGAGTACTTAATATGTGCCAGACACTGTGTTGAATATTTTCTTCAGAAAAGGTAGTGATTAAGCTAACCATCCTGCGACAACCATGATTCTTGCCTTGATTTCCTTGTGCACCCTCAAATTCCCCAGCACAACAAATAAAGCATTTTGTAAACCTGTTACAGGAACAGGTAAACAACAGAGAATGAAGCCTAAGCATAACCAAACACTATTAAGCTGTAGTTTTAGGGCAAGGACAGCTATAGAGGTAGACAGATATATTTGATTCCAGTCCAATTTCTAAGAGATAAACAATGTGAAAAAGTGGGGCTCGTGGACCATAAACAAAGATCTTTAAACATCATCCATTATTAAGGACTCAATTCTTATGGAGCCATCCCAACTACCAAGAGAACAAAAACAGGACAGGATAGAGGTTGAGGAGGATAAGACAGAAGTTAGAAGAGTAATAAAAGGCTAAAATCTGGGAAAGTTTCTGTACTCTATTCTAGTGGAAAAAAGAATGACTGAAATCAAAAAGTAAACTGAGGTCTATTTCATATTGTTATCAAGGGTATGGAGATGGATGGGTGGCTGGATCTCCTTTCTACTTAAAGGGACTCAGAGAGGTCACATCCCAAATATCCTTTCATTCAAATATTTTTAGAATGAACAGTATTAGTAGGATACAGTGCTAGGTACTTTGGGGATACAAAAGCACATTCATGACATAGTTCCTACTTCAAGTTATTATTTAGTGATACCATATCCACTTTCTAAACTTTAATCAGAGATTCTTTGGAATATTCAATAAGCATTTTCCTGAAAATATCTCTGGAGCTGTTATGATTCACAACTCAATGTAAAAATTTCTTTTAAAATTCTAATGTTTGTTTTAAAAAACAAAATCCTAACTGAAATAGGCTAAGAGAAAGGCAGTTTTGATCTGAAGAATGAAGGGAGGAAAAGAAATAATTTTATACATGAGGGCACTTTCTAGAAAGCAGAGAATTTAGCCTATGTTGTAGTTTTATTTTTCTTGCTCCATGAACTTTATCCCATTGATAAATGTAACCTAAGAAAGGGGGAAGCCTTTGGGTTTACCAAATGCTTCTCTTATTAAGGCTTCCCTTCCCAAGGGTCTCAGGAGGAGAGAAGTAGGACCAGGAGAAACCTCTTCTCTTCTCTCTTCTGGAGCCCCTACCTGAATCTCAGTTATCCTAGAGAACTGACTCCCTGGAGAAGTACCACAAAGCTCTGAAGGCCAACAGAAGCCATTCAAGACAGGACAAAATGTATGCAGACATAATTGTGGTGGCAGCATCAGCCTACTGGGCATACAGAAAACACTCCTGACTACCTCATTCAAAAACCTCTTCTTTAGAATACAGCCCTAGTTGACTATTTTTCCTGAAAGAGAACTTACTAGAGACATTATGTGCCCTTAACCAGATTTCTGTAACATTTTAAGTCAATATTAGAATTTTATTAGTTTAAAAAAATGAAAATGGATCAATTCAAATAAAATACATGTGTGAAAAGGCAAATAAGAACTGGTTTCCTTAAAAGTGTAAAATTATGAAATCCTCAAGATATAGTCAAAACATGTTAGGTCTTATTTTTTGTTATAAGCCATAATTTGGTTCTTTAGTCTGTTTTCCTCTTAGCTCTGTGAATCCTCAGAAGAAATCTCAAGCAATTGTTCCCAAAATATTAATTTCCTTTTGTAGATAAAGAAAACATTTTAATCCTCTAGGAGAGTCACATGCAGATCTGAGAGAGTTAAAAACAAACATCACTTAATTCTTTCTCATCTGAACTAAATTCCTATGTGGTTGTTGATAAAAAGATGAAAATGCTTCACCTTTCTCTAACAGTGGGGTTATTGAAATGGCACAGTGTTCTCAGGTACAACTGGCTCAAAATGAATTTAGCATCATAAATACTTGATGCATTTAAAAGCATTATTTTATTGTTTTGATAAAGCTGCATTAGTATAAAATCAACAAATTAACCTTAAAAGCAGGTTATGCCAGAGAAAGAAGCTACTGGTAATCAACATAAGGAAACACTTTTGGCTGTAGAACATGCAAATGAGTATTTCTAAAATTCTACACACCTCTTATATGCAGAAATAACACTGAATAAGATCCGCCTTTCATTTGCTTTGTCTTACTCATAATGTCAATTTAGCAATGGCAGATAATCCTAGACCCAAAAAAACTTGTACAGATTAATAGCTAAATCAAATTTTCTCTGTAACTTCCCAAGTCTGATGTTCCAATAAAAAAGATTTGTAACTGCCTTAAATCTGTTGATAGATCTCAATATGCTGCCTTGCTGGAATTTTCAACAGATCACTCGGGCTGAAAAACATTTTCATCTATAATTATTATTTTTTTAAGATTTTATTTATCTGACAGAGTGCACAAGCAAGGGGAGCAGCAGGCAGAGGGAGAGGGAGAAGCAGGCTACCTGCTGAGCAGGGAGCCTGATATGGGGCTGGATCCCAGAAACCTGGGATCATGACCTGAGCTGAAGGCAGACCCTCAACTGATTGAGCCACCCAAGTACCCCTCACCTATAACTTCTGTAACATGTTCATTAGATGGAATGGCAATGATCAGCACCACTAGCACCAAGTCACACATACTTTGTGATTGGTTGCTGAATTTAGTATGGCAAGAGAAATAAAATATAAACTGTCACTTGAATGCTGTTGTAATTTCTTATAAGGTCTGTGAAAAATAAGCATCACAATGAGAATGTGGTTTAATTGTCAGTGTATCAAATCCTGCTAAAGTGGAAATCACTTATTCAATTTCTCCACTGATTGCTCAAAATTTAAAGAGGGAATCAAATCGGAATACACTGAATTATGCCTGACTTTCATTAGGTCTGTTCCTAGGTACTGAACATGCTGTAGCATTTTTTGCTTTTGCTTTTTCTGGTGGTATTTATTTATTTATTTATTCATTCATTCATGAGAGACACAGAGAGAGAGGCAGAGACACAGGCAGAGGGAGAGGCAGGCTCCATATAGGGAGCTCGACATGGGACTTGATCCCAGGACTCCAGGATCACGCTGTGGGCCAAAGACAGGTGCTAAACTGCTGAGCCACCCATGGATCCCCTCTGGTGGGTTTTAAAAGATAACAGTAAATAGTAAGGAAGATGCTTAATAACCAGCTTTTATCATTCTTTTATTATTGCTTCCTTAAGCTATCTAGAATTGTCTTTATGTTATTAGGCCACAGTGCTAATAACTTCAGTTAGAACACATATGGAGACAAAGAGCACAAAATAAATATTTCATAATTGCCAATGGCCAAGATCCAGATTCTAAGTCATACTATCATTATCAAATGAATTTTAGCATTAACAAGAAATGATCCAAATCAATAAATGCTATGTAGCATTCCAGATAAATCCGATGACCTTTCTCTGCACCTAGTTATGAAAAAAATCTCTGACTTCTATATAAGATTTAAGACCATCAGCTAATGTTGCAGTTTGTCAGTGCAGAGAATGAAGCCATTAATAATCATGCTTCAATAGTCTCATTCAATTTTTATTAACCTACTTTAAGGATTAGAGGCTTTTTAGAAATTATTTAATAATAGTAATTATTAACAATCTCTCTTGCCTAGAACGAATCTAGAATTCTTAATAGTTATTTGCTAAATACTTAATATTCTACTTAATACAGATGTTAAGGCTCATGGAGAAAATTCTTCAAGAAGGGACGCCTGTTTGGCTCATTGGTTGAGCATCTGCCTTTGGCTCAGGTTGAGATCCTGGGGTCCTCAGATCGAGTCCCGCATCAGGCTCCCTGCAAGGAGCCTGCTTCTCCTTCTGCCTATGTCTCTGCCTATGTGTCTCTCATGAATGAATAAATATACACAATCTTTTTTTTTTATAAAGAAAATTCTTCAAGTTAATTCATCAGAAATATGTTTATACCATCAGAAATATAGTATAAAACAACAGAATTTACGAATTAAGAATAAAGGGGGGATACAAATATGTGAATTCTAAATTATAAGAAGCCAAGTTGTGTGGAAATAAATTCATTTAAAAACATGTTTTCCTCATTCCATTGGTACTGGCTACAGACTAAAGACAATAGCTATAAGAATTGTTCTCAACTTCAGGTATAAACAGCAAAGTTGAGCCTTATATTTGCTAAACTTCCTTTTGGAGAAAAAAAAAAGTTACATTCTTGCTTTGTTACCGTGTTACCCAATGCTTTAATAGAGTAGATATATCTATAGTGAATACCATTACAAATTTGTAGTGAATATCATTATAAACCTGTGGTTATTGTCATGTAGTTTACATCCTACGAAAAAGAAATCAACTGTATAGAATGTTAAATACTGATTGATAATTGCCAAGGAGAAAAAATAAAACAGGAAAGGGGTTTAGGAGGTATGTATGTTTAAGTGTGTGTGTGTGTGTGTGTGTGTGTGTGTGTGTGAGTGTGTGTGACAGTGTTTAAAACTTTTAAAGGTGTTTAGTTTCAGATAAGCCAAAGAGGGCCCCCATTATCCAAAGCACATACAGAGAAGAATAAGACAGACATGCCATTGTTGATTATAAGCACAAGAAATTGTTGCCAAATTGACTGTTATTCTGGGTGTGTGTCCAAGATATTCTTGTTTAGCTAAAAAAAATAAAACTTCTAAAAAGTTTAAATATGAAGAATTGACTCTATTTAATGGGTGAAATTACAATACCATGCTTTTTAAGTATTATGTATGTAGTATGTATTTATATAACATGCTTTTTAAAAGAAAAGCTGGGACAGCCTGGGTGGCTCAGTGGTTTAGTGCCACCTTCAGCCCAGGGCCTGATCCTGGAGACCTGGGATCGGGTCCCAAGTCGGGCTCCCTGCATGGAGCCTGCTTCTCCCTCCGCCTGTGTCTCTGCCTCTCTCTCTCTCTCTCATGAATAAAATCTTTAAAAAAAAAAAAGTAAAGAAAAGCTGTTTTCTCTCTCTCTCATTTTTTTTATAAGGGTTTCCAGCTTTATTTTTACATTGTTGTCTACTCCTTTTTTTTTTCTTTTAAGGTAAGCTCTGTGCCCTATGTGGGGCTCAAACTCATGACCTCAAGATCAACAATTGCATGGTTCACTGACTGAGCCAGTCATGAACCTCATAAAAGCAGTATTCTTGTTTTTATTTTTAGGAGAAGTAATTATAAATCAAGAAGGGAAATGAAGGATTTGCTATACATAGCTGTCAAATTTTATTTTGGACAACATAGTAGAGTTTTTTTTTTTTTATTCTTTCAAGTGGGCCTAGCATTTTATTTTTTATTTTTTTATATATACATAGTTTTTTTATTGGAGTTCAATTTGCCAACATATAGCATAACACCCAGCGCTCATCCTGCCAAGTGCCCCCTCAGTGCCTGTCACCCAGTCACCCCAACTGCCCACCCACCTCCCTTTCCACTACCCCTTGTTTGTTTCCCAGAGTTAGGTGTCTCTCATGTTTTGTCATCCTCACTGATATTTTCACTCATTTTCTCTCCTTTCCCCTTTATTCCCTTTCACTATTTTTTATATTCTCCAAATGAATGAGACCATATGTTTGTCCTTCTCTGATTAACTTATTTCACTCAGCATAATACCCTCCAGTTACATCCACGTCAAAGCAAATGGTGGGTATTTGAAATTTCTAATGGTCGGTTAATATTCCATTGTATACATATACCACATCTTCTTTATCCATTCATCTTTCGATGGATACTGAGGCTCCTTCCACAGTTTGGCTATTGTGGACATTGCTGCTGTAAACATTGGGGTGAAGGTGTTCCGGAGTTTCATTGCATCTCTATCTTTGGGGTAAATCCCCAGCAGTGCAATTGCTGGGTCATGGGGCATTTCTATCCAATAACAATGAGACTGAAGAAAGAGAAATTAAGGAATCAATCCCATTTACAATTGCACCCAAAAGCATAAGATACCTAGGAATAAACCTAACCAAAGAGGTAAAGGGTCTATACCCTAAAAACTGCAGAACACTTCTGAAAGAAATTGAGGAAGACACAAAGAGATGGAAAAATATTCCATGCTCATGGATTGGAAGAATTAATATTGTGAAAATGTCAATGTTACCCAGCACAATTTACACATTTAATGCAATCCCTATAAAAATACCATGGACTTTCTTCAGAGAGTTGGGACAAATCATCTTAAGATTTGTGTGGAAAAAAAAAAAAGATTTGTGTAGAATCAGAAAAGACCCCGAATAGCCAGGGGACTATTAAAAAAAGAAAACCAGAGCTGGGGGCATCACAATGCCAGATTTCAGGTTGTACTACAAAGCTGTGGTCATCAAGTCAGTGTGGTACTGGCACAAAAACAGACACATAGATAAATGGAACAGAATAGAGAATCCAGAAGTGGACCCTCAACTCTACGGTCAAGTAATATTTGACAAAGCAGGAAAGACTATCCACTGGAAAAAAAGACAGTCTCTTCAATAAATGGTGCTGGGAAAATTGGACAGCCACATGCAGAAGAATGAAACTAGACCATTCTCTTACACCATACACAAAGATAAACTCAAAATGGACAACTCAAAATCCTAGAGGAGAACACAGGCAACACCACCCTTTTTGAACTTGGCCACAGCAACTTCTTGAAAAATACATCCAATGAATGCAAGGGAAACAAAAGCAAAAATGAATTATTGGGACTTAATCAAGATAAAAAGCTTCTGCATAGCAAAAGAAACAGTCAACAAAACTAAAAGACAACCTACAGAATGGGAGAAGATATTTGCAAATGACATATCAGATAAAGGGCTAGTATCCAAGATCTATAAAGAACTTATTAAACTCAACAGCAAAGAAACAAACAACCCAATCCTGAAATGGGCAAAAGACATGAATAGAAATTTCAGAGGAAGACATAGACATGGCCAACAAGCACATGAGAAAATGCTCCGCATCACTTGCCATCAGGGAAATACAAATCCAAACCACAATGAGATACCACCTCACACCAGTGAGAATGGTGAAAATTAACAAGACAAGAAACAACAAATGTTGGCGAGGATGTGGAGAAAGGGGAACCCTCTTGCACTGTTGGTGAGAATGTGAACTGGTACAGCCACTCTGGAAAACTCTGTGGAGGTTCCTCAAAGAGTTAAACACAGTAGAGTTTTTAAAGTATACAGAGGTCCCAAATGTCAATCCATTTGGGCAAAGTGTTCATATTCTTCAAAATCATGGCAATTTCTTGAACACTACTACTGAGTTTATCAATTTTGGAAAAAAGACCAGCTACTTAGAAATACTGATGATAGTCCTGCCTTGTCTGGCTGTTTTATATTGCTGTGGCTGGTTTTCTGTTGGAAATCTTCAGGACAGCCCCTGTTGTCCACCAGAATAATAGGTTAATGAATATGCTAATGAATGTCCCCTAGTCCCAAATCACTCCTTGGCAAATCTTTTGGTGTTTAAAGAATTGTATTCTCTCCTGCAGGATGATTTGGGAACCATTTACTGTGTCTAGATTGTAATGAAATTTTGTTAACCACAAGGAAGATGATCCACTGAGAGCCTCATTTCCTATCACCCTAGAGGCAAGTTAGGACATGGGAAAGAACTGATCTGAGTGTAATTCCTGTAGCACATTTCCTCCCATGGTTTGTTGGATAAGTGGACAATGCACTGTGCAACATTTGGATTACAAGAATGCTTGAAATGCCTGTTATCTACAGGAGAGTTTATGACCAACCTTCCCATAGCCAGCCTGAGAGAAGGAAGAGGCACTACATAAATTATGGCTTATCACTGCTGAACATGTAACCACAGACTTGTAAAGCCAATCAACAGGAGCCTAGATGCTGGAGTTGGCTTAGGTTCAAACTCTGAATCATCTATTTACTCTGGGACTTGGAGCAAATGTTTTTGTTTGTAACTCTCCATATGCCTCAATTTCCTTACCTGTAAAATGAAGATTATAGTAGTGCAAATATTATAAGGTTGATGTAAGGGGAAAAAAATATATATAATTGAAGTCTCCAAAGAAGAAGAAAGAGAAGAAAAAAGTATCTCAAGAAATAATGGCTGAATTTTTTTCCAAATTGGATGAAAACTATAAATCCATAGATGCAAAAAGTTAAAGAACGCCAAGATAAGAAACATGAAGACTACTACATCAAGGCACATAATAACACAAATGAAACAAACAAAATACTGTGCCCCAGACTAGGGCAGTGGCTCTCAACCAGGGATGATTCCTTCTCATCCTCAACCCCAAGGGGACATTTTACAATCCTGAAGACATTTTTGATTGCCACAACTGTGAGAGGAGAATGAGTGTTCTATTGACATCTAGTGGGTAGAAACCAGGAATGTTGCTAAACCTCTTACAATGCACAGGACAGCCCTCACAGCAATAAATTATCCTGCCCCAAACATCAAGAGTGCTAAGGTTCAACAACAACAACAATAAAGAATGCTAAGGTTAAGAAACACTAGAGGCATATAATAATCAAAATGCTTAAAACCACTGATATAAAGAGAAAGTCTTAAAATCATATTCTTATTATATTTTCTCATTCCTGACAATATAGAAATGACAATTCACCCTTGAACAATACAGGCTTGAACTGTGTGTGTGTGTGGGGTGTCTACTTATATGTGATTTTTTTTTGATACAGTACAATACTGTAAATGTATTTTCTCTGTCTTATGATTGTATTAATAACATTTTCTTTTCTAGTTTCTTTATCGTAAAAATACTTTATATATATATGTATATAATACATACAGCATACAAAATGTGTTAATTGAACTTACGTTATCTAGTAAGGTTTCCAGTCAACAGTAGACTACTAGTTTTGGGGGAGTCAAAAGTTATATATAGATTTTTTAACAGTGGGGGGTAAAGGGGAATGTCAGCACTCCCGTCCCCAGTGTTGTTCAAGAGTCAACTGTATGTGACATTGTAATAATACTAAGCACTTTTTGTAAATCACCCACTACGTTTAAGCTAGGAGCTAACCACCAAGATGTAAAGGTGCCTGGACCAGTAGAGCTACTTAAGTGGTTTCCAGAATTTAAGGGTCAGTATGACTTTTACCTCCTCTAAAATGACTGAATTAAAGGAGTTACACAACATGCTCGGTAATCTGAAGGTTCTGTTCTGTGGTCTTTCTGATACTTAGAAAGGTATGAAGGTAATAGGACTGAGCAGTGGATGCAAATTAAAATCTCATTTCAGCTCAACAAACATTTCCAGGGGACTACTGCCACTGTATATAGTAAAGATTAGTACAGTTCTCAAAGTTGGTCTCTTCATCAAATGTAATACTCTACCACATCATGCTTATTGAATGCAAATTCTATTTAAAGTTACAAAAAAGGCTTAAAAACTCCTACCAATTCTGCTTGTTTTTTTACTGACAAGATTTATGGATCTTTTAAAATCAGATATGAAATAGCATTCTATGATGGGGTATTACGAATTAAAAAACCCAGAGATTGCGTACCTACTAAATACTAGGCACTGAATTAGGTACTTTATATTTATGATCTCATAATCCTCAAATAAGTAATTTGGGTTTGGTATGATTGTCATCTTCATTTTATAAACAAAACAGATGAACAAGTTCACTGACTTGCCCCTAATCACAAAGCTAAGAAGCGGTGGGACAGGATAAGTCAATTCTGGAAAACCATACCCTACCAAAATAACAACTAACTTTAACAATACTCAATTTAAGATTTGAAATTTTCTTTTACTTAGTTCACTATTTTGGATCTTCATAACAAATTGATGTTTATCTACATTGTCAGAGCATTGGACCACCATGTGAATTTATTCAGACACTTTTGTATCAAAGACAGCTATGGTAAGGCGTATTAGCCTATATTTCTTCATTTTTTCTGTCAACGGAGGGAAGAAGAGTAAGAGTGGTCAGATCTATGGCAGAACTGTGTATTGTGTATGTCATTTGTTAAAAACTACCTTAAAGTTTTATCTTTACAGATGACTAGCCTAGAGAAGGGAAGTAAAAGGCAGTTATTTTTGTTTGATATGTCACAAATGAAAAATAAATTAGAATCACCTCTTTCAAACATACAAATCCGATCTCTTTCGTTCAATTTAGGTAGATTTTAATAGAGTATACACAAAAAGCTAGAAACATATATTTTTTTATTTGTTTGTCTGAATGGTTAAAAAAAAAAAAGCCACATAGAGTAGCATACTTATCAACCAAATAATTTAGCTTTAAGAAATCAGCAATTCATCAGTGCTCTAAATAAGTCAAATTTGAATTTTGTGTCTTAAGATGTAATCCTCTAAGATTCAAAAGTGAATATTCAACACAATCAGAAAAACTAAGCGCATTTTCTTCTTTAATGGAGAAATGATAGATCAATATGTGTTTTAGTGGGGAAGTAGAAACATTAATAAAGGCTATAGGACCAGGCAATGTATAATCTATTTCAACAGAATATAGGGCTTCAAACACTTAAAAGCAGATTTAACTTCACAGTTGTTTTTTTTCTTCACTTTACTTTGATACTTTTTCTCTTTTCTCAGGTGGTTCTATATACAAGTTATATAGAATTCAAACAAACGAAACTATATGTAACTTATAATTCATGAACTCTACAAACATGTCTTGATTCCCCCTCTAGTCAACTTTTTTTTTTTTAATTCCTGTATGCTCCTATAAGTGAATAAAAAGAAAAGTTTATACTTACTAGAAAGAACAGTTGTAAGGAAAATGTAGTCCGAAAAGGATATGAGTCCACATTCTCCAAGGGTATAGAATATACTGCCTTCATCAGCAAATTTTTCTCGTTCCTGGGCAATTTTCTATTAAACGTATGGGTCCCACAAAAAGATAAAAAGAAGATATAGCAGAATAAAAACACAAATAGTTAGAGATGAATCGCCATTTATGTGACAGTTTTATGCTATGTATCGATAAGCATTTCTCTGATGGCCATTCCAAATTAATGGATCCTTTACAGTTTTTAAGATGATTAAAATTGTACGACAAAAGATGATTTTGTTGGTTTCAACACTGGCTTAATATGAACACTAGAAAATAATTTTAATTTTATGAACTGCTATTTGACATACACTGACCCACTTTAGGACTGGTTTTGTTTCCTGGGTTTAAAAATAATCCACCTGAATTGTTGAATCACTACCTTGTACACCTGAAACTAATATAACACAGTATGTTAACTATACTAGAATTAAAATAAAAACTTCAAAAAGTAAAAAAACAAAATTAAAAACAATCCACCTTTTTCTGTAGAGACATATGAAGTAGGAAAAAAAAAAACAAAAAACAAAAAAAATGCAATCAGTATAATTTGCCCAAATGAAGTCACCTAATTGCCCAAGAAAAACTATACTACTCGTGATCAGAAATGAAGAGGTAAGCAGCTATTTTCAAGGCCCACACAAATGCTCAGAAAACTAATTTCTGAAATACTAAATTTACTTTTTACCTGAAGACCCTCAAGAATCTTAGGTTTGGAACGTAGGACAGTTTGCAGAGCAAACAGCTCCTCTGAAAGATAATGGCAAATCAGACATGCACACTAAGATTTAGGCATGATTTAATTTAGTTGTATTTACTAATACCTTGCTGGAGGCTCCTAAGTTTCAGCTATTTGACGAAACTCTCCTATAACTTAGATTTTATTCTAAGTATATATTCATTTTCTTTAATCTACAAAACTCACAAAGAGTTAATTCTCAGCCTTAGTAACAGCCTGTTTGGCAAGTAAGTCATCTCCTCCTGTGTGTTTAAGCAAAGCTACCTGTTTTTTGAATTCCTAGCCAAATGATAAACTTAGTGGTGACACTGAAGATATTTTCAAAAACTGAAAAGGATCCACCAAAGAGTTAGGGTTGGAACTAATTTCCATAAGTTCTGGACCAACTAAAGATATTCAAGGAATTATTCTGAGTACCAAAAATAGAAATAGGTTTTAAGAACCCAAACCAACAAAGAGCAGTCAAAGTAATAATGTCATGCAAGCACAAAATAAGAAGCAGCATTGCAAGCATAACCTCAGGAGGAGTATCATGAAAACTAAACCAACAAGCACCACCACACCAGCATCCAGGTATACAACTATCCAATAGGTTACCTCTGTCTAGTGAAGATGCCACCATACACCACAAAGGAAAGAAAACTTGTTAACCAATTGAAAATACAAGAACCAAATGAATCATCATGATCTTTTCAATAAACCTATCCAAAATAGCCCCTACTGGGTATTTGCTTATTTGTATAAAACAGTAAGCATAATCAGGTAAAAAGTCCATAGTTGAATGCTAACCAAGCAATGAGGTTCTGACGGCACGTTCTAGTTAGGACTTCTTTGACTTATCTGAGGTGGACAGAAAGCATGGTCCTGTTTGACAGCATTTAGAGATTATATCTTTGAACTGACAACAAAAATGAGCATATAGTCCAAAGTGTTCAAACTAAGGTTAGATCTCATATCACACCTGATCTTCTACCAAGAGATTGAATACAAATTTCAGACGAAAAAAAAACTTCTGGAAGAGAACTAGAGCAGCAAAGCCTTTCACTGGGAAGTTAACATTTTAATTTATCAAAAAAGGGAAACAAATGGATTACATTTTTCATAGTATCCAAGGTACTGTAAAAATAATGTATGTGAATAAGAAAAAATTTAAAAAAAGAGAATAGGCTCCCAAAGGCATAACATTACTAACTAGAATAAACATACGTGAAAGCTGAGTACTTTGCATTAATTATGTAATGATTATACAGAGAGACTGTAATAAGCCAATAAATAAATATTGGAATCCAGAAGTTGAGACACACAAAAGTCTAAAGACAGAGAGAGTGAAAAGAGGCAGCTAAGACAAAGAAGTATATCTAACATTTTTTCTAACAATCATCTGAGCTATGCTGCTGTTCAGAAGATGTCAAAAAGATAAGTCTAATTCTGTTGGTAATTTTTAATTTTGATATAATTTCAAACTTAGAAAAGTAGAAAGATCGATATAAGAAATTACATACTTTTTTCCTTGTACACTTTTTACTCAGATTCACCACGAATATATATATTACCTTAGTTGCTTTATCATTTTATGTAAATATTTTTTATCTCTGCAACTTCAATACACATGCCCCTTTACATTTAAATATTTCACCATATACTTCCTGTAAACAAAGACTTTCCCTTACATACTATAGTATAAGTTTAATAAACCAGGATATTTAATACTGATACATACTATTATCTAGTCTTTTTTAAAATCCAGTCTTTTAAATTGTTAACTATTTCAATAATTTCCTTTGTAACTATTTTCGCCCCAGCCAAGATGCAAATCCAACATTCATAAGTGGCATTAGTTGTCATGTCTCTTTAACCAAAACAGCTTTTTTGCCCTTGTTTTTTCTTTTGAAGGTTTATTATTTTTGATTGTAGTAAAATTTATGTAACACAAATTCACCATTTTAACCATACAGTATGTGGGTCTTTGGGTTTCACTTCTTTCACATAACATGTTTTCTAGGTTCATCTATGTTGAAGCATCAATTAGTACTTCATTTCTTTTAATCAGCAAATAATATTCCATTGTATATGTACCATGAGTTGTTTATCCATTCATCCACTAAAGGATATTTGGGTTGTTTCAAGCTCTTGACTATTGAAAACAGTGCTACTATGAACATTCATGTGCAAGTATTTGTTCGACTATCTGCTTTCAATTCTTTTGGGTATATGCCTAGGAATGGAACTGCTGAGTCATATCATAATTCTAGGCCAAATGTTTCTCAGAGCAGCTGCACCATTTTAAATTTCTACTACCAGTGTACAAAGGTTCCGATTTCTCTACACCATCATCAACACTTATTTTCCTTTTTTAAAAAAATTATAGCCAGGGCACCTGGGTGGCTCAGTCAGTTAAGTATCTGCTTTTGGTTCCTGTCACGATCTCAGGGTCCTGGGATTAGACCTGCATTGGGTCTCTCTCTCTACCTCTGCCCTATGCCACCACCTCATCTCTCTCATGCTCTCTAATAAATAAAATCTTTTTTTAAAACTACAGCCATTCTAGTGGGTGTAAAGTGGTATTTCATTGTTGTTTGATTTACATTTCCCTAGTGCTTTATAGTGTTAAGCATGTTTCATGCTTTTGTTGGCCATTTGTGTATCTTCTTTGGAGAAAGGTCTATTCAAATCCTTTGCCTATGTTTTGAATTGGGTTATTTGTCCTTTTGTTACTGAGTTGTAGAAGTTCTTTATATTTGCTTTTCTTTTTTTTTAGTTGTTTATATATTCTATATACAAAACCTGTATCAGGTATGATTCGCAAATGTTTTCTCCATTCTGTGCATTGTCTTTCTACTACCTTGATAATGTCCTTTGATACACGAAATGTCTAAATATTGATGAAGTTCAATTTGCTTGTGCTTTTGATGTAATATCATAAGACTCTACCACCAAATCCAAGGTTATAAAGATTTCTCCTGTGTTTCCTCTAACAGTTTGGTAGTTTTAACTTTTATATTTAGGTTATTGATCCACTTTAATTTTTGTATGTAATGTGAAGTAGGTATCCGACTGCATCTTTTGCATGTGAATATCCAGTTGACTCCCACACTATTTGTGGAAGAGGCTATTCACCACAGAATGGTCTTCACACTTTGTTGAAAATCAATGGTCTATAAATATATGGGTTTATTTCTGGGGTCTCAATCTCATTCCATTGATATATATGTATGTCTATTTTCTGCCAATACCATACTGTTTGTTTTTATAATTTTTAAAAATCATAGTAAAATATACATAAAATTTTTTAAAGTGTAAAACTCAGTGGTAGTAAGTACATTCACACTATCACCACTATCTAGTTCCAGAACTTCACAGGATCACCACTACATAGTTCCAGAACTTTTTCATCACCCCATTTGGAAACCCCTTCCAAAGGGTCACACTCCATGCCCCCCTTCTTCTAGCCACTTATCTATTTTCTGTCTCTATGAAGTCACCTAGATATTTCATATAAATGGAACCAAACCTAATTATTTTCTTAGTAGGCTACTTTGCAGATAACAATTAACACCTCAAGTTTACAGGAATCTAGTCTGAATTAATACTAAGCTTCGGTGTGCCTGGGTGGTTCAGTTGGTTAAGCTCTGCCTTTGGCTCAGGTCCTGGAATTGAGCTCCACATTGGGCTCCCTGCTCGGCGGGGAATCTGCTTCTCCCTCTCCCCCTGCTTGTGTTCTTATTCTCACTCAGTTGCTCACTCTCTCTCACATAAATCAATGAAATTTTAAAAAAACACAACTTAGTTTCAATAGTGTTAAAACAAATTCTGCTCATGTTTATATTTTCATAAATTATATTATACAGTATTCCCATTAACATAGATTTATAATTATTATTTTATGCATTTATTTGTCTTTTAAATCACACACACAAAAAAGGAGTTAAAAACCCAAAATATGAGATGCCTGGGTGGCTCAGAGGTTGAGCATCTGCCTTTGGCTCAGGGTGAGATCCCAGGTCTGGGGATCGAGTCTTACATCAGGCTCCCTGCGAGGAGCCTGCTTCTTCTTCTGCCTATGTCTCTCCCTCTCTCTCTGTCTCATGAATAAATATTTTTAAAAAGACAAAATGCAATCACACTGGCTTTTATTTACCTGTGTTGTTATGTTTACTGGTGTCATCTGTTCATACAGATTCAAGTTACTATCTAGTTTCCTTTCATTTCAGCCTTTAAGGACTTGCAATAGCCCCCCCCCCCCTTTTTTGGTAGGGTTGGTCTACTAGCCACACACTCCCTACTTTCACAATTCTTTGTCTAAGTTTTTGACAGTTGGATTATAATGTATCTCAGGGTAGATATCTGGAAATTTATCCTAGTGTAGATTGACATATTTCATTAATTTATTTGCAAAGTTCTCAGTCATTGTTTCTTCAAATACTACTCTCTTCTCTTTCTCCTTGCCTTCTAGGATTCCTATCATACATATGTTGGTACACTTAATGTCACAAAGGTATCTTAAACTCTGTTCAATTTTCTTCTTTTTCTCTGTTTCTCACATTGGAGAATATTAACTGACCTATCTTCAAGTTCATGGATTCTTTTTTACTGACTGTTCAAATTGGCTGTTAGACCGCTTTGGTGAAATTCTCCTTTTGGCTATTGTACTTTTCAGTTTCAGTTTTCACTTGAAAGTTTTTTAAAATTTCTCTTGGTTGATATTTTCTCATGTTTCCTTTGAGTTCTTTGCCTCTGGTTCCTTTTAGGCCACTGAATATACTTAAGATAATGGATTTAAAGTCTATAGTAAGTATAATGTCTGAGCTTTCTCAAGGATAGTCCCTATTCCTTTTTTTCCTGTGAAATGGCACATTCTTTATTCTAGGAAAGCAAAATTTGTTGTTGAAAACTTGACATTTTGTGTATTATAATGTGGTAACTCTGGAAGCCATATTCTCCCTCTCCTCAGGGTTTGCTGCTGCTGCTTGTGTGAGTTATAATTATTTCTTCAGTGACTTTCCTAAATTATTTTTGTAAATACTGTATGCTTTGTCAAGCAAGATCACTCAAGTCTCTGTTCCATTACCTGAGTGGTCACCTAGTGATTTGACGGAGATTTCCCTAAATTCCTGGAGCCAAAGATGTATATGTGGGAATACTCTCCAGGTCTTTACAGGTTGGCTCTGTGTTGGGGATTCTTTCAATGCTTAGCCACTGTTTAAGAATCTGCCTTTGCCTTCACTTCTTTCTTGCACAGAAGCTAAAAGGTAGCCAGAGGTGAAAGTTTAGGGTCTGCTAAGGTTCTTCTAGGTATTCGTCCAGCTCTGGACATGGAAGGTCTTCCAGATTCCTCAGTGTATGATGGAGCACTTCAAAGTCCTTGTTCTCACTATCTCCAGCTACAGGCTCTTCATTTTCCAGGCTTTTGGGTTTATTTGCTGCTTGTCTCAGGCTGCTGTGGCTAGTACATTTACCTTTAAATGCTTTTGGCAAATGCCACTTGGGAGGCCACCCCAGGTCTCAGAAAGTTCTAATGTAGGCAAAACAAAGGCAAGCTAGCAAGCTGATTCCTCATTGATCAGACAAGTCAATGCCCACATACATATTCTCCAAGAACAAGGTCTGCACTGCTCACTCTGGTACAAGCAAGCTGTACCAGAAATGGGAGACACAATCGTTATGGCTGTCATTGTGCTGAGGAGTGGGGAAATTGTCATCCAGTAACACCACAACCTTATTTTACCAAATTTCAGCATCTTCTTTCTTCTTTAAGCACTCCTCTGGTTGTTTTAAGTCTTTGCTTAGATTCCAGAGATCTGAAAAAGTTGATTGATGATTTTGCCAACTTACCAACTGTCTACTGGAGAGGTGTAGTTTTGAAGTTAACCTACTCTGCCATTTGCTCTCTCTTTGTACTTTTTGACCTTGAAAAACTTGAAAAGTGAATTATACTAAAGAATATCCCTCAATTTAAATTAGGCGGAAGCTTTCTCGTAATTACATTCATATCTGTCTATTATAAGCTAAGAATTCATATTGGTATCCTTAATTTCATTCTAATACTGTGGGGTACAACACAGTCTTATCCCTTACATACATGTTATTCCCCTCTCCAATAGGGAGAAAACTGGTTCCCATTATCCTCAATATATTTACTCATTTGCTTAAGCTGAGAATCTACAGAGTAATTTCACAATTGTTAATCATGTCATCTAGACTTCAATATGTTTTAAGTAAAATCTATTTTCAGTAAAATGCACAAATCTAATATACAAAATAATGAGTTTTATAAGTATATATATATATATATCTGAGTAACCCACATTCCCATAAAGACATAGAACATTTCCACTGGAAACATTTCTGTTGTTTCTTTTATGCTCCTCTACAGTTAATTCTCAATGTATTTTTATACCATTGATTGGTTCTACCTCTTTTGGAAGTTCCTTATAAATGGTATCACCAGTATATACTCTTAGGTGTACAGCTTCTTTAGCTCAGCACAATGTTGAGGAGAATCATTCATACTGTATTTTTCAGTAATTCATTTATTTTCATTGCAGAGAAGTATACTACTCTCAATAAAAGTGAAATAATTATAACTTTTATATAATCATAATGCACACATATTATTCATTCCTTAATGTATAAACACAGGTGTTTTGAGTTTTTGGCTGTTTTGACTTGCCTCAAAGTTGCTGTACCTTTTTTACTCACATCATCAATGCATGAGAGTTCCAGTCACTCCACTTCATTGCCAACATTTATGTTGCCAGTCTTTTTAATTTTAGCCATTTGAGTGGGTAGGTAGTGTCACCTCATTGTGGTTCTGTTATACATTTCCTTGCTGGCCAATCTTATTGAGCACTATTTATTGGAAATTACGTATTTGCAAAATCCAAGTCTTTTGCCCATTTTTAATTGGGTTCTTTTTCTTTCTTTTAATTACTAATTATCATATGTCCTGGGTATAAGACTCTTTTTTCATGGAGTCTGACCTGGGTAGCCTAGTGAATCTTGCCTGCTGTTCTGCATGTTCTTATGTAGACCTTGTTTCCTTATGGAATGAATCAGGGTTGGTCTGTATGACCAACAAAAGATAGCTTAAGTCATAATGTGTGACTTCTGAGTCTGTCATAAAAGGTACATTGCTCTGTTGGAGGGAAGCTAGCTGTCATTTGAACAGAGGCAGGACTATGGAGAGCCTACAGGGAGAGGATCTGAGGCCTCCCAAAAAGAGTCAGTAGAAGATATTTTAGTGAGCCACCTTCAAAATGAATTTTCCATCCTCAGCCAAGCCAGATGGCTAAGGCTTTAGCGAACCTCTGACTGCAACCTCATAAAAAAAAAAGTCTGAGTCAGAACCATCTAGACAAATTGCTCCCAAATTCCTTATGCACAGAAAACTTAAGTGACAAGAAATGATTATTATTGTTTTAAGCCACTAAGCTTTGGATTTGTTACTTAGCAACAGATAACAAATATAGTCAGATACATGTATTAAAAATATTTTCTGCTTGTTTGTGGCTTATAATTTCTATTTTATGTTAACAATGAAAAGTTTTACATTTTCATGAAGTCTAATTGATTTTTTCCTTTATGGTTATTGTTTTTTATATGCTAATAATTTTTTGCCTCTCTTTAGTCCATAAAAATCGTCTCATATTTGCTTTTAGAAGCCTTATCATAGATTTTATATTTAGGTCTATGATCTATTCCAAGTAAATTGTGTGTATAGTGAGGGAAGGGGTAAGTTTTATTTTTTTTTAAATATAAATTTGTTGAAAACAAATGATTCCTTTCTCCATTTAACTATTTTGGCACTTTTGTTAAAAATTAATTTACCAATTTACCAAAAGTGTGGCTACTTTTTCTATATTTTCTGATTTGAGTAGTCCATTTTCTTTTGAAGGTCTTTTGATTACTTACAAAATGTCTGTATTCCAAAGTACAAATAAACATGAAATTATCTGAATGGTTGAAAAGGTAGCTTAAGATTGTGCATGACATGCATTTGAGGTCATGGTTTAGGCTTAGCCTCCTTCACTATTCCATAATGTAAAGTGTGTGGAGATAATAAAGATGTCAACGAACATACCTTCAATTGTATATTGATTAAGAATTACTACTGGAACATATCTCCAGAGGGACTATATAGTAACACCTTACAATGCTATTTTAGTGTGATTTTTCTCCAGGAAGGCATCTCTTTCTCTACTGCCTTACATGGAATATGTCCATGTTTGCAACCCTCAGTCCTCTCAAAGAGAAAATATTTCTATTAGTGCAGCTATATATGAGATCTCTGCTGAATTGAGTAGAATGATAGGAAAGAGAAGCCAAAGAAGGCCAAAGTGCTCCATATAAGAAAAAGATGAAGACATCTGAAAGATACAGAAGGAAAAAGGACCCTAGAAAGGTGAACAAAAAAAGGAGGGGACGTGACAAGGATAGAAAGTATCAAAGTCAGGAAAAACAGGAAAGAGAAAACATGTATGCACATATGTATAATGTGTTTAAGAGAAAGAACAAAGAATGTGTATGTTTTGCAATTGCTCCTTAAAAATGAGAATGATATTCAAAGAGGATTTTTAAATTAACCATACTATACAGTATACTTTGTGCAATGTTATCTTCTAATTCGTTCTTAAAGGTCTACATTGTTCTTCCATGCTTCTGGAGTTGTGGTAGGGATAGCAGGAGAGAGAGAGAGAGAGAGAGAGAGAGAGAGAGAGAGAGGGAAGTCATGTGTATGTTTTCCAAGGCACCAACTTGTCAAAGAGTGGCACAAGTGCATTTAAGATTCACCTAATTATTAACCCTAAGAATTTATAAGTGGGTTGAGTATCCACAACTCCAAAGGTGATTCTTAAAAAATTCATGACATTAATCAAATATACCAAAACTGCCATAAAACTATCAAATTTGATTTCTCAATTTTTTTTTAAAGCTAGGAGAAGAATCAAATAAATACATCAAAATTTGAGAGGAAATGAGAGTTACTACAAAACCAATTTTTAGACATTTGGTTTTATATGACTGTTTCTTAGCTGGCCTTTATAAATCAAAGGCCTGATTCTACCATAAATAATATCCTCAAACCAACTAGCCATGGCACGTAGGGAACTGTGAAAATATAGATATTTGAGTTTGATATTGATAAAATTTTGAGAGTCCCAAAGTATGGTGAAAATGGAAAAATCTAGATTCAAGGAAGGAAAGTGAAGGGAAGATTTTTCATTATTTTTTCTTACCCCCAGATCTTATCAATGTTTAATCCTGCAAACTGAGAATGTGAAGTTAAATGTTTCTTCACTTAATATTTTGAATAATGTTGAATCCTTGACTAAGTTTTAAGTCATTCTTTTCCCCTAGGCAAATATCATTTGTATACTTCAAGGATGAAATGGGGGCACATTCCAAGGAAAACGTAATTTTCCTTAGCAGATTGATAATAATGTTCACTTTCTCTATCTCAGAGGTAGTTATTTATATCTTTTGTTACTAATGAAATTTATATCATACTAATGAACATTTATAATGTATTTTTACTAGGAAAATCTATCATAAAGATTTGTATTTAATTCAATGAAAGTAATACATACAATGTAGAAAATAAACATCAAATCAAAAGGAAGAAATTTCTGTATATAAAAGTCAAAAGAAGTAGAATATAGGGGCACCCTGGGTGGCTCAGTGGTTTAGTGCTGCCTTCGGTCCAGGACCTGATCCTGGGAGATCCAGGATTGAGTCCCATGTCAGGCTCCCTGCATGGAGCCTGCTTCTTCCTCTGCCTATGTCTCTGCCTCTCTCTGTGTCTCTCATGAATAAATAAAAACTTGAAAAAAAAAGTAGAATATATTTCAAATGTATTGTAAGGCCATGTAATGTGAGATTAATATATTAAAATATAAGTTTAGCAAAAAAATTTATAGTAAGGGTCTAGGAGAAACTTGCTTTCATCTTAAAGTTCACAAGGTAATATTTAGCAATACTTCAGTATATATGCTGAAAATGAACAGCAGCAGGTATTTTAAAAAGAAATAGTAACTGCTGATACCTTCCAGACCATTATGCTATTTCATTATTGTTATTTTTTAAAGTATAGTACACATACAGTGTTATATTAGTTCCAGATGTACAACATAGTGCTTCAACAATTCTATACATATTTAGCACTCTTAAAAGTTACATATAAAATTCTAGTCCAATCACTTAAATCTCTGACATTAAGGCTGAAATGTAGAAATGCAGGTCAATTGAACAGAAGAGCTTTTCTACTAAATTTACTGACAAATATTACTCCTTTTAAAGAACAAAATTACGTAAAATATTTCAAAGCACTGTGCTCACTGACTTAAATAAGGGAGATTTAACTGTTTTACTATTCATTTATATGACCTAGCTTAAGATCTTATGTTTTGAGATTGAAACCACAATTACAGACTCACTATCATAAAACATTCAAATTACTGAACTCAAGTCAAAACAAATAAATAACCTCATATGGTCCTGTTACTGACCTCAACTGCATCATATCCTGAATCTTTTTATTTTTAGGTAAACAGAAACACTTAATTAGAAACTTAAAGCAAATCATATCCTATACATGTGTAAGTGTTATACTTCTCAGTGAGTCTAAAAGTGAACTGAGCAGCTTAGTCAGTTAAATGTCCAACTCTTGGACTGGCTCAGGCCATGATCTCGGGGTCAACAGATCAAGCCCCACAATGGACTCCCTGCTCAGTGGGAAGTCTGCTTCTTTTCTCCTTCTCTCTGCCCCTCACTCTGCTTATGCACATACATAGTCTCTCTCTAAAATAAATAAGTCTTGGGCAGCCCAGGTGGCTCAGCGGTTTAGTGCTGCCCTTGGCCCAAGGTGTGATCCTGGAGACCCGGGATTGAGTCCCACGTTGGGCTCCCTGCATGGAGCCTGCTTCTCCCTCTGCCTGTGTCTCTGCCTCTTTCTCTCTGTGTGTCTCTTATGAATAAATAAATAAAATCTTAAAAAAAAAATCTTAAAAAAAAAAACTGTTTTACCAGGATGGTTTTGTGCTAAAGCATCTATGCTATGGTTTCTGACAAATCATATAAACTTACATAACACTGCCAAAGCTGCAGGTGCCGTTAGGAGCCTTAGGACTGGGAATTCCAGTCATGATTCTAATTCATTTAATACTCACTGTGCTCAATGAACTTTAACAGGGTTGATAAACATAGGGCCAGTAATTTTGCCTTTGAGGACTAACTAGATGAAGCCAAAGAGAAAATCATATCTAGGAGTTTAATCTCATTATTTATTCTAGTTAATATTCACTTTTCAAGTTCTATAGTTCAAAATAAACTTTCTATCAAATAGTAGTTGATGGACTATGGCAGCAAAATAGGTGCTAATATATTATCTAGAATCTCAAATCTTCTCTGGTTTATAGAAAAATCTGATAAAGAACATAGCTTTACTATTTAAATTAAGAGGTCATCCTTTATGAGACTAAGATAATTGGATTGCTTTAATATTAACATTTCCCCAGATGACTGATATACATTTCAAAGTCTAACTAAATCCCTTAAGAAATATTTGAGGTTGTCTTCAAAAGCAAAAGTAATGATAATAATATGCTTCTTTCAGAAAATGCAATTTTGGCCTATCATTTCCAAATAATGAACAATATTTCTACCTAAGGTTGGGGTTAGGGCACGGAGGGGAAGAGTGTTAGAGAAAATTCAGCAATTTTCCCATGCAATTAATGCTTCATACTTCATTATTTAGTTGGTGCATAGATGCCAAAGCCTTGGTAAGATATCCATCTTAAACAATCACAGTATTCCCAATCAAACAGAAAATGTTGCACAGTTAAAATACATATTCTTCTTTCCCCGTCTCATACCTGAACTTGCAGAAAGGTAGAATTTGAGGATATGTCAGATAAAAGTAAATTGAGAAGTTTCTAATTTAAAGTAGTGTAGGACTTCTCCTGACTCAGAGTTTGCAACCTTTTTGAAGGTAACAGAGCATCTGAGGTAGACAAACAGAAATGACTGTGCAACAAACTGTGGAAGGTGAATGCTTAAGATACTATAAATTTCACGCTGCCAGAAAGCCATTCTCTTTTCAGTCCCAATTCTAACCACTTTAGCTCTGAGAATAACTCCAAATACTTATCATGCAAATGTTTTCCTAGTTCGTTAACTAGATGGTTATAGAGAAAATGGACACAAATGAAGATGCTTTAAAAAAGAGTGGAAGATTTGATTCAAGCAATGATAAAAATTTGAAAGTCTTCTGGAATAACATTCACTTCAAGGAAGTGATACAACATTATTGAAGGGATTTAAGTCTTTAGTATCTGATGAGGTATTATCAAAACCCGAGAAGGGGAAAACTGTCAACTCTATTATTTCTTACCACATTATGCCTGAATACTCACTTCGAAGCAGCCCTTGGTGGGAGAGTATATGCTGTACCATTATTGGTTTGCTACCTAAACCTAAGAATTTAATTTTGAACTTTGGCCATTCAAATCAATCAGTGCTGAAAAGAAGTGTCATGGGCTCAGCAGTAGTCTTGGTTTCAGTCACATGGCTTATAAAAGGCTTCCCTGTTACTTCATGGAAAAGCCACCTCAAATACAAATTTTGAAAAGTTAGTCAATATAGCATTTCACTGTATCCCATTTGGAAAAAATTATTAAAAGAAAAAGATCACATCATAAAAACTGAGAGTTTCACTCTGAGGATCACCAACCATTCCACACTGTGCTAACAACAACTACTATCTCCCAGGAAGCCCTTTAGATGAAGAATTTTTAAATAATTTTGAACTCTAACTCTTATAGGTATCCTTTGAACACCACTGACAGTTAAAGATATATCAAAAATTTTAAAGTTATACTTTGCATATTTCATGCCAAGCACTGTGCTAAGCATTTGAATTATACACCTCTTTGAGTCTTCACTGCAGTCCTATGAGGTAGGTAATACCACTATCTGTACTTTACAAATGAGAAAACTGAAGTTCAGAGAAATTAAATAAATAGCCCAGGTAACAATGCTATAAAATGGCAGAACAGGTCATGGTTTGACTCCAGAACCATGATATGTTGTTATATTGTATAAATGCAGAGAAATTACTTGTAACTTCTGAAATTGTTAATGGGGATTGAATATTTTCAGGGCAAAACAAGAGTTAAACTATTCTTAAATATTAATCCTGGGGCTTAGCTTATATCAGCTCAGTTATCTAGAAGAGGAAAGTATAGCTAACAATGTAGGTGCACAATGTACTTTTATGCCTTGACTTGTTCATAGGCATACTTTCATCATTTTGAAAATGAGTATCACTTCAAGAATGTAATGGTTCTTTAATCCTCTTCTTAATTAATAAATGTTAGACTAACCTGTAATTGGAAAAGTTTTTAAGTTTGGAACTTTAAAATATGCATCACGGCAAAGACAAATATGCAAAGCAAAAGCTATCCTCACACATTCTCTGTAACCAAAGATTATCAATAGATGTTTAGGCTAAGTCCATTTTTACTGGAACAGAAGAAATAAAATGTTTGAGTATCTTTCACTTTGTGTAATTTCAAAACATGTTAGAGTATTTGTGCTAAAATAATGAGAAAAAGGAAGTTATTTGGAACCAAGTCTTCTCATGTCAAAATGAATTTCAAATCTTGTTTCATTATGGAAAAGTGAAATATGAAGGTGTAAGAAACATAATGTTTAATCATGTTTATGCTTTCAAATCAACAATGATAGATTTGATTGGGTTCAGTTGACCCTAAGTTAAAAAAAAACAGAATCTAAAACAAAAGTGTATCTAAAGACATTTAAGAGGTGTCTGAATATTTGAGGCAACCAAGTAAACTACACCCTCCTTGGGAGCACTTAATGATTATATTATCAGTTCTTTTTTCAACCTGAATAATCAAACACATGAATTAAATTGACATACTTTAGTAGTGGTGGAACTCAGAGACTGGAAAGAGACATTATGGATACTCCTCACAGCAATATAATTAAGTATTTCACACCATTCATAAGCTGCATCTGAACAGCTCTATGCTACCAGAAAAACAAAATGATTTCAGCCTTTCCACAGGCAACAGGAACTTGGCATGCAAAGGACAAATCCCTGTTAAGAAAGCAAGCAAGAAAGCCCTCTTCTATAAAGTAACTGCTCATTGACCTTTGGAAGCTTAAAGCATTTATACTAGTGTCACCAAAATGAGTGATATTTATAGTGATATAAACAATCTCCCACTAGCTAGTCTGTGAAAATAAAGTTTATTATTTTCAACAAAAAGCTTATTAACAAGATATCCTTAATAATATACTAAAACTTGATTCTGAACCCTTACTCAGCAAAGGATATCACCTTTGATAGTGGAAGTTTAAAGAAGACTGGTGCTCTTTTGTCAAACATGATGGCTGACTACCCAATGCTGCAGTTTCCAAAGACTTCTAAGCACTTAACCAATTCCCACCTCTATTTCTCTTCTCATTCTCTAAAGGGACAACTAGGTGAGGCAAGTAATTTTAAATTTTCAAGCCTTAAACCATACAATTATCAAAGGAAAGAGTTTTTAGATGCCTCCTACAAACTGTCCTGCCACAATTATAGAAGTGGAAGTAGCTTTCCTCAATCACAGGTGTTAAATATCTTATCTGATTTACTCTCCTTAACATTATGCATATAGCTGTGCCATGGCTGTTCTAAAACAGATTTTCCAGGCTTAGAAACATTGATACTGAGATTATCAATAAATTATTTTGGCATAATTATTAAAGTATTTGTTGGTCTGTTTCAAAATGTAGTTAAATGCAGAAGATAATCAACTGCACCAGTAACAGGATAATTGGTTTGGTAAGCAGGCTACTAAAAATATAGTCCATTTTTTTAAAAAAGGAAGCACAGGAAAAATGCTATATAAAAATAAAGAGCACATTGTGATCTCATTATAGCATTAATTATTTTAAAATAAGAGATATGGTAATTTAGTTTATGTTTCTATTAGAATACAGGAATAATGTCTTTTTTTAAATGAATAAATTTTAAAAATTTATAAATTATAATTAAAGAGTCTAAGTCTTCAAAGATCAATTTAAATAGTACTTCTTAGGTTAGTCCTTGAAATTCTCCTTTGCCAGATTACAACCTATATATTCTCGTTCATGATTTTCCAAGTTAAAGTTGTTGATTAGCTCAAAAAAGCAAAATAATGAAGTCTTTCTAAATGTTCCAGTTGTTTCCTGTTATGCCAATTTTTTTAACAGAGCGTAAAAAAATCTGTTTTTTTATGTATTTATCATGTTGAGAAATTTCAAAAGAAAAAAGATTAATTTTCACTTGAAATTACTGTTGCCTCACCATTCCTGTTACAGTTTAACTAGGAACATGACATCCCGACTAAGACTAGTTAAACCCAATTTAACCGAGTATCCCTTATACAACAGAGTGGTAACGGTTTCTTGATCTTTTCTGTGACACATAAAGTTAAAACTTCTTTTTAAATCATGCTACATATTATATTTTCAAGTACCAGTGCAGTGTTGGAATTGTCATATTAAAGATAAAATATGTTAATTTAAAGTGACAGGAATTGAATCATTCTGAAAGGCACAGGGGAAGGACATGAGCATGCACTGAACTTTTGTCCCTGAAGCATTACTATGGATTTTGGAATATTAATTATTTTAAAGCACATGCTGCTGAGTCGGTACCTGCCAGAAATCCTGATCAGAAGATGAGAAAAAGAAAAAAAATGGACATTGTTTGATTACATGAACAAAAACTCCAAAATCAAACATACATATAACAAAGTATTATAACATATAAGGACTAATTTAGATCTGTAACAAAATCACTGAACACCCGGAAACAGGAAGTGAGGAATACACAGAAATGTTTTATATATTATCTGCTAGGTACAATAAAACAAACACTCCAACATCTCAATTCCTAACCTCCCCTAAATGAAACACACAATTGTATAAAAACTTCATAAGACTATAAACACACATACACACATGAATAATAATCTGTAATCTGTTTCTTAAAGAAAAGGGAAAGCAAACATTTCATTTTTGTCATGAGAGGTCAAAGCATTTCTTTAATTAAGGTTTCCTACTAGGATGTCTCACAGATATAATATTTTTAAAATTCATGGCAAATTTGTTGCTTTACCACCCATAATAAAATACAGGCAACCAAACTCAGATGAGTTTAAAGGGTTGGTAACTACTCTAAGAAAGAGTTCAGAATGACTACTTAGAAATAGGTCTCCTGCAAAATGATGTTGCACAAATAATTAGTATTCATATTCATGATAAAAATCATAGGGGATGGCATTTGATGAAACAGTGTAGCTTAGCTGATTTAGCTGGGCACAGCACTCCAAAATATCTTCACTTATCAAATGGGTTTAAAGGTATTTTTTTCAACAAATAAACTTCACTGGATGTGAAATACAATTCAACCCAAACTTACCATACTTCTCAAAACAAGCTTAGCAGCATGATAAAAGTTCTTGACTGAGAAATATATGCTATTAGCAATTTACAAACCAAAGGCTGGGTTTGATGTGATAGAGACCCAGAGTATTTTACAACACGGGGGTGAGATGAATCACTGTGAACAAAGGACAGCTCAGATATGAGAAAACAAATCAGAGATCTCTTCAGCTCATGGACTATTTAATCCTAGTCAATTGCTCCATATAGAGAACCCAAGGAAATTTTTATACTGATATAACTGGCATGGAGAGAGCAATTAGGCAGAGGAGATGCTATTATGCAGTATTTCAAACAAACCAAGAGGATAATATATATGATAGCAGCTAACTCCTTTTATAAATTGAGTTATCAACTCAAAGTCATGCAAAGTAGCTATAATTTGTAGAGCCAGATATTTTACCACATTGTCATGATTTTATTGAGAAGGTAACTGATATCTTAAATGGTCTCTTGGCCAAGGTTACCTATTAAGTATGAGGCAGAGCCCATATATGAATATAGGATTGTCATATCCAAAGTCACACTCTTTTCATTCTGTGCTATTACATACTAAGAAGTACAGCAATCCATAATATATTTTTCATACTCAAGTTCAGCATACTTATAATATCTACTAATTATTTACACATAGTTGTCAAATACTTAAGATGTTCAAGATGGAAATCCCTTGGAAAATATTTCAGACACAGAAACCAGATTTTCTTAGGGATGTGGTGCGTTATAAAAGAACTAAATTTGCTAATTTGTAAGAAGAGAGAAAACTGAGAAAATGGCTTAAAAATTATTTAGAGAACTTTGGATGGGAAAGAACAAAGATGAAAAAATAGACTAAAAGTAAAACATAAAACTGCAACAGGTGTCAAAGGATTTCTTGAAATGCTGAATCAGAGTGTTGAGTTCCTTGGTAATGCAATTATGATCTAAACTACATTTGTTTGTTTAAAGACTAACTATAATAAGAGGCCCTATTCAAATGATGCTACATTTAACACAAAACCAATCAATATTTGAGAGCAAGTTTAGTTTTTAACAGAAACATTATCTACTCTAGTATCTAGATGACAATGAGCCAAGATCTAATTTTTCAAATATAGACGACAGTGCGCACTTTAAGAGATCATTTCAATAAAAAGAAAAGACACAGCATTTTTCAAAATGCCTGCTCATGTTCGTGGCATATGAGAAAACAATAGAGCAAATAAAATGAGGTTGAAATTCTGATTCCTAAATTTAAGTGTTAAAATTTGTATATTCTTTATATTTTCTTCCTTTAAAAATACTATGTAGTTTCTCAGGTTAATAGGAATTTCTAGCTGTACTTTATCAAAGCAGAAAAAATGAACTTCAACATGCTTAGCAAAAAGAGAGTGAAATATCAAGGATTTTTTTGTTTGTTTTTTGTGGGGTTTTTGCACAAATGGCAGCAAGGTATTAAAATAAAATAACTACTTGACAAGAGAAATTTCTATTTACAAATAGATCATATAGACAAATCATTTAGATATATGAATAAGATACCACAGTGCTTAAGACGGTAGAGTGTGAAGTCAGATTACAAACTTGGAATCATGCCTCTTGCACTTACTACCTACATGATCTTATGTCAAAAAAAATAATAAAGTTAATTTTTATGTATTTTCTTATGTGTAAAATGATGAATAAAGTAGTAAGCTATCTAAAAGTGTGGCTGTGTGGATTAAATGAGTTATATTTAAGTACATTGTCTAAAAGTGTGGCTGTGTGGATTAAATGAGTTATATGTAAGTACTTAAAACAATGTGTAGGGGTGCCTGTTTGACTCAGTCCGTAAACTATGCAACTCTTGATCTTGGGGTTGTGAGTTCAAGCCCCACACTGCACATGGAACCAAAATCAAAAAACAAAATAGAGTGTAGTATGTAATATAACACTCAAAAGGCTTCAATATTCTTCTTTGTCATATAGTTATTATTGGTAATGATTCCTGCAAGAGACAAAGAGAGCTAAGTATTTTTCATTTAGAAAGTTTACTTTAAATCGAAAAAATAAACCACCGACAACCAATGAGTGAATATGTTAATGTGGTTTTTTAAAAGGACTAAATCTTCAGCCCTAAAATATGTGAATATAAAATATTTGTGGAGAACTTCGGGCTTCCAAGAATTACAGGTTCTCTGTTGTCTGAAAGTTTGCTTTATACCATTCCTGTCCTATGAAAGCCTATGCCCGTATCTGTTTTTAGTAACAGAGAAACATCCAAAGAGGATTTTTGCTTTTATGAAAATGGTAATAGCTTCTTTGCTTTATGTTGTTTCAGCTTAATGAAACCTTCCATAGCAATGCTCTACTTTTAGTGGGGGAAATCTGTGCATTCTCTTGCAATCTGCTATACTTTTTTCAAAGCAAAAATTTCCCTATTATAAAAGAAAGACAACACAGGTGATATATTCTACTGTAAAGAAGGGACTCGTAGGGCAAATAAAAACATAGAAACAGGGCAGCCTGGGTGGGTCAGCAGTTTAGCGCCACCTTCAGCCCAGGGTGTGTGATCCTGGAGACCTGGGATCAAGTCCCACGTCAGGCTCTCTGCATGGAGCCTGCTTCTCCCTCTGCCTATGTCTCTGCCTCTCTCTCTCCTCTCTGTGTTTCTCATGAATAAATAAAATCTTTATTTTTTTTTAATTTTTATTTATTTGTGATAGTCACAGAGAGAGAAAGTGCAGAGGGAGAAGCAGGCTCCATGCACCGGGAGCCCGACGTGGGATTCGATCCCGGGTCTCCAGGATCGCGCCCTGGGCCAAAAGCAGGTGCCAAACCGCTGCGCCACCCAGGGATCCCTAAAATCTTTAAAAAAAACATAAAAACATGGCATAAAAATTTACAATTGTCTATATATTTGTATCTATTAACAGAAAAATCTGAAACAATATATCCATTCACCAAGAAATTAGACTTGAGTAGTTTCAAGTCTTTGGAAGCCAAAAGAAAGAATGATAAATGTGCCGAGTGAAAGCTGCAGAGTTCATAACATCATAAACTGCTATATAAATATGTGCAAAATTAAAATAGTTCAAATAAATGTGAAAATTCATCAAACTCTTGTCCCATGTGATTTTAGTCTCGCTTCTCTCCTAATTTACATTTCCTTGATCTACAATACATTTCACTCATAGAAGACAGGCAAACCCTTACATAATTTACTATGAATGTCAAGAAGTAATACTGTACTTGTCCTTATTCTGAACTAAGATCTTATCTATGATATGAAATAAATAAACAACTCAAAGTACTAAGAGTATTTGTTATAGGGGAAAATGTGCTCACATTCCTCTTGGGGAACCAAGACTTCCCCTTAAGGAGAATAGCTTTTTAAAGCTCATTTATCAAAATTTTTAAAGAACTTTTTTTTACCTAGTAAGCATTAAAAGCATTTGGTTATAGTAAAGCTTTGATCTTTAACTATGGCTCCCATCTTTTTTTCCTAATGATATTTTTTTCTGTTACAATCACTGTAATCAGTACTTTTCTTTCTAGGCTTTGACCATACTTTTACCTCTTTCACCTGAATGTGGACAATGTCTTTTTGTTGTTGTTGTTATTGACAATGTGATTTTAATTTGATATAAAAATATTTTCTCTGTTCCATGTGAACAAATATTCTTGTAGGTATCATAAAAGAGATAGGAATAAAACACACATTAACTCTTTCTTCCAAACTGGAGAGATTCTAAGGGAACAGTAAATATAAATAACGAAAACACAGTCCAGAGGCATGCTTTCTGAAATATCCAGGGAGTGGCTGAGGGTAAAGGGAATTTGATAAGGAAAAAAGATTTTTAAAAATCTATCTTCTGAAAAAGAAATACATGGTGGAATAATAACAATGAACAATTTAGTTTCAATGGGCAATTCATTGTTACTTGAAAAAGATTATGAACTTTATAAAGTTTTTAGAAGTGAGAAGAGGATTATGTCAAAACTCTGGAATACAGGTATTCTTGATTAAGAAACAATTTTGCCTAGACTATGCAGTTTTCTACTATAATTTTTTTAAAAATGGTGATGTTTGGTCCAGAGAGTATCGTCTATTACATACAACAGGAACAGAAAATCCTAAACAATTTCTATCTTTGATATGCTGAGGGGAAAAAAGGAGGGCTAAGAGAAACAGGAAAACCAAGGGTATAACCACATGGGATAAGCCACACCAATAAATAACAGCAACTAAGTCATTAAATGAAAGAAATATTTGACGATTATGCAACATAAATGCTCCATTTAGAAATGATACTTTATGTTATTACGTGATTAAAAGATTAAACCCAGAAAAAAATAGAGGTTTTCATTAAAGAAATAATCTAAACTTCATGAAGTAACTGCATTAATAAGTCATAAGGAGAATCCACGGACATTGCAGGAGGAGGGTGCATTTTAAAAAATCTATGATATACTATGCTAAAACAAAAGTCAGAATGTATTTTGTATTATCAGTAGATACTTTTGAAATGCATAAATGATGTAAGTGCCCATAATAATGTATTTCATGACTTTTCTACAAAGGAAATTGCTACTGTAAAGGATTAGTGTACATTAACATTAGATAGAGATGGGCTCTGGAAAATTATCCTCCCCCAAATTCAAAAGCTGTTTAACCAAAAAAAAAAAAACAAAAAAAACAAAAGCTGTTTAACCTAATTCAGTTTCACTATTAGTTGAACTAGGAATGTTACATTTACTTAAGGGCATTTTCTAGTCAAACAGAAAAGATGATAGGCACCAAAACAAGAACTAACTATCCAATTATTTCTCAGTATCAGTTGGGCCTTCTTTGCTATTTTGCATCTAGAGATTGCATGAAATTCAAACACAAATGAGAAAACACCCTAAAATGATACTATTTCTACATATGTTCTTGCTTTCAATGACAAAAAGGTTAAAGTATAGTTCAATTAGAAGACAATAAAATGAGGCAGTGTTTCCTACTGGTCAAATGATGCATCTAAGTAGATTATAACTAGTTTATCTTTCAAGTTAAAACAAGTGAGAAAAAATGACCCATTTAAAAATCAAAGCAAGCTTAAAAGGAAATTCCTCTAGGTTATTAGCTTTGGACTAAATTTCTGGCCATCTTGCATAAAATTTACTATAGTTACTACACAAATCTGTTTTTTTCAAGAGGAAAATTGTCTTTGGATTTATATACTCTGGAAACTGCTACTTAAGAATGAAAATAATCTGGGAGAACAAGAGACATGAAGATCTAAAGGAAAATTATAGGATCAACAGTTGAATAAGCGTTGATCCTTATCACAAATATCAAGTGAAGGACTTTATACACAGCAAAAATCCCTGGAAAAACTTCTAAACTGATTAAACCCTGAATGTTGTACTCCTCATTATACAAGGTTTAAAATAGCACAGACACTACTTTCTTAAACTTCATATGAAATAAAAGACTATTCATAAAGACATAAACTAGAGGTGAACTCAGATAAAAATCCTATTTAAGAAGCATAACCTTCATTCCAAATCTAGACTTCAGGATATATTTGATGGAAATTAATACAATATTTAAATGAAGTACCGGCAAAAGGACTAAATATGCATATCATAACGTGGATGAAAGGAAAATCTGTGCACTCTTTGCTAGGGGACAAGCTGGCTGGCTCAGTTCCATACCTCCTATGCATGTCTGCCATTTTTCTATTCTCTTTCAGAACTTGTTCCCCTGGTACCATAAAGTCTACTTTCATATGCCTGAATTGCAGTATGACTCATATAGTTATACTTTCAAACACTATACATTGGGATCCCTAAATCCTGCCTTTCCTATTTCCATTTCAGAATTTTATACTTCAGAGCCCAAACATTTGCACTACAATCTGTCACAAAGTCTGCCTTCCAAACAAAGAAGTACTGGTGTTTTGGTCTCTACAGGAAGGTGCATGCTCAAATACTTCAATGTTTTATTGCAGTTTACTTTTGTTATGTTATAAAAATAAGTGGAAATAAGAAAAAAGCAAATGACACTCATTAATGATAGAATATAGAGAGCTCATAAATTGAATACAATTGAAACAAAGGTGGAACTCAAGGGTCATGCCCAAAGCTGCATTATTTTTAACATCCAGTGAACAGTTATAGGTTGAAATGAAAAAATTAAAGAGCTTATATGAAACATGAGTGGACCACTAGAGATTTTATATTTGGGAGACCCCAGCGAATGGAAATTCCCCTATAACGTGTAAATTTGCTATTCAACTTACACATATTCAACTTCTTTATGTGTTGTCAGGTTTATATACATACACGTGTATAATAGAGAACAGAATTCTCATGCTACTCTGAATTCCTTCAGGGACCAAAAACTGATTTGTTGGCTGATATTGCTATAACATATTACTGATTTACTGAGTCATATCTCCAAGGAATACAGGATTGATTAGTTGATTTTTTCATGTCATCAAATGTTTATTGGTCTCCTCCTGTATGCCAGACAAATGCTGGACTCTGAGTGACACAAAGACAGATAAAACAGGGGCCTGACTTGCCAGATTCTGAAATCAGACCTTGACATGAGAGCCTGTGGTAACTCTTCACATGGTTATGGTACTTGATTATACATGAAGCAGATACCAAGGATCAAAGAGATGTGGCTATCCCAAAGCAGAGCCAGCTCTGACCTGTCTCCTAACATTCTAGTTCAATGCTCTTTTTGATCATTTTTCTTTTAGAATATGTGACTTTAAAAGAAGATACAGATGTTAGCAATGGGCCATCTGAATGGGAAAGGTAATTGTTAGGCCAGAAGCCTTGACTGAGAGTTCTCAACTCTTAAGGTGGCCACTCACTCTTTCCACTTGTACAAAAGATCTTATTAGCATCTCTATCTTCACCTTACGAGTACATAGAGTTATGTAATGATGCAGGATTGAGGTACTCCTGCAAGAGCAGTTTCTGCTAACCCTGACTCCACCCATTTAGACCCTCTTTGTGATCCTGCCTTTTCCAGCCACTGCATGATTTTCCTTCTGATTTCCTTCTCCTTAAGCTTTGGAGAGCCATCCCTGGCTCTCTCTTCTTTCTGATGTGCTTTCTTCCTCCTCTTTAAAATTGACCTTTTACTTTTCTTTCTGACCCTGTGTAATATTTTCTTTTTCTTTTGGTAGAAGTCAGCCTGAAAGGGAAAAACATGTTTAATGGACTGCCTTGAGATAATAAAATCTAAAGTTTCATTTTCTATACTTAAGAACAATTTATTATGTGATTTATTTGTGCATAAAGAATTGAAAGTAAAAAAAAAAAGAATTGAAAGTAAGTATAATGCAAATGTATATACAGATTTGGAGTGGCCTTCATAATTATTATAAAGCACCAATAAAGATCTCTACAATTTTCTAGTTAGGATTACTGCTATATAATATCAAAGTTTGAACAAGGTCAAATAATAATTAGTGTTTTTATAAGAAATGCAAATGTAATATTGGGGGGCTTGTTAAGCTTTATGATGGCAATTGAATTAAAATGCAAATGTCAACATACACTGAGCCTTTATTATGTACAGCAGGCTACCCATGAGTGTTTACCTTATATGGAAAAATGTAGAAAAACCTTCTGCTTGATTTTTTCTGTTGAAGTATCTAAAGGCATTTACAGGCCTTCCAACCTAAGAAACATCCTCTTTTGATAAGATAAACAGGCATTCAGAAATTTCTCACAAATAATTCTAGAGGAACTTTAAAATCTTCTTAGTAAACAATAGGATATGTACATTAAGTTTCATGGCTTGCTTACCTTTCCATCAAAGCGTTTTATTGTATATTGATCTAGACCCAAATCTGTAAAAGAGAAAAAAACAGTATAGTCAATGATTATAATTCAAATAAAACACGAAATGACAGCTCTCTGTCATTTCCATTCAGTTACGTATTTAGATGGTTTAGCCACAAGATTATTCAAAGGCAATGGAAATGAAAAATGTTTCCAATTTTGGACTCAAAGTGTCAGTGCTAAAAGATCTAACCTTTGTTTTACATATGAGAAAGTGAGGCTCTTAGAAGATAAAGGAGATAAAGATTCTTATGCAAACCTGTTCAACAGTAGAGCCAAACTAAAACCCTGGACTCTTTCAAGAATGGCCTGTTTTCATTCTATCAATGTGCTATATTACTTTAAATAAGGTGAAGGATATTAGTTTAATTTGAATGCATAATTTTTTTTGGTATCAAGTTAAAGAGAGAATAGTTTAATATCAAATAAATTTTGCAACACACCTAAACAGATACAAATAGATCATCTTAATATTACCTTTTAAAGTTGGGTTAAGTAACAAATATTTCTCTGGGCATACCTAGCATCTAATTCTAAGCACTGTGAAAGATTTAAGTAATTAAGCATCCTTAAAGACAAAGATTATTTGTCTTTGCCTGCTGCTTTATCCCAGCCTCTGGCATAGTGCTTGCTCAATAAGTACTTATAAAAAAGTTAATGAGTAAGATATAATTCCTGCCTTGCAGAGTCACAATTTAGTTAGAAAGACATATGCATATAATAATTAACACTACAAGGGAGCATATAAGTTCAATAAGGAGGCACTGTGGGAGTTTTTAGAGTGGAGAAATCAGTTAACAATTACACTTACTTTTCTTGCATAATTCCTCAGTTCTTTTCTTTTTGGTTCTCACCCATATTCATGCTAGTTCAAGCCCTATCTCATTACATCCGCAGTATTAAAATGATCAGATTATCACTGCTCCCAGAGGAAACTCTTTACATTTCTGCTTCTATACATTTGGTTATACATTTTCATTATCTGAACTGTGCTTCACTTCTAGAACCCTGTTCCCAACAAAATACACCACTGACTACAAAACAAAAAGGAAACAGAAGGAAATTTTTTAAAAAAATCTAATTTGAAACCTCACAGATATTAAAAAAAGACAGCACAGTTATAAAGGCAGAATACATGATACAGGAGCAGAGAACAAGAAAGGGTTGTAGACAACTAAGACTATGTTTGCTTATCTCCTTGTATTTTTTTAGAATTTTATTTATTTAAGTAATCTCTACACACAACATAGGGCTTGAACTCACAACCCTAGATCAAGAGTTATATACTCCTCTGATTGGGCCAGCCAGACACCCCTATCTCATCTCATTTTTAAATACCCGTTGAAAGGTTAGGATAAGGTTTCTTCCCAGGACCACTGCCAAAAAGACAACAGAATGAAAAATAGAAAATATTAAAAGAGAATTATAGAAAAATAGAGATGTAATACTAGAGGTCTAATATCATACAAGACCTTTTCTCATTCAGAAATAGGAAGGAAAAAAATTTTTTAAGATTTTTATTTCTTTATTTGACAAAAAGAGAGAGAGCACAAGCAGAGGGAGCAGCAGGCAAGAGGGAGAGGGAGAAGCAGGCTCCCCGCTAAGCAAAGAGCCTGAGGAAGGGCTTGATCCCACAGAGCTCAGGATCATGACCTGAGCTGAAGGCAGATGCTCAACCAACCACCTGAGCCACCCAGGTGTCCCAGAAGGAAATTTTTTTTAAAAGAAAAAAAAAAATAGGGAGAAAATAATCCAAAAAGTATTAGCAGAAAATTTCTCAGTGCTGAAGAGTGACACAAAGTAGGGCTTACCAAGTGTTCTAAGCAAAATGAACAAAAAATATGTACAATTCAGTATATGCTTATGAAATTACAGAATACCAAAAAATAGGAAAATCCTAAGACTTTCCAGAAAAAACCTTTTTAGTCCTTTTTTCTTTGGTAAATATTTTATTTATTTATTTATTAGAATACACAGAGAGAGAGAAGCAAGGGGGGCAGAGACACAGGGAGAAGAAGGGAGGGAGAAGCACAGAGGAGAAGCACACAGAGGGAGAAGCAGGCTCCATGCAGGGAGCCTGACGTGGGACTCGATCCTGGGTTTCCAGGATCACGCCCTGGGCTGAGGGCGGCGCTAAACCACTGAGCCACCTGGGCTACCCCTTCTTAGTCCTTTATAAAAGAATGAGAATCACACTAGAATCAGGTATCTCATGAGTAAACTTGGTACATTAACTAAAGGAAATACATGCTTACTAATAATTAGAGGAACACTGTCCAACAAAAGTATAATATGAGCAATAAACGTGAGTTACAAATTATATATTTAAAATTTTCTAACACTTACCTTTAAAATAATCAAAAGAAACCAGTAAAATTAATTTAATATATTTTAACAAAACAGCAAAGTAGCTATCATTTCAACAAGCAATCATTATAAAAATCATGAGATATTTTACCTTTTTTTATACTAAGTTTTCAAAATCTGGCATGTATTTTACAATTATAGCACAACTCAATTCAAACTAGCCACACTTCAAATAATTAGAGTAATACCCTAAAAGAACTAAAAAGTTAACTCAAAATTTAAAGTGATTACTTATGTGACATGGAATGGGAGTGGGGAGAAGATACAAAAGGTTTGTGTTTTCACTGAATGCTCCTTGTTATAGTTTATTAAATATTTTACCATGTACGTTTGTAAAAAAAAAAAAAAAAGGAGGAGCATTTAAGGACAGCTTGGCACATACTAAGAATTCCTATCATTATAAGCAAATATGACATGAAGTAGGCCAAGAGATTAATACTTTTAGGGTGGAAAAAATGGTTATTTCATCTTGTTATATTTAGGGTTTTTTTTACCTGTCAAATGAAGCAGATGGTTGAATTAGATCAGTTCTTAACATGACTGGGGTGGAGTATGGAAAACGTGGATGGATGAAATAACTCAAGCTATTCTTATACAAGTCTTCTAGAGATTTTATCAGGTCCAATTACAAGGAGGAGTGAGAGTATGGAGAATAAAGGGGAAAACACAGCATGTGTAGTATGAAAATGATACTTGAGTAACTCCTCTATATAACATCATTCCCTTCCATTTCTCCAACCTTTGCTCTTTGGGTCTCACCTTAGAAACACAGGACACTATGCTGTTTTCCCTAAGGTGCTTCCTATGACTCTTAAACTTTTATTCAAAGAAATTTCAAAGTCATTAAAGTCACACTCCCAGTGTGATGTAAACACTATCTTACCATTATTAATGAGAAAGTTGAAGCTCAGAAAGATTAAATGCTTTCCGATTTTATCTAAAAAGCTTTTAATTGTACACAGTTGCCTCTTCTTGAGTCCACACCAAAAACAGTATGAACATGCCGAAATACTGTAAGAATACTCAGTATAAGCCTCAGAATGAACATTTAAAGGACTTGTTTTAATTTTTTTTTAATTTTTATTTATTTATGATAGTCACACAGAGAGAGAGAGAGAGGCAGAGACATAGGCAGAGGGAGAGGGAGAAGCAGGCTCCATGCACCGGGAGCCCGACGTGGGACTCGATCCCGGGTCTCCAGGATCCCGCCCTGGGCCAAAGGCAGGCGCTAAACTGCTGAGCCACCCAGGGATCCCGACTTGTTTTAATTTTTAAATTTAAATTCAATTAACATACAATGTATTATTAGTTTCAGAGGTAGAGTTCAGTAGTTCATATATAACATCCAGTGCTCATTACATGAAGTGTCCTCCTTAAAGTCCATCAGCCACTTACCTCATCTCCTCATCCCCCTCCCTCCAGCGACCCTGAGTTTGTCTTCTATGATTAAGAGTCTCATGATTTGTTTCTCCTCTTTGATTTCATCTTGTAAAATTTTATTTTTTTAATTTTTTCCTCTCTTCCTCTATGATCCTCTGTTTTGTTTCTTAAATTCCACATATAAGTGAGATCATATGATGATTGTCTTTCTCTGATTGACATATTTCACTTAGCATAATATTCTCTAGTTCCAACTATGTCATTGCAAATGGCAAGATATCGTCTTTTTGATGTCTAAGTAGTATTCCAGTGTGTGTGTGTGTGTGTGTGTGTGTGTACACATATATACACATACCACATCTTTTTCCACTCATCTGTTGATGGTAAAAGACTTGTTTTATTTATTTATTTATTTATTTATTTATTTATTTATTTATTTATCTATCTATTTATTTATTTATAATATTTATTTATTCATGAGAGACACACACAGAGAGAAAGAGAGAGAGGGGCAGAGACACAGGCAGAGGGAGAAGCAGGCTCCATGCAGGGAGCCCGATGTGGGAATCAATCCGGGGACCCCAGGATCACGCCCTGGGCTGAAGGCAGGTGCTCCACCGCTGAACCACCCAGGAGTCCCAAAAGACTTGTTTTAAAGAAGACACTAACTCCTTTTGTCAAAAGACAAAAGTGAAACTGAATCAAATAGATCATTTTAAGTTCAATAAATCAGAGCTTAGGTAAATGGAAACTCTAAATAATTATAGTTAAGTCTCAGCTATCTCTCAAAAATTTAGTGATTCATTTTTTTTAATAAATGAGATTATCCTACAATTTATTAAAATGATTTTTTCCGTAATACAAGCTAATATATGACAGAAAAAGAAGTAGAGTTCTAATTCATGAGCAGCCCAGGTGGCTCAGTGGTTTAGTGCCACCTTTGGCCCAGGGTGTGATCCTGGAGACCCAGGATGGAGTCCCACGTCGGGCTCCCTGCATGGAGCCTGCTTCTCCCTCTGCCTGTGTCTCTGCCTATTTCTCTCTCTCTGTGTCTTTCATGAATAAATAAATAAAATCTTTAAAAAAAAAGTTAATTCATGAGATGTGACATATGTACTGTAGTCACTTGGTTTTATCTTCTGTCTTAGTGATCATTGTAATAAGTTATTGTTTTTGAGCATTTTTATAGGTGTTGTACTACAGGCTTTCCATGCATTATTTAATTTTCATGACCTTAACAAATTAGTTGCTATATCTCAATTTTACAAATGAGAATACTAAGATTTAGAGATATTAAATGATTTGCCTAAGATCACACATCTACATTTCTGCTTTCTTCCAATCGTCTTCACTCAGTCTTATTAGCTCCTTAAATTCCTTTGATAGCTAATCTGCCTGTCCCCCAAATATGTGTCATTTTTAGAAATTCCTCCTTAAAAAAAAAAAGAATTTCCTCCTTAGACACCATCTCTTCTCTTTTTGTGTTGTCTCTTCAACATAAAGATTAAAGATGCCTAGTAAACCCAAAACAAGGTATATTAAAAAAAAAAAAAGTCAAACTGCTGAAAATCAAAGACAAAGAAAGAAAGAAAAATATCTGAAGCAGCTAGTTTAAAGTGCTCAAAGAATTTCAACCCAGAATTCTTTAGTGAAAATATTCTTTAAGAATGAGGACAGGGCAGCCTGGGTGGCTCAGCGGTTTGGCGCCACCTTCAGCCCAGGGCGTGATCCCGGACTCCTGGGATCAAATCCCACATCGGGCTCCCTACGTGGAGTCTGCTTCTCCCTCTGTCTGTGTCTCAGCCTCTCTCTCTCTGAGTTTCTCATTAGTAAATAAATAAAATCTTTAAAAAAAAATGAGGACAAAATAAAAATGTTCTCAGATGAAAGTAAACTGAGAATCCACCACCAGCAGACCTGCTCTAAAGCACACTCTATACCTCAAGGGGGGAAAGAAATGATACCAAAGGGAAATTTGGAATTTAAGAAATAAAGAACAGAAATGGTTAATATTGAGATGTATAACAGACTATTTTTTCCTCTAAGTTCTTTATGTATGACACTTGAAATGAAAGTTAAAATGAAAACAATGTCAGGTGGAGTTTTCAATGTATGTAGTTGTAATATATATGACATTACACCATAAATTGGGGAGTGACCTATATAGCAGCAAGATATCTATATTTCACTTGAAGCAGTAAAATATAAATTCTTAGGAAACTGTGAAAAAATTATGTATATTATAATTTCTATAGCAACCACTAAATTTAAGATATACAGAGAAATATAGTCAAAAACCAAAAAGTCAAAAATATTAAAAAATCTGAATAATCTGAAAATAAGGCAAGGGGTAAAAGAAAAAAGAAAAAAAAATAACAAAATGGCAGACTTAAATCCAAACATATAAAAAAATTAAATACAAATCCTCTAAACACATTAATTAAGAGGTGAAACTATCATATTGGATGAAAAGTTAGATCCAACTACATGTTATCCACAAAAAAACCATTTCATTTTTAATTAATTAATTAATTTTTTTTCCTCTTTTTATTTATTTATTTATTTATTTATTTATTTATTTATTTATTTATTTATTTATGATAGTCACACACAGAGAGAGAGAGAGAGGCAGAGACACAGGCAGAGGGAGAAGCAGGCTCCATGCACCGGGAGCCCGACGTGGGATTCGATCCCGGGTCTCCAGGATCGCACCCTGGGCCAAAGGCAGGCGCCAAACCGCTGCGCCACCCAGGGATCCCAATTAATTAATTAATTAATTAATTAAAGATTTTATTTATTTATCCATGAGAGAGACACACAGAGAGAGAGGCAGAGACACAGACTCTCAACAGAGGAGAAGCAGGCTCCATGCAGGGAGCCCTATGTGGGACTCGATCCCGGGACTCCAGGATCATGCCCTGGGCCTAAAGCAGGCACCAAACTGCTGAGCCACCAAGGGATCCCCCAAAAAACCATTTTAAAGTTACTGGTATGTTTAAGTAGATTAAAAGTAACAGAATGGAGGGGTGCCTGAGTGGCTCAATCGTTTAAATGTCCAACTCTTGATTCAGCTTAGGTCTTGATCTCAGGGTTATGAGAGTGACCCCTGTGTTGGGTTCATACTAGGTGTGGGGCCTGCTAAAGATTCGCTGTCTCTCCTTCTGGGCCTCCTCACCCGAAACCAATCAATCAATCAATCAATCTCCCTTTCCCTCTGACCCTCCCCACCCGAAATGAATGAATGAATAAATAAGGTGATAGGATGGAAAAAGATGTATCATGAAAAATGAATCAAAATAAAGAGCGGCGGGATCCCTGGGTGGCGCAGCGGTTTGGCGCCTGCCTTTGGCCCAGCGCGCGATCCTGGAGACCTGGGATCGAGTCCCACGTCGGGCTCCCGGTGCATGGAGCCTGCTTCTCCCTCTGCCTGTGTCTCTGTGCCTCTCTCTCTCTGTGACTATCATAAATAAATAAAAATTAAAAATAAATAAATAAATAAATAAAGAGCGGCCACATAAATATGAGGCTAGGTAGACTTCACAGCAAAAAAATATTAGCATAGAGGTCAATTACACAATGATAAGAGGGTCAATTCACAAAGAAGACAGAATAATACATTTTAAACATGTATGCACCTAATAGGAGTTTCAAAATATTTAAAGTAAAAATTGATAGAACTGAAAGGATGATAGACAAACCCACAATTAAAGTCAATCAATATCCTTCTCTCAATAACTGACAGGGAAAGTAGATAGATAGTAGGATACATAAAATACTTAGCATATCACTGGTTGCCTGGGACCCAGGAGTAGGAAAAAATGGGAAGGCAGAATTACAAATGGGTATGAAGAAACTTTTGGGGGTGATGAATATGTTCATTATATTGATTGTGCTGATGATGGATGGTTTCACTAATACATACATGTGACCAGTATGCGAAAGTCATCAAACACTTTAAATATATGCTATATATTCTATGTTAATTACATCTCAATAAAGTAGTTAAAAAGAGATAGTACAAACCATCAAGGAAATGCTGGCTACAATTTAAAATATTGCCAATTTCTGTATACTAAAAATTACCATAAACAAAATAAAAAGACAGGCCATAGACTGGAAGAAGGTATCTGCAATATATATATATATATGACAGCTTTCAATAGAGAATATATAAAGGACTTTTACTAATCAAAAAAAAAAAGTGAGCAGAGAGGATAAGTAGATGATTCATAGAAATGGCAATATGAGTAGCCAATAAATATTCAGAGATGATAAGCCTCACTAGTTGCTAGAGAAAGCAAAATAAAATCACAAAGATACAACAATTCATTCCGATCAGTTTGCTAAAAAATGAAATCTGACAATACCAAGTGCTAACAGGAATGCAAAGAGAAAACTCATATATTCCTGGAGAATATGTAAATTAGCTTGGCAATGTATAGCAAATTTGAAGAGGAATGGCCCACAGACCAGCAAGCCTACTTCCAGCTATATGCTGAAAATAACTTCTTGCAATTATGCACCAGGGCAATAATGGAAGAAGGTTGCCTGTAGTACAGTTTCTAATAATAAAAACACTAGCATATTATGGTTTTCAAATACTCACTTTCTTTTCCTTGACCTCCATGGAAAATCTCTTGAGTTTGGGCTCAGCTATGTGACTTGGATTGGCCAACAGGCTATTAGCAGTATGACATAACAGATCCTTAAAATGGACTTCTGAGGTTGGCTTGCTTTCTTGCACTTCTGCCAATACTATGAAAATAATATATTCTGGATAGCCCAGTGGTGTAAAAAAGATGAGAAACATTTAAAGCAGCTTGAAAAATTTGCTGACAAAACCATGAAGCAGAGCTGCCCTTGCTTGGATTAGCCAAACCTGAGCCTATCTACAGAGCAAGGCTAGCTGAGATCAGTAGGGTATACCTCACATGACCTGCAGGTGCATAAACTAGGTAACCGCTCACTGCTTTATGCCACAGACATTTTGTGGTTGTCACACAGCAACAGATGACTAATAAAACTGGAAACAAGTTCCATGTACATGAACATGGATAAATTAAATACTGACATATTTATGCAAATGATAAATACAATTATACAGCAGTGAAAATAAGAGAACTACAGCTACCTGGAACAGTAAATATACAAACATATACATATAAATATATATTTAACATATTAAAAAACAGGGGAGATGTAGCAGCCAGAATAGGCTAGGCTATGCTGCAGTAATAATCTTAAAATCTCAGTGGTTTAAAATAAGGAAGGCTTATATATTGTCAATGCTACATCTATTACTTATTGGGTGTAGCTCTACTCTACAGAATACTGAACCTCGGATCCAGGCTGATGAGCAGCAGCAGCCTCCCTGTGGAACATGGACATATGACATAGACTCCCTGCTAAGCAGGGAGCTGGACATGGGACTCAATCCCAAGACCCCAAGATCATGACCTGAACCAAAAGCAGAGTTCTTAACTGACTAGCCACCTAGGCGCTCCTGGAATGGACTTCTGAGGTTGGCTTGATTTCTTACAAGAATACAGCAAATCACAAACTGACTCTAAGAAGATTTTGCTGGAACATAATGTATATCATTGGTTAGAGGAAATCACATGACTAAGTCCAATGTCAGTGCTAGGGGATGAATATAATCACTGTTCTTCCCTAGGGGATGATGGAAGACAATGGATGTGAATGCTAAAATCTTCAACAGGAATGAAAAACACCAACTTAAGAACAGTAGTTATACCTAAGCAGAAAGGTGGTGAAATGAAGTTTCAGAGAGATGCATGGGGTTTTCAAAATAATTTAAAATGAAAATATGAGATAAATATGGATAAATACTAAAATCTGAAGAAACCAAGTAACGGCTACAATAATATTCTCTATTCTTTTCTATATTTTCTGTATATTTAAAATAAAGTCTAAATCCAAGTTAATATCTATACTTAAATTGGTTCTGGGGCACCTGGGTTACTCAGTTAAGTGTCTTCTTTCAGCTCAGGTCATGGTCCCAGGGTCCTAGGATCAAGTCCCACATTGGGCTTCCTGCTCAGCAGGGAGTCTGCTTCTCCCTCTCCCTCTGCCCCTGCCCCCCTGCTCATTCTCTTTCTCAAATAAATAAATAAAATCTTTTTAAAAAATTGGTTCTATCTCAGGGATAGAATATAAAAGAGGAAAGGAAAAATAAGGGAAGAGAAGGGGAGTGGACTGGATCTTTTTTAAAAAAGATTTCATTCATTTACTTGAGAGAGAGAGCAAAAGCAGGAGGAGAGTGGCAGAGGGAGAGAGAGAGAGAGAAGTAGACTCCCCACTGAGCACAGAGCTGGACATGGGGCTCAATCCCAAGACCCCAAGATCATGACCTGAGCCAAAGGCAAAAATGCTTCACGGACTAGCCACCCAGGCACTCTTGGAATAGACTTGAGGTTGGCTTGATTTCCTACAACTCTGCCATCCATATAAGAAGAACAGATTTGGGCAGCCCAGGTGGCTCAGCGGTTTAGCGCCGCCTTCAGCCCAGGGCCTGATCCAGGAGACCTAGGATCGAGTCCCACGTCAGGCTCCCTGCATGAAGCCTGCTTCTCCCTCTGTCTCTCCCTCTCCTTGTGTCTCTGCCTCTCTCTGTGTGTGTGTCTCTCATGAATAAATAAGTAAAATCTTAAAAAAAAAAAAAAGAACAGATTCTTGGTAGCCCCCAGGATCCTATTTATAAGGGCTTTAGGAGCTCTGTGTCAGGAACCAGGAACAGAGAACAAGACATATAATTCTTATTATTTTGGAAAGGGTTGTAAATTTTTTCCATAAAAGTCAGATAGAAAATATTTCAGGCTTTGTGGGCCACATATAGTCTCTGTTGCAACTATTTAACTCTTCTATTGCATGAAAGCTGTCATGAACTATACTAATGAATGAGTATGTATATACTCCAATAAAACTCTTTTATGGACACCAAAATTTGAGTTTCATATAATTTTCAAATGTCACAAAATATTATTTTTTAAAGCAGTAAATAAATAAATTTCATGGCTCACAGGCTATATAGGAACAGGTAGATTACTGCAGCTATTCAACACCTGATATACACTCAGCAGCACTGCAAGGAACTAAAAGTAAAAGTAGAAGACAAGGTTCTTCTACTGAAGTATCTTACCTTGTTGGGGAGAAAACAGCACAAAAATGCTTCAAAAATACATTCATTGTCTGTTCTTTTTCTATGTTTTCCTGTTACTAATTAGTGCCCTTTTGTTTCAGCTTAAAGAATTCCCTTTAACGTTTCTTATAAGGCTAGTCTAGTGGTGATGAACTGCTTTAATGTTTGCTTGTCTGGAAAACTTTATTTCTCCTTCTATTCTGAAGGATAGCTTTGCTGGGTAGTATTCATGGTTAGCAGTTTTTTGCTTTGAGCACTTTCTGTATATGGTATGATCTCCTTCCTGTTTGCAAAGTTTCTGCTGAAAAGTCTGCTTAGTGTCTCATGGAAGTTCCTTTATACCCAACAAGTTGTTTTTCTCTCATTGCTTTAAGAGTCTCTCTTTGCTTTTAACTTCTGACACTTTAATTATAATGTGTTTTTGTGTGAGTCTCCTTGGATTCAGCTTATTTAGAACTGAGCTCCTTGATCTGGATATCTGTTTCCTTCCCCAGCACAGAGAAGTTTTCAGACATTACTTGTTCAAATAAGATTTCTGCCTCTTTCTCTTTTCTCCTTCTAAGACTCCTGTAATGTGGATGTTGGTCCACTGATGTTGTCCCATAAGTGCCTTAAACTATCTTCACTCTTTCTCATTTCTCTTTTTACTACACTGTTTGAATGGGCCCTGTCTTCAAGTTCACTGATCCTTTCTTCTGCTGCAGCTACCCTGCTGTTGAACTCCTCTACTGAATTTTTCAGTTCAATTACTATATTCTTCAGCTCTATGGCTGCTATTAGATACTTTCTTACATGTTTTCTTTGTTGAAATTCTCACTTTATTCACGCACTATTCTGCTGAATTTGGTAGGCATCTTTGACTATTATTTTGAACTCTTGATCAAGTAAATCACTCATCTCTATATCATTAAGGTCTTTTTCTGAGGTTTTAGCTTCTTTCCTTTCAAATATATTCCTCTATTCTTCATTTTTCTTGACTCTCTATGTTGGTTTTTATGCATTAGATAAAACAGCCACATGTCTCAACTTTGAAGGAGTGACCTCACGTACAAATCGAAACTTATTGTTCAACCCTGCTCTAGTTCTTGGTATCTCTCAAACCTTTGATAGTCCAAGCAGTCTACTTTATTCTTGGAGGTTCCTAGTAGTTGAGGATGTGCCAAAACCTCTCAATATCTCAAAGAGAAGAATCTCACTCAGCACCTGGATTCAGACTAATTGGAAGCCAGACTCTCAGGTAGCTGCTTTGGGCAAGCGTGGGGTGTGGGCAGAAGAGAGAAAGAGAGAACCCCAAGCAGACTCCATGTCCAATGCAGAGCCCAATGCAGGGCCTGATTACACAACCCATGAGATCATGACCTGAGCCAAAACCAAGAGTCAGACACGTAACCAACTGAGCCACCCATGTGTTCCAGGTAGCAGCTTTTAAAGTATGCAAATATACCTCTTTCGGAGGAAGACTTGGAGATGGGTATTTCTGTTTGCTTCTCCTGCACTGAGCCCTGGAATGTTAGCCAGTTAAAAATTGTTTTTCTGTTTGTTTCATATTATGCATGAAATCTGTAAAAACAAGCCCCATCGCTAGCTACTAAAGTCAAATTATTAAAAGATGTCTCCACTGGCTGGAAGCCACAAAAGCTGGGAAGCCAAATATGTACACAAGCGCCTTTCTCACAGACACTTGCAACTGGGGCAGAGCAGAGAGAGGATGAAGATGGCACCCATCAGTCTCCCCAGTCTGTGGGGAGGATTATAGCTGGTCCCTAGATGTATGTTTAATTAGAATCAGGCCACAGCAGCTATTAAGATAAGCCAATGAGCCTTTATCACAGAAAAACTAGGAGTGTTTTTCATCCTCTGGTTTGCTGCCCTGTACTGTGGGGTAGTAGCCAATTAAGAATTGTTTCTCGATTTGTTACAGTTCTGTGGCACCTGCAAACATAAGCCCCACCACAGCCAGGTGATCAAGGGGTGTGTCCTGGGTAGCAGTGACATAAGCCAGAGCACCAGACATGTGTACAAGTTCCCTTCCAGAAGATTCTGGTGACCTGAAGCAAGGCAGAGGGAGAGTACAAAGATGGCTCCCACTAGATTTCAAAGTCTCTGGAGAGTATTTCAGCAGTCCTCCAGATATACATAAAATCAGAAGCCGGCCCCTCAAGCCAAAGCTTCAAAATAAGCCAAAAGCTTCTTTCACAGAAAGACTAGGGATATGTTTCAGTCTTTTAGTCTCTGTACTGTGCCAAAGTTGAGAACTGTTTCTGTTTGCTATAGTCCTAAAGAAGCTATAAACCTAAGCCCTACTGGCGGCGCCACCAAAGGCAAGTAATCAAGCGGTGTGTCTTGGGTGATAGTGACACAACCAGATGACCAGACACGTTCACAAGCTCCTTTCTGGGAGATACTGGCAACCTGGAGCAATGCAGAGGGAAAGTGCAAAGATGGAGCCCATCAGCCTCTGACTTTGGTGAGTGTTTCAGTAGGCCCCTATATATATGTTAAAATTATATGCCTGCCCCTCCAGCTGAAGCTTTATGGTAAGTAACATAGGCTTCTTTCACAAAGACTGGGTGCTTTTCATGCAACTGCCTCTTCATGGGCCCTTTGGATGCTACAGACATAAGGTTTCTTGGCTTTAAAGCTACATATTCCAGAGGCTCATCTCTCAGGTGCAGGACTCAAAAAACTCATTTCTCAGGTGCCAGTTGTGGGGTTCAGTACTCCCAATCCTCCAGTAGAGTCCATCCTTGGCACAGCTCCTCTTGACCACTGGTTGCTATACAAGGATGGGATTTATGGCAAGACTCTGTCTGTCTCAGCCTCTCTTACCTATTTCAATGAGGTTTTTTTTCTTTTTTTTCTTTTGAGGTTTTTTTCTCATTTGCCTAATGTGTAGCAGTCACTCAACTAGTTTTTGGGTTCCTTTCAGAGAAAATTGTTTTGTATAAAGCTGCAGATTTGGTGTGTCTGTGGGAAGAGTTTCAGAATCCTCCTATGTGAACCAGAACCCACTGTACATGATTAAGAATAAAATTGTGTCTCAAAGGTAAGATTATTAAATGCATGAAGGGTCATCCCAGAGGGAATATGGAGCACAGGGCAATTAAATCACAGTATGAACTGTGTTTATCTTTTTACACTCTTTTCATGTTCCACAGAGATAAAATCAGGTCAATAAAAATATAGCCAGCCAGTGGGAGATGGTGGAAAAGAAATAGGGATCCTCTTTGCTCTGACTAAAGCTCAAGTTTTTTCTATATATTTAATTCTTTAAATATGTAGAAATATTTATATATATATATTCTATATATTTAAAGATTCTTCCAATCACTGACTGGTTATGTTTAACACTGGTTATTATAGCAGCAAGAGTCATTCAAAGCCCAGAGCCTGAAGCAACCACCTTATCCACTATAACCAGCAATGGTGCTGACATGAAGATTGCACAGAAATGGAGATGAGACTTACTCAAGTATATGTTGTACTTTTTTTTCCCCCATTTAATGTCTTTTCTACTTAACTATGGCTACTCTAAATTTTCTTGGTATTCGGTACAGAAATATTAAGCTTTTTATTGAAATTCATCAGCTCTCCACTCATTTCAAAATTACTTAGGGGTGCCTGGGTGTCTTAGTCTAGTTCTTGATTTAGGCTCAGGTCATGATCTCCAGGTCCTGAGATAAAGCCCTGCACCAGGTTCCACACTCAGTGGGGAGTCTGCTTGAGATTCTCTCCTTTCCTCTCCCCTCCCCTTGCTTGCTCATGATCTATCTCTCTCTAAAATAAAATCTTAAAAAGAAACTGCTTAATTTTAGGATTTAGTGTGCTTTTTGGTTATTTTTAAACTGTTCTAAAACTAAAACTTACAAATTTAGATCTGTTAGATATCCTGGGATATGGTATGTGTGAAAGACATGACACAACAAAGCTGAAATATGAACTACTGGCTAGAGTCCAGCCATAGAAATTCAAACTATAAAAAAATAGCCTTATTCTTTACGTATTTCAACCCATATAGGAATAATACATATTTTACTTCTGTTGCGTCAACATATGTGGAAATTCTTGTTCATGAGCAAAAATGAAGCCAAATTTTCTAAATGAATCTCATTTTAATACATTATCATTTTCCTTCATGATCATCATCTTAAAAGAAGAGCAATTATTAATCTTGCTTTTTATGAAAACCAGGATTGTGCACAGCATATTAGACGTTTAGCAACTATTCTGTTAATGTAACAGATTTTTCAGTAATTAAAAAACAAAAGATTACAAAATTGAATGTCAAAATGCATAGAAGCAATTAAAATATATGATTTACAAAGGGAAAAAAATAATTTTCCTCAAAGGACCAAATAATCTTTAGTGACCTGCCTAGTCTTGCTTCATTTTCACTGTCAAATCAGAAGCAAAGCACTTTATTTAAAGTTACCAATATAAATTAGATTCAGAAATAATTTAATAGGAACAAAAATATTTTGCTATCATAAAAACCAGGAAAATATTTTACAATTTTCTTCTCTTACACAGAAGCCTTCTTTAATCTCTCCTTCCACATCTCACCAAAAAGGAAGCTAAAACTAATTTAAAAGGCTTTTAATCTAAAATTCAATGCAACTAGTAGAAACTTTATATACCCTTCTTTCTGACTATAAAATACTGTATATTCTGTATAGGTAGGAATTTTTGTCTTTTTTATTCATTATTGCATCCCTTCCATGTAGAATAGTGTCTAACTCATAGTAGAGGTCAGTCGATATTTGTTGAATAAATGCATATGAAATCTATTAGAAAATAAAAGGAACATATAAAGAAAAATAAAATAATTCCTTATAACCAGCATTTAGAGAATACATTTGGTATATCCTCTTTCAGTTTCTTTCTATATATTTTCTACATGGGTGAAATGCAAAGTATAGAAGAACATATTAAATAATACCATACGGTGATACAAGTCAGTAGAATCCAAAATGTGGGAAATTTTATAATGTAAATGACTTACATTCTTTCACAAATAAATGATGTCTAGATTGGGTTTCCTGAAAAATAGGGAACCAGTGCAAGAGGATCAAGAAAAGTGGGATCCCTGGGTGGCGCAGCGGTTTGGCGCCTGCATTTGGCCCGGGGCACGATCCCACGTCGGGCTCCCGGTGCATGGAGCCTGCTTCTCCCTCCGCCTGTGTCTCTGCCTCTCTCTCTCTCTCTGTGACTATCATAAATAAATAAAAATTAAAAAAAAAAAAAAGAGGATCAAGAAAAGTGAAACAGGAAAGGAGGAAAAGCCAATTCAAGGGTATATTAAGGAGCTGATTACTGCTTTAGACAAGTAGGGCTCACTTCTCCTTGGCTGACCTGAGAAACCATGTAGTTTGTATCTCAGAATTGACCACCCAAAACAATGGAGAACAGAGTGTTTATCAACCAAGTCTCAACAAAAAGTAAAGTCCATTGTACCTCCATATGTGTGCATATGCCAACATAGTCGAATGGGCTCCTGCAGAGGTCTTATGCTATAGCAGTAGAGATATTCTAAAGCAGAAAGCTAAAGCTAAATAGCATAGTTGAGGTTTCTTCCTGTCACGCTTTATCTCTAAACTGCTAACTGCTGCAGCACCAATCTGAGTGAAAAAGTGAAAGGCAGAATGAGAGATGTGAAACAAGGCATAAAGCTTGTCTTGTGTAAATGGTAGGAAAAAAAAAAAGAGGAAAAAAACCTTGTGGGTAAAGCCTTTAGAGATAACAAATACAGTGTGTAACCATCTCTGGATGTTGGTTTGAATAAAACAACTATACATAATGTTTTCAAGACAGGGAAAATTGAAGTGCCTGGATATTTTTACTATAAAGAAATTAATGCTCTTTTTAAAAAGTGCAATATTTAAAGATTATTGTTATTATTGGCTTTTTTAGTACTTATCTTTTATACACACATATAGGTATTTACAGATTAAATGATACAATGTCTTGATTGGCTTTAAATGATCCGCAGTGAAGAGAAGTAAGAAAGTTACAAATAAGACAAGACTAGCCATGTGTTGACAATTGTTGAAGCTAAGTAATGTGTGTATATAAATTGATTATATTATTCTCTTTATTTTTATATTTGAAATTTTCCATAAAGATACAAATACATAGAAGATTTTCTGCATCTTTGAGGGGTAATAATTCTACCTAGAGTTTTCAATTGTTGTAGACATATATTAATGTTAATAAATATGGCCAAAACATTATAAACTCCCTGGTTAGAAAACATCATATTTCTTTCTGGTTCCTCAAACTCAGACTATTTCACATGTCTGTATTTCGACCATGCAGTTTACTCACTCTGAGTGATGCCCTTTCCCTCTCAAATATATAATGAATGATTATTCTTTTTTCAAAATCCAACTCAATTGCCACTTCCTTTAGAATATCTTCCTTAAACATATCCTCTAAAAAGAATAGTTTCATTTACATCTTACTCCTGTACCATATGCAACTGATTTGTGCTAATTGTGGTATTTATGTTCTATAAAACTGCCATGAAAAATGAAGTGCTGCATACTGACCTATTTCTCCTAGGTTCCTTGAACCTCTGGTCACAACATTTTTGTTAACCAATCAATATATATAAAACCTTGTTTTATGTGTGTTTGTGTATAAAGACATTTTATTCTCTCTCCGTCCTTTCTCCTGTCCTCCCTCCAAGGACATTTGTTTAAAGAATGAAAAGGCAGAGCTCTACTTTGCTTGACTTCAGCTGGCCAACATGTAAAGGGTGACTCAAATTTTTGCTGTTCTGCACATACCTGCGGATGACTGCAAAAGCACTGCGAATACTGATTATGGGGTTACAAGTACATTTTAGTGAGTATGCAAACTTATAAACACAAAATCTGCAAATGAGGACTGACTACACATTCTTTTTTCCCCTTTTAAAAATAGAGTGAAAAAAATAAAAATAAATAAATAAAAACAGAGTGAAATTCAATTAAAATAAGATAACCATTTCAAAGAGTGCAGTTCGGTGGCATTTAGTACATTCACTATGTTGTGTAACTATCACCTCTCTATCTAGTTCCAAAACACTTTCATCGCTCCAAATAAGAAACCCTCACACCAATTAAGCAGTCGGTTCTCATTCCTTTAACCTAGCTGCTGGCAACTAACAACCCAGTTTCTATCTTTATGGATTTACTTTTATTAGATACTTCATATAAATAAAATCATATGATATGTGGTCTTTTGTGTTTAGTTTGTTTCACTTAGCATAAGGTTGTCAAGGTGCATCCACACACAAATAATACTCCATTGTATACACTATAATTTGTTATCCATTCAGCTGTTAAACAATACATTTGGGATATTTCCATTTTTGAGGTACTTGTTCTTCTATTTGCCATTTCATTTATTAATACATTAACTTATTTCCTGATTTCCTTATCTTTGGGTTTTGTTTGCTTTCCTTTTAGTGCCAACAACAGTTTTTAGGAAATTGATTTGAGGTCTTTCTTCTGGTTAAATGTTGGTGTTTATAGCTCTAAGTTTCACTCTAAGCACTGCTTTTGGAGGACTGCATAAGTTTTGGTAAGTTCCATTTTCTCTTTCATTTATCTCAAAGTATTTTTTAACTGCTCTTGTGATTTCTCTGATCCACTGGTTGTTTAAGAGCATGTTGTTTACTTTCCACATATTTATGAATTTTCTAGTTTTCCTTTTTATTGATGGATAATTTCGTTCTACTACAATCAGAAAAGATACCTGTAAAAAAAATAAAAAATAAATAAAAAGATGCTTGTATGATCTTAATCTTTTAAAATCTATTAAGATTCATTTTATTACTTAACATATGGTCTATTAGGTCTATTCTGGAGAATATTTGATGTGCACTTGAGAAGACTGCATATTCTGCTGCTCTTGAGTGGAATGTTTATAAATAAATGCCTTTGGTCTAACTGGTTTACAGCATTAAGTTCTCTTTCTTCACTAACCTTCTGTCTAAATATTATATCCATTATTGAAATGGCAGTACTGATATCTCCCAACAATTTTTTAAAAATTAATTATGTTTAGCATTTTTTATAAGATTTATTTGAGAGAGAGAGAACAGGGGGACGGGCAGAGGGAGAGGAGAGAACCTCAAGCAGACCCCTTGCTGAGCTGGGAGCCCAACTCAGGGCTCCATCTCACCACCTATAAATTACAACCTAAGCCAAAAGCAAGGGTCAATGCTTAACTGCCTGAGCCATTCAGGTGCTCCGTCTCCCAACTATTATTGAAGAACTATGTCTCACTTCAATTCTGTCAATGTTTCCTTCATATGTTTTGGGGTCTGTCATTTGGTATGTATGTATTTATCACTGTTATATCTTCTTGATGAACTGACCCTTTTATCAATAATGTCTTTGTCTTATGTAACAATTTCTTATAAAAATCTACTTTGTCTGATATTAGTACAATCACCTCACCTCTCTTTTGACTACTATTTGTACACTTTAATTTTCAGCCAACTCTTGCCTTTGGAGCTAAAGTTAAGTCTCTTACAGACAATATAAAGTTAGATCCTACTTTTTCTCCTCTCAATCTGTTTTATTTTTAAAGATTTTATTTATTCATTCATGAGACACACAGAAAGAAAGAGGCAGAGAAACAGAGGGAGAAGAAGCAGGCTCCATGCAAGAAGCCTGATGTAAGACTCAATCCCAGTACTCCAGGATCACTCCGTGAGCTGAAGGCAGACGTGCTTAACCGCTGAGCCACCCAGGCATCCCTCTCAATCTCTTTTAAATGGTGAGTTTAATTCACTTATGTTTAAAGTGCTGATAAGAAAGGATCTGCTTCTGCCATCTTATAATTTGTTTTCTATATGTCTTACATATTTTTTGCCCTTTGAATCCTCTGATCTTGCCCTCTTGTGTTTAATTTTTTCTAGTGCACCGTTTCTATTCCCTTATTTTCTTTTCTGTATATTTCAAAGTTATTTTCTTAGTGGTTTACAATTAATATCTTACAATTGACATCTTAAATGAAAATAACGTATTTTGATTCAACATTCACATACTAACAACTGTTGTTTTATGAATTTGTCTTTTAAATCATAAAGGAAAAAAATAAATAAATCATAAAGGAAGCAAAAAGGAGTCAAAGATAAAGCAATACTGACTTTTATATTTCTCTGTATAGTTAACTTTATTAATCTTTTTTTTAATTTCTTTGAATGACATTAAGTTACTGTCTAGCATTCTTTCAATTCAGCCTAAAAAACTCCATTTAGAATTTCTTGCAGGGAAGAACTACAAGCAACAAACTTTCTCAGCTTTTGATTATTTAGAAATGTCTTAATTTCTCTTTCTGGGACTCCCATTATGCATATGCGTCTCAGGCTCTGTTCAATTTTATTCGTTTTTTTTGCATTCTGTTCCTCTGAATAGATAGTATCAGTTAGTCTAAGTTCTACAATTCTTCTATCTCCCTGTTCAAAATCTACGGTTAAACTGTTCTAGTGAATTTTTTAGTTCAGCTACTGAACTCTTCAAGCTCAAGGAATTATTACTCAGTTCCTTTTTAGGATTGCTATCTCTTTATGGGTATTCTCTATTTATTAATACATTGTTCATCTTGTTTCCTACAGTTCTTTGTCAACGGGTTTCATTTTGCTCTTTGAGCAGATTTAAGACAGATGATTTAAAGTCTTTGTGTAAGTACAGTGCTTGAGCTTTCTCAGGGATGGTTTCTGTCAATTTCTTTTTCTTTCTGCTGATGCGTCATTTATTCCTGATCATTGGTATGCCATACAATTTTTTAAATTAAAATTGGACATTTTAAATATTATAATGTGGTAATTCTGAAAGCCAGATTTTCCCTATTTCCCAGTGTTTGATGTTATATACCGCATTGAGAATTACAGTCATCAGTGATTAGTGATTTTTTCCAAAATATTTTCGCAAATATTATGTTCTCCATCATATGTTGTCACTGAAATTTCTGTTCTATTATCTAAACAGTCAGCAAGTAGCATGACAGAAACTTCTTTAAAAGCTGGAGGCAAAAAGAATGAAAAAACAAAACAAAAAACACCCCAAAAAACATCCTAATGGTTGCAGACTGGCTCTGAGCTGGGTACTTCCTTTGATTTTTAGCTACATCTCCTACAACTCTGCTTTAACTTTCACTACATCCTTACATGGGGAACAAAGATCAGTAAGGGGTACAAGCCCATTCAAGTCTTTTTCAAACATGTCTGGCCCTGGGCATGCACATTACTCTCTGGATTTCCAGGTGTATGCAACGGTCCTTCAAAGGTCTTATTCCCTGAAATGTCTTCCTCCTCAGTCTCTTCCTTTCTGGGCTTTTTGGTCTGTCTGCTACTTCTTCCATCTGTGCTCCCCTGGCCCAGTGGCAACAAGTATATGTCTTTAAGTTTTTCTAGTAGATGACACCTGGGTACAATCTCCTCAACCAAGTATCTTGGTTGAGTACAGGCTCATTAGACTGCTGGCTCCCCTTTCATACTCCTAAAGACTATGAATAATGCCTAACATACAGTCACTAAACAATGAATACAATTACAGGATAAATGTATAATGTTTAGGCAATACAAAGAAATAAAGAAGCATATAACAAAATTGATATCATAATCTCATTTTTCACTTTAGCACTTACTTTCTGGTTGTTTTTCATTGGGTGTTATGGATCGCACAAAATCCTGTGGAGTCATAAACACTTCAGATTCACCAGGTTCATTGATGACTTTCAAGGTGGCAAAATATCGGAAGATTTTGTCTGGTGTGGAATACGCTCGAATCCTATTCTCATATTCCATCACCTAAAATTAGGAATTCAGAGTGTTACTATATTACGGAATTCTCATTTTCATACATTTTCTATCTTGCTTTTAGAGATGTTTTATTCTATCTTTTTATCTATAATTGGATTTTTTATATGAGACATAAACTTGAATTTCAAAAACCTTTAAATGTTTACCCTCCAAATACCATTTATAGTCTAGTTGAGGCAATGTTTGTGTAACTTGTTTAAATTTTTTGCAGATATTTCCCTAATTTATTTATTTATTTATCCATGAGAGACACATAGAGAGAAGCAGAGAGATAGGCAGAGGAAGAAGCAGGCTCCCTGCATGATGTGGGACTCAATCCCAGGACCCCGGGATCATGACCTGAGCCAAAGGCAGACAGACACTCAACCACTGAGCCACCAAGGTGCCCTATTTTCCCAATTTTTTAAATTACTGAAAGCTACAAAGCTAAAAAAATGTCATACAAGAATTCAAAAGGTCTCAGTAAATGGGTATAATTACAGATATATGGTAGCTATAGATTCTTAAATACCCAAATTTTTAAAAAGGGATTGATTTTACACTTTATACTTTGATGCAATTTCTTGAATCCCAAATCAAAACAGAATTGAGAATTCATAAGTTTAAATAGCTAATAGTCTTTCAAACACAAAGTACATTAAATAATAATAGCATTAAAAAATAAAAGTACATATCATGGAAATTTAATTAACAAATCTGAAGCAATAAGACTTTTTGTTTTGACTATAAAATTAAGGAAACTATGGGACACCTGGATGGTTCAGTCAGTTAAGCGTCTGCCTTCCATTCAAGTCATGATCTCAGTGTCCTGGGATCAAGCTTGCCATCAGGCTCCCTGCTGAGGAAGGAGTCTGCTTCTCTTTCTCCCTTTACCCTCTCCCTACCACTCGTTCTGTCAAATAAATAAATAAAATCTTTAAAAAAATTAAGGGAACTACTGGAAATCTTTTACAAACACCATATTTAGAAAAGACCAGAGCTGAGAAGAACACAAATATTTAAATAGTAATAAGATCAAATATGGCATACATTTAACTAAAAGAGTATAATATTAATATGCCCATTTTTTATTCCGGCATCCAAGCTGTGATTCTGTGCATGGAATATACAAAATACTGTATCTTCTGCATAATATTCTTTTACAAATGTAGGAATGAGAAAAATCTTTTTTACCAAAATACCATATACACAGTATTCTGGTGAAAAAATTTCTCTTGTCTCTGAATTTCAGATGTTGAGATAGCCAAAAATAAATAGTATCATATAAGTAACTAGCAGGAAATGTATAAAGGCAATACAATCTAAAAATCCAACAGTTCAATGTCTAAAAAGCCATTTGCTAATATTAAAACCTTTATTTACGTTTTTAACTTGCCACATTAACACAGCTAACATTGTAACTGCCAGTCCTGGCTAAATGGTCAATTTGAGGTCACTGACAACAGCTGTTATGGTGGTTTTAGCTCTACTACCAGATGTGCACTTAGCAAGTATAAAAGGACTGCTAATTTGTAACCATACATGATAGAAATATTTCAACACGAATTTGCATTAAAATCTGAGTACTGATTTCAGAGATTTTTAAAGATTTTATTTATTTACTCACGAGAGACACACAGAGAGGAAGAGACATAGGCAGAGGGAGAAGCAGGCTCCATGCAGGGAGCCCGATGTGGGATTCGACCCTGGATCCCAGGATCATACCCTGAGCCAAAGGCAGACACTCAACTGCTGAGCCACTCAGGCATCCCTGATTTCAGAGATTTTATCAAAATATTTGGCATGTGGCAAATATACCAAGGAGCTTTTCAACCCCTTAGCAGCCTTAAAACTTAGCTACAAGTCTTAATTCAAAGGCATTTCAAATTATATTACAACTACCTGCTGGATAATACTGGCTATAGAAGAAATAACTTTCTTTAGGACATCTGTATTCCTGTTCTTCTGAACAACAACAATAATCAGTTTGCAATGTTTAGGGTATAAGCTATAGCTATGCAAAAGAGGTTTTTCTGAATTAAAAAATCAAGTCAATCTTTAACAAGATACATGTAGAACAACAATAACTTAAAAGTCAGTAATTTTCAGATTCAAAACCAGATTCCTGGGTTGCTACAAGTCCTTGAATTATACTGCTGAATATTAGTTTTAGTTTAAAACAATAGGCCAAGGAAAGTAATAGACTTTTTACATCCCCATGTTGTTAAAGTTTAATATAGACATAATCCAGTACATACTTTCCTTTTTTCACTTAGCAATGTATCTTGGAGGTCACACCGTATTAAATGATATAAAACTGCCTCCTTTTAAGTGGTTATATTCAAAAGAATGTGAAAGAACTATTTTTATAAAGTGTTTGGAATACAGCATCTAAAATAACAAAGGCTTAGGAGCTAAGATATATAGAAAACTGTACGATTTTGAGATAGGTAGCCTAGAGAAAAGATTTACTAATAGAATTATAATAGTTACGTTCAATCATTTACTTAAAGCATTCTTGAACTTCATGATATTAAGATAGTTCTCTTCAATAAAACCGCTGGTCCTGAAGCCAGTTCTAGGGTTTAATTTTGGTATAATACCTAAGGAAAATCAAGGTGATAATATCTTGAGGCCAAGTGAATGCAAGTGACAGTGAATCCCTGTGGGCCCTGATGTGAGAAATCATACATAGGCTTTGAATGAAGACTATAGTCAGACCTTGGAAAAGGTAGCATGCAGAAAGATCTTGTAAATAAATTAGTGTCTGGCACACTTTCTCTCAAAAGTTGATTTATAACACCCAATCTGTACCCCAACAGTTGTCCTACATGTTAGGGATTCCATCTCTCTTTCATCTAGTGAATTACTGGCCAGACATAATAACAATCATCTGTCATAAGATGGCCTCTTGAAGTTCTATGCAATTCCAAACTCAGTGATACCAGTCTCGTTGAATATAAAGCCAATTACTTTTTGGCAGCAAACTTAAGGAAATTGCCTAATTAGAGGAACAAAAAGAAAAGGGAATGAAAAAGAATGAAGATAGCTTAAGGGACTTATAGTACATCCTCAAATGGATCAAAATGTGTACCACAGAGGTGCTAGCAGGAGAAAGAATGAGAGAAAGGGGCAGAAATTTTTTTCAAAGAAATGATGACTGAAAACATCCCCAAACTGGGGAAAGAAACTGACATGCAGATCCAGGAAGCCCAAAGAGTTCTAAAAAAGATGAATCCATTGAAGCACAATGCAGAATTTTCTAGGAAAACAAAAGCTGAAGGAATTCATCAATACTAGATCAATCTTACAAGAAATATTAAAGGAAGGATGCCTGGGTGGGTCAGCGGTTGAGCCTCTGCCTTTGGCTCAGGCATCCTGGAGTCCCTGGATCAAGTCCCACATCAGGCTCCCTGCATGGAGCCTGCTCCTCCCTCTGCCTGTGTCTCTGCCTCTCTCTATGTGTGTCTTTCATGAATAAATAAATAAAATCTTAAAAAAAAAATTAAAGCTAATTCCTAAACCTGAGACGCCTGGCTGGCTCAGTCAATAGAGCATGTGGCTCTTGATCTTGGTCATGAGTCTGAGCCTCATGTTTGGTGTAGAGATTAATTAAGTAAATAATTTTTTTAAAAGGTAATTCCTGAACCAAAAGACACCAATATCAGAAAAACACATAAACATGTAAAACTTGCTGGTGAAGGTAAAATGTATATTTAATTTCAGAATACTCTAATTTTGTAATGGTGGTGTGTAAATCACTTCTAACTCTAGCATGAAGATTCAAAAAAAAAAGTATTAAGAAGAACTACAAAACAAAGGATTATATGGGAAGAGAGGAAAAAATAAAGTAAGATGAAATCAGAGACGGAGACAAACCATAAGAGACTCTAAATCATAAGAAACAAATTGAGGTTTGCTGGAAGGGAGGAGGTGGGGGGATTGAGTAACTGGGTGATGGGCATTAAGGAACCAAGTGATGTAATGAGCACTGGGTATTATGTAAGGCTGATGAATCACTAAATTCTACCTCTGAAACTAGTAATACATTATATGCTAAGTAACTGAATTTAAATGTAAAAAAATAAGTGTTTCAGAAAAATAAAAAAAAGAACTACAATAACCTGTTAATGGATAAACAATGTAAAAAGATAAAAATTGTGATATTAAAAACTAAAATATTGGGGATGAATAAATGTAGAGCTTTATATACATTAGAAGTTAAACTATTAGCAACTTAAAATACACTGTTATAAAATGTTTTCTGTAAGCCCCATGATAATCACAAAGCAATTACCTAACCAGATACACAAAAGGTGAAAAGAAAAAAAACAAAGCACACTGCTATAGAAAATGATCAAATCACAAAGGAAGAGAATAAGAGAAAAAAAGAAAAGGATAAAGGAATTACAAACACTCAGAAAACAATTAAAAAGGGATGCCTGGGTGGCTCAGTAGTTAAGCATCTGCCTTCAGCTCAGGGAGTGATCCCAGGGTCCTGGGATAGAGTCTGCATTGGGCTCCCCACAGGGAGCCTGCTTCTCCCTCTGCCTATGTCTCTGCCTCTCTCTCTCTGTGTCTCTCATGAATAAATAAGTAAAATCTTTAAAAAAAAATTAACAAAATGGCAATAATTAATGTCAATAATTACTTTAAATGTAATGGATTAAATTCTGCAAAGAACAGAATGGCAAAACAAAACAAAACAACAAAAAACAAAACCCAACTATTTATTATTGCATACAAGAGGCTGGCTTCACAGAGTGGGGGGTGCCTGAATGGCTTAGTTGGTTAAGCATCTGCCTTTGGCTCAGGTCATGATCCCAGAGTCCTGGGATCAACCCTCACATCAGACTCCTTGCTCAGTGGGGAGGCTGCTTCTCCCTCTCCCTCTGCCTACCATTCCCCCTGCTTGTGCTCTCTGTCAGATAAATAGATAAAATCTTTAAAAAAACAAAACAAGAGGCTCACTTCGGGTTTTGGGAGACACACAAGCTGAGACAAAGTTGATGGGAAAAGATATTTCATGAAAATCGAAGCCAAAGAAAGCAGGAATAGCTATACTACCAAACAAAATACAATTTAAGCCAAAGACCATTACAAGAGACAAAGAAAAGAATAACATAACAATGAAAGGTAAATTCATAAATAGAATATAACATTTCTAACTAGTTACGTATGGGACATGGAGAACCTAAATATATATAGTAAATGTGACAGAAGGGAAATACACATAGCAATACAATAACAGTAGGGGATTTGAATACCCCACTTTGAACAATAGACCATCCTGAGAGAAAATAAATGAGGAAACACTGGACTTAAAACTGTTAGACAAAATGAATTTTTAAAAAGATATTTACAGAACATTCCATTCAATTGCAGCAGAATACATATTATTCTCAAGCACACATGGAACATTCTCTAGAAGACACCATGTGTTAGGCCACAAGTCATAATAAATTTAAGAAGACTGAAATCATAATGAGCATATTTTCTGACCATAAGGCTATGTAACTAAAAAATCAATTACTAGAAGAATACTGGAAAATTTTTAAATGCATGAAGATTAAACAACATGTTCCTGAAAAACCAATGGGTCAACAAAGAAAAATTTAAAAATATCATGAAACAAAGAAAAATGGAAATACAGCATATCAAATCTTACAGAATATAGCAAAAATCATTTCTAAGAGGGAAATTCATAGCAATAAATACCTATATTTAAAAAATAAAGATCTCAAATAAACAATTTACATTACACTTCAAGGAACTAGAAAAAGAACAAATTAAGCTCACAGCTAAAAGTAGGAGATAATAAACAAAGTGGAATAGGGCGCCTGGATGGTTCAGTTGGTTAAGTTTCTGCCTTTGGCTCAGGTCATGATCCTAGGGTCCTGGGATCAAACTCTGAGGTAGGCTCCCTGCAAAGCAGGGAGTCTAGTTCTCCCTCAACCCCTCCTCCAACTCATGCTCTCTTGCACTCTCTCTCAAATAAATAAAAATAAAAATTTAAAAATCAAGAAAAAGATGAGCGTGGAAGAAAATTAAATAGGGATTAAAAGACAATAGAAAAGACCAATGATAGTAAGACCTAGTTTTTTGAAAAGATAAAATAGATGTTTGGCTAGATTCATCAAGAAAGAAAAGGAGTATTAACTCCTTACTCAATATACGGTTTGGAAATAACTTTCTGTAGGTTATCCTTTCATTTAGTTGATGAGTTCCTTTGTCATGCAGAAGCTTTTTAATTTGATAGAGTCCCATTTGTTGATTTTTCCTTGTTGCTTGTGTTTTTGGTATCATAACCAAAAAGATCATTGGAAGATGAAAGATAAGTAGTGCTTCCACTATGTTTCCTTCTACAAGTTTCCTTCTACGGAAAGGTCTATAAGCTTGATTGTTTTAGGTCTCACGTTAAAGAATTTAATTCCTTCGGGTTAATTGTGGTGAATGATTTCAATAAGGGTTCAATTTCATTTTCTGAATGTGCTTATAGTTTTCCAACACCATTTGTTGAAGAGACTGTCCTTTGACCATAGAGTATTCCTGGCTCCCTTGTCCAATATTAATTGACTGCATAGGTGGTGGTTTATTTCTGGGATCTCCATTCTGTGCCACTGGTCAATTTTTATGCAGAATACACTGTTTTAATACAGCTATGTAGTTTGATATCAGGAAGTGGGATGCTTCCAGCTTAGCTCTTTTTTCTCAGGTTCTTTTGTAGTTCCATACAAATTTTAGGATTCCTTTCCTGTTAAAAATGTGAATAGAATTTTTACAGGTATTGTATTGAATGTACATACAGATAGCTTTGGGTAGTAAAAACATTTAAATGTCATTTATTGCTCTAATCCATGAACCCAGGATATCTTTTCATTTGCGTGTGTCTTATATTTCTTTCATCAAAGACTTGTAGTTTTCATTGTATAAATGTTTCATTACCTTGGTTAAATTTATTCCTGTGTATTTTGTTGTTCTTGATGCTACTGTGAATAGAATAATTATCTTTATTTCTTTTTCAGATAATTCATTGTTAGTGTATAAAAACAATCTTTTTTTTTTGTATGTTGATTTTATATCCTGCAACTTAGCTAATTTGTTGATCAGTTCCAACAGCTTTTTTTTTTTAATTTTTATTTATTTATGATAGTCACACAGAGAGAGAGAGAGAGAGAGAGAGGCAGAGACATAGGCAGAGGGAGAAGCAGGCTCCATGCACCGGGAGCCCGACGTGGGATTCGATCCGGGTCTCCAGGATCGCGCCCTGGGCCAAAGGCAGGCGCTAAACCGCTGCGCCACCCAGGGATCCCGCCAACAGCTTTTTGATTGAGTCTTTGGGATTATCGTTATATATGAACATATGATCGGCAGATAATAACAATCTTCCTTCTTTCTTTCCTATTTGGATGCCTTATATTTCTTTGTCTTTCCAAACTGCTCTAGGTGGAACTTCCAGTACTATGTAGTAAAAGTGTTTAGAGTGGGCATCCTTGTCTTCTTTCTCATTACAGAGGAAAAGACTTCAACCTTTCAGTGTTCAGTATGATGTTAGCTGTAGGTTTGTTATATAGCGCCTTTCTTAAGTTGAAGTATGTTTCTTCTATACCCAATTCATTCAGGTCTTTAGCACAAAAAAAAAAAGATGTTGTATTTTGTCAAATTCAAGGAATTCATACAATAAAAAAAAATCTGATTTTAAAGTGGGCAGATGATCTGAATAGATATTTTTTTTCAAAGAAGACATACAGATGACCAACAGGTTCAGCAAAAAGTGCTCAACACCACTAATCAGGAAAATGAAAATCAGAACCAGAATGAGGTATCACTTCACACTTGTCAGAATAGCTAAAATTAACAATAGAAGAAACAAGTGTTTACGAGGATGTGGACAAAAGGGTACCTTTGTGCACTGATGGTAGGAATGCAAACTGGTGCACCCACTATGGAAAACAGTATGGAGATTCCTCAAAAACTTAAAAACAGAACTGCCATATGATCCAGTAATTCCATTACTGAGTATTTACCCAAAGAAACAAAAACACTAATTTGAAAAGATATATACCCCTATTTATTGCAGCATTATTTGCAAAAGCCAAAATATGGAAGGAACCCAGATGTCCATTAATAGACAAAAAGGTAAAAAGGAGGTAGTATATATATAACATGGATGGTTCTAAAGGGTAAAATGTTAAATGAAAATAAGTCAGAAAAAGACAAACACCATATGATTTCGCTTATGTGTGGAATATAAGAAACAAAAAAATAGCAAAGGAAATAAAGACAAAAACCAGACATTTAGGGAATCCCTGGGTGGCTCAGCAGTTTAGCGCCTGCCTTCAGCCCAGGGTGTGATCCTGGAGACCCAGGATCGAGTCCCACATCAGGCTCCCTGCATGAAGCCTGCTTCTCCCTCTGCCTATGTCTCTGCCTCTGTGTGTGTGTGTGTCTTTCATGAATAAATAAATACAATCTTAAAAAACAAACAAACAAACAAACAGATATTTAGGGCACCTGGGTAGCTCAGTTGGTTAAGTGTCTGAGTCTTGATCTCAGCTCAGGTCTCAATCTTGTGAGGTTAAGCCCCACATTGGGCTCCATACCGGGTGAGGAGTCTACTTTAAAAATCAACCAAACAAAAAATTCAGACTCTTAAGTATAAAGAACTGGTGGTTACCAAAGAGGAAGGGAATGGGGAGATGGGTTAAACAGGCGATGGGGATTAAGGACTGCAAGTGTGATGATGAGCACTGGATGATATATGGAACTGTTGAATCACTATACTGTATACCTGAAATCAGTACAACACTGTATGTTAATTAGGTGGAATTAAAAACTTTAAAAGCCAAAAGAAAAAAAAAGCGAAAACGAAAACAAAAAATCCTACAAAAACCAATTCAATTTAATGGGCAGACTGAATTAAAAAGCCATTTTTCCAAGGAAGACATCCAAATGATCAATGGACACATAAAAAGGTGCTTGGTGCTCAACATCACTAATCATCAGGAAAATGTAAATCAGGGCAACCCTGGTGGCGCAGCGGTTTAGCGCCGCCTGCAGCCTGGGATGTGATCCTGGAGATCCCTGATAGAGTCCCACGTCAGGCTTCCTGTATGGAGCCTGCTTCTCCCTCTGCCTGTGTCTCTGCCCCTCTCTCCCTCTGTCTCTATGAATAAATAAAATCTTAAAAAAAAAAAAAAAAAGGAAAATGTAAATCAAAACCACATGGAAATATCACCTCACACCTGTTAGATAGTTAGGATCAAAAAGAGAAGGGATCCCTGGGTGGCGCAGCGGTTTGGCGCCTGCCTTTGGCCCAGGGCACGATCCTGGAGACCCAGGATCGAATCCCACGTCGGGCTCTCGGTGCATGGAGCCTGCTTCTCCCTCTGCCTGTGTCTCTGCCTCTCTCTCTCTCTCTCTCTCTGTGACTATCATAAATAAATAAAATTTTTTTAAAAAATTAAAAAAAAAAAAAAAGAGAAAAGATGGGTGCCTGGGTGGTTCAGTTGACTGGGCCTCTGACTCTTGGTTTCAGCTCAGGTCATGATCTCAGGGTTGTGAGATCAAGTCCTGCATCAGGCTTCATATCCAGCGGGGAGTCTGCCTGAAGATTTTCTCCCTCTGCGCACATGCGCACACACACATACTCTCTCTCTCTCAAATAAATAAATACATTGGGATCCCCGGGTGGCTCAGCGGTTTGGCGCCTGCCGTCGGCCCAGGGCATGGTCCTGGAGTCCCGGGATCAAGTCCCGCATCCGGCTCCTTGCATGGAACCTGCTTCTCCTGCTGCCTGTGTCTCTGCCTCTCTCTCTCTGTCTCTCATGAATAAATAAATAAAATCTTTAAAAATAAATACATACATACATACATCTTTAAAAAAAAAAAAGTTTAAAAAAAGAGAGAGAAAAGAGGACCTGGGTGGCTCAGTGTGTTAAGCATCTGCCTTCAGCTCAAGTCATGATCCTGGAGTCCTAAAACTGAGTCCCATGTTGGGATCCCTGCCCACCCACCCTCTCAGTGCCCCCTCTCCAATAAATAAATACAATATTTAATTAAAAAGAGAGTAAAGATAACAAGCGTAGGTGAGGATATGGAGAAAAGGGATCCTTTTTGCACTGTTGGTGGACATGTAAATTGGTTCAGCGTCTATGGAAAGTAGTATGGAAGTTCCTTAAGACATTAAAAATAGAACTACCACATCTTCCAGAAATCTCACTTTTGGGTATATATTCAAAGAAAATAAAATCAATATCTTGAAGAAATATCTATACTACCATGTTCATTACAGCATTATTCACAATAGCCAAGATATGGAAACAACTAATACGTGTCATGGAATCTCTCAGGACTCCAAAACAAAATTTTTTTTAAGATTTTATTTATTTATTTGAGAGAGAGAGAGAGAGAGAGAGAGAGAGAGATCATGAGCAGGTGAGAAGGGCAGAGGGAAAAGCAGACATCCCAGAGCAGGGAGCTTGATGTGGAACTGGATTCCAGGACCCTGGGATCATGTCCTGAGTCAAAGGCAGACTAACTGACTGAGCCACCCAGGTGTCCCAAAACAAATTTTGAAAAAAAATAACAAAGTTGGAGGACTACTACATCCTGATTTAAAACATACTACAAAACTAGTCATCAAAAGAACATATAGACCATTTGTAATAGAATATAGAGCTAGAAATAAACCCTTACATACATGGTCACTGATTTTTGACAAGGGAGCCACAACCATTTAATGGAAAAAGAATAGTTTTTTCAACAAACAGTGCTGGGAATATTGGTATCCACATGCCAAAGAATGAAGCTGAACCCTTATCTAACTCCATATTAAGAAATTAACTTGAGGGGTGCCTGGGTAGCTCAGTTGGTTAAGCATCCAACTTGTGGTCGTGATCTCATGGAATATGGTACTAATCCCTGCGACTGTCTCTGCGCTCAGTGTGGAGTCTGCTTGTTCTTCTCTCTTCCCCATACCTCTCCCTTCCTACTCTCATGTGCTGACCCGCTCTCTCTCTCTAAAATAAATAAATAAATCTTTAAAACAAATTAACTTGAAATGGATCAAAGACCAAAATAGAAGACCTAAAACTATATTACTTATGGAAGAAAACATAGATGGAAATCTTCACATTAGATTTGGCAATGATTTCTTGGGTATGACACTGGAGGCACAAGCAACAAAGAAAAAAAAAGACAAAGTGCATTTCATGAAATTTTAAAAATTGTGTGCATCAAAAGATAATGTCAATAGAGTAAAAAGGCAATTATATAATGAGATGAAATAATTGCACATGATATATCTGTTATGGAGTTAACAAATAGATTATACAGAGAACTCCTAAAACTTAATAATTAAAAAAATACAATAACAGAGTTAAAAAACTGGCAAAGGATGTAAACAAATATTTCTCCAAGGAAGAAATATGACTACTAGGCACATGCAAAGTTGTTCAACATCACACTGATCATTACAGAAATGCAAATGAAAACTATACTGAGATATCACTTCACATCTGTTAGGATGGCTAATATAAGAATAGAACATAGCAAGCACTGGCAAAGATATGAAAAAGTAGAACCCTTGCTGGTGGAAATGTAAAATGGTATATTACTGTGAAAAACAGTATGGAGGTTCCATAAGAAAATTAAAAATAGGATTAGCATATGATCTAGCAATTTCACTTCTGGGTACATACCCAAAAGAACAGAAAGCAAGGTCTTCAATAGATATTTGTTTACCTATGATCACAGTATCATTTTTCACAACTGCTACAATGTGGAAGCAACTCAAGTATCCATTAGAGGATAAGGGCAAGAACAAAACGTGATATATATGTACCCTGGAATATCCCTCAAAATAAGGAAATTCCAACATATGCTAAAATATGACGAACCCTGAAGACATTACACAAAGTACAATAAGCCAAACACAAAAATACAAATACTGTATGATTCCACTTGTATGAGGTTCTTTTAGTATTCAAATTCAGAGAGAAAGCAGAATGGTGGTTGCTAGGGGCTGGGGGAAGGGGTAGTAAAGAGTTATTTAATGGGTACAGATTTTCAGTTTTATAACATGAAAACAATTATGGAAATGATGGGTGGTGACACTCTGTGATTAAATGTATACTTTAAAGATGGTTAACATGATAAATGTGATGTTTTAACTACTTTATCACCACACACACACACACACACACACAAAAAAAAAAGAGGGGAAGAAAAGGAAGAGACCCCAGGAAAGTAGGGGAAGAACTAATGAAAAAAATATAAAAGAACAGTTACAAGATAAACAGTACAGATTGTGAGATCCAAGATACATTTAAGAAGAGTTCCAAGAGAAAAGAAATGGCCATGAAGCAATACTGAAGCAGTGTGTAAGACTTTTTTAGAATTCAGGACTTGATGTGCCAGAGGAGATAATAAAATTAAAAATTAAAAAATTAAAAATAACTCAAGTGAAAAAAGATAAAAGAATATAAATATTAAATAAAAGAGAGAAGTATATACAATGATAGTATAACATAAACTGAGTGATAGGACTGTCCTAACTCTTTGCACCTGAGAATTTTTTTTAAATTAAAAATAAAACACACAAAAGAACCAGGCTATGCATAGCATTAATAAATTACAAATTAAAGACAATGGTCTACCTCCGAAAAAGAGAAAAAAATAGGATTTGGGAAAGTATACAGCAACGTACTTTATAAATTCATTTTGTTTCTTTAAAAAAAACTGAAGTGGGGCACATAGGTGGCTCAGTGGTTGAACATCTGCCTTTGGTTCAAGTCGTGATCCTGGGGTCCTGGAATCAAGTTCCACATCAAGGTCCCCACAGGGAGCCTGCCTCTCCCTCTACCTATGTCTCTGCCTCTATGTGTCTCTCATGAATAAATAAAATCTTTATAGAAAAAAAAACTGAAGCAAATATAGTCAAATGTTAAAACCTGACAAAAATCAATGTCAGATACATGTATGTTCATTATAGTAGTCTATTTTTTTCTTCCTGAATATTTGAAATATTACACAAAAATCAAGACAACATAAAAGGACAAAGCCAAAGAGTTTAAGTGCGAGGTGAGGATGTCAAAGATAGCCTGTAGAGACTGGAGCAGCTTGGTATAGCAGGGAAAGAATGAATGGCAAAAACCAAGCAAACAAAAAAACCCAAAAGCCAAACCAAAACAAACCAAAATAAAATTAAAAAAAAAATAGAAAAAAAAAACAAGAGAAAACAACACATGCTAAAAAATGCAATTTATTATTTTATTAAAGATGGAAAGATCCTTAACATGTCTATGTATACTATATAATCGGTGAAAAAGCAAAGAGCAACTGAGGAAATTGGACAGAGGAAAAAATAAGTGTTGAAACAGGTTGTTGGGAAACAGGATGACATGTGGAACAATTATCCTTGAATAGAAAAAACACCGGTCTCCTACTGAGACTTTAATGAAAGAAGAATGATTTCAGAAATAGGTTAGAAAGGTTTTATAGCCATGGGAGTTACAAATTAAGTAAATTACACTTATCAGGCTTTCATTTCTTTCTGGGAAGTATGATATATAGTCACTGCTAAGCAGGAAGCAGGAGAAGAAAATGGAAAGTTCAAAAATAAATGCTTATTTGGGCAATTTTATCTCTATTTTGTAAAATGGAAAGTTTGACTAAAAATGAAAGTGCTGGTACCAGATAAATTGGAATTTTACTCAAAATCACTCAGGGCAAAAGATTAAATAAATGTATCATTGTGGAAATACCAGGATAGTTGACAATTAACTTGTAATATATAATTTTTGTTCAAATTTACCTCAACTAGAAATGGAATTAAGAAATAAAAAGACATATTTGATAACTTGATCCAAACAAAAAAATGATCCAAATTTCTCAAAGGAACTCTTCTTGCAAATATACACCATACGAACACACAACACAGAAATAACTCAAATTATCATGTTGCAATTAGCTACATTTTAGCAAATGAAGTCAATTCCCTAAACTTGAACATTAACCTGCAAAATGTCTAAGAAATTCATCCTTTTGACTTTTCATCACTCATGTCTCCTGAATTCAAATGCTCATCATCATAAGCATTACTACACTGGAATTGAAATTTTTCTGAGGCAGACCTCTATAAAAAGCAGATTGTATTAAAGATATAAAATGTTGAGGTCATTCAAAGCTTCTATTATCAAAATTAGTTGAATTTTTGGAAATATTTGTATATTTCCAAAGAGATGTTATTCTGCCTTTACAACTTGGCATCATAAATCAGTTGTACCAAAGATTCAAAATACCCAAGAACATCTAGCATCAGAAAGGTCTGGAAAGCAAGAATCAACTAAAGTAGTTGCATTAAAAGAGGGAAGAAAATATATGCAAATCCTGATTACCAATCTAGATCTTCACTAGCTCCATTAACTTCACATTCCAAGAGTACATTTGCCTTAGAACATGATAGAAAATAGCAGAGAGGTGGTATCTGCAAGGAGAATATGAATCATCTGAAATAAATGATAAAAGAGACCCAACCACATTATTCTAATTTAGAATTAAAAAGAGTTCTGGGGATCCCTGGGTGGCGCAGCAGTTTAGCGCCTGCCTTTGGCCCAGGGCACGATCCTGGAGACCCGGGATCGAATCCCACATCCGGCTCCCGGTGCATGGAGCCTGCTTCTCCCTCTGCCTGTGTCTCTGCCCCTCTCTCTCTCTCTGTGTGACTATCATAAATAAATTAAAAAAATTTAAAGAGTTCTGATTAATTTATAAGATTGTGTTCCATACTTTTCTGTCTCTGAATCCAGAACGTTTCTTCTTTTTCTCTTCCTGATGAGGCTCAAGACAAACACCTGCAGCCTTTTTTTCATGGTTACAAACTTCCCCTTCATCTTTATTCTTCCCTTTATCACCAAGTTCATTCTTTAGGTTGTTTACAGATGGTGGAGATTCTGCAAGGGCCCTGGATATTTAAAAAAAAAAATTGCATTATTCAAGAAATAAGATTTTCATATAGTTTAGTAGAAGTAACAGCAATGATAATTTGTGAAAACTTCTACATGAAGAGGTTCCTCAAAAAGTTAAAAATACAACTATCATATAATCCAAGCAATCCCATTTCTGGTTATATCCAAAAGAATTGAAAGTAGAGTCATGAAGAGATTTTTGTACATTCATATTAACAGCAGCATTACTCACAATAGCTAAAATGTTTGAAGCAACTGAGATGTCCACCGATAAATGAGTGAATAAAGATAATGTGGTATATACATACAACAGAATAATATTCAGCCTTAAAAATAAAGGATCGGATACTAAAAGCACAGGCAACAAAAGAAAAAAAGAGACAAGCAGGATTACACAAAACTAAAAAGCTTCAGGACAGCGAAAGAATAAAATAAAAGAGCAACCTATGGAAAGGGAGAAAATATTTGCAAACCATATATTTAACAAAGGGCTGACATTCAAAACACATAAAGAAAAAAAAACACATAGAGAACTCCTAGAACATTATAGCAAAACAAACAAACAAAACTCAAATAACCTGATTTAAAAATGGGCAAAAGAAGTGAACAAACATTTCTCAAAAAATACATAAATAGCCAACATATATATGAAAATATGCTCAACATCAGTAATCATCAGGGAAAGGCAAACTAAAACTGCCATGGGATATCACCTTACATCTGGTAGGACAGCTTTAATAAAAAAAAAAAAAAAAAAAAAAAAAAAAAGATTACAAGTGTTGGTGAGGATGTGGAGAAAAGGGATCCCCGGTACACTGGTGGGGGAAATGTAAATTGAAACAGCCACCTTGGAAAACAGGATGGAAGATCCTCAAAAAAACTAACAACAGAAGTGCAATATGATTCGGCAATCCCACTTTGGATATATCCAAAGGAACTGAAATCAGGATCTCAAGGAGATATCTATATTCCCATGTCCACTGCAGCATTATTCACCATGGCCAAGGCAGGGAAACAACATAAATGCCTATCAGTCAACAAATAATTAAAATGTGTGTGGCACAGACATACACTTGCATGCAAAATGGAATACTCTTCAGCATTAAAAAAAGGAAGGAAATCTTGCCATTTATGACAACACAGATGAACCTATGCTAAGTGAAATAAGCCAGACACAGAGAACAAGTACTATATTATATTCAAACCCACAAAAGCAGAGAATAGAATGGTACTTTCCAAGGGCTGGGGCAAGGAGAAATGGGGAGATATTAGTCAAAGGGTACAAATTTTCAATTACATAAAGTAAATAAGTCCTAGAGGTCTGCTGAACTGCATATAGTGCCTATAGTTAACAAAACTGAACTGTATACTTAAAAATTTACAAGGAGGAGATACCTCGGTTGCTCAGTGCATTAAGCATCCACTTTTGATTTCAGCTCAGGTAGTAGTCTCAGGGTCCTGGGATTGAGCCCCACTTTGGGCTCCATGCTCAGCTCATAGTCTGCTTGTCCCTCTCCCTCTGCTCTTCCCTCCAATCCCTCTCTGTTTTCTCTCTCAAATAAATAAAATCTTTTAAAAATTAGTTAAGGGGGTAGATCTTATGTTAAGTATTTTATTAATAAAACAACTTATAATAATGACATATGAGAGGGTCGGAAAAAACTTCTAAGGTGATGGACAGGTTTATGGCATAGATTGTTAATGATGGATCAGAAATGTATACTTATCTCCAACACCTCAAGTTGTCTGCATTAGTTATGTACAGCTTTTTGTATGCCAAAAACAATTTGTTAAGTAATTCTGAAAAAAAAAACTTAAAAAGGAAAGAAGTCATATCATATACTACAATATGGATGACACTTGAGAACATTATGCTAAGTGAAATAAGCCACTGAATGATCCCACGTATATGAGGTATCTAACATAGTCTATTTTCACAGAGACAGAAAAAAAAATGATGGTAACCCGGGGCTGCAAGGGGGAACAGAGGTATTTAATGAGTAAAATATTTTAGCTTTGCAAGATGAAAAAGTTCTAAAGATCTGTTTGACAATAGTGTGAATATATTTAACACTACTGAACTGTACACTTAAAAATGGTTAGGATGATACATTTTGTTATTTTTTTAAATACAAAAAAATAAATTGAAAGAATAAATGTGGGACCAAAAGAATAAAAAAAATGGTATTCAAATAAAAACATGAACATTAAAAAATTCTAGGGCTTACCAGGTTAACCCAATTATTAATAGCAAGAAAAAACTAAACGTTCAGAGGTCCCTCTAGCTGATTAGAGACCGAAACTGACGCTGTATTCTCCAAAGATTTTTCCTAATTTCTTCATCCTCTATTCTTTCAAATTGCTACATGATTTAGTGACTAAACCATATCATATAATTTGTTATTTTTTGTATTCCCAGAATCTTGCTTTCTAACTATCAGAGAGAGTCAAATGACTCTGTTCCTTTTACAAACCAAAAACTGTCAAATATCAGCATGTCATCTTGTTCAACATGGTTAAGATCATTAAGAGACAGGCTATCCAGAAGAAGCAAATAATAAAAGCTAGAGTAGAAATACACTAAATAGAAACTAAAAACAAAACAATGAAACCAGAAGCTGATTCTTTGAAAAGATCAACAAAATTGATAAACGTTTAGCTAGACTTCTCAAAAAGAGAGAGAAAGAGAACTCAAAGAAACACAATCAGAAATGAAAGCGGAGAAATAACAACTGATGCCACAGAAATACAAAGGATTAAAAAAAAGAAATACAAAGGATTATACAGGAATATTATAAAAAATTATGTGCCAACAAATTGGATAACCTAGAAGAAATGGATAAATTCCTAAAAACATATAGCCTCCCCAAACTGAATCAGGAAAAAAATAGAAAACTTGAACAGATCAATTACCAGCAATGAAATTGAATCAGAAATCAAAATACTCCCAACCAACAAATGTCCAGGACCAGATGGCTTCGCAGGCCAGGTAAAATCTATCAAACATTTAAAGAAGACTTAAAACCTGTTCTCAAAATATTCCAAAAATAGAAGAGAAAGGAAAACTTCCAAATACATTCTATGAGACAGACATTACCAGAATATAACAAAACAAGATAAAGACATTACAAAGAAAACTCAAGGCCATTATCTCAATGAACACAGACACAGAAATCCTCAACAAAATATTAGCAAACCGAATCCAACAATCATTGAAAAACTCATTCACCAAGATCAAGCAGGATTTATTCCTAGTATGCAAGGATACTTCAATATTTGCAAATCAACATGATACATCACATCAACAAGAAACAGAATAAAAACCATACGATTGGGACACCTAGGTGGCTCAGAGGTTGAGTGTCTGCCTTTGGCTCAGGGCATGATCCCGGAGTTCCAGGATCAAGTCCCGCATCAGGATCCCCTTGAGGAGCCTGCTTCTCTCTGTGTCTCTTATGAATAAATAAATAAAACCTTAAAACAACAACAACAACATATGATCATTTCAATAGATACAGAATAAGCATTTGACAAATCACAACATCAATCCATAATAAAACCCCTCAACAAAGTAGGCTTAGAGGGAACATATTTCTAAGGCCATATATGAAAAACCCATAGCTATCATCATACCAAATAGTAAAATAGTGGGAACTTTTCCCCTAAGATTAGGAAAAAGACAAGGATTCCACTCTCATCATTTTTATTTAACATAGTACTGGAAATCCTAGCTACTAGCAATCACAGAAATAAAAGGAATCCAAACAGATTAAAACCTTATTTGCAGATAATATATTACATATAGAAAACTCGTAAGACCACCAAAAAACTTCTAGAGCTGATAAATGAATTCAGTAAGGTTGCAGAATATAAAATCAATATATAAAAATCTGTTGCATTTCTGTACACTAATAATAAAGTAGCAGAAAAAGAAATTAAGAAAACGATCCCATTTACCACTGCAGCAAACATAATAAAAAACACCTAGAAATAAATTTAACCAATGAGGTCAAAGACCTGTACTTTGAAAAATATAAAACAGTGATGAAAGAAACTGAATGTGAAACAAACAAATGGAAAGACAGTCCATATTCATGGATGGGGAGAACAAATATTGCTAAAATGTCCATACATCCCAGGACAATCTACAGGTTTAATGCAATCCCTATCAAAATACCAACAGTATTTTTCCCAGAACTTGAACAAATAATTCCAAAATCTGTATGAAACCACAAAACATCCCAAATAGCCAAAGCAATCTTGAAAAAGAAGAGAACTGGAGTTATTTATCCTAATCCCAGATTTCAAGATACATTACAGGACCAATAGGCGCCTGGGAAGCTCACTCAGTTAAGTGTCCAACTCTTTCCCCCCCACTCCTACCCTCAAATTGAACTCTTGATCTCAGCTCAGTCTTGATCTCAGGGTCATGAGTTCAAGCCTCATGTGGGACTCCATAGTAAGAAAAAAAGACATACTACAACGTTGTAGCAATCAAAACACTATGGTCCTGACACAAAAACAGACACATATATCAACAGAACAAAGAGCCCAGAAATAAACCCATAATTATATGGCCAATTAATTTACAACAGAGGAAAGAATATGCAATGGGAAAGAGTCTTTTCAACAAAAGGTGTTGGGAAAACAAGACAGCTCCATGGAAAAGAATGAAACCAAAGTACTTACACTATACAAAAAAATAAACTCCAAATGGATCAGAGACCTAAATGTGAGACCTGTAGCAAAAGTTTCTAGATATGTCTCTGGAGGCAAGGGAAATTAAAACAAACAAAAAAACAACAACTACTGGCACTGCATCAAAATAAAAAGCTTCTGCCCACCAAAGGAAACAATCAATAAAACAAGAAGACAATCTACTGAATGGGAGAAGATATTTGCAAATGATATATATGATAAGAGGTTAGTATCCAAAATAGAAAAGAACTTATACAACTCAACACCCAAAACACAAATAATCCATTTTAAAAATGGGCAGAAGACATGAACAGACCTTTCTCCAAAGAAGACATCCAGATAACCAAGAGTCACATGAAAAGATGCTCAACATCTCTAATCATTAGGGAAATGCAAATCGAAACCACAATGAGGTATCACCTCACACCCATTAGAATGGCTAAAACCAAAACCACAAAAAACAACACATGATGGTAAGGATGTGTAGAAAAATGAAACTTTGTGCACTGCTAGAAATGCAAACTGGTACAGCCACTGTGGAAACAGTATAGAGGTTGCTCAAAAAGTTAAAACTAACATTACCATATGATCCAGTAAGTCCACCACTGGGTGTTTACACAAAGAATATGAAAATACTAATTAAAATAATAGATGCACCCCTATGTTTATTGCAGCATCATTTGCAATAGACAAAATATGGAAGAAACCCAACTGTCCATCAATAGATGAATGGATAAAGAAGATGTGTGTATACACATACAATGGAATATTCCTCCGCAATACAAAAGAATGAAATCTCGCCATTTACAACAATATGGATCAATCTAGAGGGTATAAAGGGTAAAATGCTAAGTAAAATAAATCAGTCAGAAAAAGACAAATGCCATATTATTTCACTCATATGGGGAATTTAAGAAACAAAACAAATGAACAAAAGAAAAAAAAAGACTCTTAAATACAAAGAACAAACTAATGGCTGCCAGAGGGGAGGGGAGTGGGCAGATGAGTAACATGAGATAAAGGGGATTAAGAGTATACTTATTGTGATGAGCACTGAGTGCAAGTGCTGTTGAAGTGAGCACAATGTGATGAGCACTGAGTAACATATAGAATTGTTGAATCACTATATTGTACACATGAAACTAATGTGTATGTAAACACTGTACATAAATTATACTGGAATAATAATTAAAACTTAAAAAAAAAAAAAGGGAGAAAGATTGGACACTACTCTTCCAATCATCCAGAGTTCCCAACCCAGTGCCTTATACAGAGAAAGTAGGCAATGTGGCTATGGCTGATTATGGAACAAAAATGGAAATCCTTATCTATATTGACCAGAAAGGGATTGGAAAAATATATGCTGGGATTAAAATACAATATGAGAAAATTCTTAATGCATTCCTTTTACGTAACTATTTAAAGAATATAAAAACCAATAGTTATTTCACTTACTTATAAATAGTATTTTATGCATGTTAACAAAGGCAAAACAGTATTTGAATTTATAAGTAAGAAAAATAACTTTTTAAAAAGGTTAAATCCTAAAACTAAACAATTTTTTAAAAATATTTTATTTATTTATTCATGAGCGACACAGAGAGATGGCAGAGACATAAGCAGAGGGAGAAGCAGGCTCCTTGCAGGGAGCCCACTACAGGACTCAATCCCAGAACCCCAGGATCACGCCCTGAGACGAAGGCAGACGCCCAACCGCTGACCCACCCAGGTATCCCAAAATAAACAAATTTTTTAAAAGCAACAAGAAACTAACTCACTATAGGTTTTCCCACCTGGTTCAAAATCAATCTTTTGACCACAGTTCAAATTTCCTTTCAACCTTGACCCCAACTGATCAAGGCTGGATCATTTCCCTGTTTTATTTCCTTCTGAAGAGTTTGTGGAATCAAATGATGATGGGCTGATAAAGTGAAGACCTAAAGTATTTATTCACAAAGAAAAGATTTCTTCAATCAAATGCTGTGGGAGCTACACTAGTTGCTAAGATAAATATAGTAAGACTGTCTCTGTCATCAAGAAAGTCACAGTAAATAGGGAAAACAGATAAGCCAACTGATAAAGAATATATAAGGACAAAGAATAGGTTCAGGAAAAGCCTCCTGGAAAGAGTGACTCTAACCTGATTTCTCAAAAACCTTAGGTTCTAAAAAAGAAAATCTACAGACATTCAATATCATTTGGTATACCAGAAACCCTCCTAACCACACTGCTTTATTCAGTCCAATTAATTGAATGGCATTCATAATTTCTTCTGAAAAACATACAGGCTGATATCCCATGATACTCTGAATGCTGCTCATATGTAGTAGGCAAGTTACACCCTATTATACCCCTGCAACTTTTAACATCTTAAGAATTGCACACTACCAAGAGTCACTTTGTCTTTTCCCTATTTTATTCCTGATAGTTGACTCCACTGTGGTAATGATATAATAATACAGTGATTTAAACATTATAGAACCGATGACATATAATGATGTACAGAAAGAAGACTTCTGCTTTCAACCCCAATGGAGTAACTACACTTAGATTTGCCTTCCTAGAGTGGGGAAAAATACAGAAAATCTAACAAAATATATAAAACATTTTAAGATACTGAACAATAGACAGCAACTGTCTGAAAAAAAAAGTAGGTCTATAGTTGTCCTGAAGTTCTACTTGGAGACATTTTCCAGATCAGGAACAGGATCCCAAGCAATATAAGAGTGACCATGCTAAGTTGAGGCCATAGTTTGGAGAGGCTGAGGTGACTGGAATTGGTGGGCAAGAGGACCAGAGAGGAGGAAATACAGGAAGAAAAAGTTCCATGAACCTAATGGAGCCTCCCTTGTTAATATTAAACAGTACACTCTTAGGATTAAAGTATCCAATATTAGACAAGAAACAATTACCAAAGAGCTATAGGCCAAATAATTTCTAGCATTCACAAGCAGGAGTGTTCAAGCTGTGACAAATCATTGAACACTCAAGGCATTTAGTAAACACAACAGATGGGTCCTGTCTTATTAGTAGGGCTGACTTAGCCCTAGAGCAAAGGATACTCTATCTAAACCATGCTGGGGGAAAAAAAAAGTTTAAAAACAAGTTCCAGCTGATCAAATAGATTCTCCAATAAGTTAACTACCTGTCAGTACAAAAATCAATATACTTTTAAGGAAAACAAAAAAATCCAGACACTCAAAAAGTTAACCTACACAATGAAAAATATGTAATAAAGTCATGGATAGATGTCAGCAAGATGGCGGAATAGGAAGTCCCAGGCTTTGTCTACCACAGAAACACTGATTTAGCAACAATGTACAGATCAAAATACCTTTAGGAGATTCCCAAAATCTGGCTAAGAAGCTGTAATGCACCAGGAAAACATGATGCCAAAAACAGACACATGGAAATGGGTAAGAGAAGCAATTTCACTCTACCCATGTCAGTCCCTCCCCCAAGCAGTCACAGCTCAGTACCAGGAGAGAATGCCCCAGCTCACAGTTTCTCACTCCAGGGAGGAACGAGAATGAAAGGGTGTTCAACATTCCAGCCCTAGGGACTGGTTTCTGTTCACCTCACTTGGAGTGCTGATGGAAGATGGCATTTTTGCATTCCTGAGGGTAGATAAGAAAAAAGAAAAGTGGGAGGTGATCTGCACAGCTTAGAGTTGCAGAGTTGGCACAGCTTAGCACAATTAGGGGAAGGGACAAAACAAGTCTTCTCCCTCAGGAGGGAGGGAAAAAAGTGGAAGGTGTGCCTGGCATTCTAGTTTTTTCAGAAGACTGCCTGAAATACTGGCATGCACCTCGCCTGACCTGGGGTGGTAATGGGGAGCTGGCCAACTTTGGATGCCTGGCGGCTGATGAGAGGAGTAGGTGGCTGGCTGCTAAGCACAGAGAACTTGCAGTGCTGCAGATAAACACCAGAGGGAGCAAGATCTCAAAAGCTCTTGAATAAGAAACCTGCAAAAGCTTCTCCAACTGAGAAACTGCCCACGCAGACCTAGAGGAGCTGTATCCTTTCCCAAAAGTTTTAGAGGCACCATAATCTGTAACTGGGGTGATTACTGAGGGTCTTCCTCTGTATGAAGCTAATCTATAAAAATCAAGATATGTGATTGATTCTTCAAAAATGTGAATCTTAACACAAAGTTGCAAGATGCGTGAAGAAACAGAAATGTGGCCCAGAGGAGCAATATAAATCTCTGGAAACTGAACCTAAAGAAACAGAAATATTTATTACTTGAAAAAGAATTCAAAATACCCAAAATAAAGATGATCTCTAAGCTCAAGAAAACACTGCATTAAAAAATTACTATCCAGAGAGATTAAAAAAAGCAAATTCTGAAGCTGATGAGTGCAATTACAGAATCGAAAAATTCACTAGGGTGGCTCAAAAGTAGACTCAATCAAGCAGAAGATAAACTCAAAGGTAAACTCAAAGACAGATCATTTGGTATTATCCAGTCAGAGGAACAAAACACAAAAGAAGCCTAAGAGACTTACAGAATAAGGTCAAGAAAACCAATGCATACATGAAGGAGAAGGAAGAGAAAGAAAGAGGTTAAAAAAAAGTTCATTGAAAGAAAATATGGCAAAAAAAAAAAAAAAAAAAACCCTTGAACACCTGAAAACTCAGATTTGGGAAAGTTAATGGACTTCCAGACTGAAGAAGCTCAACAGACTTCCAAGATGAGGAACCCAAAGAAATCCACAGCAAGACACATTATAATCAAATTGCCAAAAAGTCAAAGACTAAGGGAGAATTTTTAAAGTAGCAGGGGAAAAGTGACTCATCATGTACAAGGGGATCCCATAAAACTCTGAGACCTTATAGGCCATAAAGAAATAGGATGAAATATGGAAAGTGCTGAAAGAAAAAACTGCCAACCAAAGGTACTATATCTGGTAAAACTGTCCTCTAGAAATCAAGGAGAAAGAAAGATGTTCCCAGATACACAATGCTGAGGAAGTTCATACTACCAAACCTGCATTACAAAAAAAAAAAAAAAAAAAAATGCTAGAGGAAGTTCTTCAAGTTGAAATATATTATACTGCAACATGAAAGCATATAAAGTATAAATCTCATTAATGAAGGCAAATACATGGACAAATACAGAATACTGTTGTCCTATAATGATGATGTGTAAATCTCTTTAAATTCTACAAAAGAAATTCAAAAATCAAATATTAAAAAAAATTTTAATCATAAAAAATGTTAATGGATACACAATATAAAAGATGTAACTTGTGACATCAGTACCATAAAGAGAAAGGAAGGAATAAAATTACAGAATATTTGTATGTGGCTGAAGTTAACTTGTTTTGTGCTTTTTCAAAATAACACATTTTGAGAAGAAAAAAAAAAAAGTAACATCATTTGTTATTTGACCCTCCTTTTATACTGGCCATCAACTAGAACAGTCAGCAATTAGTGATGGTCTTTTCCACAAGATCTTCGCAAGTTTCACAGATTCATATTAATAATTATGATAGTTAGTTTTCTTTATCCTTATCTGAAAGTATATTTTGCATTAAATTACATTATCAAAGCAGTTTTTTATTAAGATATAACTAATGATAATTTTGTAAGTTTAAGGCATACAATGTATTGATTTGATACTTATCTGTATCAATCTGCCACCACTGTATTAGCTAAAACCTCCATTACATCACATAATTATAATCTTCTTGAGTGAGAACATTTAAGATTTAGTCTATTAGCAATTTTCAAGTATACAATACTGTATTATTAACTGTAATCACAACACTATGTATTAGATCCCAGAACATATTTATATTCTGACTGTAGGCTGTATTCTGACCAACACCTCCCCAACTCCCCAACTCCCCAACCACCAGCCTCTGAAAATCACTGTCTTAATGACTGTTGCTATCAGTTCAGGTTTTTGAAATTTCACATATAAGTGATACCATACAATAGTATATTTATTTCTGTGTCTGATTTATCTCAGTAGCAGAATGCCTTCAGAATGCCTTCCATCAATGTAGATGTAAATGGCAGGATTTCCTTCTTTCCAAGGCTGAATAATATTTGTGAGTGTGTGTGTGTAGCAAATCTTCTTTACACGTTCATCTCTTGAAGGACAGTTAGGTTGTCTCCGTATCTTCACTTTTGTGAATAATGCTGAATTAAACATGGGAGTCCAGATATCACTTCAAGATCCTGTTCTCATTTCCTTGGAAATGGTGGATTATATGTTATTCTATTTTTAGAATATTTTCTATTTTCAGGTTCCTGAAAAACCTCCATGTTGTTTTCCAAAGTGGTTAAGTCAGTTTACATTCCTGATAGTGCACAAGGATTCCTATTTCTAGACATCTATACCAAAATTGTTATGCCTTATTTTGAGACTAACCATTCTCATAGGTATGAAGTGATATTTTTTTACGGTTTTGATTTGCATTTCCCTGATGATTAGTGATGTTGAGCACCTTTTCATGTGCCTGTTTGGCCATCTGGATGTCTACTTTAGAAAAACATCTATTCAGGTCCTCTGTTCGTTTTTTAATTAGATCATCTGTTTTTACACTTTTGAGCTGTATGCTTTATATATTTTGGATATTAATCTCTTAACTGACATATGCTCTGCAAATATTTTTTCCCATTCCATAGGTTGCCTTTTTGTTTTATTTCCTTTGCTGTGCACAAGCTTTTTTTTTTCTTTTCTTTTTTGTTCTTTTTTTTAAGATTTTATTTATTTATTCATGAGAGAGACAGAGAGGTAGAGACACAGGCAGAGGGAGAAGCAGGCTCCATGCAAGGAGCCCGACGTGGGACTTGATCCCGGGTCTCCAGGATCACAGCCTGGACTGAAGGCGGTGCTAAACCGTGGGCCACCGGGGCTGCCCTGTGCACAAGCTTTTTTTTTTTTTTTTTTTTTTTAAGCTTTTTAACTTAATGTAGTCCCACTTGCTGATTTTGCTTTTGTTGCTTGTCCTTTTGTTATCCAAAAAATAGTTCCAAGACCCTAAGTTTCCTTTACTTCCCCCTCCCCCAAGTGTGTACTTTGGGGTCTTATGTTAAAGCATTTAATCCATCTGAATTATTTTTTGTGAATAGGGTAAGATAGGGATCCAATTTCATTCTTCTGGACTTGTTATCCAGCTTTCCCAATAATATTTACTGAAATGACTGTTATCTTACCATCTTACTATTCTTGGCTCCCTGTCAATATTAAGTGACCACATATGTAGTTTATTTCTGGGATCTCTAGTCTGTTCTATTGATCTACATGTGTTTTTAAGTATCATACTGTTTTCATAAATATAGATTTGGCCTATAGTTTGAAATCAGGAAATGGGATGCCTCTAGCTTTGCTCTTCTTTCTCAGGATGGCTTTGGCTATGTATTCATGGTCTTTTGTGTATCCATTATAGGTTTATAGTAATGTAACTATGAGGTTCATATATAACACCTATGTATATAGCAGTCTATTTTAAGTTCCTTGTTGTTTAAGTTGCAATACATTCTAGGAGCTCTCTCAACAATGTAGGTTGCATGCACCCTCTTATTGTGACTGGGTTGCAACTGCTATGGGTGCATTGGTGGATGAGGCTGATCCCAGCCTGCCAGGCTTAGAGGCCAGTCTGCAGCTGCTGTGAGTGTTTAGTGAGTAGGGTCAGCACCTGGTGTAGCTGGCTGTGAGGCTTAACTGCACTGCTATGGGTGTGCTCATGGGGCAGGGCTGCCCCCAGCTCAACTCTCCCAAGGAGTTGCTTTGAAGGGGCACTGGTCCTGAATGAGACTGCTCATCAGGCGAGGCTGGGTAGGAGTTGCTTTGGAGGAGAACATGACAGGTCAGTCCACAGGGAAATGCCGTGGCAGGGCAAATAGTGTGAGCAATGGAGATGGAGATGGTCAGAACTGTTGCCTTCATTGGGCCAGCTAGTCTGAAGGAAGACAAAAGAAATGGTGGCTGCTAGCAGTTCCATTCCTGGAGAAAGTTCCCAGAACCTTGCCTTTCTGGCACAAGCCTTAAAATTAGTGAATAAATCCTCATATATGGCCCAGATGCTTTTCAAACTGCTTCCAATATGCTGGGTCTGAATGAGTGGGACTGTCGATGGGCCTTTTAAGAGCACAGTTTTGGTTTCCTATGGCCCTCCACCTCTCCTAGAGTTAAACCCTGATGATTTTCAAGCCAGAATAAATGGGGGCTTGTCTTTCTAGGGTAGGGGTGGTATAGGGAGTGCCCAGTGCAGGGCTTGAATCCCTTGCTCCTCAGGAAGGATCTCCACACCTATTATAGGCCTTCTGTGAGTCACTGGCAATTCCTTTTCAAACTGCTCGTTTTTTTCTGAGTCTCAGTGCAAGCAAGACTGCACATGAGCCCTCTAAGAAGGGAATCTCAGTTTCCTATTGAATTTTTGGATTCCTGGATGTCAAACGTATTGATTTTGCAAGTCAAAGATCCTCAGGCTTATCTCTCCAGTGCAGATCCCAGGTATCAATGTGGGGCACCAATCCCTCATTCCTCCAGGAGAAGCATTGCCTAGTGAATGTTGCCACTCTTGGGGTAAGTTTTTTTTTTTTTTTTTTTGGTAGGACTGTGTTTCTGCCTCTCCTTCCCAGCTTGGTGTGGTCCTTATATTCTCTATTGTGAAAAGCAGTACCTATAGTTTTCAGATCTTTTGCAGAGGGAAGTTATCCATATACAGCCATAGATTTGGTAGGTCTGATGGAGGAGGACAGTTCAGGATTTTCTTATGCTGCCATCTTTCCAGATACTCCATTAACAATATTTTCTAAATGGTACTTCTATTTTCTTTTAATTTTACTTTTAAGTAATTTCCACATCCAATGTGAGGCTTGAACTCACAACACTGAGATCAAGAGATGTTTGCTCTACTGACTGAGCCAGCCAGGCACCCTTCTAAATGATCCTTCTAGAGATTGAAAATACAATTTCAAAATCTTCTTAAACAATCACTAGAGAGACACAGCAGATAAGGTCCCGCAGAAAAAGAGATCAGTGACCCTGAAGAGACAAGAATTAAAAAAAAAAACCTTCCAAAACTGAAGCCCAGAGAAAAAGAAGGTTATATAAAATATAAGCAAAATCCTGATGATATGTAGAATATCACATGGTCTAGTACACATGTGAATGAAGTCCCAGAAAGCATGTGTATGTAAGGGAATGGGGCAGAAATAGGGACAGAAAAATTTAATGAAGAAATAATGGGCAAAATTTTTCAAATTTTATAAAAATTTTAATTTCATAGTCTAAGGAAATCAATACATTTTTTAACAGAATAAACACAAAGTAAATAGCACTAAAATACATTATAATCAAATTGTTGAAAACAAGTGATAAAAAAAATCATAAAACAAGGGCACCTGGGTAGCTCAGTCAGTTCTGTCAAACTCTTGGTTTTGGCTCAGGTGGTGATCTCAGAGTCATGGGATTGAGCCCTACATTAGGCTCCATGCTGGGTGTGGAGCCTGCTCAAGATTCTCTCTCCTTCTTCCTCTGCCTCTCCCCCCACCCCTTTCTTTAAAAAAAAGGTCATAAAACTAAGCCAAGGATAAAAATATAGTTCATACATAAGAACAAAGATAAGAATTACTATTGACTTTTCAAAAAATATCTGAAGACATGATCCAGCAATGTTACTTCTAGTTATATACCCACAAGAAGTGAAAGCAGGGACTGCAAGAGATATTTGTGCAATAATGTTCATAGCAGTATTATTCACAATAATCAAAAAGTGGAAATAACCCAAGTATTCATTGGTAGATAAATGGATAAACAAAATGGTATATATACATGCAATGAAAAATTATTCAGCCTTTAAAAGGAAGGAAATTCTGACACATGATACAACATGGATGAACCTTGAAATTACTATGCTAAATTAAATAGGCAAACACAAGAAGACAAATATTGTATAATCCTATTTTTAGAGGTACTAGAATAGTCAAATTCATAAAGTGAGAAACCAGAATACCCAAAGATGGGGGGAAAGGTGACTGGGGAATTACTGTTTAATGGGTCCAGAGTTTGAGTTTGAAATGATGAAAAAATTCTAGAGATGGATGGTGGTGATGGTCACACAATACTGTGAAAGTAGTTAATGTTAATGAACTTAAAAATAGTTAAAATAGTAAATTTGATGCTACATATACTTTACCACATACACAAATACACAAAAAAAGAATACAATGAAGATACCATACTGAAAAGACAAAAACAAAACAAAATCAAAGCTAAACACAACAGAATGACAGCTTGCTAGAAAGAAAAAAGTCAACCAAGAATTCTATACCCAGTGAAAATATCCTTCAAAAGTAAAGACAAAATAAAGGTATTTCCAGACAAAAGCTGATAGAATCTATCTCCAGCACATAAGAACTCTTAGTAAAAGAAGTACTTTAGGCTGAAGAAGAATGTGACATTAGATACATTATATAGCCAGTTTAAACCCACACACTCAGATTGCAAACCTTGAATCCTTACCACTAGATTTCAGTACTTTTTTTGAAGCTGAGGAAGTAAAAAAAAAAAAAAAAAAAAAAAAACAGGAAAATGACAAATGTTCCTTCTCTAACAGTACTGTAATATGGTTTCAAAGGATCATACTTAATTTATATTAGTGGATTTGGGTAGTATATATCTGGTCTTTACACATATCTTTTTTTAAAATATTTTATTTATTTATTCATGATAGACATAGGGAGAGAGAGAGGCAGAGACACAGGCAGAGGGAGAAGCAGGCTCCATGCAGGGAGCCCGACACGGGACTCGATCCTGGGACTTCAGGATCGTACCCTGGGCCAAAGGCAGGCGCTAAACCGCTGAGCCACCCAGGGATCCCCTGGTCTTTACACATATCTAATTATATAACCCAGAATATACTCACTTTAGTTTGAAGGCAAACATTCCAAATTGTATTCTTTGTTACTTACCTGTATGATTCAAACCTGTATTATTGTGTTATTATTTTTTGTTCAGGAAAAGGGATTGGGAATGGAAAAAAAAAAAAGATTGTTTCTTTACTTCTGTTTTAGACTTTTTTTTTAGATCATCTCATTCTTTGTAGTTTAAATTTAAGAATTTTAAAGTTTTAAAATGTTTGTAAACTTTAATTTTTTTCAAGTTTAAAACTATATCATGCCCTCTTTCAAGAAGAACTTTAAATCCCACTTCTTAGGAAAACATTTTATTTCTGCTTAGTTAACAATTTTTTAAAAGATGATTAAAAAAAGGAATGTTTTCAGGCACCTGAGTGGCTCAGGGGTTAAGTGTCTGCCTTTGGCTCAGATCATGATCTCAGCATCCTGGGATCCCACAGGTACCCTGCTTGTGCTCTTCTTCTCCCTCTGTTACTCCCCGCCCCCCTCCCCTTGTGCTCTCTGGGTCTATCTCTCTGTCAAACAAATAAATAAAATCTTTAAAAACTAAAAAAAGGAATGTTTGCTCTACATACCCTCCAAATAATCATCTTATTTTTTTTCTGGGAGTGATGTTACGCAAAACAATATAAATTAATAAAAATAAAATAACCTAAACATCAGCATTTAATCTGAATAGTATAAACAAAGTGATTCAGAGAAAGAAAAAGAGTAGTAATTTCTTAAATATTCCATCTATTGAACAACTTCTCAACTCAGGTATAGTCTGTTGTCTTTGGCTTAGTCCAATATCAAAGATGGCAATTCTAAATCCGCATGCATGGGGTCCTCTTAATTCCGTTGCAGGAAAACATCTGCCTGAAGAAATTACTAGGCATTTACTATTTATTACAGTGAAAGGACAAAAAGTGCATTTCCTATTTCTCATTTCCTTCTTTGGCCTCCCTCTCTTCCTCCTTCCGTCTGTGTCCCTCAGTCTAGATCTTTCTCTCCCTCTGTCTCTCTTCCTGTCCATCTTACCTGGAAATTTTTCTAAAAACTCATGCACTCCTTTCTAAGGTTCCAGTACCCTCATCATCATCTCAAACTAGTATTAGTGTCTGTCAGTAGCTTCTTCTCACTCCAGTTTATTTCACTGTTGTCACTGTACTAATCTTTCTTTAAACTTGTCTGTGATCAGTCTCTTGTTTCAAAACCTCATAACTCATCATTGCCTACAGATTAAAATCACAATTTCCTGGCATGATATATAGGGTCTTTTATATCACAACTCTAACTTTTTTTGGAAACTCAGTATTTTCTGTTAATACTCTATATCTTCTTTCTTCACTATTTCTCATCTTCATATTATATCCAATAATAATAGATAACATTTATTGACAGTTTACTATGTGCCAAGTACTTTCTACATAAATGTTTTTTATCTACAAAGTCATGTGCCAGGCTCTTTTCTAAGCATTTAACAAATAATAACTTGGGGCACCTGGCTGGCTCAGCTGATAGAGTGTGAAACTCTTGATCTCAGGATCATGGAGATGGAACCCTACACTGGGTGTAGAGCCTACTTTAAAAATAAAATAAAATGTTATTTTAATAACCTAAATAATAACTCATTTAATATTCATAACAACCCTTTGAGACAGGTGTTACCATTACTCCATTTTACTGTCTATTGACAGAAAGTAGATCAGTGGTTGCCTAGGGTTGAGAGGAATGGAGAAAGTGGGAAGTAACTGCTAAATGGCATGGAGTTTCTTTATGGAGTGATGAGAATTTTTGGAATCAGAGAATGGTGATGGCTGCACAGCTTTGTAAATATACTAAAAAACAGTGAATTATGCATGCTAACCTGGTGAATTATTAAATGTATTTATTATTATATATTAATTATTTATTTAAAAATTATTGAAATTATTAAATTGGTTAATTATTTTAAATGTTTAGCAGAAGAAATAGGCAGACCTTGAGGCAGAATATTTCCTATTGTTGCTTGGGCACAATAGCTGAATTCTTCGAAGCATCTTATTTCACAGACAAATATTATCAATGCCAAATGATTTGGGCAAGAAATTTTGGTATATAGTTAAGCCAGAAGTCAATGTAATCCTTTGAGAGAACAAAGATAACTGGATAAATGAAAGCACATGCAGGAAGAGGATCCTCCAAAAATGCTCACCTCTTCCACAGGAGACCAGTACTTGCAGTTACTGCAGATGCTCCTAGGAAAGCCACCATCATTAGTCGTCGCCTGATCTGGGTGGGCTGTGATCCTCCGTGGTAACATCGAGAGCCCACAGCCAGTTCTGCCAATGCAGAAAGGGAGTTAAGACGAAACATTCTGTGGATAAAAAGTAGAAATGTTATTCCTAACTAGTAGTAGGGTAGTGACAGTGATGATGATGATGATGAAGATGACATATGAAAGTTGCCAACAAACGTTACAGACTAACTCAATGGCAGATTAAACACTTTTCGATACCAATACCATATAATATCCCATTTAACCCACAGAACAGTTGTATGAGAAAAATACTACTTGTAACCTGATATATCAAAGTACAATTAGAAGACAAAAAAAAAAACATAGTAATTTGAACAGGGAAAGTTTAACATAAAGCATTATTAACTATAACACAGGTAAAATACTAAGGGTTAAAAAGAACAGATAAAGTGAGCAGCTACTACTTCGAGGGGTGATGCAGAACAACAGGGGAGGGATAAATCTGTAAAGAGGCCCCTCTCAACATGGCTGAGATATAGGCCTGTGGTGAGGATGCAACCACGGATGTCTGAGAAATATACTAAAGTGCCAGGCCAACAGAAGTCACTATAAAGTCATCTAGTAGGAACTCAATATGTCAGTAGAACTCAGAAAAGTACCCATGGGGAGATGTTCAAGTATGGAACTCACTAGGAAAATGCATTTGGGAGTATTGCTACTAAAACTCCCTAAGGGGTTGAGAGCACCAAGTCATTCCACATGCTGCTGGCTACTGTGTGCTACAGGAGCAAGCAGGAAGAGCATACAAGAATCAGGAAGAAAAACTCCTCCCTTCTCTAGTCTCCCTCTAGACCTTCAACTGACAAACCTTAACAAAAGGTGGCAAGAGAGAAATTTCTAGTATCACAAAAAGGACAATGAAAGATGGATTTAGCATTGCAAAGCAACAGATCTGTAAGTGGCACAACCATTTTAAAGATGCGGGAAACTGAGGGGCCTGGGGGGCTCAGTGGTTCTGCTCAGGGCGTTTTAATTAAATCTTTTTCATTCCAGGTCCTTGGAAGGTCTCCTACTCACCAAATTCTTCCGTTTCATACTTATAATTTCACCTGTTCCTCTCACTGTTTAACTCAGAAACATCTGTATTAGGTCATATTATTGTTCAAAACCCAGTCACTTACCCATCCCCCATCCCAGGCAAATACTATTTTCCACACTCTTTTCATTTTGGGTGCGTATCTTGCCATAGACCTTGCTTTGACCAACAGAATGTCCAGTTCCACAAGCACTTTTAAGAAGTATTGCTACTAGCATTCTCGTGCTCCTGCACTCTATGAAGAGAAGACCATGCCCCTGACAGACATGATCCTTCAACCTGGGTTCCATAATGAACGCATCTCAGCCTGGAGCCAGGCAATGTGAAGACTAGCTGGGCGAGCAGAGCTCAGCCAACCTATAGAATGCTAATGAGAAATAAACGTTTATGATTAAAAGTCACTAAAATTGGGAGTTTTTACTGCCACAGCAAAGGCTAATTGAGCATACAAGAGAATTACTGGGAAGTTCTCATTCAACAAAAATGTCTGAAGTTCATACTATCAGATAAGACCTAACAGGCCAAAAAGAACTCTACATTCTAATTAGGCAAGATACACATGAAACATTTTTTTTCCACATGAAACATTTTTTTAATGATACATTTCTAAACTGGTATCTTGAAGAAGTATCAAAATATTAGGGTATAGATATTAGAGAATTAAAAAAAATTTTAAATATCAGGTAAGACTAGGTTAGTCAGCAAAGGCTTTTGTTTACTTCTGGGCCTCAGAATGATATAAAATTTTGATCAGTTCGGGGCAGCCCAGGTGGCTCAGCGGTTTAGCGCCGCCTTTGGCCCAGGGTATGATCCTGGAGACCCAGGATCAAGTCCCACGTTGCACTGCCTGCATGGAGCCTGCTTCTCCCTCTGCCTGTGTCTCTGCCTCTCTCTCTCTCTCTGTCTCTCATAAACAAATAAGTAAAATCTTTTTTTAAAAAAAATGATAGCTATCTCATGGATGGCTCAAAGACAGGATCATTTCTGGTACCTCTATACAGAGAATTAATAGAAAATTATTTTTTCCCTCTAGACAATATCTTGAGGCCAGAGTACAGTCTTCATTCTTTTATTCCACCAGGGAGGCTGAAAGAGAAAGGGGCATTTCTTCCTGGTTGTATGACTTTTTATAGTGGCAATTCATTCAAATCACATATTCATTCTCCTCCCCTTTGTCCCAAAGCACAGTTCACCGCTTCTTAATTTAAATTATCTTGCACTTTATACATATCTTCCTATGGCAATTAATACATTCGCTCATATGTAAGTTGGCCTTCCCCACTTGGCTCTCAGCCTTCTTTAAGGCCAAAATTATTTTTCCTCTTTATAACCATACAGTCTAGTGTGGAGCCTGTTACATTATAGGTATCTAAAATATTTAACTATGTAAAGTACAAATCATATAAGTACTGGCTCCTAACATTTAAGTATACTTCTAAGCCTCAAAATACTAAGAAAAGTATGTCTTTTACCATTTGGGTTCAAATCAAGTTAGACTACTTAGCTATCTCTTAACATCACAGAGCCAGTAACTAACCCTCCTCTGGGACCTATACCTACAATCTCTTAAGTAAACCTATCCCTTAGTCGTTTTCATTCAATCTAGACCCAATTTCAAAATTTGACCTAAATTCTGCCCTTATGGACAAAGTGGGAAAAGAATTTTTTTTCTTTCCTATTTCCTATGACCCAAGCTGCAGCAACACAATTTTTTAACCTTCCCCAACCCCAGAAATCATCTCATTTTATTGCACATATCCTAGCAAAATCCAGCACCAATGAGATTGTTCACTATATTTTCTTCCTGCCTGTCAACAACCGATTCACTTTTAAATTAACATTTTCCACGCCCACAGCACACTTGGATACGTAGCATTGCTTTTATCTATAATAGAAGTGAATACTCTACTTTCTCTTCAGATTGAATAAATCTCCTTATAATAAAAATGAGCACGACTAAAACATATATATCTGGAGAAAACTTATTCATCCCTGACAAAAGAAAGAAAAGAGCATTCAGAAGTTTTTAATGTGAAAGGCAAATAACATAACCAGCTCAAAAGTTAGAACAAGCAAGGAGTGTGTAAGACTAGAAGATAGATTAGATATTCTCCATAAATAGACACATGTCCACATAATAGACATCTCATAAATAGACATATGTTCACCAACATAATCCCATTTTTCAGTTAAAAATATATAAATAGACATATGATCAAACAGGTAAGCCATAATCACTTTAGAAGGTCATCTGAATTCTGGACTGAGAAATCTGATCATATATACAACAGGAAACTACAACATACTTTACATTGGAAAAGAATGTGATGAAGGTATTTTCTTAAAGAATAGCTATCTATCAGAAGTGAATAGAATAGGGGGATCCCTAGGTGGCTCAGCGGTTTGGCGCCTGCCTTTGGCCCAGGGCGTGATCCTGGAATCCTGGGATCGAGTCCCGCGTCGGGCTCCTGGCATGGAGCCTGCTTATCCCTCTGTTTATATCTCTGCCTCTCTCTCTCTATGTCTATCATAAATAAATAAAAAAATAAATGTTAAAAAAGAAGTCAGAATAAATTGCAAAGAACAAAGGCAGAAAGAGCTAGTAGAAGCTCTTAGTACAGCCAGAAGGCAAATAATAATCTAAGTATTGGGTGATAAGTGCCTAGATGATAAATGCAGAACCAAAAATTAAATTTAAAGGTCCAAAGAGAGACAAAAACCATCAGATATTAGTATCCAACACACACTGATATGTAAGTGTGAAGGAGATGGAAGACAGAAAGGAGAAGGAGATTGAAACAATAATACCAACTAGCAGATCATAGAAGTTAAATGGAATAGGAATCCAATGACCCAAGACCTAGCCTCACCTCTACTACAAAGAGCTGTGGACAAAGGAAACTTATTTCCCTTTCTTAAGGAAGAATTTTATAAAATGAGAGAATTGCCTAAATGAGCTTTAGGGTTCTTTTTATCTTATAATGCTCTCTAATCTTGGTGAAAAGCTGTATGGCAAAAGTTTAATCTATTTCATGGGGGGGGGGGGAGTAAGATCATATCAGAAAAATCAAGATGTATTAGTTTTGAGAATACATGTCCCTATGCTCTGGTGCTTGAAGATTTTAAATTTTAATAGTTTTGGGTAGCCCAGGTGGCTCAGCGGTTTAGCACCACCTTCAGCCCAGGGCGCAATCCTGGAGACCAGTGATCGAGACCCACATCGGGCTCCCTGCATGGAGCCTGTGTCTCCCTCTGCCTGTGTCTCTGCCTCTTTTAAAGATAAATGAAATATTTAAAAATAAATAAATAAATAATAAATAAATAAATTTTGATAGTTTTAAGTTCTACTAACTGTTTGCTTACATTTTAATGTTGCAATTCAAATGTTACTGTCTACATCATTTCACCACTGGTTTTGATCTCATTCCCTAGAGTACACATCAAAAGATATATTTAGGGGCACATGGCTGGCTCAATGGGTGGAGTTTGCAACTCTTGATCTCAAGGTTATGAGTTTGAGCCCCACATTTGGGTAGAGATTACTTGAAAATTTTTAAATCTTAAAAAATATATATCTATTCATCTTCTCTTGTGCAATTTTCACAGATGCCAAGCAAACAAAGAAAAAGAATGAGAAAAAGACTCTATTATAATTTTAATTCCTAACTTTATAGTTAAGAAAGGGTGTAACTAGTCCAATGTATTCATTTTTGATGAGAGACCATGTAAACAGATCTAAGGAGATTAGCTTTCCAATTGAGTCTGGAAAACTGAATAGGCCAACTGGCAGCAGTTATGTAGTAATGAAGCATGTTTATGAGAAGGATTAAATTTAATCAAGAGGAGTGCATTTTTCTTCCTTAACAGTACTCCACTCCCTTTCAACTCCCAACCCCCGCCCAAAGCATGCCTCTAAAAAGTAGCTTTCATGTGAACTGAAAAAAGATGAAGAGGTATTTCCAACTAAGAAATATCAAGGGAGCCAAGTGAAAGATAACTTTGTTACCAAAGGAAAGCATTATCCAACAAGAAAAAGAACAGTATTTTTAAAACCTCTAACAACATTACTGTTTCTATATCTATTATTTTAAGACTATTAAGCTTAATACATTGCTTTTGATAACCTTCAAAGAGTCACAAGACCAAGAAATCATTTAATTCAACATCTTTATTTTACAGATAAAGAACTGAGATCCAGAAAAGTTATGTGGTTTACTCACAGCTAATTAGTACAAAAATCTACAGTAGATCCGAGAATTCTTGATTCCCAAATAAATAACCTAAAGGGGAAGAAAACTTTTTCAAAATTCTTCTCAGCAAAATAAATGTAATAGTTACACTCCAAAATGAGATCAAATGCCCAACTACAGAAAAATAAACAACAGTATAACACAATACAAAAATATGCTAATCATAAAATATTATTAAGATATTTCACAAACCAACAGAAAGTTGGGCTAAAGAAATTAAAAAACAAAAAAAAAGAAATTAAAAAACAGTTGTAAGAAGAAGTAAAAATGGCTCTGAGAACTATGAAAAGATACTTAATCTCATTAATATTAATAATAGAATGCATATTACAGCTATACTGATACTGCTTCTCACTTGTCAAGCTGGCAAAAAATCCAACTTTGAAAATACACCTGTTGGCCATACTTTAAAAATGGTACTGCTAAGGAATGTGTAAGCTGGTACTATCTACTTCCTAAAAGAGAAAAAAAAGGTGCAATCTATAGAGACAATTTGGCAATATCCATTAAAATCACCCATATAAAACTGCATTCGGTCACCCAGACAATTGCACTTTTGATAAAATATCTTAATAATATACTTGCATACTTCTGAAATTATACACACACAAACATGGTTATTCACATCATGGTGGTAACAGCAACAGTCTAAAATCCACCTCAATGTTCGCTAGGAGAAAACTGGCTAAACCATGATAAATACACACAAGGCAATACCGTGTAGCAATAATAGGGAATGAAAAACCTATGTATAGATTTGAAGAGTTTCGTGACATGTTAAAAAAGCAAGTTGTGGCATAGCATATATGATATGCTACCCTTTTATGTAAAATGAAGAGAAATAAGAATGCATACTTGTATGCTCCTATTATAACGCCAGAAGGACAAACAATAAAGTAATAGTAGTGGTGCTACCAGGGGTGGAAGATGGGTGATATGAGACAAAGAGATGTTTATAATATACCACTTTATTTTAAAACTTTTTTAATTTATTGAGAGAAAGAGAATGAGAGAAGGCAAGCAGGGGAGGGGAAGAGGGAGAGAGAGAGACAAAATCTGAAAACAGGCTCCCTGCTGAGTGTGGAGTCCAACCAAGGGGCTCAATCTCAGATCTTGAGATCATGATCTGAGTCGAAATCAAGAATCAGATGCTCAACCGACTAAGCTACTCAGGTGCCCCTATACCACTTCATTTTTTAAACTATGCTTATGTATTTATCCATGTAAACAAACATATAGTATTTCTTACAAACTTTTAAAGGCAAAATGTGTACCTGCCAACTAAAAAAATACAAAACATTATGCATTTTTAATTATAAAAAATTAGATGATGCAAATAAAATTTAATGATCTTCTGAGGAAGATTATGTTTATGCTTTACATTTAAAGAAAAATAAGGCAGGTCAGGTCCAGAAGACTGATGCTTCATTCTCCTCAGCTAGGGACTATCATTTGTCAAACCTAGTCATAGGCAAAGGCCCAATGTCTTAGCAATGAATCCATATCATGGTAAGGTTCCCTATAAGACAAACTTTACCTAAATCAAATTCATATCCTAATACTCTGATTATTGCCACATCGTGATTCAACTTACCAAACTATTAGAATTCCACACCTCATCTCGACTCTGACTTAAAATATCTGCTTGCACTTTTCTATATGATTAATTGCCTTCTATTTTGATCTCTGACAATTGCACATCTAAAGAAGGAATGCTTGGCTCTTCCAATCCTGACACCAGCCTAAATAAACCTCTGATGTACTATTACCAACGGTTATGCAGCACTACTATTAAAAGCAACATCTGCTAATTCTGAGACCAAGATAAATTTCTGAGATCTACCCAAATTTGGACACCAACACAATTTAGAACTCAGTTAAATAAATCTTCAAGATTCGAAAGTGTTTAGTTTACATGAACTAAGAGCTTGAGAAAATAAGGACCAAGTATCCTTTCTATCTGTGTTTCCACAATCTAATACAACGTCTGGCACAAGTAATATATGTAGGTGATGGATGTGTGCACTCTGTGAAACTGAAATATGATTGCTCTCTGAGAACAACGTTGTAAAATCAGCACTATCTGGGGTGCTCACAAGGATCCTCCCTATCCACTCCAGTGGCAGCCAAATACTAACCCTAGAACTAAAGGCCATCAGAGCCTCAGCCATTAAGTATCTAAATTATATATTTAACTCTCCTTTATTCTATTTCCATACTAAGTATGTTAAGATTCCAATTCAGCTTCCTCTTTCGACTGCCTTCAAAGAGAGAACATGCTGATCAGAAGATGAGAATATCCTAGTTCTCATGCCAGCTTTATTTCTCATGTAAGTTTAAAAAACTGTCAATCTGGTTTAATCTCCTATTATATTACTTTGCCTAAAGAAGCTTCTCTGAATCTGATCAATTCCAAGACATAAGATTCAACTTGGGGACATTCAAGTTTCAAGGGCCAGACCCTGCACTACAGAAACATCTTGACACTCTGCGTTCCCATTTCATTCAAATTTCCACCCTGGAACAGATGCCAGTGAGAATTTCCCAAAAGTTTTGTATGACAGAGTCATTGAACCTAGAGAACCACACTCACCTTCCTTTTCCCCTGTGTAATGAAGTTAAGGGAAGGCAATAAAAGAAGAGTCTTAAGATGGGAGAATTAAGGGAATATTGATTTGCTGGACGTGATTACAGATTTTTTAATAGAACAATCAAGACTACTTTCATTTTTGTTTACAAGTAAGATAGGAATACATTTTTATTATTAAAAATGTTATTTTAGGGGCACCTGGGTGGCTCAGTCCATTAAGTGACTTTTGATTTTGGCTCAGGTCAAAATCTCAAGATCCTGGGATGGAGTCCAGACTTGGGCTCCCCATTCAGCAGAGAGTTAGCTTGGACTCTTCTTCCTCTGCCCCTTCTCCTGCTCATGCTCTCTTCACTTTCTCAAGTAAATAAATCTTTTAAAACAGTCACTGTACAGAAGTATAAAAAGAAACTATTGGGATACCTGGGTGGCTCAGCGGTTGAGCATCTGCCTTCGGCTCAGGGCATGATCCCGGTTCAGGGATCAAGTCCCACATCGGGCTCCCTGTGAGGAGCCTGCCTCTCCCTTTATGTCTCTGCCTCTCTCTCTGTGTCTCTCAAGACTAAATAAATAAAATCTTAAAAAAAAAAAAAAAAAAACTCTTCTTTTTAATATTTTTGAAATCCCACCACTCTCTCTAGAAGTCAGAAAGTTTATGTATCTTTCCTGAAATTATTCTTTTTGTTTACCTATAAATAATATTCCATACACATATGTATATTCAAATACTCAGCATTTGGAATGCTTTGCATTATCCTGTTTTATATAATGGAATCATATCATACACGTTTGCAAATTTTTAAAACTTAATAACACAACTTGAAAAGAGTATCTCTTGTTGGAATGATTTTAACTATAACAGAGTATTTCAGTCTATGATTATTCCACAATCTAACTATTTGGCAGTGAATACACAATTTAACTGCTTAGCAATTAATTCTTAATTCACTAGGGATGTTTCTAGACTTCAGCATTACAAACATAGCTTCAGAGACTTTTCCTGTGCATTTATTTTTATTCATTTTTATTCAAGTATATCTGTGAGATATATATCTTACAAATGAAACTGCTAGATCAAAAGTAATGTGTGAGGTGCCTGAGTGGCTCAGTCGGTTAAGCTTCTGGCTCTTGATTTTGGCTCAAGTCATGATTTCAGTGTGGTGAGATCAAGCCTTGAGTTGGCTCTGTGCTGGGTGCGGAGCCTACTTAAGATTCTCTCTTTCCAATTCCCTCTCCCCCACTTCACTTGTGCTCGCTCTCTCTCTTAAGGAAAAAAAAAGGCAATGTGATTATTTTGAACTTTGAATAGATACTGTCAAACTACCCTTCAAAACTGACATTTCAATTTATATACCACAAACAGTATATGAGGGTATTCCTTTCCCCATATTTGCTGTTACCAATCTTTTCCATTTACATGGTGGATTAAAAAACAACATCTACTTTAACTGTATATTCCCTTTAATAAATGAGTGTGATCATCTTTGTTTAGTTTTCAAGAGTTCATCTTTGTTGTTCTGAGGGTTATTAGAATATTAAGCTACATTTATATTTATATTCATTTGTTCCAGTCATATTCCCAGTCCTGAGGTTTCATCTTTCCTTCCTTGTGAAAAAAGGGACTTTTTTCATTTAGATTTATTTTAGATACAAAATATTTTTAGGATCAGATGCAATATTAACACTAATCCATCCAAGGATTTTTTTATTAACGCTCACTCAAAAAAAAGCTAAAACTTTCTCAATATAAACCATTTCAATACTTTCCCAAATCAATCTGACAGAGCTCTATCAGAGCTGACTGGGAAGATTTTTTTCTATCTAACATCTGTTTTCTAATGGCTGGTTATACTTTCAAAATACTTGAGTGGATTATGCAATTCATTATATTACTGAAAAGAATAATCTTTTTTTAAAGTAGGCTCCACGCCCAATGTGGAGCTTGAAGTCACAATCCTGACATCAAGACCTGAGCTGAGATCAAGAGTTGGACGCTTAGGGATCCCTGGGTGACGCAGCGGTTTAGCGCCTGCCTTTGGCCCAGGGCGTGATCCTGGAGACCCGGGATGGAATCCCACGTCGGGGTCCCGGTGCATGGAGCCTGGTTCTCCCTCTGCCTGTCTCTGCCTCTCTCTCTCTGTGCGTGACTATCATTAAAAAAAAAAAAAAAAGAGTTGGACGCTTAGACAACTGAGCCACCCAGACACCCAAAGAATAATTTAATCTAAACAGCAACAAAGGTCTCAAAAATACTCAACAAGTGTTTCATCTTTACACGCTACTGGAAAATGAGAATACACATCATTCTGCTGTCATATTTATCCTTTTGAAAACAGAAAAAAATGACAAATGAAATTCTGAATGAATTAAATTGGTAAAAAAACAAAACCAGGAGCTACACTAAAAATTACAGTACGCCCAATTCTACTGCAGTATAGTGACTAACACAGATGGATGTACTTTTTCTTGATTTTACTAAAGCTATGACCTAGAACAACTTATTAAATACACACTAGGCAGTAGTGTGTAAATAGGCATATTTGCAGTGCTTCTTCTTTGCAAAAGGTATGTTATCCCCAAAACATGTACAAACTATGAAAAACAATGGTTGCCATAAACACAGGAAAATAAATAACGGAAAAAATAAGCATTTGCTACTGCTAGATTTAAGATTTATGGACTTCTGAGAGCAGACTTAAGCAGTTTCAGATTAGCCAGTTGTTCCTTGTGCACACTACAAGAATTATTGTAGTTTTTCTTTTTTTTTAAGATTTTATTTATTTATTTATTCATGACAAACAGAGAGAGAGAGGCAGAGACACAAGCAGAGGGAGATGCAGGCTCCATGCAGGGAGCCTGACACGGGACTCGATCTCAGGTCTCCAGGATCACACCCTGGGCCAAAGGCAGCGCTAAACCGCTGAGCCACCTGGGCTGCCTAGTTCATATATTTTCATAATGGATTTCATATTCATAGTTTACATACTATAGAACTCACAAAACTAGGCTTCTGTATCTGCACGGAAACTGAAACTTGACTCCTGTGCCTAATACAATACACAAAGCTTATAATACCTTGGCCATTAAACATTTAAATGTTTATTGATTTATAGAGAAATATAAGCTCACTAATAATTATAAATATGATGACTATATAATAGGGTATTGCACTAGACATGAAGAGAGTCAAGTTTCTGGCTTGGTTTTATCATTGTTTCTACATGTCTTAACATGAAAACTATTTGTATTCTTCAGCCCAGCCCTTCTTAAGATTTACCTCATCTGTAAAAGCTATGTAAAATCATTAGCATTATCACTCTTGATTTCTTCCTTTAAATTCCTGTGGAATTAACACTGGTTACCACTGTATGGTACCTGACTTAAGAAAATTTTATTGTATACCTGTCAACTTGCCCAGGAGACTGCAAATCTAAAGGCAGGAAGTATGTTTCAGGCTTCTTAGTATCCTGAGTGCCAATTAATGAATTTAAAGTTATTACTAACAGTAGTAACAAGTATTACTGCTCAATTACACAAGTAGATACAGAGAAATTAGGTTCTTTTTCCAGATCTAGCCTGCTGTGGGACCAGTGAAAGTTTTTTCCTGAGACTGAACTCTGGGAGATGCAGGGCAAAGGTGATATTTATTTCTAAATCTTTTCTGGCTTTAAGAGTTCATTTCAGAAAAACAAGATATAAAAGTATTTTGTACTTTTTGGAAGAAGAAAGCCAGCCTGAGTGATTATTAATGAGACAACACCCTATATTACCCTCAGTAGCTGAGGCAAATTTCACATAATCCAAAATGTCCAACTGCCATTATTTTATTCATAAGCTATGCATTTACTGGGCAAGGTATTGTGAGGGCAATGCAAGAGGTACAAAGATGAGCAAGACACAGTCAGCCCACAAACACCTTAGCGGACATAAAACAACTATTCGAATATCCATTATGCAAGGGATGGAAAAAATGTAAAGGTTATGAGACCATATTAATAGAGATTCAAAGAAAGGAAAAATTACATTAAGTGGAAAGGGCTCAAGCAAAGTTCCAAGGAAGAAGATTTACTTAAGGTATGAAAAAACGAAGCATTCTTTATAAAAGAGTTTGGCTGAATACATTACCTTAGAAGCCTTTGTCATATTATCTAAGGAATGGGATACAATCTTTACTGCACAACTGTGGTGGCACTGTTAAAAATCCAACAATACACTGGACTTTAACTATACTGGATAATTTTAAAAACATCTCTGTACATTTGTTTTAGATGAAATGAATCAGATTTAAAGTTCTGCACTGAAGACACCAGGATGACTGCCAAAATACAGTAGAGATTAACGTTCATGTCTAGAAAAGATGCATTTTCATACCTCAAAGTGACATTATCGACAGAATCAATGAGGAAAGCTCACACCTCAGCTAACTCTGTTCTGAGAAGTATTTTCCAACAGCAAAGAAAGGTATTTTAAATGATCTAGGTGAGAAGGTAAAGTTAATTTAAGTTATACAAGTCTCTAACAGTAAAAAATGTTAACTGTAGGAACAAGAATCATCTCACAGAAATGTCAGGATTGACAAATAATTTTTTATACATACTCCTGCTAAATGATGATGCTATAGAAAAGCAGGTTACTATCCTATATTATCAACCTTCTGATACTCTAGGATATACTCTTTCATCCATCAAGCACTTGAATGGTCACTTTTTGTATGAGAATGCACACTTATGTATCTGAAAATGATGAAAATGATGTCTGGTGAAGGAAGAAAGAAGTGAAGAGTGACAATGTCCCTACCCAAATAACTGCCCAGAAAAACAAAGTGTGGAAAAGGAAAAGAAAAAAATAAATAAATAAATAAAAGTCTACTTAAAAAAATAAAAAACTACAGAAACGATGACCAATATAAATTTTCTAAAACACTAGGATGTGTTAATGCATTGATATGATTAAGCTTTCAATATTTAAAATTTCAATAAAACAAAATTTCCAACTTCATTTTTTCTTTTTTTTTTTTTTTAAGATTTTATTTATTCATTCATGAGAGAGAGAGAAAGGCAGAGACACAGGCAGAGGGAGAAGCAGGATCCAGGCAGGAAGCCCAATGTGGGATTTGATCCCAGGACCCCAGGATCATGCCCTGGGCTGAAGGCAGGCACTAAACAACTGTGCACCCAGGGATCCCCTCCAACTTCATTTTTAATTCAAGTCTTGGAAATTAGGTAGCTGTAGAGTTTAAATGGTTAATATTTACTTTTAGCGTACCTAAGAGCCATTAGACAAATATAGGGTGAAAAAACTTCAGCTATCAATAAGGAAAGTTTAGGTATTGCTACAAAAGAAATTAATGTCAATAAAGTATTAACTTGTATAAAGCAGGGACGCCTGGGTGGCTCAGTGGCTGAGCGTCTGCCTTAGGCTCAGGGTGTGATCCCAGAGTCCCCAGGATTGGGTCCACATCGGCTCCCTGCAGGGAGCCTGCTTCCCCCTCTGCCTGCCTCCCCCTCTGCCTGTCTCTGCCTCTCTCTGTGTGACTGTTGTGAATGAATAAATAAAATCTTAAAAAAAAAAAAAAAAAAAACTTGTATAAAGTAAATGTAGGGTGTGTAAAAGTGAAGATTAGGAATAGTCTAGTAGAAACACTGTGAAAAACCATTTTTTACTCTCCATCTCCCCCAAACTCTTAGGTTTATGTTAATTTGTCCAAAACTAAAACACATTTCAATTTCAAGCTCTAAGCCTCACACTTTTACTGTTACTTGGCTATACTTTATAGTAATATCAGCAGTCACAATATCTTAGCATGCAACATAAGACTTCATTTAAAATGTTTGTTTAAACAATTCTTATTATAGGGTTAATCCAATAAAACCCTGTTAACTAATATTTGATTATTCATTTGAGACTTTGTAAACCTAAACTCCCACAGAATATAAACCTTAATCTTTATCATCAAACCAAAGTATTAAGTGATAGATTAAGTTCTGCTATGATGTATAAATGATTTAAAGACAAGAAACAGGGGCAGCTGAAGACAATGGCAGGTGCTTACATCCCAGTCTCATAATATTTTCTCCACAAACAATACAGAACACTAAGGAAAAAACAGCTGATGAAAACCATGTCCTCTGCATAAGTTGAAGACAGTCTAAAAAATAATACTAAAGAAAAAAAGAACTAAATCTTGGTGTGTGATCTCATGTGCCTCCCCCATTCCTTTTCTGCCTCAAGGATTTGTGGCGGAAAAAGTTGACTGAGAAAACATGTCAGGAATAACGAAGAAGAGAAACTAGGAAAAGGCCCTAAAATTGATCTGAAAAGATAATGGGTGATCTACATCCACACTAAGTCTAAAAAATATTTTTTAGTCATTTTATTTTTATCATAGTAAGTGTACTCTTTCATTCCTATCCTCTATTTCCCCCATAACTTTACCTACCTCCCCTCTTGTAACCATCAGTTTTTTCTCTATAATTAAGAGTCTGTTTTCTGGTTTCTCTTTTTCCGTTGCTCACTTGTTTCTAAAATTCCATATATGAGTGAAATCATATGGTATGTGTCTTTCTCTAACTTAACTAGCTCCATCCCTGTCATTGCCAATGACATGGCAAGACTTCATTCTTTTTATGGCTGAGCAATATTCCATTATATATATACATATGGTTATACATATACTACATCATCTTTATCCACTCATCAATTGATGGATACTTGGGCTGCTTCTATATCTTGGTTATTGTAAATAATGCTCCTACAAGTATAGGGATGCATGTATCCCTTTGAATTAGTGCTTTTGTATATTTGGGGTAATACCAAGTAGCATGATTACTAGAATGTATAAGTAGTTATATTTTTACCATTTTGAGGAACCTCCGTAACATTTTCCACTGTCTCTGTACCAGTTGGCATTCCCACCAACAGTGTAAGAGCTCCTTTTTCTCCACATCCTCACCAACACTTGTTTCTTCTGTTTTTTATTTTAGTCATTCTGACAGGTATAAAGTGATAGCTCGTTGTAGTTTTGATTTGATTTCCCTGATGATGAGTAATATTGACCATCTTTCTCATGTACCTGTTAGCCATCTGCAGAGGATTTGTATCATGAATGATGTTGAACTTCGTCAAATGTTTTTCTGCATCTATTGAAATGAACATATGGTTTTTATCCTTTCTCTTATTGATGTGACATACATGTTGATTGTTTTGTGAGTATTGAACCATCCTTGCATCCCACAAATAAATCCTAAAACTCCTTTTTTAAAAGAGTATCTGACTAGGGGTGCCTGGATGGCTCAGCTGGTTGAGCATCCGACTCTTGATTTCAGTTCAGATCACGATCCCGGGGTTCTGGGATTGAGCCTCACATCGGAATCCATGCTCAGTGAGGAGTCTGCTTGAGATTTTCTCTTTCTGCCTCTCCCCCTGTTCTCTCTCTTTCAGTAAATAATTTTTTTAAAAAATAGGATCTGGCTAGATCAGAGAAGGACTTAAAACTAAAAATATATGTGATTTGGGGACACATGGGTGGCTCAGTGGTTGAGCATCTGCCTTTGGCTCAGGGCATGATCCCGGCACCAGGTATCAAGTCCTGCATTGGGCTCCCTGTAGGGACCTTCTTCTCTCTCTGCCTATGTGTCTACCTCTCTCCGTGTCTCTCATGAGTAAATAATCTTAAAAAAAAAAAAAAGTATATGTGATTTGAAAATGCTTTCTTCAAAACTTACAAATTCTAGAGAAGAACAACCTAAGCAACATAATTACTAAGGTATATCTTACAGATATATCAAACAATACACTAGTAACAGAGAATACACCTTTTTCTCAAGTACCCCAAGGATCATTCATTTAAAATAGATGAATATTAGGTCACAGGAAAACATAAAAGTAGAAATATTGCCCCAAAAAACTTTCTAAAAACAATAAAATAAAACTAGAAATGAAAATAGCAAAAAGGTCCTACCAGCTAAAAATAGAAATAAAACAATTATTAACAGTTGGGAGAAAAAAAGAAATTTAAACTGAAATTAAGAATTTACTTTTGATGGAATGTTTATAAACTGGTGTAGCCACTGTGGAAAACAGCATGGAACTTTTTTAAAAAATAAAACTAGAACTATCATATGATTCACTATTCTTTATCCATTCATCCATTGATGGACACATATTATTTCCAAACCAGGCTATTGTAAATAATGTTGCAAGAAAGGGTAAATCTATCTTTCCAAATTAGTGTTTTTGTTTTCTTCAGATAAATACCCAGAAGTACAATTGCTGGATCATATGGGAGTTCTACTTTTAATTTTTTAAAGAATCTTCATACTGTCTTCCATAGTAACTCCACCAGTTTACATTTCTACCAACAGTATATAAGTTGTTCCCTTTTCTCTGCATCCTCACCAACACTTGTTATTTCTTGTTCTTTTTAAAGATTTTATTTATTTTATAAAGAGAGAAAGAGTAGTGGAAAGGGACAGTAAGAAGGCAAAAGAGTCTCAAGCAGACTCTGCACTGAGCACAGAGCCCAATGTGATGCTCGACCTCACAACCTGTACTAAAACCAAGACTAGGAATCAACCAACTGCACCATCCAGGCATCCCTCTTGTCCTTCTGATAATAGCCATTCTACCAGGTATGAGGTGGTATCTCACCGTGGTTTTGATTTACATTTCCCTGATGACTAATGGTGTTGAACATCTTTTTCATGTACTTGTTGGCCATCTGTCTTCTTGGTAAAATGTCTATTCAGATCCTCTGCCCATTTTTTAATAGGATTGTTTCTTGCTACTGAGTTTTAGAATTGTTTCTTGCTATCTTAGTTTCTTCATATATTTTATATTATAATCTCTTATTAGACATACAATGTGCAAATATTTTCTCCCATTTGGTAGCCTGCCTTTTCATTTTCCTTATGGTTTACTTTGCTGTGCAGAAGCTTTCAGTTTGTTGTTCTACTTGTTGACTTTTGCTTTTGTTGTTTTTAAAGCCAGACCCAAAAAAATCACCAAGACTGACATCACCTACTTTTTCTTCTAGGAGTTTTGATTTCAGGCCTTACATTCAAGTCTTTATGCATTTTGAGTTAATTTTTGTGTATAGTGTAAGATAGTAGTCCAGTTTCAGTCTTTTATATGTGGCTAATTTTTCCAAAACCATTTATTGAAGAGATTATTCATTCCCCGCTGTATATTCTTGGCTCCTTTGTCATAAAATAACTGATCAAATATGTGTGGGTTTATTCCTAGACTCTCTATTCTGTTCCTTAATCTTTGGGTCAATGTGTCTGTTTTTATGCCAATACCAAGCTGTTTGGATTACTATAGTTTTTTTTTTCTGTTTTTTTTTTTTTTAATTTTTATTTATTTATGATAGTCACACAGAGAGAGAGAGAGAGGCAGAGACACAGGCAGAGGGAGAAGCAGGCTCCATGCACCGGGAGCCCGACGTGGGATTCGATCCAGGGTCTCCCGGATCGCGCCCTGGGCCAAAGGCAGGCGCCAAACCGCTGCGCCACCCAGGGATCCCTGGATTACTATAGTTTTGTAACATAGTTTGAAATCAGGGAGTGTGATGCTTCCAGCTTTGTTGTTCTTTCTCAAGATCGTTTTGGCTATTTGGGGTCTCTTTTGACTCTACACAAATTTTAGGTTTGTTCCAGTTCTTGAAAAATGCCATTGGAATTTTGATAGGGTTTATATACTAAATCAGCCCATTGTTTTGGGTAGTATGGACATCTTAATATTAATTCTTACAATCCATTAGCATGGAGTATCTTTCCATTTATTTCTATATTCTTCTATTTCTTTTATCAAGGACTTAAGTTTTCAGTGTACAAGTTTTTCATCTTTTGGTTAAATTTATTCCTAGATATTTTATTCTTTTTGATGCAATTGTGAATGGGATTATTTTCTTTATTTTTCTGATGGTTCATTATCAGTGTATAGAAACACAACAGACTTCTCTATACTGACTTTGTATCCTATAATGTTACTGAATTCACATAATAGTTCTAATAGTTTTTGGTGGAGTGTTTAGGGTTTTCTATATATAATATCATGTCATTTGCAAATAGTGTAGTTTCACTTCTAACTTCCCAATTTGGATGCCTTCCATTTCTTTTTCTTGCCTAAATGCTTGAGCTAGGACTTTCAATATAGTATGTTGGAAAAAATGGCAAGAGTGGGAATCCTTGCCTTATTCCTCTTCTTAGGAAAAAAGTTTCCAGCTTTTCACAATTCAGTATAATGTTAGCAGTGGGCCTATCATATTTGGCTTTATGTTAAGGAACGCCCCTCTCACTTTGTTGAAAATATGAGCACTCTTCTTAGACCTGAAATTCTTTATCTCTCCATGTGTCCAATCCAAGAATAGAGAAATAAGTATCTAGGGACATGGATCATGACTGCCATTCCAATTTTATAGGACCATATACACTTAGGATAAAAGCAGTACTTAGAGGAATAATATTAAGATGATTAGCAGAAATACAGGCAGAATCTGGACAATGACTACTGTTATTTGATTCATACCAATCTAAACAATCACTTCTGGGATGCCTGCCTCTGGCTCAGGGTGTGATCCCAGGATCTGGGATCGAGTCCCACATTGGGCTCCTTGCAGGGAGCCTGCTTCTCCCTCTGCCTGTGTCTCTCCCTCTCTCTCTCTCTCTGTGTCTCTCTTGAATAAATAAATAAAATCTTTAGAAAAATAAATAAATAAATAATCATTATTTCCACACTTCGGACCACTATGATCACAGAAGCAAAGTTCATGTTCCTGATATAGGGGACATTAATCACTTTGCTATCTTTAACTATATCCATGGAGGATCACTCAAGCCTAGTCAAGCTCAGAAAGAGCTGTCCAGATGTCTGGAAAAGATGATGTCTAACACTACCACTGGTCAGGTCTTTTTCATTCAGAGGCTTATTCTTCCTTTTTTAATGATACAGAAAAAGAAAAATCAAAGGAAATAAATTTATAATTTTATCAATCTCATATATATTAGAACTGCAATACATTTAAAAAAATTATTTCCAGGATTTAAGCACTCAACTCTTGGTTTTAGCTCAGGTCATGATCTCAGAGTCCTTGGATGGAATCCCACATCTGGGTGGCTCAATTAAGCATCTGCCTTTGCCTCAGGTCAGATCCCAGAGTCCTGAGATCAAGTCCTACATCAGGCACCTTGCTCAGCAGGGAACGTGCTTCTCCCTCTCCCTCTACATGCCACTCCCTCTGCCTGTTCCCTCTCTCTCTAAAATAAAATCTTTAAAAATAAAAATAAAAATCTTAAATTAAAAAAAAAGCCCATACAGACTATCAATATCAACACAGAATGAATCTTAATGTTAACCAAAGACTTTAGTTAATAATAATGTATCAATATTGGATGACTGGTTTGTACGTTTGGTTTTTTTTTTTCTCTGTTGTTGTTTTTTTAAAGATTTTACTTATTTATTCATGAGAGACACACACACAGAGAGAGAGGGAGAGAGAGAGAGAGGCAGAGACACAGGCAGAGGAAGAAGCAGGCTCCATGCAGGGAGCCCAATGTGGTACGCAATCTGGAGACTCCAGGATCATGTATGTCCCAGGCCGAAGGCAGGTGCTAAACCGCTGAGCCACCCAGGCGCCCCATTTTTTTTTTTATACATTTGGAATAAATGTATCATACTAATACAAGATACTAAAAATAGATGAATTGGTGGATAAAGTAAAAGAGAATAAATGGCAACCCTATTTTTGCTCAATGTTTTCTTTCAACTTAAAACTGCTTGAAAAATCTACTAACGGTTGACAGTGCAAGATGGTGGAGTAGGAGACCTTAGTTTTGTCTGGTCCCAGGAATTCAGCCAGATAACTATCAAATCCTTCTGAACACCTGTGAACTCAATTTGATATCTAAGAAAAGAATAGCTGCAATTCTACAAATAGAAAAGTGACCGCTTTCTGCAAGTTAGAAGACGCAGAGAAGTTAACCTGAAGTGATACATGCAAAGATAAACTGCAGGGGGGGAGGGAACCTTCATAGGCCAGCACCAGAAAGTGATAGAGCAATAGAAAACAAAATCAGAACTTTCAGAAGTCTGCTCCAGTGAGGTACCTCTTCACCTGAAAGGTGTTCAGGTGGTGAAGCAGAGTGGAATCCTAGGCAGAACAATGTGCTCTCAGGATCCCCGGGATCACAGGAAGACTGGAAGTGCCTAGGTGTAGCAGAGTTCCCAGGCATTGGAGCAGGGAAACGGGCTGCAATCAGTGAGCTCAGGAGTGTGTTCTTAGCTTAGGGTTACCATATACTGCAAAATGCTGCACGGCCCATCGACTGCTCTCCAAGAAGGGGCCCAATGAGTGGCAGAACCACAGAGAAATCCCCTTCCTCCCCTGAAAGGAGCAGTGTAGGTGTGTACCGCAGAAGTCTGCAGGATTAGGAGATGAGAAACTGGGTGACATGCCTGAGATAAAAGTCTGGGTGAGGGATGCCTGGGTGGCTCAGCAGTTGAGCCTCTGCCTTCAGCTCAGGGTGTGATCCCAGGTCCTGGGATTGAGTCCCACATCGGGCTCCCTGCATGGAGCCTGCTTCTCCCTCTGCCTGTGTCTCTACTTCTCTCTGTGTGTCTCTCATGAATAAATCTTAAAAAAAAAAAAAAAAAAAAAAGTCTGGGTGAGCACAGAGTACAGAGACTAAGGAGACAGGAGTGATTGGCTGCTTTACCCTGAAGGCACATTGATGAGTGGGGCTCCAGGACAAGAGATGGGGAGGTCCTCATTCTCATACTCATCCTCTAAAGCAGCATAGAAAACCTTCAGGGAGGGAACAAAGCAATCCCAAGCCCCTTCCTTAGCCCCCTGGCAAGGGCAGTGCAATCTGCCCATGGCAAAGACATTTGAGAATTAAGGCAAAAGGCTCCTCTTCCAGAAGATCAGCAAAACATCTGGTTAAGATCAAGTTTACTGATCACAGAGAACACCAAAACTCAAGCGCTAGGGGAAAATAGTATATAGAATGGATGGGTTTTTCTCCCCCAACCATTCTTTAATCTTTCAATTTTAATTTTTTTTTCTCTTTTCTTTTCAACCAATTTCTAATTATACCAATTCTTTTAAAATTTTGTTTTCATTTTTATAATTACATTCTATCCTTTCATTGTTTTTAATTTTATGTATAATATATATAATGTATAACAAAAAATATGTTTAAAATTTTCAATCTAGTTTCCTAAACAAGCAGACCAAACTACACCCAGAATCTAATGTATCGGTCTGGGGGATCCCTGGGTGGCTCAGCAGTTTTGCGCCTGCCTTTGGCCCAGGGTGCGATCCTGGAGTCCCGGGATCGAGTCCCCGCGTGGGGCTCCTGGCGTGGAGACTGCTTCTCCCTCTGCCTGTGCCTCTGCCTCTCTCTCTCTGTTTATCATAAATAAATAAAAATAAATCTTTAAAAAAAAAAACTGATGTATCACTCTGTTCTCTTCATCTAATCATATTCTTTGTTTTGTTAAAGTCTCTTTTAATTTTCATCCTTACAATTACATACTATCCTTTCAATCTATTAATTTTATTTTTATACACACACACACACACACACATATATATATATGTTTTTCTTTCTTTACACTTTTTTTTAATTTTTTTTTTTATTTGCTAAAGGCAGGCGCCAAACCGCTGCGCCACCCAGGGATCTCGTCTTTCTTTACACTTTTTGAGATGTAGTTTCTTCTAACAAACCAAAATATGCTCAGGATACAGCATATTCTCTGTTCTGTTCACCTCTCTGTTTACACCCCTTCCTTTTTTTTTTTTGTCCTTTAATTTTCCATTTTACAGTTACAGCCTTTTTATTGTATTTAATTTTATTTTTGTACATATGTAAGTTTTTCTCATTTTACAATTCTGAGATCTAGTTTTCTAATCAACAGACCAATCAAAATACACACAAGATCCAGTGTATTGCTCAGTTCTGTTCACCTGTCTGGTTATAGTATTTCTTTTTTTAAAAAAATGTTATATCTTTTTTCAGTATTGGGTTTCTTCTGATTTGTTCTGGGGTTGTTATTGCCGTTTTAGTATTCCCTTCTCTTGTTCATCTGTTCTTTTCTGGACTGAATGTCAAGACGGATAAACTCACCTGAAAAAAAAAAAAGAGAACAAGAGGCAGAACTATGAGAGACCTAATCAGTATGGATATAAAGATGTTGGAACCAAGAGTTCAGAATTACAATTATAAAGATACTAGGTGGGCTTGAAAAAAAGCATAAAAAGCACTAGAGAATGTCTTCCTGGAGAAATAAAAGAACTAAAATCTAATCAAGTCAAAATAAAAAACAGAGACCCAGTAGGCCAGAAAGGAGAGAGATTCAGGGTGCTAAATGAGAAAAATACACAGCCAAGAATACTTTATCCAGCTAGGATGTCATCCAAAATAGAAGGAGAGATAAAAAGCTTCCAGGACAAAAAAAAAACTAAAAGAATTTCTGAACACTAAACCAGCCCTACAAGAAATATTAAAAGGGTTCCTTTAAATGAAGAGAGAGGCCAAAAGTAACAGAGACCAGAAAGGAACAGAGACAATATAGAAAAACACTAACTTCACAGGAAATACAATGGCACTAAATTCACATCTTTCAATAGTTACTCTTAAGGTAAATGGGTTAAATGCCCAGTCAAAAGACACAGATATCAGATTGGATAAAAAAGCAAGACACATCCATATGCTATCTGCAAGAGACTCATTGTAGATCCAAAGACACCTCCAGATTGAAAGTGAGGGGGTGGAAAACCATTTATCATGCTAATGAACACACAGCAAAAGAAAGCCGAGGTGGCAATCCTTCTATCAGACAAATTAATTTTCTTTTTTTACAAATTAGATTTTAAAACAAAGACTGTAATAAGAGATGAGGAAGGACACTATATCATAATTAAATGGTCTATCCAACAAGCAATCTAACAATTGTAAATATTTAGGCCCCTAACATGGGAGCAGCCAATTACATAAACCAATTAATAACAAATTGGGGTCTGAAAGAAATAATACATCAATAAAGATGTAAAGAAATAATACATCAATAACAATACAGTAACAGTAGGGGACTTTAACACCCCACTCACTGCAATGGACAGATCATCTAAGCAGAAGATCAACAAGGAAACAAGGCTTTGAATGATACTCTAGACCAGTTGGGACTTCACAGATATATTCAGAATATTCCATCCTAAAGCAACATAATATACATTCTTCACGAGTGCACATGGAACAGAATAGATCACAGACTGGGTCACAAATCAGGTTTCAACCAGGACCAAAAGATTGGGATCATCCCCTACATATTTTTAGGCCACAATGCTTTGAAATGAACTCAATCACAAGAGGAAATCTGGAAAGAACTCAAATATATGGAGGCTAAAGAACATCCTACTGTAGAATAATGGGTCACCCAGGAGATAAAAGAATTTTAAAAATTCATGGAAACAAATGAAAATAAAAACACAACTGTTCAAAACATTTGTGATACAGTAAAGGTGCTCCTTAGAGGGAAGTATATAGCAATACAAGCCTTTCTCAAGAAACAAGAAAGGTCTCAAATACACTAACCTTACACATAAAGGAGCTGAAGAGCAGCAAATAAAACCTTTATTATTTCTCTTCTCCTGCTGGATTAGATCAAAGAAATCAATAAAACAGAAACCAAGAGAACAGATCAACAAAACTAAGAACTCGTTCTTTGAAAGAATTACTAAGACTGGTAAATGACTGGCCAGACTTATCAAAAAGAGAAAGGAATCAAATAAGTAAAATCATGAATGAAAGAGAGATCACAACCAACACTGAAGAAATACAAACTATTATAAGAACAAATTATGAGCAAGTGTATACAAACAAATTATACAACCTGGAAGAAATGTATGCATTCCTTGAGAAATGAGAAACTACCAAAACTGAAACAGGAAGAAAGAGAAAACCTAAACAGACCAATGACCAGCAAGGAAATAGAAGTAAGTAGTCATCAAAAACCTCCCAACAAACAAGAGTCCAGGCCAGAAGTTTTCCCAGGAGAATTCTACCAAACATTTACTTTTTTAAAAAAATTTATTTATTAATGAGAGATACAAAGAGAGAGAGAGAGAGGGAGGCAGACACAGGCAGAGGGAGAAGCAGGCTCCATGCAGGGAGCCTGATGTGGGACTCGATCCCGGGTCTCCAGGATCAGGCCCTGGGCTGAAGGCAGTGCTAAACCGCTGAGCCACTGAGGCTGCCCTCTACCAAACATTTAAACAAGAATTAACACCTATTCTCTGAAGTGTTTCAAAAAACAGAAATGGAAGGAAAACTTCCAAACTCTTTCTATTAGGCCAGCATTACCTTCATGCCAAAACCAGAGAAAGATCTCATCAAAAAGGAAAATTACAGACCATTATCTCTGATAAACATGGATGCTAAAATTATCACCAAGATATAGCCAATAGGATCCAGCAGTACATTAAAAAGATTATTCACCACAACCAAGTAGGATTCATTCCTAGGCTGCAAGGATGGGTCAACATATACAAATCAACCAATGTGTTACACTACAGTAATAAAAGGACAAGAACCATATGATCCTCTCAATAGATGCAGAAAAAGCATTTGACAACACACAGCATCCTTTCTTGTTTAAAATTCTTCACAGTGTAGGGATAGAGGGAACATACTTCAATATCATAAAAGCAATATACAAAAAGCCCACAGTGAGTATCATTCTCAATGGGGAAAAACTGAGAGCTTTTCCCCTAAGGTCAATAACACAACAGGGATGTCCACTATCACCACTATTATTCAACACAGTACTACAAGTCCTAGCCTCAGCAATCAGACAACAAAAAGAAATGAAAAGGGCAGCCCAGGTAGCTCAGTGGTTTAGCGCTGCTTTCAGCCCAGGGTATGATCCTGGAGACCCGGGACCGAGTCCCACGTCAGGCTCCCTGCATAGAGCCTGCTTCTCCCTCTGCCTGTGTCTGTGCTTCTCTCTGTGTGTGTCTCTCATGAATAAATAAATAAAATCTTAAAAAAAAAAATGAAAGGCATCCAAATCAGCAAGGAAAAAGTCAAACTCTCACTCTTCACAGATGACATGATACTTCATGTGGAAAATCCAAAAGACTCCAACCCCAAACTGCTAGCACGCAAACAGGAATTCAGCAAAGTGGCAGGATATAAAATCCATGCACACAAATCAGTTGCATATCTATACATTAACAATGAGACAGAAGAGAGAGAAGTTAAGGAGTCAATCCCACATACAGTTGCACTCAAAACTATAAGATACCTAGGAATAAACCTAACCAAAGAGGCAAAGGATATATACTCAGAAAACTATAGAAAATTCATGAAAGAAACTGAGGAAGACACAAAGAAATGGAATGGATTGGAAGAATAATGCTGTTAAAACATCTATGCTACTTAGAGCAGTCCTTACATTCAATGCAATCTCTACCAAAATACCATCAACTTTTTTCAGAGTTGGAACAAATAATCCTAAAATCTGTATGGAACCAAAAAAGACTCCGAATAGCCAGAGGAATGTTAAAAAAGAAAACCACAGCTGGTAGCATCACAATTCCAGAATTCAAGCTCTTATACAAACCTGTAATCACCAAGACAGTAGGGTACTGGCACAAAAACACAGATCAATGGAACAGAATAGAGAACCCAGAAATGGACTCTCAACAATATGGCCAACTGATCTTTGACAAAGCAGGAAAGAATATCAATGGAAAAAAGACAGCCTCTTCAACAAATTGTGCTGGGAAAATTGGGAGTCACATGTAGAAGAATGAAACTGGACCATTTTCTTACACCATTCACAAAGATAAACTCAAAATGGATGAAAGACTGGGGGCACTTGAGTGGCTTAGTGGGTTAAACATCTGGCTTCAGCTCAGGTCATGATCCCAGGGACCTGGAAACAAGCCCCGCCTCACCAGGTTCCCTGCTCAGCAGGGAGTCTGCTTCTCCATTTCCCTCTGCCACTCCCCCCCACTTGTGCACGCTCTGTCAAAATAAATAAAAATCTTTTTTTAAAAAATGGATGAAAGACCTAAACGTGAGACAAGAATCTTCCAAAATCCTAGAGTAGAACATAGGAAGCAACCTCTATGACTGGGGCCACAGCATCTTCTTGCAAGACATGTCTCCAAAGGCAAGAGAAACAAAGGCAAAACTGAACGACTGGGATTTCATCAAGATAAAAGGTTGTTTTTTTTTTTTTAAAGATTATTTTTATCATTCATGAAAGACACAGAGAGAGGCAGAGACACAGGGAGAAGGAGAAGCATGCTCCATGCAGGGAGCCCGATGTGGGACCTGATCCCAGGTCTCCAGGATCATGCTCCGAGCTAAAGGCAGGAGCTAAACCACTGAGCCACCTGGGCTGCCCAAGATAAAAGGTTCTTGCACAGCAAAGGAAATTGCAGACAAAACCAAAAGACAAGCGACAGAATGGGAGAAGATATTTGCAAATGTGTTTTTAGATACAGGGCTAATATCCAAAATCTATAAAGAACTTACAAAACTCAACATCCAAAGAACAAATATTCCAATCAAGAAATGGGCAGAAGACATCAACAGATATTTCTTCAAAGACGACATACAAATGGCCAACAGACACATGAAAAAATTCTCAACATCACTCAGCATCAGGGAAATACAAATCAAAATACAATGAACTACCACCTCACACCAGTAAGAATGGCTAAAATTAACAAATCAAGAAACAACAGATGTAGGTGAGAATGTAGAGAAAGGGGGACCTTCCTACACTGCTGGTAGTAATGCAAGCTGGTACAGCCACTCTGGGAACAGTATGCAGGTTCCTCAAAAAGTTGAAAATAGAGCCACCCTACGACCCAGCTATTGCACTACTAGGGATTTACCCTGAAGATATAAATGAAGTGATCTCAAGGGGCACTTGCATCCTAGTATTGATAGCAGCAATGTGCAAAATAGCCAAACTATGGAAAGAGCCCAGATGTCCAGACAGATGGATAAAGAAAATGTGGTGTATATATACAATGAAATACTACTCAGCCATCAAAAAAATGAAATCTTGCCTTTTGCAATGACATGGATGGAACTAGAGGGTATTATGCTAAGTGAAATCAGTCAATCCAAGAAAAATTATCATCATAGGATCTCATTCATATGTGGAATTTAAAAAACAAAACAGAGGATCCTAGGTGAAGAGAGGAAAAAATAAAAGATGAAATCAGAGGGGAGACAAACTATAAGAGACTCTTAATCACAGGAAACAAACTGAGAGTTGCTGGGGCGGGTGAGGAGATGAGGTAACTGGGTATGGACATTAAGGAGGGCATATAATTTAATGAGCACTGGGTATAAGACTGATGAATCACTGAATTTTACCTCTGAAACTAATAATACATTATATTTTAATGAATTGAATTTAAATTTTAAAAAAGCATGGAAAAAATAAATAAATAAAAATAAATAAATAAAAAAGGCATGGAAAAAAGTCTACTAATTAAAATAATATTACTTCCTAATGCAAGATATTTTCCATTTACAAACATCATTTACCTGATTCAATCACAATGATTATACATGTTTTGTATTTCTTGAGGAAATACTCAATTTCACCTATGACTGCTCACTATATTTCTCCCAACAGGATGAAACAGACAAAAACGTTTACAATCCTTTTTTCTTGCACTCTTTTTACCAGTTGTGATCTACTTTACCCTTATGTAGCAATGGTAGGGAGTTAACAACATTGCATAGTTACTGACTTCTTACAATCTTTCTCAACAGGTGTTACACAAGAGAATAACATATCCATTGGGCAAGTGAATTAACTTTTCTCCTATACATTAGAATGGCAGTAGTTTTGTACCAATAGGATTAGGATTGAGAAAATAATCACTGAAATAATTTATTTTGTTCTGTGGTTCAGATGGGGAAATCTGGTTGCAGAGACTATCGGAGATATGAAAAACTATCCAGAACTAACTTACAGCATCAGGAGTAGCTAATACAAAAAAAAAAAAAAAAAAGGAGTAACTAATACTATTAGTCATCATTTCCTTATTTTGTACAGAGAATAGAGGAACTAACAAAATAAAAACACATATGTTAACACTGAGGTAAGACAGGTAAATGAATTACTTAAACTTCATCTTTTTTCTACACATTTATTTTATTTTATTTAAGATTTTATTTATTTATTCATGAGGGACACAGAGAGAGAGAGAAGCAGAGACATAGGCAGCAGGAGAAGCAGGCTCCATGCAGGGAGCCTGACATGTGACTCGATCCCAAGTCTCCAGGATCACACCCTGGACCAAAGGTGGCACTAAACCACTGAGTCACCCGGGGTGCCCTCTACAAATTTATTTTAGAGAGAGACAGCAATCATGCATGAGCACAGGAAGGGACAGGGGGAGAATCCCAAGCAGACTCTGCACTAGCACAGACCTCAATAGGGGCTCAATTTCATGTGCCTGAGATCATGACCTGAGCAGAAACCAAGAGCTAGACACTTACCCAAGCCACCCAGGTGCCCTTAAATGACATCTTTTAAAATACCTTCATAAGGCGTGCCTAGGTGGCTCAGTCAGCTAAACATCCACTTTCAGCTCAGGTCATGATGCCAGGGTCCTGAGACAGAGCACCATAATGGACTCCCTACTCAGTGGGGAGCCTGTTTCTCCCTCTCCCTCAGTTGCTCCCCTTGCTTTTGCACGCACGCGCACGCAGTCTCTCCCCTTCTCTCAAATTAATTTAATCAGATATATCCATAAGCCAAGAATAATCATTAGTATTTTCCTGATATGTATATAATTGCTACAAGAGAAAGTTAGTATACTAAAATCCTGATGGTAGTTATAAGGAAAGGCCAGGATTTGTCTCTGACCAGATTCAAACATTTTTAGGAAGCTCCTAAAAATGAAATATTAAAATAATACCATCTTAATATTTATTTGTAATTAGTCTAAAAAAACCATTTCAGAGCATTCTACCAAACTCAAGAAATGTAACCCTATTCCTTTCTTTTCTCCTTTTCTTTTCTCTCTTCTTCTCATATTCATCCCAGAAGCCTTTTAAAAGTCTTTCCAAAGAACTGTTAGCCTCACTGACAGTTCTCAACACTAATACAATCCTAAAAATTGAGTTTCCAGTTCCATCATCCATGGCCAGGTTTCTAAGAGCACAAAGGAAACATCAAATGCTCAGTCTTTATCCTTATACAGAGCTAGGCAAGCTGAAGTACATAAGTACACAGTAATCTAAATGGTGTGACAACAAAATTAGGCCTAGTTGCAAACCATTGTGCTAGATGATAGAAAAGGAAAAAAAAAACAAAAAACAAAAACAAAAAACGAGGAATCCTCCCTATATTCTTGGGATCACATTTCCTTTGGTCAAAAAAAAGAGTTCCCCTTTCTCAGACTTTAGGTGCCTATACTACCACTCTCTATAAATGAGTTTGCATTTCCTAGGATTTTCTATATTCATAAAGTGTACAAAAAGCCCAATTAAGGAATGAGCAGATGATCTGAACAGACACATCATCAAATAAGATACATAAATGGTAAATTAGCACTTGCAAAGATGATCAACATCATTAGCTATTAGAAAAATGATCATGGAAACCACAATGAGATACTACTATATACCCAACAGAATGGCTAAAAACAAAACAAAAAAACCACTAAAGCCAACAATATCTGACAATATCAAAGATACAAAGCAACTGTAACACTCATCCATGATTGGAGGAATGAAAGATGAAGCATTACTAGATACTCTAGAGATGAAAACTAAAGTTTGCACAAAAATCTGTACCTGAAATGTTCACAGTTTTATTCATAATTACCAAAATTGTAAATAACCTAAATGACTAAATAATAAAATTATAAAATAATCTAAATGACTTTCAAATGTTGCATGGATAAACAAACTCCAGTATATCCATATAATGGAAAACTACGCAGTAATCAATCAGGAGTAAATTACTTACATGCTGAAGAAGAATCTGAAAGGTATTACACTGATGATGAAAGAAGTCAGTTTCAAAAGGTTACATGCTTTTATATGATATTCTGGAAAAGTAAAAGAATAGTGATGGAGAACAGATCAGACTACCAGAAGTTACAGGTAGGTAGAAGATTTGATTACAACAGAACCACACATAAATTTTTAGGTGATAGCCTATATCCAGACAGATACTCTATATTGTGTGTGGGACAGTCACACAAATCTTTTTTTTTTAGATTAATTAATTTATTTATTCATGAGAGAGAGGCAGACACACAGGCAGAGGGAGAAGCAGGCTCCCTGTGGAGAGCCTGATGCAGGATGTGATCCTGGAACTCTGGGATCATGCCCTGAGCTGAAGGCAGACAACCACTGAGCCACCCAGGCATCCCAAGTCACACAAATCTATACATGTGCTAACACTCAAAGAAATACATAGCAAAGTATAAGTCAATCTTATTGTATATTCCATTTTTAAAATATTTTAAAATTCTATTTCATTTAATATTTCTATATCTATACTTAATATAGATAGTATTTTATTTTTCTCATCTCTGTCACGTTTTGCTTAAATTCAAATTTAAATAACGTAGTAAAGCAATTAATTTGCTTGCTAAGCTCTAGGCAGTTTAAAATAGTATAAAACTAATCCGTTTCTGGGGCTCCTGGGTGGCAAAGTTGATTAAGCATTTCACTCTTAATTTTGGCTCAGGTTGTAATCTCAGGGTCATGAGATGAAGCCCTGTGTCAGGCTTCATGCTCAGTGCAGAGTTTGCTTAAGTTTCTTTCTCCCTCTCATTCTGCCCCCTCCCCACTAGTGCATGCACTCTCTCTTTAAAATAAATAAACCTTTAAAAATAGTAATAAACTATTTCTTTCACATACCTATTAAACCATTAAACGATCATTTTGTGTTTTGAGAGGTAGTTCTCTCAGAATATTTGTTTTTCCCCTAGTGACTGCTTTAAATTCTCTACTTCTACCCATTTCAGATGATGAAAATATATTTAGGAAATATTAAGTAGCTCTAAGAACACACTAGGTAAGGACGTCTGGGTCGCTCAGCAGTTGAGCGTCTGCCTTCGGCTCAGGTCATGATCCTGGAGTCCTGGCATCGAGTCCTGCATTGGGCTCCTCGATGGGGAGCCTGCCTCTCCCTCTGCCTATGTCTCTGCCCCTCTCTCTCTCTCATGAATAAAAAAAAAAAGAACACACAAGGTAAAGACCAGAAAGGAACTCATATCTCAGTCAAAAGGCTTTTAAAAATTATTATAAATAATTATAAATAAAAGGTAGACGTCATTTAGAAAAAAATTATTCTCAGTCTTATAAATGGGATAACTTTTATATATTATCGTAAATTTGTTACTTTGAACTTGAATGCCTGTTCTACCTGCTAAAGCCAAAAAGCCATATCATTTATATGATATCAGCCATTAAAACAAAATATATAGTCTAGTCTACTAAGAAATAAACTAAGTACACACTTCACCACCACTTTAGACTTTTCCAACAGCAGGCCAATCTGATCTGAGGTAGGGAAAGCCATACTACAATGTAAGCCTCAGAGATTTGAAAACCCAAGACATATTCAACTCATAAACATTTCCTCGCATACTGGACGTAAGGCTTCTCTGGCTTTCTTTGTAGCATCCAAAGCCTTTCATTAAGAGTAAAATCATTACTCTGTATATTATGATCTCTATTTAAATACTAAATATTCTTCTATCAAAAGAAATTATTTCAGAGGCAACTGGGTGGCTGAGTCAGTTAAGCAGCTGCCTTTGGCATAGGTCATGATCCCGGAGTCCTCTGCGGATGGAGTCCCCACTTGCCCTTAGCAGGGAGCCTGCTTCTCCCTCTCTCTCTGCCCCCCGCCCCCCACCTGTGCTCTCCCTCTCTCTAATAAATAAATGAAATCTATTAAAAAAGAAAATACTTCAAACTATTTAAGTCACAGTTTTCTAAGGGCAACCTGAGTGGCTCAGTTGGTTAAGAATCTACTTTCAGCCTGGGTTGTAATCCTGGAGTCCTAGGATCAAGCCCCACACTGGGCTCCCTGCTCGGTGAGTGCCTGCTTCTCCCTCTCCCTCTGCCTACTTGTTCGCTCTCTAGCTCTCTCTCTCTGTTTCAAATAAATAAATAAAAATCTTTTTAAAAATAAAGTCACAGTTTTCTAAACAATATTCTAATCTATAAACTTCTATCTCCACTGCTAACAGCCAAGTCTATACCACCATCCTATCATGCTTAGATTTCTGCAAGCATCTCCCAAGTGGACTCTTTGCTTTCATTTTGTACATTAGCCAGATGAATTTCTTTTTTCCAGAGCAATCTTTTAAAAATGCACATTAGAAATGTCCAAAATAGGGGCGCCTGGGTGGCTCAATTAAGCATCTGACTTGATTTGGGCTCAGACCACGATCTTAGGGTTGTGAAATCAAACCCCGCCCTGGGCTTTGCACTGGTATGAAGGAGGCTTAGGATGTTCTCTCCCTCTCCCTCTCTCCCTACCACTACCCTGCTCATGCTCGCTCTCTCTCAAAAAAAGAAAAGAAAAGGAAAAGAAAAAAGAAATGTCAGACAGAAAGTAGATTAGTAGGTGGGGAGGGGTGGTGTTAGGAGGAAATAGGGAGTAAGTGCTAAAGGCTAAGAGGTTCTTTCTGGGATATGAAAATTTTATTTTCATCAATTCTAAATTGATTCTGGTGATGGTCACACATATCTGTTAATATACTAAAAGTCACTAAGATGTATAGTTTAAATAGGTGACTTACATGGTCTGTGAGTTATATCTCAATAAATTTGTTATAAAAATGTAAATCAGAGCATTAATTTTCCTGATAAGTAATTAAATTGATATTAAAAATCACGATATTCTACTTTCCTAGCCTATGCTCTTTGTTGTCTGAAATATTTTCAACTCCACTTTAATTACTTTATCAACCATATGATATGAAGCTTCCTTATTCTCTTCATTTTTTAATAAAATTTCAAATATTAAAGGTAATAAAAATTCTGATTCTGAATTTAACAGATGACATTTAAGGTGTAATAAGCAAGACATGTAAATAGTTTCTTTCTTCCTTCTACCTTCAATTTGCTTGCCTAGTAACTTCAATAAGTGACCTCTGTTGTCACCTTAAAAGATATGTGAAAAAGCACTTGTCAGATTTCATTATACTCTCCAAATACTTTAATCTCTTAATTAAATCCCATCGAAATCCCTTTCTAGAAATCTGTACTTCTTGCTTTGTTATCTTTTAACAAGAAAAACAAAAAGAGCAAATGATAGAAATTCATCCATTACAAAAATAAACACCCCACATAAAAAAAAAAATTAAGAATCAAAACACTAGGGACCCCTGGGTGGCTCAGTGGTTTGGTGCCTGCCTTTGGCCCAGGGCGCAATCCTGGAGCCCCGGGATCAAGTCCCACATCGGGCTCCCGGCATGGAGCCTGCTTCTCCCTCCTCCTGTGTCTCTGCCTCTCTCTCTCTCTCTCTCTCATAAATACATTAATAATAATAAAAAAAAGAATCAAAACACTAAAATGCTGGTGTTAACTGACAGATAATGGGGGAAAAAAAACTGAACAGGGGCAAAAAGATTTCCTTAAAGATTTCTTAAAGGAAGAAAACTAGGAAATGGGGGTATATGTGGTTTCTTCTTTAAAAAAAAAAAAAACTCTAGGGTGCCTGGGTGGCTCAGTCGGTTGGGCATCTGCCTTAAGCTTGGGTCATGATCCCAGGGTCCTGGTTTCGAGCCCCTCATCAGGCTCCCTACTGAACAAGGAGCCTCTGCCTCTGCCTGCTGCTCCCCCTGCTTGTGCTCTCTGACAAATGAATGAAATCTTTAAAAAAATTAAAAACTAAAAATAAAAAACTCAACTCTATCATTTAAAAGAAACACAAAATTCCATCCTAAAAGTTATATGGAATTGACACCTCACCAAAGAAGATATACGGATGGCAAATAAGCATATAGAAAGGGATAAGCATTCCAGGGATGCCTGAGTGGTTCAGTGGTTGAGCATCTGCCTCTGGCTCAGGGCATGATCCCGGGATCTAGTCCCACATCAGACTCTCTGCATGGAGCCTGCTTCTCCTCCCTCTTCCTATGTCTCTGCCTCTCTCTGTGTCTCTCTCATGAATAAATAAAAATCTGAAAGAAAGAAAGAAAGAAAGAAAGAAAGAAAGAAAGAAAGAAAGAAAGAAAGAAAGAAAGAAAGAAGAAAAGAAAAGAAAAGAAAAGAAAAGAAAAGAAAAGAAAAGAAAAGAAAAGAAAAGAAAAGAAACGAAACGAAACGAAATGAAACGAAACTCCATGTCCTCAAGGAAATGTAAATCTAAATACTGAGATACCAATACCTAACAATTACAAGGACCAAAATGTGGAACACTGACAATATCAAATGCTGGGGAGGATATGGACCTATAGGAACCCTCATTCATTATTTATAGAAATTTATAAAGGTGAATGTAAGAACATGGAGGAGAGTCAGTAATGTATCCTCCAGACTGAGAAGACCCTTCAATACCAAAAAATGAAGCAAGTCACTACATACTGCTTACACAGCATTTTATTCAGAGTAACTTACATGACAGGGAGGATCAGGGGACAAACAATCCAGGCAGTAAGCAGGTATTCTTTACCACTATTTTCTGTTCCTATCTTCCCCCTCTATTTGGACCTTAATTCTCACCTTTTATGGAGCAAGGGGCATGGTGGCAAGGTCATAGAGTAGTTACCTAAAGTGACACCCTCTGTGTGCCAGAAGATCCCTACTAGTTAGCTAAAGTGGTGCTACAGTATGCCAGAGAGGCTCTCTACTAGTTAAAGGCACTAAAAAGAAATGAGCTATCAGTTCATGAGAAAACTTGGAGAAACCTTAAAAGCATGTTACTATGTGAAAGAAGCCAATCTGAAATGGCTACACGCTGTTGATTACCACTATATGACATTCTAGAAGAGGCAAAACTGTAGGGACAATGGAAAGATCATAGGTTGACAAAGGCTGGGACAGGAGAAAGAATAAACAGGCAAAGCATAGAGGATTTTTAGGATGTAAAAATACTCTGTTATACCATAATAATGAACACATGTCATTATACATTTGTCCAAATCTATAAAATGTACAACACCAAGAGTGAACCATAATGTAAACTACGGACTTCGGTCAATTATGATGTATCAATAGGTTTGTCAACAGTAATAAATCTACCACTTTTGTGGGGGAAATTGATAATGGAGAAGGCCATGCCCATGTAGAGCAGAGGGTATATGGAAAAATCTCTGTACCTTCTCTTCAATTTTGCTGTGACTCTAAAATGGCACCTAGAAAAAAAAATCTTTAAAAATTCATCTGAAATCTCAAGGGACCCCAAATAGCCAAAAACATCTTGAGAAAGAAGAACAAAGTTGGGAGACTCCTACTTTCTGATTTCAAAACATAATGCAAAGCAACAGCAAGAAAAACACTGGACCTGGCATAAAGACAGATATATAATCCAATGGAATAAAATAAAAGCCTAGGAATAAACCACATATATGGTCAACTGATTTTCAGCAAGAGTGCCAAGTCCATTCAACATGAAAAGGACTTCTTTTCAACAAACACTGCTGGAGGGACCCCTGGGTGGCTCGGGGGGTCAATAGATGTTCAATATCATTAGTCACTGGGGAAAGGAAAATCAAAACAACGAGATACCACTTCACATCTATTAGAATGGCTATTGTCAAAAGTGAAAATGCATTTTTTAAGCTTCTAAGACTTTTAAGCTAGAACTCAATTAACCTATTGGCAAGACAACAACACATCACACAAATAATGTTTATCATATGTAGTTCTAAAGCTATTAAATATTAGTTTCTGTAACAGCTTAAAAGAATCACTTGAACAGAGTTCAAGGTCACAAAAAAAACTATCTTTAGTGTCCTGTAACACAAATTTATTAGACTTAAATAACATAACTACAGATTATCACTTTATAAAGTTTAAGGTTCAAAAGAATATTGTATAGAACAAGAAAAAAATGTATGAGTAAAAATATTTTTAAAACCATTAGGGGGATGCCTGGGTGTTCAGCAGTTGGGTGTCTGCCTTCAGCCCAGAGCATGATCCTGGAGTCCCAGGATCAAGTCCCACATCTAGCTTCCTGCATGGAGTCTGTTTCTCCCTCTGCCTGTGTCTCTGCCTCTCTCTCTCTCTCTCTCTCTCTGTCTCTCATGAATAAATAAATAAAATCTTAAAAAAAAAAAAAAAACAGTAGGGATATAGGGGTACGTGGGTGTCTCAGTGGTTGAGCATCTGCCTTCATTATTTATAGAAATTTATAAAGGTGAATGTTAGGTCATGATCCAGGAGTCCTAGGATCGAGTTCCACATCAGGCTCCCCGCAGGGAGCCTGCTTTTCCTTCTGCCTATGTCTCTGCTTCGCTGTGTGTGTCTCTCATGAATAAGTAATAAAATCTTTAAAAAAAGAAACAGTAGGGATATAAAATATTTTTATAAACATGATCAACAACTTAATGCCCATACCTGAACACTGAACAACTGCATATTATACATTCTTTCCCAATACACATAAAAATTATAGAAATTGGCCATATAAAATGGAATGAAATGACAGCTATATTTTACAATTAAAGTCAAGAGACAGTGAAAATGGGAAATTATAGATGAAAAAGATCAGCCAAATGTTGATAAATGGTGAAGCTAGGCAATGGGTACATGGGGGTTTTGTGTATGTACAACAGAATTCATAATTTTGTATATGTTTGAAATACTTCCTAATAAAAAGTATTTAAAACTTGACTATAGAGGTTCTGGTTCAGGTTAAGATGAAGTCAGCATACTTCTGGTCTCACACTGAATGCAACTAAAAGCCCTGGATGGAAAAAGACTCTGAAAAGTAATATGTTAGCAGGCAAAATGCAAAATGAAAGACATCTCAAGGTAGCACTAGAATAGCAGAGAGTTTCCCAATTTTTCCCCTGGTCCCTCCATACCAAAATTCAAAGTTTGTTTGACACCAGATGTGTGTACTGGATGCAAACAGATCTCCAACACCCATTTATTTCTGATTGATGAGTGGGAAAAAGGCTGCTATGAGTAAAAGAGAGTGGGAGAAATTCCCTGGATGTGTGTGTCTTTGCTCATTTTCTCCCACCCCAGAAAAAACAGACACCTATAGTAGTGCAGAATAACTTGCAGCTAGGAAGACATCTAAAAATCAGAAAAAAGAGAAAAATTCTGACAGAGGAACTCTTCTCCAAGAGCACTGAGGGATCTCGTTTGCTCATTTTTCTATCCTCTGGTCTCTGGATCCAGGAGGCTGATATAAGCCAAATTATGTGATAGAGTAGGCAGAGAAATTTTCAGGACTGAGTCAAAAGAAGAAGGATCATGTGGAGAAAAGAAATGTTGGGAATATCACATAGAAGGAAAGTTCAATAAAATGAAACCATAAGGTTCAGTATGATATCCTAAGCTCATATCCAGGGTACACAGGTATGGTACACACAGCAAAACAAAGGATATGTGAACTAAAATATGGGGTATATAGATCACTACCACTGGCTACTGTGTGGTACACACAATGGAAAAATCTGGATAGTAATGCAAAGTTATGAAAACCAAACTGATATTGGAACTACAACCCATAAAAGGTGGGTCAGAATTTATAGCCTAACTCTAACTAGGCCAACTGCCTGCTAAGGCAAAAAAAAAAAAAAAAATAGGAAAGAAAGGGCCGAACATTCTTCATAGGATTTAAATAAAATCTGTAGTGTCAAAGCATGATATTCTAGGAGAATTCTCTGCCTGCACACCTGCTCTAAAAGACTACAAAAAGTTCTTCAGATGGGAAAAAACAAATACTGGAAGGAAATCTGGAAATTCAGGAATGACAGAAGAGCAACAGAAACTGGCTTTTGTCATTTCTGAGAAGTTTACTGTAATTTCTATCTTTGTTCCTTTGTAGATAATATATGTCATTTTTCCTGAGTGCTTGTTACTTGGTGTGTGTTAGCCTGGTTATGGGTTCTCTGTTGTCCTGGGACAGCTACAATTTTCAGGAGAGACCTCTGGGTCTTGGGCATGGGGATTTCTTGGTGGCCCTATCTATTGTCAGATATAAACTTCTGATAATCTGGGCTCCAACAGTTTTCTGCCCCTCCCCAGGGGTGAGGGTTTATTTTTGTTTTTCTCCCCACTAGATACAAATGATTTTCACCTAAGGTAACAGGGTTTACTATCCTTCCCCAGGGCCTTAAGACTTTTGTCCTTTAGATCTGAAAGGAGGGATCCCTGGGTGGCGCAGCGGTTTAGTGCCTGCCTTTGGCCCAGGGCGCGATCCTGGAGACCCGGGATCGAATCCCACCATCCCATGTCCGACGGTGCGTGGAGCCTGCTTCTGTCTCTGCCTCTCTCTCTCTCTCTCTGTGTGACTATCATAAATAAATAAAAATTTAAAAAAAATAAAATATTTAGATCTGAAAGGAGCTTTTTGCTTTTCTCACTGTGGTGGATGCTTCCCTACTATAGGCTGAATCTTTGGGAAGCACTTTCGGTTTTCTGCTCTTTCCCCAATGTTATAGGAAAGCTTCTGGTTGAGATCTATTGAGAAAAGCCTGCAAGTGGGTGTGAACTCTCCTGTGTCTATGGTTTCTATAGATTCCACACTCTAGCACTATCTCAAACTTGGTCATTAGCAATGTATGAAAAATTCAAGCTGAATTTAGATAAATACCCCAGAGAAATGAAAACAGGTTCACACACAAAAAAACTATGAATTAATGTTCTTAACAGCTCTATTCATAAATAAATGAGCACATAAAAAGGTATTCAACATCATTAGCCATTAGCAATGCAAATTAAGACCACAATGAGATACCATTATATACTTATTTGGCTAAAAGAAAAATTACTGGGATCCCTGGGTGGCTCAGCGGGTTTAGCGCCTGCCTTTGGCCCAGGGCCCAATCCTGGAGTCCTGGGATCTGGAGTCCTGGGATAGAGTCCCACGTCGGGCTCCCGGCATGGAGCCTGCTTCTCCCTCCTCCTGTGTCTCTGCCCCCCTCCCCCCACCCCGTCTATCATAAATAAATAAATCTTAAAAAAAAATTACTGACAATACTACGTGCAGCAAGAATGCAAAACAAATGAAACTCTCTATACATTGCTGGTAGGAATGCAAAATGGTAAACACTCTGGAAAACAGTTTGACATTTTTTTCATAAAGTTTAACATATATTTACCATATGACCCAACAATTCTACTCCTAGGTATTTACCATAGAGAAATAAAAACTTGTGCTCACATAAAACCTGTATTTGAATGTGTACATTTTTTTAAATTGCCAAGATCTAGAAACAAATCCAGTATCTTTCATCAGTTGAATAAACAAACTGTGACATAAGCCTACAATGGAATATAACCATAATTAAAATGGAACGAACTCTTGGTACATGCAACAACTTGGATCAATCTCAAAGGCATTATACTGGAAGAAGCCAGTCTCAAAGATTACATACTTCATGATTCCATGTATATACATTTATAAAAAAGAAAAAACTACTAATAGAGAACTTTTAGTAAGTTTCTAAGAAACAGAGGTAGAGAAGGGTCTGACTAAAATAGGACAGCATGAGAGGGTTGAGAACTTTCCTGTATCCTATTGCAGTGGCAGTTAAATGAATCTATATTATTAAAATTTATATATTAAATTTCAAAGAACTGTACACCGAGAGAAAAAAACACTTGACTATATGATAATTTTAAAGCACTTTTAAAGATTTTATTTCTTTATTTGAGAGAGAGAGAGAGTAGGGGCAGAGGAAGAGGGACAAATAGATTCTTTGCTGAGCGCAGAGCCTGAGGCAGGGCTCCATCCCAAGACCCTGAGATCACAACCTGACTCTAAACCATGAGTTGGATGCCCAACAGACTATGCCACCCAGTTGCCTCTTAAACCAGCTTTAAAAACTTTATGATTCTATTTGCATGACATTTTTAAAAAGGCAAAACCCTAACAACAGGAAACAGATCAGTGGCTGCCAGGGATGGAAATGAGGGGAAAGGCTAATACAGAGGAGCATAAGGCAATTTCTAGGGGTGAAAGGAACTGACCTATATCTTGATTATTGTGCACATATGACTGCATTTATTGAAACTTCGAGTATACAGAAAAGGGTAAACTTTATTGTAAGTAAACTATACTTCAATAAATTTCAATATAATTGCTTTTATAAAATACTTGTGGAACACACTTTTTAAAAGTGGTCTTAATTTGCATTTTACCATTTGGTGGAGCACCTGGGTGGCTCGGTTGATTAAGTGACCAATTCTTGATTTTGGCTCAGGTCATCATCTTAAGGTCCTGAGACCAAGACCTGCCTGAGGCTCCATGCTCAGCAGGGAGTCTGCTTGAGATTCTCTTCCTCTCCCTCTGCCCCTCCCCCTGCTTGCCCACACACTGTCTTAAAAAAATACTTAGGGCAGGGAGCCTGGGTGGCTCAGTTGGTTAAGCATCTGCCTTCAGCCAGGTCATGATCCCAGGGTCCTGGGACTAAGTCTCACATGGAGTTCCCTGCTCAGACGGAGTCTGTTCCCCCACCACTTGTGCTCTCTCTCCCACTCCTTCATTCAAATAAATAAAATCTTTTTTAAAAAATTAAATTAAAATACAAAGAAAAAAAGCAAAAGTATAAAGTACCTAGGAATAAGTCTAATAAAAGACTTCATTGAAAGACCTCCTTAAAGAAGACCTAAATAAATGTAATACCATTTAATAAACTGAAAAACAAAATTTTGTAAAGATGGCAATTTTCCCCAAACTAAACTATACTAGCAATACAATCCCAATGGATTTTAGTGGACCTTGACAAAATGACCCTAAAATGAATATAGAAGTACAAAGGACCAAGAAAAGCTAAGACATGCTTGGGGTGGGGGGGTGGGGGGAACACAAGGTAGGTTGGTAATGCTCTAATATTAAAACTCACTACAAATCTTAGTATCTAAGACAATGTGATATTGCCACAGAGGTACAAATAGAACAACAGAAAAAAATTTAAAACCCTAAGACATAGCCACATAAATAGATACTGACAGAGATGGGATATCAAATTAGTAGGACAAGGAAGATTTCCCAATAAATGAGGCTGGAACATTGACCCAGGGCCAGGGCATAGGAAAAGAACTCAATGGATTCACAATACATAAATATCAGTTCTAAGTGGATTAAACAGTATAAAAGGAAAAATGTAAAGTTTCTAGCTAATGCTGTAAGAGAATATCTCAATGATATTACAGGAGGAAAAATACCAAAAAAAAAAAAAAAAAGACTGATAAAATATATTAAAAGCAACCATAAAAACAACATACAGGCATCATAAAAGATACTATAAAGAAAGGAAATGCAAGCTCATGCAGCCACTCTGGAAAACAGTATGGAGGTTCCTCAAAAAGTTGAAAATAGGGCAGCCCGGGTGGCTCAGCGGTTTAGGGCTGCCTTCAGCCCAGGGCCTGATCCTGGAGTCCCGGGATCGAGTCCCATGTCGGGCTCCCTGCATGGAGCCTGTTTCTCCCTCTGCCTGTGTCTCTGCCTCTCTCTGTGTGTGTCTCTCACAAATAAATAAATAAAATCTTAAAAAAAAAAAAAAAAAAAGTTGAAAATAGAGCTATCCTACAATCCAGCAATTGCACTACTAGGAATTTACCCCAAAGATACAAATGTAATGATCTGAAGGGGCACCTGCACCCTAATGTTTATAGCAGCAATGTCCACAATAGCCAAACTATGGAAGAGCGCAGATGTCCATCAAAAGATGAATGGATAAAGTGGAGGTGGTATATACATACAATGAAATACTACTCAGCCAACAAAAAAATGAAATCTTGCCTTCTGCAAGGACATGGATGGAACCAGAGGGTATTATACTAAATGAAATAAGTCAATCAGAGAATATGATTTCACTCATATGTGGAATTTAAGAAACAGAAGATCATAGGGAAGGAAGGGAAAAATAAAAAATGAAATCAGAGAGGGAGACAAACCGTAAGAGACTTTTAATCATAGGAAATAAACTGAGAGTTGCTGGAGGTGAGGCAGGTAGGGGGATGGGGTAACAGAATGATGGACATTAAGAAGGGCACGTGATGCAATGAGCACTGGGTATTATATAAGACTGATGAATCACAGCCAAAAAAAATTTAATAAAATTTAAAAACAATATTAAAAACATCAAAAAAAATATTAAAAACATCAAAAAACACTACAAAGTCCAAAGAGGGACAAAACAGTTGCTACCCATATAACCATCAAAGGACTAACAACCAAATTTTATTAATAGTTCCTAAAAAAAGAAAAAGAAAAAGAAAAATTGAGGGGCACCTGGGTGACTCAATAGGAAGAGCATGTGACTTTTGATCCAGAGGATCATTAGTACGAGCCCCACAATAAATATAGAGATTACTAAAAAATAAACTTAGAAGAAGAATGAAGATAGATAGGGAATCACAAAATTAATTTTAGGAAACTTTACATCCCTCCAAAAATGCTTTACAAGTAACAAATGATAAGTCTCACAAATATAATGTTGAGTGAAGAAGCAAATCATGAAGAATATATATATAGTTAGGTTTCATCTACATATGGCCCCAAAACACGAAAACAAGTAAGATGTTTAGTGATACATATAACCATGATTATCACCAAAATCATGGGTGGTAATTTGTCTCCTGAAGAGAAGAGGGCTGTGATTAGGAAAAGGCACATGGGGGCCTTCTCAAGTGATGGGAATGTTCTTTTTTGGCTTGGGTGATGTTTACCAACATGGGTCACTTTTATAATTATTCTTTCAAGTACACATATATGTTTCATGTAGTCCTCATATGTGCTATAACTATATATAATAAAACAATATATAAAATTTTAATGACAACCATTCAAAAAGCGATTAGGTTGAGTTAATCTAATCATACAAGGGATGCCTGGGTGGCTCAGTGGTTGAGTGCCTGCCTTTGGCCCAGGGCATGATCCTGGAGTTCCAGGATCGAGTCCCACATCGGGCTCCCTGCATGGAGCCTGCTTCTCTCTGTGTGTCTCTCATGAATAAATAAATAAAATCTTAAAAAAAAATCTAATCACACAACAGCATAAACCTAAATGGTCTATTGAAACCATGTTCCCATTTGCAATTTGCTAATAAGCTAATTCATTCATTGCTAAATCTGTTTGCTTTGTCCATAAAGGTTTAACAGGGGATTGTATTATAAAAGTACCAGTTGACTAAGCATAACTCTACAAAAGGCTGAGACTGACTGCAAGAAGAGCAAATTTTTTTAAGATTTTATTTATTTATTCATGAGACACACAGAGAGAAAGGCAGAGACATAGCCAGAGGGAGAAGCAGGCTCCCCACGGGAGTGGGGGACTCGATCCCAGGACCCCCAGATCATGACCTGAGCCAAAGGTAGACACTCAGCCACTGAGCCACCCAGGTGCCTCAGAGCAAATTTTTTTTAAAATAAGAATATAAAACTTTGATCAACAATAGCGTATTACAAGCACCACAGAACACAGTTAGGATACTTTACAGGCTTCCTTACTAAATTAAAGCTCCAAATCCTAAGTAATACAGAAATGATATGTGAAGACAGAACAAAGTAATCAATATTTAATAACCATGTCACCTTGCATTTGCAGAGAACTCTGTATTTTATAAGTGCTCCAATGAATACTCTCTCATATGCACTATATTTAATTTTCAGATATGGGAAATGGGGTACCAGGATTAAAATGGAACAATAATTCCATGTCAGAACTCATCTGTGGATCCATGACATGTTATTCAGAGTCCCATTCAACAGCAAAGGATTGATCAGTATTATGGACCAATGTGTAAGAATAATATATATTTCTGCAAAAGGAAGTCTCTTTCTACATAAATAACAATTTCAATGGATTTTTTTTTTCATCTTCACAGCAACTGACATCTTTATAGATAGTCCTTTTTAACAATCTATCTGTAGTTTTGGTCTCTCTAGAAATGAACCTGCTAGACTGACAGCAGTATCAGATATTTCAATGGATATTATCCTGCCTTTTTTACCTTTACTCCACTTCTATTTCCCCAGGTACTTCTTTATTTTCTTTTTTTTTTTAAGATTTTCCCTTGCTTAATCGAAGATGTTATTTTCAACTTTAAGACTTAATTAAAGTAAAATTAGATCATAAAGCTTAACTGAACATGTAGATAAGTTTGTATTGTTGTTGTGTATTTTGTTTTGTTCTCTTTTGTTTTTATGAGCTGAGGACCAGAAAGTTGTGTCAAGGTAATCTAGTTAATTCATTAATTCTAAATACTAGAACTTACTAACTGGACCTCTTACTGACCATTAATTTTGAAGCCAGTCAAATTTGTATTTGATTCCTGACTTGGCAACTTTGTGCTACCATAAAACAGGGATAATAACACTCACTGCAAATGACTATGAGGAGGATTAAACAAGAAAATGCTTATATAAAGTTCAGCACAGTGTCTAACACACAGTAAATTATGAATAAATATTTCTTTGGAAGGTAATAACAGGATGCTGCTGATAGTGGTAATTCAAATAAAAATTGTATTATGTAACATAAATTTCACTAAGACATATAAATACTTCACACCTAAATATCTTCCTTTCAATGCAAACCCTTAATTAAAATGCAAAGTAAAACTCTAGCCATAAGCCTTGCTATTCTAATCACGGAAATGAACAGAAAAAACATGTATTAGAGAAATAGGAATCTTTGTACACTGTTGATGGGAATGTAAAATGGTGCAACTGCTATGGAAAACAGTATGGTAGTTCCTCAAAAAATTAAACATAGAATTAACATATGATCTAGCAACTCTACTTTGGGGAATATATCCAAAAGAATTGAAAGCAGAGACTTTGAACACATATTTGTACACCCATACTAATAGCATTATTCACAATAACCAAAAAGTGGAAGCAATCCAAGTGTCCTTCAACAAAATATGGCTTATACCTACAATGGAATATTATTCAGCCATAAAAAGGTAGGAAATTCTGACAAACAATACAACACGGATGAATCTTGAGGACATTATGCTAAATAAGAAAAGTCAGTTTCAACAAAATAAACACTGTTGACTCCACTTACAGGAGGTACCTAGAGTAGTCAAAATCACAGAGGCTGGGGGGAAGTGATAATACAGAGTACTACTTAATATGTATTTAATATATGTTTGCAAGTTCTGGAGATGGATGTTGGTGATGCTATCATAAGAATCTGAATGTACTTAATATTACTGACTTATACACTTAAAAATGATTAAGATGGTTAATTTTATATTGTATGTATTTTACCACAATAAAAGCAATTTTTTAAATAAAGGAAGGAGGGACGCCTGGGTGGCTCAGCAATTGAGCGTCTGCCTTTGGCTCAGGGCATGATCCTGGAGTCCTGGGATTGAGTCCCACATCAGGCTCCCTGCATGGAGTGTGCATCTCCCTCTGCCTGTGTCTCTGTCTCTCTCATGAATAAATAAGTTAAATATTAAAAAAAAAAAAAAAAAAGGAAGGAAATTCTGGGGCATCTGGGTGGATCAGTTGGTTAAATGTCTGCTTTTGGCTCAGGTTATGATCCCAGGGCCGTGGGATTAAGCTCCATATTGTGCTCTCTGCTCAGCAGGTAGCCTACTTCTCCCTTTCCCTCTGCTCCTAGCCCCACCCTGCTTGTGCTCTGTCTCTCAAATAAATAAAATCTTTAAAAAAAAAAAAAAAGGAAAGAAATTCTGATACATCCTACAAAATGGATAAATCTTTTTTTTTAAGATTTTATTTATTTTTTCATGAGAGACACAGAGAGAGAGGCAGAGATATAGGAAGAAGGAAGTGAAGCAGGCTCCATGCAAAGACCCCAATGCAGAACTCCATCTGGGGACTCCAGGATCACACCCTGAGCCAAAGGCAGATGCTCAACTCCTGAGCCACCCAGGCATCCCCCAAATGGATGAATCTTAAAGACATTAAGTGAAATAAGCCAGTCACAAAAAAACAAATACAAGATTCCATTTATATGAAAAACCTACAGTAGTGAAATTCATAAAAATGGAAAATAGATTCATGATGTCAGTGGGGAGGAATAAAAGGAGAATATCATCTCATGGGTATAGTTTTCTGTTTAGAAAGAAGAAAAGGGTTTGGAAATGAATGGTGGTGACTGCTGTACAACAATGCAGATATACTTAATGCTTCCCAACAGTATACCTAAAAATGATTAAAATGGTACATTTTTTTAAACTGTGGTAAAATACACATAAAACTTAGCATCTTATCTACTTTTTAGTATACAATCCCATTACATTAAGTATATCCACCATATTCTGCAATCACAGCACAACCCTCATTTTCAAAGAACAGGACAACTATATTGCAGCATTTCTCAAATTCTAGATTTATCTAGTTGATTCCTCACAGTATGGCTTAAATGTTTCTCCAGTCCCTTCATTTCTTATAAATTCCAGTTATATCTAAAAGTGTGATTAGAAGGACACCTGGGTGGTTCAGTCAGTTAAGTATCTGATTCCTGGTTTCAGCTCAGGTCACGATCTCAGAGTCATGAAGTTGAGCCCCGTGTTGGGCTCTATACACAGTGGGGAGTCACTAGAAATTCTCTCTCCCTCTGCCCCTCCCTGTGCTTGCTCACTTGCTCACTCTCTCAAAAATTGGTAAATCTTTAAAAAAAAAAAAAAAAAAAAAAAAAGCATGATCAAAGTCAAATTAAGTACTTTTAACAAGAACTCTTCATAGATTATTTTGTATAACTTTGTGAGTTTTGGCATAAATTTTCTCCCCTAATGTCTAATCTGCCATTAATCCCACAAGCATATTTTTCATCTCAGACATCACAGTTTCCATCTCATCAAAGTCCCATTTTGGTCTTTTTCTTTATAATTAATAAAATATATTTATTTTTAAAAATTTTATTTGAGAGTCAGAGCACAAACTGGGGGAGAGAGAAAAGGAGAAGCCCCAACTGGTCAGGCAGCCTTCATGCCTGTGCTTGGTCCATAGTTCACAGGTCTAGGCAGGGCTCATGGGGCCATATTCCTCCCCCTGCCTATGCCTGCTTTGTACCGCCTTTGCTTGGGCCAGAGTCTCTGCATTGCCTTCCTTTTTGCCTTTACCTCTTTTCTTCCCCCATCCCAGCACATGTGGAGTCTTGGCCCCCAGGCTGTGAGCTCCTCGGTGGCAGGCTCTCAATAAATGTGAAGTGCTGCTGCCCAACCCCCCCCCCCCAAAAAAAAAGCCAACACTTAACCAAATGAGCCACCTGGGTTCTCCAATAAAATTTATTTTTTTAGAGCAGTTTTAGGTTCACAGCAAAATTGAGTGGAAGGTACAAGAGTTGCCATATACCCCCTATCCCTGCACATTCACAACCTTCTCCACTACATTTTGGTCGTTTTCTTATCTTCTATGTTTCTACTTAACATAGTCAGTCTTTCTGGGGGTGCCTGGGTGGCTCAGTTGGTTAAGTGTCCAACTCTTGATTTCAGCTCAGGTTATGATCTAAGGGTTCTGAGATCCAGGCCCACATCACACCCTGTGCTGACCATGGAGCCTGCTTGAGATTCTTTCCCTCTCCCTCTGTCCCTCCCCCCACCCCCTGTTCATATGTTCTTTCTCTCTAAATAAACAAATAAATAAAATTCAATATTCTAGTTTCTTAAGCATATGAAATACAATGATAAAAACTGTTTTAATATACCTTTTATTAATTCTATCAACGGTCATTTGTTTTGGTTTTGACTGATTTTTTTTTCTTGTCATCATGTGTCATGTCTTCCTGTTCCTGTGCATGCCTAGTTCTGCTTGCCAGACAGTGAATTCGACCTTGTTGGATGTTGGATATTTTTGTATTCCTACATCTATTCTTGAGCTTAGTTCTGGGATATAATTAAGTTTCTTGGAAACAGTACCACCCTTTCAGGTCTTGCTTTAGGCTGGAGCACCTAATTTTATTCCACTACTAAGACAAGGCCCTTCTGAGTAATCTATACAATCACGTTAAGACATTTTCTCCTCTGGCTCGTAGGAAAAACATTATTTCTGCCTCTGCAAAAACAGTACTGTTCTTTATTCTTTTCAGGTGGTACTCTCCCTAGCTTCAGTAGTTTCCTCACATGGATGCACAGAGCAGTTCTCAGCTGGATACTTGAGGGGGAGACTGCAGATCCAAAGCTCTCCTTCCTTTCAGCTTTCTCATTTCTAATATTCCGCTCTGCAAACTCCAGCTGCCTTGACCTTCCCAGACTGTCTCAATTCAAGGAGATCACTGCACTCTCTGTTGGGATCCCCCCTCCCTGCTCTGTACAGCTGGTAAACTTTCCAGGCAGCAAACCAGAGCTACTACAGAGTGCACCTCATTGGTTTCCCACCTCTCAGGGATCACTTTCCTTTGCTGCACAACTTCCAAAATCTAGGAAACCACTGCTTTGTATCTTTTGTCTGCCTTTTAAACTGTTTCAGGCAGGAGGGTAAATATGGTACTGGTTATTCCTTCTTTACCAGAAATGGATATTAAAACCAATTTTTCTATCCCTTTTATTCTTAAGTCTTCGTGAATTATTTTTTTTGTGAATTATTTTTAAGCAACTCTCAGACATGCTATCATTTCACTGCTACATATTTTAATATGCCTCCAAAAATATGGACTTTTCCTTCCACACAATCAATATCACTCCTAAACAAATTTCACATTAATTCCTTGGTATGTTCTAATACCCAGACTCTATTCCAATTTCTCCAACTTCCTCAAAAAGTTGTTTTAAATATCTGATTGTTCAAAAAAAAGAATCTGATTGTTCAAAATTCTCTTTAATGCTAGCATTTAATGATAAATACTCTGTGAGGAGACGCTAAATGCCTAATATCTGTTACCTTAATCTTCTATAACTCTTGCAATAAGTATCATTATTACTATTTCACTAAGAACACCACAGCTCAATGCTTTTAAGGAATCTGCCTAAGGTTTCAGACAATACATGACAGAGGAAAGTTTCTCTGATGCAAAGCTATGCTCTTAACCATTATGATTTACTGCTATCTCAGGAACTATTAGCATAGAAAATCAGATGTTATCAATGCTGAAGTTAATCAAACTCTCAAACTACTTAATTTAAATGCTATCACACAGATCAAAGACCTGAAATAATGAGCAATGCTGATTTGAAGTGTATTATATATTAAAATCCACTTGAAAAAATAAATAAAATCCACTTGATAATGTTTAAGAAAACTTTCAAATCTAAAAGCAAGTTTAATTTGACAAAGAATATGACTGAAACGAAAACTATCATCTAAAACTAAAGAATGTAGGTTCAAGTGTATAATGTTCTACAATAGCTCTGTCAAAAGAATGTATTGCAATGATAGAAATGTTTTATATCAACTATTCAACACAGTAAGCACTAGCCACATGTGGTTATTAAGCAGCTGAAATGGGTCTACTGAAATTGATAAATTGAGCTTTAATTTGAACCTTAATTAGCATAAATCTAAATTGTAATTAACAATTCATCTGGCTGTCTCTACCACTAGATTGTGAGCTCCTTAACGAATGGAATATTTTTCCTCTCCCCCCACCACCCCGGTGCCTTGGTATATATTAGACAGATAAAATATGGTTATTGTTGTGTGGTAGAATGTGTGGATGGAATTTACTAGGTGTGTCCAAGTAAGTTTTCTAAATGCAAAAAAATAAAAAATAAAAAAATAAAAAGTTTTCTAAATGCATCAGACTGATACAGGTTATAGTGTGTAGACTTTATCTACTGGATTGATTCTATTCTGATTTTTTCTTGAGATTTTATTTATTGATGAGAGACACAGAGAGAGAGAGGCAGAGACACAGGCAGAGGGAGAAGGAGGCTCCCTGTAAGGCCTGATGCGAGACTCAATCCCAGGACCCTGGGATCACAACCTGAGCCAAATCAAAGGCAGACGTTCAACCATTGAGCCACCCACATACCCCATTCTGATTTTTAAAGCAGATGAACTATCTTACTCATATATTCACCAAATATGCTCTGAGCTTGTAGAGACTACAGGCACTCTGTTGCATGTTCAGGATACTATGATGAATAGACTTGTTTCTGGCATCAAGAATCACTCCATCTCATAGAAAATACATACAACTGTTCCACAAAATAAGAGTATTTTCAAAAGGTAAAAATTATTATTATGGGAACCACCAAAAAAAAATAACCACTTGAGGGTAAAGTCTTGCAAACTGAAAAAACAATGCAATCTCATTCAAAGATGAACAGCAGCTCACCAGTTAAAAGATGGCAGGATAATGGTGAGGCATTCCGAACACAACAACAACAACAAAAGTATGGCTTGTTAGGGGGATCAAAAAGTAGTTTACTATGACTAGAACATAGGGGAAGGCATAGGAAGGAAAGGTAGAGTCATAAGAGCTAAACTCGGAAGATATACAGATGGTGACTTAGGATGTCTCAACATTACGATGGTGTGAAAGTAATATGCATTCAGTAGAAATTGTACTTCTAATTTTTTAATTTTGACCTTTTCCTAGGCTAATGATACATGGTACAATAGTTTTTCCTAAGCTGGGCAGCAGCAGCAGCAAGCCACGGGTCCCAGATGTGATCAAGAGGATAAACCACCAACACACAACCATTTTGTTTTCTTTCAGTATTAAGTTACCTAAGATATTCAACACTTTATTATAAAGCAGGCTTTGTGTTAGATGATTTTGCCCACTGTAGGCTAAAGTAAGTGTTCTAAGGGACATCTGGGTGGCCCAGTGGTTGAGCGTCTGCCTCCGGCTCAGGGCATGATCCTGGGGTCTTGGGATCAAGTCCTGCATTGGGCTCCCCGCAAGGAGTCTGCTTCTCCCTTTGCCTATGTCTCTGCCTCTCTCTCTCTCTCTGATAAATTTAAAAAAAAATAAATTAAAAAAAAAATAAAATCTAAAGTCTGTGTTCTGAGCATGTTTAGTGTAGGCTAGGCTAAGCTATGACGTTCAATAGGTTAGGTGTATTAAATGCATTTTTCACTTGTGGTATTTTCGACTTAAAATGGCTTTATTGGAACATATCACCATTATTATAAGCCAAGAAAGATCTGTGTTAAAGGTGAATTCTGGGACACCTGAGTGGCTCAGCAGTTGTGCATTGCCTTTGGCTCAGGACATGATCCCAGTCTGGGGATCGAGTCCCGCATCGGGCTCCCTGTGAGGAGCCTGATTCTCTCTCTGCCTATGTCTCTGCCTCTCTCTGTCTCTCATGAATAAATAAATAAAATCTTAAAAAAAAAAAAAAAGCTGAATTCTAATGCTGTGTTATGTTATAGAATGCTTACTTAATCCTAATAGAGTAAATGAAGTACCAATATTTATTTTTTTAAAGGAAAAAAAACAGCCTGCAGATTTAGTCCCATTACTCCATGAACAAACTTTAAAAAGAAAAAACAAGATTATAAGTAGTGTTTATAATAGATACCAAGTAACTGTCCAACTCTGAACAAGCAAGGTATTAGGATAGGCACTTTAAATTTTAAATGAACATTAAATCACGTTGAATAGAAACGTAAACATTTGTATACCTGAGATGAATTATGGAAATATACTTCTCCAAGATTACACTAAAGTTTCAATTTTCTCATAGTCAGTAAAACTCACCTTGAACTTATTAGTTAGCCTAGGATATGTTTACAATTTGCAAAACTGATTAGTTTAGGGGAAAAAAGATTAATCCATTTCTAGGTATTTATTTTCTCATAAATAGGCCTAAAACACCTCTTCTCTCAATATGGCAATATTTAACTTCCCAATGCCAGGTCATAAATTATATTTCATGTCAATCACTTCTTACAGTTACTCAATTCCATGTTGCCTTTTTTGGTTTTTCAAGTAACATTCTAAACTGTCATCTCTTCTGCCTGCAGGTGTCCAACATAACATGTTCTTACAGCATTGCTTCACAGGAGTATCATCCTGAGCTCATTCTTAAAAATAAAAACAAATCCATTTTTATTATTTCTGCCCACTACCACAAGTCACCATAAATTCTGATCTGAACACTCAAGATGCTCAACACCTAGCTCTCCTGGTATAGTCAAGGAATGTGAGATCTTCTACTTAATATTAAACTTTGCTGAGCTCAGAGTTTGTGCAAAATTCTCTCAATACATTCCTTCAGGCTAACAGTTACATACCAAGATTAGGCAATCTTTAAATACTTGGGCAGTCCACCAATAATTATGTAGTTTACACAAAGTTTTCTAGTTTATTACTATATGTGCAACACGGAATTAAAAATCTGCTAAAATTGTGGCTTAGCTGATTGAGGGTCTGACTCTTGATCTCAGCTCAGTTGTTGGATTTCAGGGTTCTGAGTTCAAGCCCCACACTAAGCGTGGAGCCTACTTAAAACATACACACACACACACACACACACACTCCTGCTAAAATAAAGACAAAACTGAAGAAAGAACAATCTTATTCCTTAGCACCTGTATATACATTTAAACTACTGGTGCTAAACATTCTGAAATTGAGGAGATAAAAATCTTTGTAAACAATATTTCTTGTTATTGTCATTATTAACAATTACATTTAATGAGAATCTACTATACCCTAGGTACTTGGCATACATTAAGTTACTCCTCACAAGACCCCCATAAGTATTATTATTTCTATTTTGCAAATGGAATAAACTCAAATTCAGAGAGATTAAATAGCTTGCTCAATATCAAGACGTGACAGAGTTGGGTTTCAGAATATAAATCTCGTGAAGTCTGTGACACCAGTATTAGCGATTAAGCTCAAACGTCCATTGAACTGCTAACATTTCTTTTAAACAAAATCAAGACAGTGGAGTAAACAGTGTTACTTCAATTATATTTTCTCTTAAAATATAATATAATCCATAAAGATACAAAAGCAGACCTTAACGTTGACTATAGTTTTAAAGTTAATACCCAGTGACAACAATTTGTGACAATTGTAGTGATTTATTTTTCAATGCTCAAAATGAAGTTCTATACTAACAGATTTTTAAACACATATTAAAAGAAGCAAGCTTTCAACCATATAGATTACATATACTTAAACACTCAATATTTTTGTTACTATTTATAAACTGCAATTTGTTAACTTTACTCACAGTAATAAAAATACTTATCAATAAACGATTTTAACAAATGGGATAAACACACAATATATTTAAAGTTAGAAAAGCTGAATACTCCAGAGCACAGGTACTAATCATATAACAACACAGGTACAAATATATGCTACTTGAAGAGTTTAAATTTCAAATTCCATTAGTTAATAAAGTAGACATTTTAAAAAATAACACTGAAACTGTAAAATACAATTAACTTACACTGGGAAAGGAAAGCAAGTTCTCTCAAAAAAAAAAAAATGCGTGTGTGTGTGTATGTATATATATATACATGTAAAATTACTTCAGTGAACTATGTTGTTTTTGCCTGTCCAGAAACCCTTCTCTCCCCTCCAGAAAATGACACCTCAATTTTTCCAGAGGAACCATACTTTTGTTGCTTTTTTTTTTTTTTTTTTTTTTTTAAATAAACTCTGCACCCAACATGGGGCTCAAACTCACAACCACAAGAGGGGGATGCTCTACCAACTGAGCCGGCCAGGCACCCCAATGTTGCTTACTCTGAATTTACGTGGTTTAAAACTGTATGCCCCCCAAATCCCACTCCATGGTGAGAACAAAATCCAATCCTGACTACACAAAGCATTCCCATCACTCTGGCCACAGACACTGCCTCCAGGATGAGCAATGACATAAGTCAGGTTAATAAAATTCCCATACAGTAGTTTGTTGGAGTTATAAAGGGAAGTTCTCTTTCTTTTGGAGTTTCTAAGGCTGTAGGATGTAAGTCTGGTGCTATTAGTACCATCTTTCCCAGAGTGTTTTACTTCAGGCTCTACTTTTCCACACTGATTCCCAAATAGCAACGGAAACTAGTGGTTACCTGCTGGCATGGGAAAAGATAAATTAGGATTTCAACTTTCAATGTTATATTTTCCATGTTTCCATTTTTCAAAAACATACACTTTTATAATGAGAAATATAAAACATTTAAGAATACTGCCCCTGTGTTTTCTTCTCAAATATGCTCAGATACCAATATTTAACATCTTAAAAACATTAATAGTTTTCTCATAATTTACAAAGTATATAGAAAATCTATTTTAAAGGAATCAACTTTTCCACTTGACAAAAAACCAAGTTATTTTTGGGTTTTTTTTTTTTTGAGGGGGGTGAGTAAAACTTTTTAAAAAAAATAGGTTCTCTCAATAAAAATTGGTTCTCTTTTTAAAAGTAGTATATTAGACAACTCTATATGGAAAAAATTGGTTAACATCCAGCAAGTGTTACAGCCACTATAAAAAATCACTCACGGGGATCCCTGGGTGGCTCAGTGGTTTGGCACCTCCCTTTGGCCCAAGGGTGTGATCCTGGAGTCCCAGGATCGAGTCCTGCATTGGGCTCCCTGCATGGAGCCTGCTTCTCCCTCTGCCTGTGTTGTGTCTCTGCCCCTCTCTCTCTCTGTCTCTCATGAATAAAATCTTAAAAAAAAAAAAAAAAAAAAAATCACTCACTAGGGACACCTGGGTGGCTCAGTGGCTGAGCATCTGCCTTTGGCTCAGGGTGTGATCCTGTTGTCCCAGGATGGAGTCCTGCATCAGGCTCTCCACAGGAAACCTGCTTCTCCCTCTGCCTAGGTCTCTGCCTCTCTTTGTGTGTCTCTTATGAGTAAACACAATCTTAAAAAAAAAAAAAAAATCACTCACTAAAACTAAAGATTAAAAGTGACCAAATTAGGGGGTGCCTGGGTGGCTCAGTAGATTAAGCTTCTGACTCAGGTCTCAGCTCAGGTCTTGATCTCAGGGTCGTGAGTTCAAGCTCCGAGTTGGGCTCCATGCTGGATGGGGAGCCTACTTAAAAAAAAAAAAGTGACCAAATTAGGTTTAATAACATTTAGTCCTATAATCCTAAATAATATAAGACCTGAAGGGTCAGTTAAATCTTTCAGTTATAGTGTACGTAATATTGCATTGTGGGAGAAGTTATATACCATTGTTTATTCTTAAATATAGGAAAATCAGTCTCTGGGGATGTAAAAAGTCTACTGAATACAGTAATTATAAAGGAAGAGAGCAATACACGCTTTTGTTCTGTTGCTTTTGTTAGCTTCTATCATTCTTTCCCTTTCTTCCCAAGCACAGAACCCACTCCTGAATCTTCACTTTCTGTTAGTATTACTCTGTTTTATAATCCTCAGTAAAGACACTTGGAAGGCTTCATTGACACTTTCTTGGCATAATTGATGGCCAGGGTGACGTTATTTTTTTCTTCAAACTTTTATTTAAACTCTAGTTCACATACACTGCAATACTGGTTTCAGGAGTAGAACTCCGTGATTCATCACTTATATACAACACCCAGCGCTCTTCATAACAAGTGCCCTCCCTAATACCCATCCCTAACTAGCCCATCCCCCACCCACCTCCTTCCAGCAACCCTGTTCTCTTATCTTTCAGAGTCAGAGTGATGTTCCTAAAGTGGAAGAAATAATCACCTATCAAGAGCGACGATACAGAGCAGCTGGAGGCCAGAGCCATCCTCTCACGAACTAATGGCAGGTTCTAAAAAGTTTGTTAAGATAAGGTGATACTCAACAAGCTCATTAACTTGTCCAACACCAGAAAGACAGCATGTAGGTCATCCTGGACAACACCTCTGCCTCAAGATGTGGACGTTTTATTAACTAGTCAGATGGATTAACTTAATTCTAAACCTTAACTCTCCCACGTCTGTCAACCCCAACTTTGTCTGCAAAAAAACTCCTTTCTTCCGCTAGGTCGCAAGCACACATGACCCGAGGGATGCTTCAACATAAAGGTGTATCCAAACCACCCAAAACACTGAAATAAAAACACTGATAAAAGTAACCAAGACAACGGGTCTTTTCCGGGTACCGCGAGGGGAGTATTTTACTGTATTCCCTTAGCCACAGATTGGTTATTCTGTTTACATTTAAAAAGACCTACAATAGTTTTCCGGCGATTGAAAGGAAAAGCAAGCCCAAGACTGCAGGGACAGCAGGTTAAGGCACAGCCTGTTTTGGACTCTTCTCTCAACAGGCACAGGGGCAGTAACGCCCTCGGGGGGGCCGGCGTGGGGCGCGGGAGGGCCAGAGCCGGAAGGCGCCCGGAAACATAAAGACTTAGCAGTCCCAGCCGGCTGCGCTCGGTTCTGCTCCTTCGGGTCCCCGCTGATCTTCTACTTTTTTTTTTTTTTTTTTTTTTTAAATGCTTACTATTCCCACCAACAAGAGACCTGAGTGTAAACTCCATCACCCACTTCCATCCGCGTCCACCGGTCAAGCCCGCCTGCCGCCGGGGAGAGAGAACGCCGGCGCCCGAGTGACCCCGGCGGCTGCGAACTCGGTCCTGGGACCGAGATCTCCCGGGACAGCGAAAAGGGACGCGGTTAGCTGACGGGAAGCACGGGAAAAGGGGGCACGGGAAGCAGACGCCACTACGCGCTCCTCGCAGGCCCCTGAGCCGAGAGCGTGAGGGAAGACAGCGCTGCCGCCAGACCCGAAGTCGCCGCATCCCAGAGCCCACAAACGGCCGGCCCGGAAGGTCGGATCCCTCAGGCGGTTTCGCCCTGCCTTTCCTCTCGACTTCCCTAAATGGCTGTCCCTTCACACCCTTCAGAGTCCAGGACTCACCTGTACGCACCCGGGCTGCAGACGCTCTGGGGTCAAAGCCGCCCACCTCTACCGACCATAGAGACGAAACACCAGCGGAGAGAAACCTCCACCTCCACCGCCCCCTCTCACGTGACTCTCCTAGTCGCTGCGACTGTTGGGATAGTGGCGAGATACGTGTGGGGCGGGGCTCGGAGAATCCGCCCCGCCCCCGGCCTCGGGCCCCGCCCCCGGCCTCGGGCCCCGCCCCTGCCTCGGCCCACGCCCCGGCCTCGGGCCCCGCCCCGGCCTCGGGCCCCGCCCCCTCGGCTTTAGGCCCCGCCCCGGCCTCGGGCCCCGCCCCCGACTTCAGGCCCCGCCTCCTCCTCGGACACCGCCCCCGGCCTCAGGCCCCGCCCCCGCCTCGGGCCCCGCCTCCTCGGTGTTAAGGCGGGAAAGCGCGAGGGCTCGCAGAAACTCTGCCTTTCCCTCTAGCACCCAGTTCCCAACACACACAGAGCGTACCCACCAAGTGTCCGTTAAATTGAATTTTTTGTGCCTGCTGCCACGTCGCTGGTACTCATTTACGTGTTGACTAAGTACAAGGGAGACAGTGAAAAGAAAACTGGACCGCAGTAGCTTGAGAATTGTTCCTTTCGAACTGTATCTAGGTTTAGACTTCTAGTAAAATGTCCCCATCTGTGACCTTGAAGCTTCTTTGAATTTAGGAACCTCACCACTTCCTCTACTCTGTGGGTTTTCCAGCTGTTCTCTTTAGTAGTAACACCGTGGGAGAGTTTAGCCGCTAAGCTGCTAAGAATGTGTTTTTCTCCGAAGATGTTGCTGTCTTATTTGGGGATGGAAAAGGATCGTCTCTCCTGCTATGAAAATAGAATACAAATGCTTTGATTATGATACCAGAGGATTTTTCAAATAAAAAATTCCTCTTCAAGGGTTTCCCTGGCAGAGCTGTGAAAAAAAAGGCCACAACCATGGAAACAAAAGGCGTCGGACTGGGGTCAAATCACCGGGTTAAATTGTGAAGGAGCAACTATTTTCTCCCTTTCTTTTCAGATGACACCCTTTCCCCACTAACCTAAGAAAAATCATTGTGGGGATCCCTGGGTGGCGCAATAGCTTAGCGCCTGCCTTCAGCCCAGGGTGTGATCCTGGAGTCCTGGGATCGAGTCCCAGGACAGGCTCCCTGCATGGAGCCTGCTTCTCCCTCTGCCTGTGTCTCTGCCTGTGTGTGTGTGTGTGTGTGTGTGTGTGTGTGTGTCTCATGAATAAATAAATGAAATCTTTAAAAAAAAAAAAAAAAGAAAGAAAAGAAAAAGAAAAATCATTGTGATCCTGACACTGTGCTAGCACTTTACAGACAACCCAATGTTTATTTACAACTACCCAGTTGGTCCGAGGGTTGTGGGTTATTGTTAAGCTATTTACAACTACCCGGTGAGATGGATAAATTTGTATTCAATGGCAGGTGGAGAAGTGGGCTAGGACTCTAGGTAATGCAGTCAGTTCTGCTAAGGGAACTAAGTCCTCATCTGAGCACACCAAGGTCTGGACTCTGAAGCAGCATTCTGTTGTCCCCAGATCTACCTGCCACAGTGGTTAAGATGCTTCTCAACTATCAAAATAACCTTCCCATGCATTGAGAGTCTATTCACTGTGAAGTGAAAACTCTGATCAAGAAATCCTTCCCCATTTCTTAGCAGGCACTCATCATGGTATCCTTCCCAGGCAGCATGTCAATGAACTTTCATAATGGACATTTCAAGTTCTGTTATTTACAGATTCTGTTAGATTACAATGGAACAACTTGGGGGTCCCATAGAACCTTAAGTAGAAGCTAAGTCAACCATTTCTCAGAACTAGGAAAAAAGGAAGTTTAATCACCATTACATAAATGTTGAACAAAAATCCATTAATAAGAGTTGGTGTAATTTAATCTAATTTTGGGCAATATTTGTCTATGTAAAACTAAATAATGTGCAAAAACATAAATCACTGGCTCTCCAGCTTGTTGGTCTTTTTAGACCCCTTTACTTTCCTAAGAATTATTGAGGATTCCAAGCAACTTTTGGTTATGTGTACTATACCTATAAATACTTAACATGTTAGAAATTAAAACTTAACATATTAGGAATTAGAATTAATGGGCATTAAAAAATAACAAGCCCATTATATGCTGATATAAATAACATTTTTAGGATAACTATATTTTCAAAAAACGTAGAAGAGCAGTATGATTTTATATTCTTGCAAATTTTTTTAATGTCCAAGTTATAGAAGACAACTAATTTTTGTATCTTTTCTTCATCAATCTGTTTCTTTTTTTTTTTTTTTTTTAAAGATTTTATTTGCTTATTCTTGAGAGACAGAGACAGGCAGAGACAGAGGCATAGCCTGATGCGGGACTCCATCCCAGGACCCCAGGATCATAACCTGAGCCAAAAGCAGATGCTGAACCACTGAACCACCAAAGTGTCCCTTCATTAATCTGTGTTGATACACATATCGTGTAGCCTCTGGAAGACTCCACTGTACACTCAGAGAATGAGAGTAATAAAGACAAATAACAGCTTATTACTAGGGAAAAAGTCTTGACTTTATGGATCACCAGAAAGAGTTTCAGGAACCTCAGGACTCCTTGGACCACGCTTTGAGAGCTGCTGTTTTATACCATAGACATATCAACTACTATTTTCTTTTTGTCTAGTCGTTGGCAATAAATAAAACATGTAGTAGAAAGAGGAACAAGACAGAAAATTTATAGACTAGATGAATCATAAATGTGGACATTCTTAATTTTTCAAAAGCATAGAGTAAGTTAGAATTCAGGGTTATAACTGAAAACAATTACTTCTGCATTAACAATCAGACCACCAATCCAATACTCTTTCAGACTGCTGCGCAAAGTAGCTCCTCTCGCATGAATGTAGAATATCCCTCACGTGAGTTTGTATTCCATGCACAAACTAGATATTAAGATTCCAATAAAATTTGAAGTCAAAATTCTTGTTCTAAGCATATATCAAATGCCCATTATATGCAAGGCTCATAATAGGTGCTGGGCTTATAAAAATTTATAAGCACAGTTCCTGCCCTTGGGCAGCTTGTTTGTATAATGAGACTTACGTCCTGGAATAAATATATATTTTGTCATATCCAATAATTCCCAAATCAGTTTAATGATCAAAGTCTCAGAATTATCTTGGGAGATTTTTAAAATATAGATTCTTGGATCATGAGATATACAGTTTAAGTAGAACAGGGTGGGGCTCAGGAATTTCAATTTTTAAAAAGTGACCCAGGTGATTCCCATACAATGAGAAATACCTGCAACAAGCAAATGAATTTGACCTTTGTTCCTGGTACCTTAACACCTAAAACATGATAACTTTATTTCATCTTCAATATTTCAATAGTATGTATTGTTGAAAGATCTGTGTTATCAAGAGACAGAATACATACTCAATTTCATTCAGTTAAAATCGAAATTGATGTACTTATTTCAAGCATTTTATAGTTCATTTGCCTTTATCATATAAAAATGGTAATATGACATGTTACCACAGAAGTTTTCAACATATCTCACCACTATTAAAAAGCAAAACATCTTTGCAACAAGCATCTGACTGCAGAAAGTGTTATTTTATACAGTTTGGATTCAATTTATTTAAAATGAATTCAATGAGACATCCCATGTTTCATTACACTTATCTTCAGGGTTCCACAGATTATGTTACAGTATTTCAAAACTTTTGCAGTCTTCCATCACAAATTTACTTTGATGATACATTATATTCCAAAAGCTATCTGGAGACTTATGATCCATAGTTACTGTCACAGTATGTGTTCTTTGCTAATAGTTATAGACAGAATTAATTAAATTCAAGTAAATAAGAAAAATCCAAAAAAACAAGCTGAAGTTTTTTTTTCTTACCACAAAGGGAAAAAAGGAAATATCTAAATCAGCCATAAATGTGATGATTTGTAAAAATCAATATGTAGTCCTTTTGATTTTTTTTATTGAAACTAACTTCAAAAAAATAAAATAAAATAAAATAAATAAAATAAAATAAAATCTAACTTCAAAATTCAAGGTTCCCTGCCCAGATCTTGATTTCTAAAACCTGTCCCCATGAAAAGAAACCAGGGGTTCTTAACGAAACAGCTGATTTGGGGGCAAGGGCAGGAAGTCTAAGAAATAAGGAATCCAGGGATGCTTGGGTGGCTCAGCAGTTGAGCATCTGCCTTCGGCTCAGGGAAGGATTCCGGAGTCCCAAGATTGAGTCCTGCATCAGGCTCCCCACAGGAAGCCTGCTTCTCCCTCTGCCTGTGTCTCTGCCTCTCTCTCTGTACTTCTCATGAATTAATAAATAAAATCTTTAAGAAAAAAGAAGAAGAAGAAAAAATAAGGAATCCAGAAATAAGGAATGTTCAGAAAATAAAATAAGGGCATGTCAACAAGATTCGGCTTAAAGAGCCTCTCCTTGGCCAAATCTGGATAACTCAAGTATCAAAATAAGAACGATAATGAATTATGATCCATAGAATAAAATATAAATTCATGAGTCTATACTAATCAGAGAGAAGTGAGGAAAGAGGAAAGATGTTCTTAAAAAGAGAATGTCATGATAAATACAGAAAGATTGTGGAGTTGGGAAATTGCCACTTCGCTACCATCAGAAGCAATTTAGATAAACATCACCAATGGATTCAAAAGCCAGGGGGAAAGCTTGATGAGAAGCAGCATATGTTTATGTTTTCAGAGTATCTCCTCACACATTGTGTATTCGTTGGGAGGAAAAAATAGTAACTATACAGTGGAGAAACTACGTGACACTTTCATCAGTAATCATGTGCCTCCTAATGTGATACCATGAGAAGGACATATCACTTGAATCTAATCCTTGTTGAGGAAACATCAACCAAACCTATACTAGGAACATTCTATGAAATAACCAGCATGGGGTGCCTGGGTGGCTCAGTGGTTGAGTATCTGCCTTTGGCTCAGGGCATGATCCCAGCGTACTTGGACAGAGTCCTGCATCCGGCTCCCTGTGGGGAGCCTGCTTCTCCCTCTGCCTATGTCTCTGCTTCTCTGCTTCTCTGCATCTCTCATGAATGAATAAATAAAAATCTTAAAAGAAAAAAAAAAGAACCATCCTGAAAGAAAAAAAAAGACTGAGGAACTACCTGTGTCATACTCAAAGGGAATAAAGACGTGACTACTGAAATTAATACATGATCCTAAACTAGAACTTGTACCAGTTGCAGGGTAATCCTAGAAAAGATTTATTGGAACAATTGACAAAATTGGAATATGGATCATAGATTAAAGTAGCTTCCATATTTGGTAACTGTGATAATTATATAAAAGAGTATCCTTTTTCTTAGTAAATATAAACTAATCTATGAAGAGTTAAAGGGTCATGATATATGCAATCTATTCTCAAATGGTTTGAAAAAAATAAAGCCAAATATCTAGAAAGAAAATGATAAAACAAATGCAGCAAAATGTTAAAATTTGGTGATTTTGAATTCCAGTATTCAGGAATTCTTCTTCCTATTCCTACAACTTTTCTGTATGTTTAAATATATTTTTAAGATTTTAGTTAGTTAGTTAGTTAGTTAGTTAGTTAGTTAGTTTCTAAAAAGAGAGTGCCCATGATAAATACAAAGAGGAGAATGTGCAGAGGGAGAGGGAGAGAATCTCCAGCCGACTCCACACTGAGCACAGAGCCTTACACAGAGCTCAAACCCAGGATCCTGAGATCATGACCTGAGTTGAAACCATGAGTTGGACATTTAACTGAGTCACCCAGACCCCACATTTTTAAATTACTATTTTTTTAAGATTTTATTTATTTATTCATGAGAGACACACAGAGAGAGGCAGAGACATAGGCAGAGGGAGAAGCAGGATCCCTGCAGGGAGCCTGATGCAGGACTCGATCCCAGGACCCCAGGATCACGACCTGAGCCAAAGGCAGACAGTCAACCACTGAGCCACCTACGTGCCCCTGTTTAAATTATTTTCAAAAAGAAAACAGTAAAGCGTTCTCCAATATCTTTCTTTCTTAAACTTCACTCCAAAATTGACGAGAACATTCATCATGAAAATTTTCAGTTTTTAGTCCTTTTATTTCAACTAACATTAGAGTCAAGTGATAGTTACACTTTATAACTTTAGTTGATTATATATAATCAACAAGAAGAAAAGCAGTTGAATTTATAAAAGGCCAAAAAATTTCCTAATCCCAGTTGTAGGAACTTCTTATATTTGCAATGGAAATTTTATTCTAGATGTTTTTAAGAAATGGACTAATTCAACCAATTAGTTGAATCAAGGTTAAACAAGCAAGACAAAGCAAAGGTAATAACTTGTTTCCTTTTCCTCAAATTATTAGTTTTTCAACCTCCTATAAACATCATCTAAAGTTTCTTCTAAAATATTTGGTAAGCCAGGGTTTTTTCCCCTATATTTTTAGTTTTAGTTTGTCTCATAATTTTTACAAATTATTTTTTAAATACAAAGATATACATTCCCTTAAATTCAAACAATTGAGAGTTAACTATTATTACATTTTTTATTCCTTCTGGACTCTTTTCCATGCTTATATCAATGTATATATCTGTATATGTAGACAGTTTTTTCTAAAATGGAAATCATTTTGTACAATTTATTCCTTTATTTCTTATGTAGCAACAGGTCTTTTTAAATTTAATTTTTCTCAAAGCTGTGCATATGCAGTTTTCTATATGTAGTTTTAAGTCAAATAATTCAACTAGTGAAATTTTTTCTAATCATTGTGTAACCCATTCACATGGTTTAAAATTCAAAAAGTACAGGGATGTCTGGGTGGCTCAGTAGTTGAGCGTCTGCCTTCAGCTCAGGGCATGATCCTAGGGTACTGGGATTGAGTGCCACATCAGCTCCCTGCAGAGAGCCTGCTTCTCCCTCTGCCTATGTCTCTGCCTCTTTCTGTGTGTCTCTCATGAATAAATAAATAAAATCTTTTTTAAAAAATCTTGAAATTCAAAAAGTACTAAGGTGTACACTATGAAAAATCTTCCTTCCACCTCTGTCCCTGAGTCACCCAAATCTCCTTGTAGGCAACAAATGCCATTTGTTTTTATGCATCGTTCTTGCATGTACAAACACACATACTTTTTTTTTTTTAATTTTTATTTATTTATGATAGGCACACAGTGAGAGAGAGAGAGGCAGAGACACAGGCAGAGGGAGAAGCAGGCTCCATGCACTGGGAGCCTGACGTGGGATTTGATCCTGGGTCTCCAGGATCGCGCCCTGGGCCAAAGGCAGGCGCTAAACCGCTGCGCCACCCAGGGATCCCCACACATACTTTTTAAAGATCCTTTTGCATCATTATATAAAGAGCTTCTTCAGTTTTTTACATAGCTGTGTGGTATTCCACAGTATAGATATGCCTCTATTTAATCAGTTACCTGAATTATTTAATCAGATATTCAGAGTGTGTTCACTTTTTGCTCTTCCAAATAATCTGCTGTGAATAACTTTTAATATATATTATTTGACTGTGTGTGAGTAATTTGTGGAATAAATTCCTAGAAATGGAGGTGTGGGTCGAAAATTTCACAAGTTAGGTTTTCTGGAAAGCAGACTTTGGGACAGAAATTTAGAATTAAGGATTTTTATTAGGGAGTAACCTTGGTTTTGACAGCTGTGGAAGGAAGAAGGGCGGATGAGATCAGACAATAGTTCAGCTTTGAGCCACCTGATGCAGCTTCAGCCACACCATAGGGAAGCTGTGGAGTGATGACCTATCAGAATCAGCCTGCATTGGTTGTAAATGGCATGGCCTTTATACACCTCCTCCATCAGACACAGGATGTGAGCTGCCCCTTAAAAGCGTGACATCGGGTGAGGCAACTCTTTGCAGCTAAGGCAAAAACTTGAAGGGGCTGATAGTTGAAGATTGTCTGCTGCAGAACTTCCAGCAGCTGGAACAAACAAGAACTTCCCTGAAGGAGGATACCTGGGTATCCCACCTCCATGTCCAACCCAAAAGGGTATCTACGTTTTGTGACTCTGATAGCTTTTGCCAAATTGCCATACCAATTTATACATCCCTCAAGAATGTTTGAGAATCCCTATTTACCCATATTCTCCCCAACAGAGTGTTAATCAAACTTCTGGATCTTTACCAATCTAAGTAGATGAAAAGTGATACCTCAGTGTAGTTTTAATTTTCCTTTCTTTTATTTGAGGGAAGATTAGCTTCTTTTTATAAGTTTAAGACCAAGTTATCATTCTTTAAATTGTCTGTTGTTGGGCAGCCCTGGTGGTGTAGCGGTTTAGCGCCACCTTCAGCCCAGGGCCTGATCCTGGAGACCCGGGGATCGAGTCCCGCATCGGGCTCCCTGCATGGAGCCTGCTTCTCCCTTTGCCTGTGTCTCTGCATCGCTCTCTCTCTCTCATGAATAAATAAATAAAATATTTAAAAATAAATAAATAAATAAATTGTCTGTTGTTATCCTTTGCATATTTTCCTATTGAGTTGACTTTTTTTTTAAGTGATATGTAGGGACTCATTGTTAGGAAACTAGCCATACTCTCACTACATATCTTTCCAATATAACCATATGGTAAAAATTGGTTAAATTAACATTTTGGGTTTAGGTGACTATGACTACGGAAACATTGTTCACAACTGAGTCATGAGGACTACTATAATTACCTTCCTTTCTTAAACCATTGCTGTTTTTCCTAGAGTTAATAGTTGGCTCGTTTCTTACCTTTGCTTAGTTTTTTATACGACTACCACTAATCCTTCTTTCAGCCTTTCAACAGATGGACCACTGTAGTTTGTGCTACCATCTCTTGCCTGAATTACTAGAATAATTGCCTCCTTAGGAAATTCATTTGCCTCATTATTATCTCCCTGTTTCCACCCTCATCTGCAGTCTTTTCTCACACAGGTAGCCAGAGGGATCCATTTAAAACATAAGCCATTCCACTCCTACAGTGGATCTCCATTTCCCTGGAAGAAACATGAGTTATTACAGTGATCTACAAGACACTACATGACATATCCTTCACCCTATACCTCTCTGACTCCTTTTCCTACTTTTGCTCTGGCATCTACCCCTCTCATATTTCTTCATCCCTTCTGGCAGTTTTCTCTGCCTGGAAAGTCCTTCTGCCAGAGAGACACATGACTAATTTCCTAATTCCCTTCGGGTCATGGTTAAAATGTCACTTAATAGTGAGGTCTATCCTCACTATCCTATTTTAAATTGTAATGTACATCCTCCTCTCCCCCACCTATAGCAATTTTAATCCTCCTTACTCAGTTCTACTTTTTCTTTTTTCATAGATACTATCACCATCTAACATAGAATTTATTTATTAAGTTTATTATCTTACTCCCTGTGCTACAATGAAAGTCCAATGAGAGGAGGGTTTATGGCTCATGGTGGTAACTAAATAAATATTTATTGTGAATGAATATATTTTCTCTTAATATGTTCAAAATCATCAGAATAGCCATCATTTCTAATTTTTGTGCTTCTTGGAACCACTCCATTCCCCATTACTATCTTTTGTTTTCTTGTCTTCCTGTATAGCTGCCAACTATGAATGTGCCTTCATTTTCAATTTGGGTATTGATTTCACCTCTTTCTTATTGTAGATCCCCTAGTACCTAGACTCTTTATCTTTCTTGCTTTTCTCCCTCTTTTTATTTTTTACTTTTTCTCCCTCTTTTTAATAGTGCTTCCCTTTTCATAATTTATTCTTTTTAAGAAGGTAACCTCCTAAGAAAGTATACAAAATTTTAGGCGCTCAACTGCTGAGCCACTCAGGGGTCCAAAACTTTAGAGATTTTATATGTCTGAAATTATCTTTGGCCCAGCTGTATGCTTAGATGATAGTATTCAGGGTATAAAACTCTAGGTGAGAAATAATTTTCCAAGGTGCCTGGCTGACTCAATCAGGGGAGCTTTAGACTCTTAACCTCAGGGTTGTGAATTTAAGCCCCATGTTGGATGTAGAGATTACTTTAAAAAAATTTTTTTTTAATTTTTTAAGATTTTATTGAGAGAGAGCATGAGCAGGGGGCAGGCGCAAAAGGAGAGGGAGACAGAGAATCTCAAGCAGACTTCACACTGAGTGCAGAGCCTAATACAGGGCTCAATCTGGGATCATAACCTGAGCCAAAATCAAGAGTCAGATAATCAACTTACTAACCTACTCTTCCTTAAACCCCAGACAATCAATTTATTAACCTACCCTTCCTTACACCCTAAAAATAAAATCTTTAAAAAAAGAAAGAAAGAATTTTCCTTAAATATTTTTAAGATATTGTGCTACTGTCTTCTTGCTTCCAGTGTTGGTCTTCAGAAGTGAGATGCAATTTTAATTCTTGATCTTTTCTATTTTTCTCCTGAAAGTTCTTAGAAAAAAAAGAAAGACAGAAAGAAAGAAAGAAAGAAAGAAAGAAAGAAAGAAAGAAAGAAAGAAAGTTAGTTCTTAGAGTCTTTTGCTAAGTACAGAGCCTGATGCAGAACTTGATCCCATGACACTGAGATCAGACCTGAGCCAAAAATCAAGAGTCAGATGCTTAACCAACTGAGCCACCAAGATTCCCCTGTTGTGGGCCTTTTTAAAATTTAATTTGCTGGCCATTCAATAGATCCTTTATCAGAGGACTTTTGTCCTTTGTATCTAAGAAAACTTCTTGATTTTTTTGTTTGATAATTTCCTTTTATTTGTTTTCTCTCTTCTCTCTAGAATTTCTTCAGATGTGGTAACTTTTTTAAAAAAAAAAAACCTATCAGCAGATTGGTGTCTAAATTGTTATTTGTTAGACATAATATCCACAATAGTACAGAAAAAGAAGTGAAAGAAACATCATATTCCAGGATTTAATAACTTAAAATTCTCAATCAGAAGGCAAAATTAGTAGGCTGACGCTCTCTAAGAATAGTTGAGCTAAAGGTGTCTCTAAGGCCAAATAGGAGTCATCTCCCCTTTTAAGGATCTTCAAATTTTCTAATACCTAGAATGTGCCTGGAACATTGTGGAAAATTGGTAAATATTAATGGAATAAAATGTCTTTTGCAAGTATTTGCAGTAAAATACATTTATTGGAATAGAAAATAAACACTGCACTCACACCCCAAGCAGCATTATCTCTGGAAACTCCCTAATTTTTATCCCTTAAGACACTTAAAACTAATAGGATCTAATGTTTACATTTTTATTACATTTGCTTTCTGCTAACCTAGAGTCATAGTTCACAATCCCTGGGAGAAACATGGAACTATTTTACTGCAATACAAAAGTATCATTTTTGATATTTCAATGTTTCAGTATCATTTTGATATTTGATACTGATTGTCAACAACATAATGTACATAAAGTTTTTCATTAAGTGCTGAATATCTTCCTTTTTTAATTTAAAGATTGTATTTATTTGAGAGAGAAAGTGCAGGGAGGGGCAGAGAGAGAAGCAGACTCTTCAGTGACTGTGGTGCCCAATGCCAAGCTCAACACTGGGCGCAATCCCAGGACCCTGAGATCATGACTCCAACCAAAGTCAGAAGCTTAACCAACTGAGCCACTCAGGCACCCCTTAAGTGCTGGATATCTTCTAAGGTACAGAACTTAAAAGTAAGCCAAAAAAGTATAATGATACTTTTCCCCTCCAACTTTTTCTCATTTTATTGTTCTTGATGGACATCATGTAATTTTGTCCAAAGCCAAATGACTACACCTTTATTTTTTCTTTTAGGAAATCAAAAATATTCAAAGAATCCACAACTTTCTTATCACGATATAGAATGGTATGTGAAACACAAGGTAAGTGAATTTGGTCCAGTATCAGTTGGCTTTGGAGTTGCCTAGTTTGTTGTTTCCATTTATTTTTGCTTTGCACTAAAAATAAAGCACACCAAAGTTATAGTATTACTGCGAGTCCAAGGAAAATATTAATAAACTATAAACTATGATTCTTTTACTTCTTTAGTTCTTTTACATTCTGTTTCTACTTCTGACTTTGTGAAACAGCACATAGAAACAAGTCTTTAGTATCTCATAACTACCATTAAGAGCTAAAAACAAGTGGAAAAGTAGAATTTGAATTATGAATTGCTTTTATCATAAAATTCACAAATAGTTTTAGAAGGAAAGCTCTTCTGTACATAATTACACCATCCCCTAACTACAGAATAGCACCTAACATAGTGGATAGATGTAATTTCTAAGACCAGAAACATAGGAGAAATCCTGATTGCTCATTAAGACCCTAAAACTAGGGACCCCTGAGTGGGTCAGTGGTTGAGTATCTGCCTTTGGTTGGGTCGTGATCCTGGGGTACTGGGATTGAGTCCCACATTAGGCTCACTGTGGGGAGCCTGCTTGTCCCTCTGCCTATGTCTCTACCTCTCTCTCTGTGTCTCTTATGAATGAATAAATCACATCTTTAAAAAAAAAAAAAACCTAAAACTAACTTACCTGTAAATTTGCATTAATACTAGTTTGTTGTTGTTGTTTTTATTCATGAGAGACACACACACAGAGAAAGAGGCAGAGACACAGGCAGAGAGATAAGCAGGCTCTGTGCAGGGAGCCCGACGTGGGACTCGATCCCCGGACTCCAGGATCACGCCTTGGGCTGAAGGCAGGCGCTAAACCGCTGAGCCACCCAGGGATCCCCAATACTAGTTTTTAAATTGAAGTATGTAATCTAATTGTAAGCCACCTACTAAATATACAGTTTTTCAAAAATGTATCTATACTTGCTATAAACAGCTATAAGTTTAATCTAATGGGCAAAATTCTTCTGTAAATGTATCAGTTTGAATCTGTGGAGAAAGAGACACCAAGATTGGATGTCCAAGGGATTTATTGGAGGGAGTGCTTACAAAAGAGAAAGGACAAAGGAGTAGGAGTAGACAGGGAGAGTGATACAGGTCTAACACCTGTGACAGGTAAGAGGAAAGGGAGGATTGAGTGGGAAGAGCCTCAGACTGTAGAGCAGTTCTGAGAAAATCTTACCCAGGCCAATGAGAAGTTCCTGAGCTACAGTTGCCAATTATAGGAATCCTGCTTTGTGTAGCAATAGATTGGTCTTCTACCCTGCTTTGCTCAGTCATTGACTGGTAGAAGCTTAGGGGAAACAAGGCCAGGCATGAATTGGGATTCATGAGTCTGGCTCCCGGCTCAGCAAGGGGCCTGCTTCTCCCTCTCCCTCTGCCTGTCACTCTCTCTGCTTGTGCTCTCTCTTTCTCTCTGTCAAATAAATAAATAAAATCTAAGAAAAAAAAAAAAAAAGAATTGGGCAACAACCCTTTATATGGCTGTTTAAAATTTTGGATCATGTTCAAAAAAAATTTTTAAATAAAATTTTGGGCCCTCTTAATTTCTAAACAATTGTGGTATTGATATTTGTGAACAAATAGTGAATCATGGAGAATATTTTATTGATTAGAACCCAACAGGCCAGTGTTTTATTGGAAACAGTTTTGTCTGATTAATAGGTATTTATTTTTTTCTCTATGCTGCTAATATGTAATTCTTTTAAATTAGAAAATTAAATTTGGGGCACCTTGATGGCTCAGTTTGTTAAGTATCGAACTCTTGATTTTGGCTCAAGTCATGATCTCAGGGTTGTAAGATTGGGCTCCATGCTGTACATGGAATCTGTTTAAGATTCTCTCTCCCTATCCCTCTACCCCTCCCCTACCTCTCCCTCTCTAAAAAAAAAAAAAAAAAAAAAAACGAAAAAGAAAATTAAGTTTGCCCTACACAAGTAGATTGTATTTGGGAGAAGGGAAATAACTAACCGTGCCATACTTTTGTAGGAGTCACATCCTTTTGTATTTTCATTGCTAATTCTCTTTAATAGGTCTATGTATTAAAATTATTGAATTCCCTCAAGCCACTTTCTTTAACTCTCTGAGTGTCAGTTCCTCAACTATTAATTATGTTATTTGTTATTATAAGATGCAAATTAATTAGGAATATTATTTATTATAACAAAGTTTCAAAAAACCTATGAAGACTAATTGTTAATGCCAGTTAAGTGCCTGAAATTTTTTGGCTCAAAAAAAATAAGCTATAATAGTTTTATTTTTAAATATTTTAATTACCCTTTCCACATGTTTTTGTGCGGTCTGCATAAGTGGCAGAAATAAACTTACAGGAAGATAAAAGCCACATGTTTTATTTAGCAATATAAAATATTTTCTTCAGGCATGTGGGTGGTTCAGTCAGTCAGTTAAGTATCTGCCTTCGGAGCAGGTCATGATCAAGCCCAGCATGGGGTTTCCCCCCACTTATCAGGGAGTCTGCTTGAGATCCTCTCTCTCCCTCTGCCCTTCCCCCTGCTTATGTTCTCTCTCTCTCTCTCTCTAAAATAAATAAATGAGTTAAAATGAATGAATGAGTAAATAAATTACATAAAAAAATGGAAGAAGAGGAACTGTAATAGACTAAAGATTTAAGAGATATGTCAACCAAATACAATGTGTTGCCTTGTTTGAATCCTGATTTGAAGAAACAGACTGAAAGATTTGAGAAAATTTGAACATGGATGAGAGATAAATAATATTAAGGAATTATTAATTTGTTAGGTATGATAATGGCATTGTGGCTATATGTGTTTCATTTTTGCTTTGTTTTATTTTTAGTCTTTATCTGTTAAAGAGATGAGATCTGAAATATATCAGTTTAATGTGAAAAAATGGGAAATTTTCATATTTTTTCCATACAGAAAAAAGATAAAATTAGATCCCTACCTCACAGCATACACAAAAATAAATTCCCAACTGTGTTAAAGACCTTAAAGTTAAAATCTTCATCCTGTAAAATTACTATAAGCTGCATAAAAACACAAGCCATTTCTATGTAGATACCCTAGAGAAAATTGAGTACATATGCACCAAAGCATTTTTCATTATAGCAAAAATTGAGGATGCCTGGGTGGTTCAGTACTTGAGCGTCTGCCCTTGACTCAGGGTGTGATCCCAGGATTCAGCATTGAGTCCCCCACTGGCCTCCTTGAGGGGAGCCTGCTTCTCCCTCTGCCTGTGTCTCTGCCCCTCTCTCTCTCTCTCTCTCTTTCTCTGTGTCTCTCATGAATAAATAAATAAAATCTTTTTAAAAAATTGGAAATAACTAAATCCAGAAGTAGAAGAATATAACCTGTATAATTTATTCATACTATGGAAATCTATATAGCACCAAATGTAACAACATAGATAAATCTCTAAAATATGTGTTAAAAATTAAATTTCAAAAGGTGATATAAATTATTATGCCAGTTACATAAGTTTAAAAACACAAATAATACTAGGTTGTTGACAGATATATATAAGGTAAAAGTATAAAAAACAAACATGCATACTGTAACTGAACCAAGATGAGTTCACTCCTTGGTAAGTCAGAAACCGCACCAGGTTGAGTTGTCATACAAAGAAAACTTTTATTTGCGGCAAATATGAAGCTGTGACTCCTGAAGAAAACGTCAATGGGTAACTTTTTTTTTAAGGTTTTATTTATTTATTCATGAAAGACATAGAGAGAGAGATAGAGACATAGGCAGAGGGAGAAACAGGCTCCCCGTAAGGAGCCTGATGCAGGACTCAATCCCAGGACCCCGGAATAATGAACCGAGGCAGGTGTTCAACCACTGTGCCCCGTGAATGCGTAACTTTTGTTTAGGATTAGGATTAATATTTAAATAAGGAAGCCTTGTCCTGATAGGCATAAAGTCATGCATGCACCTTAAGGAAACATGCCTATACATACATTGCATGTTTTGTAAATGAGGCTGATGCTCCTCCTTGGGTGGAGAGTTTAGTAACATAATGAGATAAAGGCAATTGCCAGTCATTCCAGGGGTCACTCCATCATCCATCTGCACAGGCGTGAGTCAGGGGTTTAGCTCAACCAGTCTGGGTGTTCTGTGTCAACTGGAGGTCATGTCAGGGCGGTCGCCATCACCTGATGGTTGGCTTCAGGTTTCATTTGCCTGAGTTACGAGGTAAGCCGGAAAGAAGAGCTTAAGGAAAAATTTAAGAGAAAGGTTAGTGAGTATATGCTTGTGGCTGATACAAAGGTAGTACTTAAAACTTATCCAGAGCTTTTTGTTTATTTGAAAAAAAACTGAAGCAAATAAAGTAAAATCTGCATAGTGAATATATGGGTGTCTATTGTATCATTTTCTGTATGTGTGATATATTTCATAATGTAGAAAAAGTAACAAGAAATGCCTGAAATAAAAATGAAAAATGAACACAAACTTGAATATTTTGCCATAAATACTTAGTAAGATGACTCTGAGATATGATCCAGAATAATAAAGGGTCTAGAATAATTCTTATGGAATGGGGCTTCCCATCCCCACCCCCATCTTTTCCAGGATAGCATCTCAATCCAAATGACTTCGGATTCATGGGGATGGGTCCAATATTGGTATCATCATATATCATTATGCATTCCTCTCAATTCAGTAGAATTAGCAATTGCTCACCATGTGCAAAATGCTGTGCTAGGGTTCCAATCTCTTCAAAACTTAATTTCTTTCTAAGCTAAATATTAACAAGTATTAACTAGAAGGTGACCTAAATGCGTGTCAATCTCACTCAACAAACATAGATGCACAAGAAAGGATAAGCTAATTTTTCTTTTTAAATAAGGTCATTGCCCAATTCTGAAAGCTAGTAGTAAATTGAGAGTCATTGTCTTTAGGTGCCCCTCCCATAGGACCTCAGTAGCTACCTTGATAAGGCACCCTTTATTGACAGCCTTCCTTTTCCTATCTTATTTCTCCACTTCCCTGCCCTTCCAAATAAACTACTTGGATTTGAATCTTCTTAGGCATACTTATAGGGGAACCCAAATGAAGACAATTTAGCAGTAGGGCATCCTTACCTCAGCACAACCTCTTTGTTCATAAACATAAAAGTGGTTTAATAATGATGGACTAAAACTACTGTACTTTGTAGCATAGTGAACTTAACTTCATTCTGCATAGTTGTTTACTCTAAAATGAGATTGATTTCACTTCCTTTACCAGTAATTAATTGTACTGAAATTTTGTTGTCATGTTTTCAAGAATATACACAGTGTAAATACTTATAAGTACACATAACAAGATGTTACAGTAATGACTCGTGAGTCAGAGGTAGTCATGGAACCATGATACACTTTATAGGTGTGTTCTACTTCCCTGGGCTTGAACTTCCATCCAGATGCTTGGGAAATCTATTTATTAGACAGTTAGGATGCTAGTCAGATTAAATCAGAAGGAAGTTTCATAAAAATAAAAGAAATAACAAACATTAGGTTCTCTGGGACCTTCTATTTAGAGGGTTCTCCTTCCAATTCAACAAGTGATGTGGCTCCTCCTCATCACCCTGTTTTATTTTTCCAGCCTGGTTTCTCAATTTAAAGGATTTTGAATTCCCAGGCGTCCCTAGATATGTTAATTATATTAGATATATTGATATATATCATTACACCTTCTCTCAATTCAATAGAAAATTACTGAATGTTAACTATGTATAAAATATTGTGGGGCACCCGGATGGTTCAGTGGTTGAGCATCTGTCTTTGGCTCAAGGTATGATCCCAGGGTCGAGGATCAAGTCCCACATCAGGCTCCCCACAAGGAGCCTTCTTCTCCCTCTGCTTATGTCTCTGCCACTCTCTGTGTCTCTCATGAATAAAGAAATAAAATCCTTTAAAAAAAATATTGTGCTAGGATTCCAGCCTCTTCAAAACTTAATTTCTTTTTAAGCTAAAGCATTTATTTATTTATTTATTTATTTATTTATTTATTTATTTATTTATTTTGATTTTATTTCTTTATTCATGAGAGACACACAGAGAGAAGCAGAGGGAAAAGAAGGCTCTTCAAAGGAAGCCTGTTCCAGGACTCAATCCCAGGACCATGGGATTATGACCTGAGACAAAGGCGGCACTCAACCACTGAGCCACCCAGGTGTCCCCTAAACTAGAGCATTTAATAAGCAATGTTAACTATATGCAGGTAGAGACTCCTATTCTTGAATGGTCTTATCTCCATTAGGGCAATAAGTATTTCTCTTCCAAGTGACTATTACTATTTGACCAAAGGCTGGCAAATCACCTCCTGTTGTCTCCCTGCTTTCTACCTTTATTGTGTAGGTAGAAAGACTCTACTTATTTTAGTTTCTCAGTGAGGAGTAATGAACACAACTCCACAGCCTAGGTAAGGGTTTCTTCTCAGTAGCAATTAAAGTACAGTCATATCCCTGGGAAACCGCTTTTCTGTCTCCTGAATCAGTTTAGGGATGGAGAATTGGAGCTCAAAATAATTGTTCTAGCTAAGTGGTATTTTTAAAATAGTACTATGCCATGTTTTAATTTTTTAATTATACAAGTAATGTATGCACAAGACTAAACATTTTTAAACGGTATTGCAAGGTATAAAATAAAAATAAAGATATTTCCATCTCTTGACTTTTCAACTACCAACATCTATTGATTGCTAATTATGAAAGATAACAAAATTTAGCACTCTTAAATTGTTTCTCACTTTATCTACTCTTCCCCTCAGTTTTTGTTGTTTTCTTCTAGTAATTATTTTTAGAATCTTAAATATATGCTTAGGTCTTTCTTTCTTAATCTATCAATTGTGGTTTGCTAAATTTTAAATTTCACCAGTCTAAAGTATTGTAGGATTGTTACCAACTATAGAACAAGACAGGTGCGCTATCTAGTGCATTTAAAACACAGCCAATAATTCTCGGGGTGGCTGGGTGGCTCAGTTGGTTAAGCATTGTGCTCTTGACTTCAGATCATAATCTCAGGATTGTGGAACGGAGCTGAGCCCCGTGTAGGGCTCCGTGTTCACCACCAAGTCTGCTTGTCACTTTCCCTCCCCTTCTGCCCCTCCCCTTGCTCACATGTGTGTGCACACTTGTGCTCTCTCTCATAAATTAATTAATTAATTAATTAATTACAGCCAATAGTTCTTATAGTTAAGAATTGTTAGCATTCTTTAATTAATAGAACATTTAATATCAAACTAATCAAAAATCTTAAAATTAGGTTTATAAGTTTCTAAATTTTAAGAAAACTTAATATAGTACAAGCTCAGACTATGTTATAAACTCAGACTATGTTAAAACTCAGACTATGAAATATGAAATCTCATTTTCTGTATCTTTAAGAATTCACTTCTATTAGAGGAGCTAGAATTATGGTAATCCAGCTAGATTTTGAGTCCCTCTTTATCATAAATAGTTTTTATTATATTTTCAAAATAAGAAGTTACAGTAATAGCATCAACAACTTTAATTATGAAGAGTAAACAGTCCAGCTTGTCCCATGTCAGGGTGGCATTTGCTGAGCTCTTTGTCATATGCTAACCATAAAAGGTTCCAATTTAGATCCTATGAGACAACGTCTAATTTTAGATCAAGCAATAGAAATACAAAGTGATTGTACAAGAAGGGTTCCCAATCATGTCATGTTCTTTTAGCTAAAGGACCAAAAACGAACAAACAAACAAAAAAACTCTTTTATGAGAGTTAGGGAAGCAAGATTTGACCTAATGATAATTAAAACCCTGAACTTTCTAAAAAGACAAAATTGTACAATGGATATATTATGTGCTGCAAATTATTACATTTTTGCAATAAGTCAAAAAAAATGTCAGAGTGCCTAGGTAGCTCAGTCATTTGGGCATCCAGCTCTTGGTTGTGGCCAGGTCATGATCTCCAGGTCATGAGATCAAGCTCCACATAGAGTTCCATGCTCAGTGGACAGTCTGAGATTCTGCCCCTTTCCTTCTTCCTTCTCCCTCTTCCACTCTCCCTCCCCAGCTGCCCTTCTCCCTGTGCTCTCCTTCTCTAAAATAAATAAATAAAATCTTTTTAAAAAAAGTCCTCAGTAAGATCAGATAAAAGGAGATAAGAAAACGTGGATATGATTAATCCTTAGGCAATATTTAGCATACTGATTAAATTAGAAACAAAATTCTAGAAAGAAAATACTTTTAACTAGTATGAATACTTAAACAGTAACTTTAAGTTCTTATTTTGCTCAGAATTGTATTTAGAAGGAAGTCCTAATACTATATCCTGAAAACTTTAGATCTTGTGTGGTTCTCTATAAAAACATATATTGCAATATAAGCATCAACATGCCATCAACTGTTAGTTTTCTAAAAATAAAGTTCGATCTTATCCTGCAAAGATTTTATATAGTAGTATTAACTGGAGGCCAAAGAACCCACCCAAATCCTGTTGAGAATGTTTGTAGGCAGTATCCCAAAGTAAAGGCACTCTGAGCTGACATTTAAAGAACTACTTTATTATCTCAGCTAGTTTTAACCTCTCTGAGCCTTGGTAACCTCATCTGATAATAGGGATAACATTATGTGTTATCCTTACTTCCCTGGGAAATTTTGAGGATCAGGATGAGATAATGTATCTGAAAATCTATAAAATACTGCACAAGTATTTTATTACCTCAATAAATATTCATGGAGAACCGATATAAGAATTGTATGTTAAGTAATATGAAAGCAGAAGAAAGGAAATGGATCTTGCCCTCAAGAAGAAGGAGACACCCTGCAACAAAAATAACAAACAGCTAGGAGGAAGGAGAAGGAGAAAGGTAGTAGAGGAAGAGGGATAGGAGGAAATGGAGGAAGAAGGAGGAAGAAACATTGACCAACATATTTTATCTTTTTGCTCAGAGCTGTAATACTTGATTGTGTCTTTTGGCCTTTGATATAGAAGTCCACAAAGAGGACCTAACTTTTTAATTTTCTTGCCTGCGGTTTCATAGTAATCAAAGTTAATATTTAAACAGAGCTAAATATATAAATTATCTCATTTAATCTTCACAAAACCCTTCAAGTATTATCAATCTTCTTTTACAGATGAGGGAATCAAAGCTCAGCAAGATTAAAGTTATTGGACCCAAGTCCCATACCCAATGAATGACCAACCAAGATCACTGCTCCAGGTCTAATGCTTTGAATTTCCATTTACTAAAGCAATTGCTTCTGACATCTCTTGGCCTTCCAGAAAAATATTATTCCTATTTTCTACCTTAAAATGAACAGTTGTATAATAACCAAAACTACCTTGAGAAAGAACAACAAAACTGGATGCATTAAACCCCCTGATTTCAAACTATACTACAAAGCTATAGTAATCTAAACAATATGGTATTGGCATAAAAACAGACACATAGCTCAATGGAGTAGAATAGAGAACTCAGAAATAAACCAAGACATACATGGTCAATTAATTTATGACAAAGGAGCCAAGAATACACACTGGGGAAAGGACAGTCTCTTCAATAAATGGTGTTGGAGGGCTGCCTGGGTGGCTCCAGTTGGTTAAGCTGCTGGGCTCCAGAGGCTACTAATCCTCCTTGAGAGTGAGCCTTTCAAAGAGATACTTGCCCAGCCCAGCCTAGAGGCCAGCCTGAAAAGGTTAGTCAGGTGGTCACTCATCGTTTTGGTGAGTTTCACCTCCTCATCTAGGAAGTGGTTCTCCAAAAAGTCACAGAGATGGGAGGTCAGCAAGGACAGAACCCAGGGCATACAGTTCCAAAAGGGCCTGGTTCAGGCTTTTCCAGAACACAGGCAGTTCAGGGTTTTCTTGGGATGGCTGCTGCACATCTTGGAGGAGGATGTGGCCAACATGCTGGTTTTGAAGCTTCAAGAGACATTCAGCACCCTTGTGCTTCTCTTTAGCCAACTTGTAGAAAAAGTGGCCCACATCCTCCAGAGCCACATCATCATAGTCAAAATGAAAGCCCAGAGAGAGGTAGGTGTTGGAGGCCTGCAGATGCATGTTGACCAGGCACTTGACAGTGGCCTCCATCTTGGTAGAATAATTCTGATGAATCTGGGAGCTCATGGTTGATTGGCAATAAGGAGCTAAACTCAAAATAGGGTGTCCAGGAAGCACAGGATGGCCAAGAAAATGGCTCCAAAAGTTGTCACTGGAAAAAAGGTTAGAGGGTTGTCAGAGATTGGTAGAAGGGGTATCCCTGTCTGTTCTGTCCAAACACTGTTGAAACAAGAGATAGATCTGTAGGACCGCTGGGTGCATTGTCACACTTATATGTAGAATCTTAAAAAAAACATAACAATAAAAATTTCATAGATTGTAGGTTGCCAGAAGGAGGTGAAGGGTGAATAAAATGGGAAAAAAGAGTCAAAGATACAAAGTACTGTTATAAAATAAGTAAGTCATGAGGTTATAAAGTACTGCATGGCAATTATAGTTAATAATACTATATTGCATATTTGGAAGTTGCTAACAGAGTAAATCTTAAAAGCTTTTTGCCTAAGAAAAAAAATTCTGTTACTATATGTGGTGACAGATATTAACTAGATTTATTGTAGTGGTAATTTTGCAATATATATAAATATCAAATCATTATGTCATATACCTGAAACCAAGATAATGTTGTATGTCAATTATACCTTAGTTTTAAAAAAGACATGATGGGGTGCCTGGGTGGCCCAGTTGATTAAAGCATCCCACTCTTGGTTCCAGTGCAGATCATGATCTTGGGGTCATGAGATGAGCCCCACATCAGGCTCAGCATGGAGTCTGCTAGAGATTCTCCCTTTCTTTCTCTATGCCCCTCCCCCCACCCATGCGCATGTGTTTTCTCCATCTCAAACAAACAAACAAATAAATCTTTATTTATTTAAAGATTTATTATTTATTTATTTATTCATGAGAGACACACAGAGAGAGAGAGAGGCAGAGACATAGGCAGAGGGAGAAGCAGGATCCATGCAGGGAGCCTGACGTGGGACTCGATCCTGGGTCTCCAGGATCAGGCCCTGGACTGAAGGTGGCATTAAACCGCTGAGCCACCGGGGCTGCCCCAAATAAATCTTAAAAAAAAAAAAAAAAAAAAGACATCAGGGCACCTGGGTGGCTTAGATGGTTAAGCGTCTGCCTTCAGCTCAGGTCATGATTTCCAGGTCCCTAGAATCCAGCCTCACACGTACACCCAGCTCACCAGGGAGTCTGCTTCTCCCTCTCCCTCTCCCTTTTCTCCTGCTTGTGCTTTCTCTTTCTCTCTCAAATGAATAAATAAAAAATCTTAATAAAAAATTAAATCTAATTTTAAAAAGATGTGAATGGACAAACTGAAGTATATTAATGTAAGGACTATAGAGCAATACAAAAGGATTATTATTGATACTTATTGATACATATAACAAAATAGTTGAATCTCGGAAAAATTATGAAGAGTAAAAAAAGCAGGTAGGGATTTCCTGGGTGGAAATCCCTACCTGGTTAAGCTGGTTAAGCATCTGCCTTCAGCTCAGGTCATGATCTCAGGCTCCTGGGATTGAACCTCACATTAGGCTCCCTGCTCAGTGAGTAGTCTGCTTCTCCTTCTCCCTCTGCATGTTCCCCATGTTCCTTCTCTTTCTCTTTTTCTCTCTCTTTCTCAATTTCTAAATAAATAAATAAATAAAATAGATCAAGCTATATTTATATATATATGTTTACACAAATATATTTATATAAAATCTAGAAAACTCAAAATGGCAGAAAGTTAATTAGTAGTTTCATGGGGATGTAAGTAGAGGGAGAGATTACAAAGTACAAAATATTTTGGAGCAGATAGAAATGTTATTTTGTTTTTTTTTTTTGTTTTTTTTTTTTAATTTATGATAGTCACAGAGAGAGAGAGAGAGAGAGAGAGAGAGAGGCAAAGACACAGGCAGAGGGAGAAGCAGGCTCCATGCACTGGGAGCCCGACGTGGGATTCGATCCCGGGTCTCCAGGATCGCACCCTGGGCCAAAGGCAGGCGCCAAGCCGCTGAGCCACCCAGGGATCCCTAGAAATGTTATTTTGATGGTGGTGACAAATACATATATCAAATTTTATACTTTAAATATGAATAGTTTGGTATATTGATAAATCAATAAAGGTGAGGGGGAACATGATTAAAGAAAAAAAATATTGTTGTTTTAATTTCCTGTAGAATGGTCTGTGATCCTTTCAAAGAGCAGCTTGTTTTCCATAATTCAAGAGAGTTCACTTAATTAGGTCAGTTTTATAATTTCTCAATTTTGACCGTAAGTGGTTTTCACAACACTGACACCTTTATTTTTATTTTTTTATTTTTATTTTTTGACACCTTTATTTTTAAATCTGGACACCTTAAAAAGGCTGAGGAGAGTGTCTTGATTCTTTCTCAGTAACTGGCTGAAATGTATTTGTTTGCAGGATTTCTTTCTTTTTAAAATGGAGCCAAAGCAGGGTTTGAACTTACAACTATGAGATCAGGGCCTGAGTTAAGATCAAGAGTTGGATGCTTAACTGAATGAGCCACCCAGGAGCCCCACTTTGCTGGATTTCTAAGAGGAATAAACTACTCTCATTGTACCCAGCATTTTATTAGGCTACAAGCAACCACGGGTTGCTCATAGGCTATTTTAAAGGAGGAGAGTCTATTGTAAAGCTATATTTAGAACAAAACTGGAACTGGATTTCAAACTGGAAAGTCATCAGGATCTGAGGCAACTCTAGGAATTAGCTATCCTTTTCGTCTTTCTTGTGGGTAGCAACTCTTACTCTGTGACAGCCACTTTTTCTCTCTATGTATTTATTCTACTCTCCTTCCTCTACTCATTGTTTTATTTTTCTAAAATATCTTCAGTTTGCTCCTCCAGGTCCACTTTTCATCCTTCACCATAAGGCTCTCTTTCCTGGAAGCCTGACCTGTACAGATTATATGAACAAAATGAGGACTGTATTTATTCTCCTGGCTTTCTCCTTGCAAGGTCACTTTAAGCACACTGTCCCTCAACCAGAGATTAAATGCTCCTCTCAAAGTGACTCTCTCTACACAACTTTCCCCTTCTAACCTCTTCCTTCACTTGGCCCTTCAGGTCTAAGGGTGGTAATAGCTCCCTTACTACCCAGATGAGGTTCCTCTATGATCCCCATAGCTCCCTTACACCCTGCCCACATATTTCTAATTAGTTCCTTTGTACATAAAATCTCCTCAACTTATCATTTGCACATGTTTTTTGTTTTCTTGTTAGAACCCTGAGTTACATATTTGTTTATCTTATTTTTCGTGTTTTATTTCACAGCTTCTGCTTTGGTTTGCCATGATCCACCAAGGCTCCAATTCTATCCTTACCTAATATTCTCTATATTTGCAAATTCCAGTATCTAAGTGAGAAAATCTCAGGCAAGTGGCTTACTTTGTTTTTCTTTCTCTCTCTCTCTCTCTCTCTCTCTCTCTCTCTCTCTCTTTTTTAAGGATTTTTTTTTTTTTTTAATCCAGGAGAGACGCAGAGAGAGAGAGGCAGAGACACAGGCAGAGGGAAAAGCAGGCTCCCTGCAGGGAGCCCGATGTGGGACTTGATCTTGGGACTCCAGGATCACGCCCTGAGTGTAAGGGCAGACATTCAACCACTGAGCCACCCAGGCATCCCCTTACTTTGTTCTTTCAAAGTAAGAAAGAGTGGGAGATCACGGGCTAGCTGAAGGACTGACAGCTCTTAGGACAGTTGCCTGTTCCTGGGCCACACATTAGGGGAAGGGAAGTATGAAAGTGAAAAATAGCATAGTACAAATACCCTGTCCTCAGAAACCAAAAATGAGATGATCTCTCATAGAAAGTAACTTTGAGCATGAGCGGGTTCAATGTTTAACGTGAAAAAAATTTAAAGATGTTATAAAATATTCTGGTTATTCTTAACCATGCTAACATTTTGTGATGTACTAATATCTATCCTCCTTTGGCCTTATCACATTAAGTTTGCTTGTCCTCATCATTTATAATGACCCAGAGGAATCCAAGGCTTGAGGTTGATTAAAATCATGCGTCTCAACAGGATAGCATAGGCAGCTAAAGTACCAGAAATAATTCAGGCTTTAAAGCCAAGTAAGCTTGGCTCAAAACCCTAACGTTACAACTTATTTGTTTATTGCTCTGAACTTCCATTTCGTCATCTGTAAAGTAAGTATAATTGTATCTACCTTATAGAGTTGTTATGCAGATTAATGAGAACATACCTAAAGCGTAAAACAGTAGATGCTCAGTAAATAGTAGTTATTACGAGCTCATATGCTTGTTTTAATTAAACACTCACAGAAAAAGCTTTTGGCTTAATTTAGAATCATTTTTAAAGGAGGGGAGAAAAAAAAGGAAAACAGATTATTACTTTCCCTATCTTTCCCTGCTAAGCTTCAGGACCTAAGATTGTTGTGAGTTCAGTCATACCAAATTCTGGAGTCAATCCACACCATCCCTAATGGTATGTTAGAAATATCATTGCCACCAGCAGATGAATCTGAAATCAATCTTACCCTGAAAAACATATCCTATATACCTATATATGCCTTTTCCTCAACTCTCAATTGTTTTTTGTTTTGTTTTAAAGATTTTATTTACTCATTCATGATAGACACAGAGAGAGGCAGAGACACAGGCAGAGGAGAAGCAGGCTCCATGCCCGGAGCCCGATCCGGGTGATGTGGGACTCTATCCTAGAACTCCAGGATCACACCCTGGAGCCAAAGGCAGACACTCAACCACTAAGCCACGCAGTTGTCCCAACTCTCAATTGTTTTGACCAATCTGTAGAATTTTTACTTTGATGATTTGCATTATTTCCTCCCTTAGGAACAGAAGCCCTCCCTCTTTTTTTTTTTTTTTTAAGATTTTACTTATTTATTTGATAGAGAGAAAGACAGAGGTAGCGAGCGAGTGAGAGAGAGAGAGAGAGAGAGAGAGAATGAGCAGGGAGAGAGAAAGAAGTAGGCTCCCTGCTGAGCAGGGAGTCCTATGTGGGCTCCATCCCAGGACCCTGGGATCGTGACTTGAGCTGAAGGCAGATGCTTAATCACTGAGTCACTCAGATGCCCCTAGAAACAGAATCCTAACTTGAACCCTAACCTGGCTGTCTGGGGGCCCCTCCAAAATCTGCTTGGTCTAGCACTTGGCAGTTCCTTCTCTCTGGAGCTGATCCAACCTTTGTATCCCCAGCTGATGGCTAAGGACCTATTTCAAACTGGAAAGACCCTACTAACGCTATTTGTATTCTTTTTTTTTTTTTTTTTCGCTATTTGTATTCTTATTTGATGGGAGCCAGTTTGGCAAATAGGTTTCATATTAGGTAACAGCAGGATTTAGTTTCCTGGAGCCCTTTGCTGAAAAGTACTGTAGGGCCTTACTTCAACTAAGAAAGAGGACCCTAACTGACAAAGAAAGTGTGCCTTCAGGGCAAGATTAGGAAATGTGGAAAGAAAATGTGGTCGCATATAGGCCAGGCCCTGGCTTAGAGATGGTGATAGCATTTGCCACCTTGGTTTAGTGATTCCCGTTGCTTGATTCCCATACTAGGTTACAGTCCTTTTGCATTAATGCCAGCCATTAAGCCTGAGTTTTTCCACATGCTTTTGAACCTTGTGATTTAGACTGAGGTTACCCTGGGTGGGGGTGAGGGGTGGCCTTTACAGTAATTGGTTGGCTGTGACTGGCGGTCATTGTTCTTCTCCAGGGCAGGGTAGCTGTATCTACATAACTTCTCCATTTTCAACTTAGGGTGGTGTAACAGTTTGTCACTGTTATAAACCCTGGGTTACTTTCCTATCATTTGTGATTCCCCTACACTCCACCTACACCTTTATAAATGGTCTCCCCTCAAGTTATCCTATTTTGAGTGTTCCATCTGTTTCCTGTTGGTGCCCTAATACAAGTACTTACTATGTACAAGGCACTGAGGATACAACAGTAAACAAAGAGATAAAAATTCCTACTTTCTGGAGATTAGATTCGAGCCAGCTCCAAAATGTCTTACAGGAGAGCCTGCCTGACTTACAGCCTTGCCGGTCTGAGATTCATATGCCTGTCTTGTCATTAGTCACAATGAAGGAAATGCACAGCTGTGCCTGTAAGTGTAGTAGTTTTGTATAAACCCTTAATATAAAGTCATCAGAAAATCCTAAGGGTATCTGATGAGGATGCAGAAGGCAAGTTGAGGGCAAAACACAAGCTGCCACCTTGCAACCTTCCCCCACTCCTGGGTGGGATATGTGTGACATTCCTCCAGGAAACTTCCAACTATCTTGACATTAATCTTTTGCTAGAGGGGAGGACACAATGGAATATTACTCAGCCATTAGAAACGACAAATACCCACCATTTGCTTCAATGTGGATGGAACTGGAAGGTATTATGCTGAGTGAAGTGGGTCAATCGGAGAAGGACAAACATTGTATGTTCTCATTCATTTGGGGAATATAAATAATAGTGAAAGGGAATATAAGGGAAGGGAGAAGAAATGTGTGGGAAATATCAGAAAGGGAGACAGAACATGGGGACTCCTAACTCTGGGAAACGAACTAGGGGTGATGGAAGGGGAGGGGGGCAGGGGGTGAGGGTGAATGGGTGACGGGCACTGAGGGGGGCACTTGACGGGATGAGCACTGGGTGTTATTCTGTATGTTGGTAAATTGAACACCAATAAAAAATAAATTTATTATTTAAAAAAAAGGGGGGAGAGGACAATCTTAGCTTGACAATAGCCAGGCCTCCAGTATCCTGTGTGTCTTCTTTAGTATATGAAAGTCCTTTTGGACACTTCCCTTTTTCCTTATTTCCCTCAACCCTATAGAATATATTCAGCCCTTGCTCACAACCCCAGTACAGCAACTTTTTCTGCCAATGGGTCCTGTCACTGTGCTTTAATAAAATCACCTCTTTGCACCAAAGGGGTTGACTCCAGACCTCACCAACCTTTAGAAAACACAGCAGTAGGGTCTCTCAGACTTCCTGAAATCTCTTATGTGTTGCCTTCATTTATTCAACAAATATTTATTAAGAGCCTAAGTGCTCAATACATGTTAGTTGCTTTACTGTGTTCTAGGTATCATGCTGTAAGCTGAGAGGTAGAGGGAGGGTAGGAAAAAGAAGGGAACAAAGATGAATAGGATGGGTTGTGTGAGAAATAGGCTCATAAACAATCACCATGCAATATAAAATGGCTGTAATAGAGTTTTGTGAGAAGTGCTGTGAGAGTATAGAGAAAAGAATGACTTAATTCATTTTGGGGATTGGGAAAGGCTTCTCTGATGTGATGTTTGATCTGAGCTTGGATGGATGAGTAAATAGTTTTCCAGAAAGAGGAACAGGGAAGGATGTTTTGGAAGAGGAAAGGAGTTATGTAAAGTTCTGAGAGTGTGTCAGAAAATAAATAGTTTGCTCCACAATATAGAGTACCATGTTGGGGATGGTGGCAAGGAATGGGACTGGAAAAGACATGCAAGATCCAACTTTTGAAGGAGGATTGTATTTGAAGAGTTTGGAGTTTATTCTAGCAAATAACAGGAAATCCTTCAAAGAATTTTAAACAGAGAAGTGAAGAAAAATCATATTGTGTTTTAAAAAGAAAATGGGGAGAGCAGTAGATATGGAAAAAGATGAAAAACATGGAGAACACATAGACTTTTATTGTAACAGTAGAGGAAAGATATGACGAGGGCCTACATTAAAACGATGAGATTGGACAGATAGGGAGTAAACTTCATTGATAATTAGGAGGCAGAATCAAAAATTTCAAATTTATAACGTGCGGATGAAGATGGAAAGGGAAGAGACCAAAATAATGCAAAATGGATGGGAAACTAGTCGCTGATTTGGTAAAACAGAGAAAGGGAAATTGAAATATCTTGACAGATGATGAGGGAACTCTAGCTGAGGACAAAGCACAAGCTCACACCCAATCCTGGGGGGTGACATTCCTCCAGGAAGTTCCCAACTGTCTTAAGTTAATGTCTTGCTAGAGAGAAAAACAACCTTAACTTGACAATGTCAAGGCCTCCAGTATCTGGTGAGTCCTCTTTGGCATAAAAATCCTTTTGAAACCTTCCTTTTTCTTACCTCCTCCAACCCTGTAGGTATATAATCAGCCACCCCTCACAACCCTTCATAGCCCCTCTTCCTTCCCACTGGTCCTGTCCCTGTACTTTAATAAAACCACTATTTTGTACCAAAGATGTCTCAAGATTCTTTCTTGGTCATCAACTCTGGACCTCACCCCACCAAACTTCACCTCTATTCTAAAACTACATCACCAGGGGTGCCTGGGAGGCTCCGTTGGTTAAGCCTTGGGTTCAGGTCACGATTCCCAGGGTCCTGGGATTGAGTTCCGCATCAGGCTCCCCACTCAGCTAGGAGCCTACTTCTCCCACTGCCTGCCACTCCCCTTGCTTGTGTGCCCTCTCTCCGTGTCAAATAAATAAAATCTTAAAAAAAAAAAAAAAAAAAGAAGAGGAATCTGTCTTGCCAAAGGAGAAACCAATAAGAAGCGAGCTGATTGTTGCAGAAACTAAAAAATGTCAGTCACTGAAGATACCAGGTGTGTTAGAAGCTGAGAAGTGAACTGAAAATAGGTAAGTTGATAGTCTAATATTACAAAGAATGTTGGGCCCACAGATCACTCCTGTCCACCAGCTGAGTCAGCGGGTATCCCTTCTCTAGCAACCTCCTCTTGAACTAGAAAGGCCTTGAGGTCAGAGATATTAGGCAAAGTAGAAAGTAGGGGTGAGACCTAAAACTTGGAAAGAGGATTGAGTTTCCCAAATCCTGGAACTGCCCCTCCCTTTTCTGGGTCTCCAACTCAACTCCTGGAATGTTTGCACCCAGAGTCAGAGATAGTCCTCAAGCAGAAGACTCTCACCTACCTCTCCCTTTATAGGAATGTCCATAGGAAACAAGCCTCATACACATTGAGCTTGTAATCAGGTATTTCAGTCCCTCACTCTTTTCTTTTTTTCTTTTTAAAGTTTTATTTATTCAAGTAATCCCTACATCTGCCGTGGGAGCTTAAACTGCAGGCCCCGAGATCAAGAGTCGCATGTTCTTCCAACTGAGCCAGTCAAGGTACCTTTTTAATCCCTCACTCCTAAACATGAACAGACAGTCAAAAGTCACCAGGAAAGTGAAGAAACTCTGTTAAAAAGGAAGGCAGAGGGATGCCTGGGTAGCTCAGCAGTTGAGCCTCTGCCTTCGGCTCAGGGCATGATCCTGGGGTCCTGGGGTCGGGCTCCCTGCGTGGAGCCTGCTTCTCCCTCTGCCTGTGTCTTTGCCTCTCTCTCTCTCTGTGTGTCTCTCATGAATAGATTAATAAAATCTTAAAAAAAAAAAAAGAAGAAGGCAGAAATAGACACAGAGCAAAGGGAATTGGAGGAAACAGCATGCAGGGAGTTGAGGAAAATATTTTTTAAAAATTAGTATCTTTATTGGAGTGCCTTGGTGGCTCAGTCAGTTAAGTGCCTCAACTCTTGGTTTTGGCTCAGGTCATGATCGCAGGGTCATGGGATCAGCCTCATATCTGTGCTCCTGCTGAGTGCAGAGTCCGCATGAGATTCTTTTTTTTTTTTTTTTTAAGATTTTATTTATGCATTCATTCATGAAAGACACAGAGAGAGGGGATTCCTGGGTGGCTCAGCAGTTTGGTGCCGGCCTTTGGCCCAGGGCACGATCCTGGAGACCCGGGATCGAGTCCCACGTCGGGCTCCCTGTGTGGAGCCTGCTTCTCCCTCTGCCTGTGTCTCTGCCTCTCTCTCTCTCTATGTCTATCATGAATAAATAAATAAAATCTTTTAAAAAAAGAATGATATTTATAAAAAAAGAAAGACATGATTTTATTTATCATAAATAAATAAGAATAAAAATAAAAATAAAAAAGAAACTATGATTTTATTTATCATAAATAAAAAAATTAAAAAAAATAAAAAAAAAATAAAGTCTGGCCAAATGAAAAGGTGCTCGTAGCAGGTGCAATATTCTGGAGATGATAGATAAGCATTTATTTATTCATGAGAGACACAGAGAGAAAGAGAGGGAGAGACACAGGCAGAGGGAGAAGCAGGCTCCATGCAGGGAGCCCGATGCCAGACTCAATCTCAGGACTCCAGGATCACACCTTGGGCCGAAGCGAGGCGCTCAACTGCTGAGCCACCCAGGTGTCCCTAAAATATTTAATGAAAGTCTTTTTCTCTGATTCTGTGTTCTCCCAGCAACCTTATAATTATAATTTGTCTTCCCATATAAAGTTCCTAAAGGAAGAGAAAGGACATACAACTAAAGACACAAAGTCCTCTTGGACTTTTTATTATACTTTTTATTATAATATAAATAAGCCAGCACTTGCATTTTTATATAGTAGACTCTATAAATGAGGTTAATGTCAGAATCTTTTCAGAGTCCTGGACAACTCTATGGCCTTCAAGACTGAGGGCCAGATACTGACTTGTGAATTCACCCAGATGGTGCCAACCTAGAGGGATCAGTCAGCCAGCACTGCCTTGGCAGTACTCTGACCTCTCTACGTATCACCTTCTCCTTTGAAGTTCTTCACCTATATGAAGGGATATATTAATAATGTGACACAGGAGACACACATCATTGTTCTAAAACTAAATGATCCTAGTTAGTCTTTTATTTTTTCAATTCTGATATTAAGGTGTTTTTTTTTTTCTTTTAATTTGAGAGAGAGAAGTGAGTGCATGAGGAGTGTAGAAGAGGCAGAGAGAGGGGCACTTGGGTGGCTCTGTCGGTTGGACGTCTGCCTTCAGCTTGAGTCATGGTCCTGGGGTCCTGGGATCAAGCCCCATGTACGGCTTCTGGCTTTCCCTTCCCCTCTGCTGCTCCCGCTGCTTGTTCTCTCTCTCTCTCTCTCTCTCTGTCAAGTAAATAAATAAAAATCCTATTTTTTAAAAAAAGAGGCAAAGGGAGAGGGAGAAGCAGATTCCCCTCTGAGCAGTGAACTAGCCGTGAGACTTGGTCCAAGGACCCTGAGATCATGACTTAAACTGAAGGCAGACACTTAACCAACTGAGCCACCCAGGCCCCTCATGATCTGTTGCACATTGGTTCTTACTTACACCCACATAGGTTGAGAATTTGAACTCCATAACTACCTACTGACAATATTAAGGACAACTCACTGTCCATTACATCTGGGCAGGATAAATACCACAGTCTACTTGCAATTTCTTCTAAAGCTCGCGATCATAAAGAGAGCTTCATGACTGAGAGAGGCATCAAGGTTGCTGTTACCTTCTTGCACTTTTTATGGTCCAGGCCTTGCCACTGGAAGAGTAATTCATGGACCAACGGCATTTGCAACACTTGGAAGCATGTTAGAAATGCACCATCTCAAGCCCCATCTCGCTCTTACTGAATTTGAATTTGCATTATAGCAAGGTCTCCAGGTGAATCAAATATACTGTAACATTTGGGAAGCACTGATCCGAGGTGTGTTTTTCAAGCTGTAGTTGCAGCCCTTTAATGGCTCATGAAATCAGTTTAGTAGTTCTGCCACTGTAACTGGGCCCAAGGGCGTGAGAGCACCTGCTTCAGAAGTCCCAAACAGACCAAGTTCGGCCACTCGCCACTGACAAAATCCAAAGGCAGAGAAATGAGTAGTGGTGAAACAAGAAAGAAATTTATCTCAGCAAGGCCAACACTGGAAAGATCATAGATGACATCTCAAAGACTGCCTCTATAGGGCTGAAAATACTTCTAGGTTTATATAAGGAAAATGTGGGACAAAGGTCAGTGGGTACATGCAGGTGGGCAGGAAAGATCAGGTCGATCACTGTCTTGGGGTCAGTCACTTGGGGTCTTGCTGGCTCAGGGCAGTTATTGCTTGAGGGAGTAGTTTCAGTTTCCATTACTAAATTAAGAGATGAGCTGGAAAGAACTTAATCAATTAGAAAGTACAAACTGAGGTCAAAATGGAGGTGGTTGGGATTCCTCTTTCAACTCCAGCATTTAAAAAATGAGATAGAACAGAAACACTCTTACATGTGTAAGAGATTGTTTTATGAAACTCTTGTTTTAGTTACAAATAAATTTATATTTATTGAGTCCTTATGTAAATAGTGGTCCTGGTCAAAAAAGTTAGAAAGCCTCTGGGTTAGGGCACTGTTCTGTAAATGTTGTCTAGATTAGGAATCCCCAAAAGTATATAACATTTAGGCCCCCATTGAGGAGGGAACAGGAATTTATGTGTTAAATAAGTACTCCCAGGTAATTCTTATTCTCATGTATAGCGAATCTGAGAACCACTAGTCAGGCAGTGATTCTCAGTCTTTAGTATGCATTAGAATCACCTGGAGGGCTTGATAAACCACAGGGTGCTATGTCCCACCCCAGACTTTTTTTTTTTTAATTTTTATTTATTTATGATAGGCACACAGTGAGAGAGAGAGGCAGAGACACAGGCAGAGGGAGAAGCAGGCTCCATGCACCGGGAGCCCGATGTGGGATTTGATCCCGGGTCTCCAGGATCGCGCCCTGGGCCAAAGGCAGGCGCCAAACCGCTGCGCCACCCAGGGATCCCCAGACTTTTTAATTCAGTAAGTCTGAGGTGTTGCACACATATTTCAGTTCTAACAAATTCCAAGGTGATGTTGATGCTGCTGGTGTACCGACCACTGGCCCAGGATCATGAAATCATAACTGTCAAGGGCTTGAAATCAGGATATTGCTTCAAGCTGAATTATTTCTCTAACTTACAGCTAGACCCCGTCAACATTCTCAATAGTTTCTGTATACACCATCCCAGCATCATCATATAGCAAAAAGGCTTTTCTTGATCGTTCCAAGGAGGACCTCCATTGAATAGCTTTTTATTCTTCTATGAATCATGGTTCTAACAAGCCAAAGGATATACACCTTTTGCCAGTTCCTGCTTTCCCTGGAGTTTACCCTGTGCCGCATTCAGATTTGCACTCAAACAAGAATGTGATTAAAATTCAGAACTTGTGAACTTTTCTATTCACAGATACTTTTCTTACTAAAAGTATGGTCCTTCCATAGACAGCTTCCCTTTCACCTACGTGCTAATCAGAAATGCAGATTTTCCCACATGACCCCAGACCTACAGAATCAGAATCTCTGGGGTTAAGACTAATAATCTTGGGATCCCTGGGTGGCGTAGCAGTTTGGCGCCTGCCTTTGGCCCAGGGCGCGATCCTGGAGACCCGGGATCAAATCCCATGTCGGGCTCCCGGTGCATGGAGCCTGCTTCTCCCTCTGCTTATGTCTCTGCCTCTCTCTCTCTCTCTCTCATGACTATCATAAATAAATAAAAAAATTAAAAAAAAATAATAATCTTTAGGGACACCTGAGTGGCTCAGTGGTTGAGCGTCTGCCTTCAGCTCAGGGTGTGACCCGGGCCAGGGATAGAGTCGCGCATTGAGCTCCCTACCGGGAGCCTGCTTCTCCCTCTGCCTGTGTCTCTGCCTCTCTCTCTCTATGTCTCTCATGAATAAATAAATAAATTCTTAAAAAAAAAAAAAAAGACTAGTAATCTTTAGAGTATCTTTAACAGGCTCTCCATGTGGTTCTTAGGCACCGTCAAGTGTGTGATACACTACACTAAATCACTTGCAGATGCTAGAAGCCACTGTTAAACGGTAGTATCTGTATATCACCACACTTGGATTCAGCTGTGTTCCTGGGGGACCCAGCAGCAATATTGACTTTGGGGATGTGACCCTGGTTTTTCTGACACCATGGCCAACACAGGGTAAGTAGCCTATAAATATCAGCCATACTTTCCTATATTTATTGGAAATGTTCATGTACACTTATAATAAGTGCATACTTATACCTCTTGAAGCTTATCACCAGAATTTTTCCCCTCCTTTCCTGATTCAGTGACTTTTTTCAACCTTCAACTATTTGCATGGAAATAAGTATCATTGTTTGTTTTTTTTAAAGATTTTATTTATTTATTCATGAGACACACAGAGAGAGAGAGAAAGGCGCAGAGACACAGGCAGAGGGAGAAGCAGACTCCATGCAGGGAGCCCGACGTGGGACTCGATCCCGGGTCTCCAGGATCAGGCCCTGGGCTTAAAGGAGGCACTAAACCGCTGAGCCACCCGGGCTGCCCAAGAAGTATCATTGTTAAACTGAAAGTTAATGGGTGGTGAATTTTAAAACTTGTTTTTAAACTTAAATTCAGAAGTTGAACAGAGACCTACATCGGATGTATGTAGGCTGTCTAAAACATATGGAAACCTATATTGTGGGCCAGAACCTGTCCTTAGCAACTCACAATCTACTCCTAATGAAGTCAACTCCATTTGGTGCAATACAATAAAAGACTTGGTATTGCCAGAAAAATCTTCATTTAAAAAAATTTCCCTCAAAATCAGGGGGATCCCTGGGTGGCTCAGAGGTTTAGTGCCTGCCTTCGGCCCAGGGCGTGATCCTGGAGACCTGAGGTTGAGTCCCACATCGGGCTTCCTGCATGGAGCCTGCTTCTCCCTCTGCCTGTGTCTCTGCCTCTCTCTCTCTTTCTCTGTGTCTCTCATGAATAAATAAATAAAATCTTTAAAAAAATTTTCCCTCAAAATCAATTACTTTCTTATCACATTATTAGGATAATTTCTCCCAGTGGAGTTTGAAGCTGCTGCATCAGCTCAACATACCTAATATCCCCATAAAACCTATCCAAGCTAATCTGGACATTGTGTGTGTATGCGTGTGTATTCACTACTTTTTAATACAAAGGGAGAACAGTTAGTTTCTTTTAAACCCATAACCCTTGTAATTCTTACTTTTCTTATTTTTTAAAAGATTTTATTTATTTATTCATGAGAGACACAGAGAGAGGTAGAGACATAGGCAGAGGGAGGAGCAGGCTCCCCACAGGGTGCCCAAAGCAAGACTCAATCCCAGGACCCCGGGATCATGACCTGAGCCAAAGGCAGACACTCAACCACTGAGTCACCCAGGTGCCCTATTTTTCTTATTTTAAAGAGAAGGAATTAGTCTTAGCAATATTCTTCCTTGTAATTAGTTACCACAATATATATTGATGGGCTTTGTTTTCTCTTTCACATTTGCACCCAACTGGAGGGTGCAACTGGCTTTGTGCAGTGCACACTCAGCAGCTACAAATTACTTTCTGTTTGCAAGTCCCCACCAGTGTACTATATCACCATTAGAGATTTGTCTATTACTGGTGACAGATACATTGCAAAAGGTCCAGAATAGTTGCAAAGATGCAGAAGGTTTAAGAATGGCTATAGCAAAAAATCTCCAGTGGTAAATTAGGACAGTGGGTTGTGTGATAGATAAGAGCGTGGGTTTTGGATTCCGACAGGTCTAGGTTTCATTTTTTTTTAAAGGTTTTATTTATTTATTCATGATAGACATAGAAAGAGAGAGAGAAAAAAAAAAAAAAAAGAAAGAGAGAGAGGCAGAGACACAGGCAGAGGAAGAAGCAGGCTCCACGCTGGGAGCCTGATGCGGGACTCGATCCCAGGACTCCAGGATCAGGTAGGGGGCCAAATGCAGGCGCTAAACCCCTGAGCCACCCAGGGATCCCCCAGGTCTAGGTTTCAAATCACAGTGTCAGTATTTATAAACTGTGTTAACTTACATAAATTCTCAGAGCTTCATTGTTCTCATCTGGAAAACAGGAATAATAGTAAGAGTGTTGTAAGGATTAAATGAGATAATGCATGTAAAGCACTAATACTGCCTGGCATAATATAAATGCTCAGTAATTTTTAGCTATTCTTACTATTATTAGTAATCAGGTTATTATTTCGTAGGCCACGATGATTTATTCATGTTGAGTACTGAATGGTTATATGTCTCAGAAATGTAAATCTGTCTGCCCCTAGATACAAAATTATTTCATTCCCTTCATGTTGATTCTCCTTTATCTTTTTTGAGTGTATTTCTCTTCTTATAAGCAAACTCATGCTTCATAATAATTACAATTATGTGGTAGTACCAACATCAAGCTCCTGATTCCAGGGAACTTTATGCTATAGGTAAGGCTTGCTCTTTTGGAAACTACTAGCTTTGAATTTGTTCTTGGCAAGGAAGATTGTTCTCCCTTTATTCCTTGCTATTGTTTTCCCGATGCCAATTTTTTTTTCCAATGCCAATTTTATTTATTTTTTTTTTTATTTTATTTTTTTAATTTTTTTTCCAATGCCAATTTTAATTCAAAATATTTTTCTTTTGTCTTTTGGAGTTGGGTGGGTGTACTATTGCATCAGAAATGATCATGGTGCTTTAGTGGGTGAGGTGAGCTTGCATTTGTTCTTAGCTTTAAATATGTGTCAGTAACTATTTCAGTGGTATGATAATGTCCAACTTCCCAAGAGGGATCTAGCAGTCCTAGTCTCAGAGTTGGCCACTGAAGTAGTTTTTTGAACAGCTGTTATACTGCAACCTGGAGCTTAAAAATGGGGAAAACAGCATGAACAGTCCACAGGGAAAAAGTGCCTGGTTATCTTTAAATATGTAGGCTTCTGCCTTCATCTACAAAGTAACCTGATTTGGGAATCAGATAGGAGCCAAAGATCAAGATATGCGGCTGGACTCTGTATGGGATTTGTTCTATCAGAAGTAATAGAACCTCACAGAATATTCCTGAGACGTCTGAACAGTCTTAGCTTAAAATAATTTCTAATTAAAGTTGATAGTATCTGAATCTTTTCTTGGGTAGAACCTAATGAATTATAGGCATTTACATTCTTTCATTCAATATATAAAAGATTGAAAATTACACTGTGGCAGATGGATAGCTTACTATATGACTTCCTGAAAGCACAGAAGGTCAGGAATGTTGATGTTTGTCTAACGCCGCCACTCAAGCTTCAACACAATTTTTTACAAAGTAAATCAAGCAAGCAAAAGATTGGTGTGTGTTTTTTTGCAACTTTTTTTTTTAATGGAACTTTACTTGAGAATCTCAAGATGATTAATTTACATGTGCTATCTTATTAATATTATAAATACTGGAATGGAAGTATGAATTATATTTCTGTATCCTTAGCAGCTAGCACAGTACTTATCCCTAATAAATATTTGTTTAATGAATGACTGATTAAATGAATATATGAATGAGAAAGAGAAAAGGAGAGAGAAAAAGAATGAAAGGAAGATGAGTGGATGAATGGATGTAGGATCACTTATCCTTTTTAAAAGATTTTATTTATTTATTCATGAGAGACATAGAGAGAGGCAGAGACATTGGCAGAGCAAGAAGCAGGCTCCCTGTGGGGAGCTTGATGTGAGGCTCAATCCCAGGACTTTGGGATCACGACCTGAGCCAAAGGCAGACACTCAACTGCTGAGCCCCCAGGCGCCCTTGTCCTTCTTTTAAAGGTGGATAAATGGTAAGAGTTAAAGTGATTCATTGAGGACAGACTGGCAATAAAATGAACATAACCAAGTGTTGTAGATTAAAAATATCCACCACCGCCCCAGTGGCTATATCTTATTGTTTAGGTAGTTCTCAATCCTATCTGCATGTGAAAATCACCTGAAGTACTTTTTTTATAGGATTATCAATGCTCCATCCCTCAATCCTTCCCAGGTGTTTTTCAAAAGGTGGTTCTAACGTGTAGTCAGAGTTGAGAATCACTGTGTTAGGGAGTAATACTTGTTATATTCTTCAAGGTTTAAAAAGAGAGAGAAGCAAAAAGATACATTTGCCAAAACTTGCTTTTGTTCTCCTTCCAAAGCTTTTTAAATTCAGTGTTAGGTGTCTGCTTCACCAAGAATAATGTCTTAGTCTGTTCAGTCTGCTATAACAAAATATTATAGACTGGGTGGCTCAAACAGCAAAAATTTATTTCTCATGGTTCTGGAGGCTCAGAAGTCCAAGATCAGCACATTGGCAGATTTGGTGTCCTGTGAAAACCACTTCCTTGTTCATCAATTGCTCCCTATCTTTTTGCTGTGTCATACATGGCAGAAAGAGCAGGGTGCTCTGGGGTCTCTTATATAAGGACCATTAATCCAATTCATGGGGTTTCCATCATTATGTCCAAACCACCCTTAAAAGGTACCATGACATTGGTTTGCCTAGTGTCCCTATAAAGGCAGGTGAAGTAACACAGAAGTTAAAGTGCAAGAATGCTACACAACACCTTGGGGTGTGTCTAGATAATATACTTTTCCATCAATATCAAAAGCCAATACTCTTCTCATTTGCTTACAAATCTCATGACTCAGCTGAATTTCTTTCAAGCATAAGGATCTTAGCACAAACAAGTAAAAAATAAAAATTATATGAAAGCCAAATTGCATTTTCTTTTCTCCACTACTGCAGGAAAATTTCCCACCAGAGGCCAATTTTAGACTCAGTTTTTAGAGTTGTTACCATTGTCTGAAAATATAAGATCCGTGAAGGCAGGTGTATTTTGTTTTTTTGTTTGTTCTTTTACTGCTCATTCCCGTAGAATATAGACTTCTATGTTCATAGTATATATTTGATGAATATTTATTGAATGAGTAAGCACTGTGGTTTAGGTATTGAATGGTGGTTTCCAATTTTCAAACATTGAAAAATTCTGTGGTGACTCTTATGTATATATGTATGTGTGTCTGTAATCTCTATGCCCAATATGGGGCTTGAACTCACCACCCTGAGATCAAGAGTCGCATACACTATAGACTGAGCCAGCCAGTCTATACCCCATGGTAACTTTTTAAGAACTTCATTATCATTATTATGAGTGTCTAGAATGAGTATTGGAATAGATCGTTGTTATTTTAGTCTCCTCAATATCATTTCCTCCTCTCTTCTTCAGGTGGTAAACCCCTCTTTTCTATCGGGAACCAACTCAAGGTAGACTCTGTCCTCCCTGGCCAGACCTGTTCCATCAGAAAATTACATCTCTTATTCACTCCCACTTAATCCCCTCCACAGTTTGGTTCCGTTTTTTTGTTTTTTTGTTTTTTTTTTTTAAGATTTTATTTACTTATTAAAGAGAGACACACAGAGAGAGAGAGAGAGAGAGAGAGGCAGAGACATAGGCAGAGGGAGAAGCAGGCTCCATGCAGGGAGCCCAATGTGGGACTGGATCTTGGAACTCCAGGATTACACCCTGAGCCTAAGGCAGATGCTCAACCACTGAACCACCCAGGTGTCCCCATAGTTTGGTTTCTAATTAATGTTAGGACAATCAGTCTGCCCTGCAATTTTTCTGCTGGAGCAATAGGAGAGATTGTCTCTATCTGCTGGACTTAATTGTGGATACCTTTTTGGAGTCTGGAGTCAGCAACAGTCATCTTTCCCATTTTGTCACTAGGACCTTTATGTACCAGTACACCAATTAGAGGCAAACAGAATTGAAAGATGGAGAAAGAGAGAGGTTAAAGTGCAAGGATCAATAAACAATAAGCTTTAAATATATATATATATCAGTAAACAATTATATATATATTTTAATAGAAATATCCTGTCATTTCTGATTAGAAATATCCTTTTTGTCTTTTCTGATTATGAAATTGATAAGATAGTCATTGTAAAAAATTCAGAAAATACAAAAAAAAAAACTGAAGGAAATTAAAATTATATTTAGTTCAACACCTGATGCAGACTCAATCCCAGGACCCTGGGTTCACAACCTGAGCCAAAGACAGATGCTCAGTCATTGAGCCACTCAGGTGCCCCTGAAAATGATATTTTTGATACATATCTTTTCTTATTCTTTTTTAAAAAAAATTTTTATTTATTTCTTCAGAAGAGACACAAAGAGAGAGAGGCAGAGACACAGGCAGAAGGAGGAGAAGCAGGCGTCATGAGGGAGCCCGATGTGGAACTCAATCCGGGGACTCCAGGATCATGCCCTGGGCCAAAGGCAGACGGTCAACCACTGAGCCACCCAGGTGTCCTGATACATATCTTTCAATACATATATGCATGTTAGTACTTTTTTTTCTTATGTTAAACAAAAGTGAGATCATGTTTTTTATAAACTCCTTTGATCAATTTATGTGTTATAAATATCTCTCCATGGGAACGCCTGGGTGGCTCAGTGGTTGAACATCGCCTTCAGCTCAGGGCGTGACCCCGGAGTGTGGGGATCTAGTCCCACATCGGGCTCCCTGCATAGAGCCTGCTTCTCCCTCTGCCTCTTTCTGTGTGTCACTCATGAATAAATAAATGAAATCTTTAAAAAAAAAAAAATCTCTCCATGTCAGTAAAGATAGATTACTCATTATTTTTTTTTAAATGTTTATTTATTTATGATAGTCACAGAGAGAGAGAGAGAGAGGCAGAGACACAGGCAGAGGGAGAAGCAGGCTCCATGCACCGGGAGCCCGACGTGGGATTCGATCCCGGGTCTCCAGGATCGCGCCCTGGGCCAAAGGCAGGCGCCAAACCGCTGCGCCACCCAGGGATCCCGATTACTCATTATTTTTAATGACTATATAGTATTCTATATAGGTGTCTGCTTTACCAAGAATAATGTCTTAGTCTGTTCAGTCTGCTATAACAAAATATTATAGACTGGGTGGCTCAAACAGCAAAAATTTATTTGTCATGGTTCTGGAGGCTCGGAAGTCCAAGTATTCCATTGTGTAAGTTAATTATAGTTTACTTACCCACCCTTGTTGCTGCAGATAGTTCTTAAAAGCTTTTGACTGTTTTCTGAAAAAGCACTAAAGCTGACATTTACTGATTTCTTATCACTTCTCCTTCAGAGTCTCCTTATTCTAAATTTTCCCAGCATAATTTTAACAGTTGTAGATTATTAGTTAACATGGGGGTGGAGCAAGCAGACTTTCTCTGAGCTATAGAAAGTATAAAAAGTAGTACTTTTGCAACTGTGAGATATTTCTTACCAAAATTTTAGCTTATTAATTTCATAGAGATGAAGAATAAGCATCATGTCCCTGGTGTTTAATGAATCTCTTGGCTGGTTTTCAGATTCATTCAAAAATAGTGTTTACATAAATGCCTGTGGCATAATATTTTGGTGCTGACTGTACCACTCCCCGGTGACTACCAAATCTCTAATTATAAGGGTGTGGTTATTCAGTGGCCTGAACAAACCCAGTTCCAAAGCAGACATCATTTATGTTTTATTAAGATAACAAAAACAAGGTTCAGCTACCGGAAATGAAGTAATTACAGTGATCTAGAAAATGTATAAATATCCAGTGTAAAGAAACATGACAAATCACAGGTAGAAGATATATGTTTTATCAGCAAGAGTTTATAAAGCAAGATGAGAAAATTAAATCATATCTCAAAGGAAACATACAAACGAAGAACCCTTGGATACTCTTGACATTCTTTCTAACATGGCCAGCTTCTTTTGAAATGGGAGCCAATTATAACAGAAACCAAGATTATAATAAAATATCTTTGATAGAATCATTTTGAAGAAGAAATGTAGGGCACATAAAGCTGTTTTTGTGAGTTCCCACTCATGCCTTATGCTTCCCATTTACAAAGAACAGCTCTGTTGCTATTGGGCAAGTCCCGTTTCCAGGTTATTTTTGGAGGGCTAACGCCTTTGTCACATAATAAAAAAACTTAAACATTGTTAGGAACAACTGCAAATAAAACTCTGAAGAGCTATCATAGACTACTAGGAAAATACTTCAAATTGAATATTTATGCTACCTTTCATCTGAGTCATACTCATATATTAAAGAGAAGCTGGTGTAGTAGAGCCATGCAGAGAACATTTAAAAGCATAAAAGCTTAGTAGTTCTTGTTGACATTTAATTTTTACTCTCCTCTGCATCCTTTATTGAGATATAATTGGCAATTTTAAAATTGTAGAGGGACACCAGGGGCTTAGTCATTAAGTGTCCATCTCTTGATATTGGCTCAGGTTATGATCTCAGGATTGTGTGATCAAGCCCTGCTCTGGGCATGGAAACCGCCTAAGATTTTCTCTCTCCCTCTCCAACTGTCCCTCTCTCCCCACTCCCCCACTCTCTATCTCTCAAAAAATTTTTTTACATATTTAAGATGTACAGTTTGGTTTGATATATGTATACATTGTTAAATAATCATCACAGTCAAGATAATTAACATAATCTATCACTTCACCTAATTACCTTTTGGGTGCATATGTGGTGACAACACTTAAGATCTATACTCTTAACAAAGTTCAAATGTAACCAATTTCAAATAGTTACATTGTTGCACATCAGAGCTTCACAACTTATTCATCTTGTATAAGTGAAATTTTGTATCCCTTGACAGTATTTCCCCATTTCTCTCTTCATGCAGCCCCAAACAACCACCATTCTCCTTTCTGTTTCAGTTTAATTATTTTAGATTCCACATATAAGTGAGATGAAGCAGTATCTGTCTTTCTGAATCTGGCTTATCTCCCCTAGCTAATATCCTTCAGGTTCATCCATGTTGTTGCAAACGGCAAGATTTTCTTCTTTTTTTAAGGCTGAATATTGTTTCATTGTCTATATATACACCATCTTTATCCATTCATCCATCGATGAACATTTACATTGTTTCCATATCTTGGATATCATGAATAATGCTGAAATGAATACAGGTATGAAAATTCCACTTAAGTACCAAAAAATATTTATCATAATTAGACTATAGAGACTCTCAACTTCTCTCAATTTTTTTTTAATAGGCTCCAAGCCTAGCATGGATTTCAGTGTTCGACTTGAACTCATGATGGTGAGATTAAGACCTGAGCTAAGATCAAGAATCAGACACTTAAAAAAAAAAAAAAGAATCACTTAACCAACTGAGCCACCCAAGCGCTCCAACTTCTCTAAATTTTTGTATGGTTTCTTAGAATTATATTATTTTTGAAGAATAAATAAATTTGAGAAAGAAAATCTTAACTTTTAGGAGGCTCTAAGTGATACTTAGACAAATCAATGTATGTGGAAAATAACTTAAATTAGAACAATGATTACAGGGGGAATCCCTGGGTGGCTCAGCGGTTTGGCGCCTGCCTCGAGTCCCGCATCGGGCTCCCTGCATGGAGCCTGCTTCTCCCTCTGCCTGTGTCTCTGCCTCTCTCTCTGTGTCTCTCATGAATAAATAAAATCTTTATATATATAAAAAAAAAAAAAAACGAGTACAAGTAATCGTAAAATTGTTCACAATGTTTAGGATTAAGTTTCAGAAGCATTGTGAAAGGTTTATTGTAAGATATAAAATATATATTTAAAAGCATGTAAATTTATATCTTAATCACTTGAGTTTTACATTCTTTGTATTTATTTGCTTCAAAGAGAAATATTTCTTCTTCCAAATCACAAAATAAAAAAAAAAAAAAAAAAAAAAAAAAAAAAAAAAACAAATCACAAAATAGCCTCCCAAAGAGAACTTTGCATATTTGTTTTTGTTACTCTTAAGTCGTCTTCTTCTTCTTCTTCTTCTTCTTCTTCTTCTTCTTCTTCTTCTTCTTCTTCTAAGATTTTATTTACTTATTCATAGAGACAGAGAGGCAGAGGCACAGGGAGAAGCAGGCATCATACAGACAGCCTGACATGGGACTCAATCCAGGGTCTCCAGGATCACGCCCCTGGGCTGCAGGCGGCGTTAAACCACTGCACCACCGGGGCTGCCCTTCTTTTTCTTTTTTTTAAGTAGGCTCCATACCCAGTGTGGAGATCAATGCAGGGCTTGAACTCATGGCCTGAGATCAGGAGTTGGATGCTTAACCAACTGAGCTACATAGGTGCCTCTGCCACTCTTAAGTTCATCCAAATTCTGAGACCTAAAAGTACTTCAGACAAGCCTATAGAATTCACTAAAATGAGTTAACTTTATATACTTCTTTCTTTATAACTTTATATACTTCTTTATTTATATTAATAATTACTAATATAATTAGTAATATTAGGGAAGTAACTATTGTTCTTTCAATAGGGAAATGATTGTCATTACTACCAAAGTCTTTGTAACAGGTACAATGATTCAGAACTTGATCTGTGGGAATAGGAATGAAGTAATAGTTGAGACATTTTAAAATTATAAATAGGGTAAAACCAATGGAATATAATAATATACCAAAGCTACTGTATTACAATAGGGAAGTACAAGTAAAAACAAATAGCCTAGTGCAGAAATAGTCTATTATACATTGGAGTTTAAGTTGTAATGTGGGGGGTGTTGTGCTGTGGGAAAGAGAGATGGATTTGTAAACCCTGGAGCAAGGATCTGCATACCCAAGGCCTGCTGTGTGGAGATCCTGGGTGAAGCCACCGTCACCATGTCTGACCCAGAGGGAAAACCTTCAACTGAGGACTTGGGGGATAAGAAGGAAGGAGAGGAGATCCCTGGGTGGCGCAGCGGTTTAGCGCCTGCCTTTGGCCCAGGGTGTGATCCTGGAGACCCGGGATCGAATCCCACGTTGGGCTCCCGGTGCATGGAGCCTGCTTCTCCCTCTGCCTGTGTCTCTGCCTCTCTCTCTCTCTCTCTCTCTGTGACTATCATAAATAAATAAAAATTAAAAAAAATTTAAAAAGAAGGAAGGAGAATACATTAAACTCAAAATCATTGGACAGGATAGCAGTGAGATTCATTTCAAAGTGAAATGACAACACATCTCAAGAAACTCAAAGAATCATACTAAGACAGAGAGTTCCAATGAATTCACTCAGGTTTCTCTTTGAAGGTCAGAGAATTGCTGATAATCACACTCCAAAAGAACTGGGAATGGAGGAAGAAGATGTGATTGAAGTTTATCAGGAACAAACAGGGGGTCATTGAATGATTTAGATATTCTTTTTATTTTTTTCTTTACCCTCAATCCTTTTTTATTTTTAAAAGTAGTTCTTTTGTAATGTGGTGTTCAAAATGGAATTGAAAAAAAAAAGGAAAAAAAGGGAAAAAAAGGAAAAAGACGAAAAAAAGAACAACAACAACAACAACAAAAAAAAACAAAATGGAATTGAAAACTGGCACCCCATCTCTTTAAAACATTTGGTAATTTGAATTCTAGTGCCCATTATTCATTATCACTTGTTTTCATTGCGATGATTTTTGGTGATCAAACCTCAGCCCCCTTCATATTGCCCTTTCCTTTTTAAAAATTACATATGTGCACAGAGAGGCCACCTTTTCCAGGACTGTGCATTTTCAGGCTTGTGATAAATAAGATCGACCAGTATAAGTGCTCATGATGACTTTCCAGTTGGCCCTGAAGTTCTAGCATATGATTACTTCACTACTGGACTATGACTTTCAGTGGGAGATGGAAGTTTTTCAGAGAACTGAACTGTGGGAAAATGACCTTTCCTTAACTTGAAGCTTCTTTTAAAATTTGAGAATCTGGACCAAAAGAAGAGAAATATCAGGCTGGAGTCGAGAAGACAGAGATGGTGAGAGTAAATGACTAAGTCCAAAGATGGCTTCACTGAAGAGAAAGCATTTTAAGATAAAAGTCTTGTCAGAAGATCCCAGAAAAGTTCTAATTTTCATTAGCAGTTAATAAAGTTATTCATGCAAAAGTGTATTCAACAAAACACTGCTCTTTTTTATTTTATTTGTACTTTTTGGCCTGAGATATGGGTTTTAAATGGACATTGTACCAGCTTCATTAAAATAAACAAAATATTTGTAAAAACCATAAAACAAACAAATAAATAAATTATAATGTGGGGAGCAGGGTGCCTGGGTGGTGCAGTTGGTTAAGCATCCCACTGGGTTTTGGCTCAGGGTTTCAGCTAAAGTTGTGATCTCAGGGTTGTGAGATTAAGCCCTGAGTTGGGTTCCATATCCATTGTGAGTCTACTTGGGATTCTCTCTCCCTCTGCCCCTCCTGCTTGGGCTCTCTTTCTCTCACTCTCAATAAATCAAGTAAATCTTTAAAAAAAAAAAAAGTGTAATACAGAGTATTTCACAAGTCAGTCAAGAAAGTAAGAACCATTCCAAAACAGTTATCTATTGGGATGCTTAGGTGGCTCAGCAGTTGAGCATCTGCCTTTGGCTCAGGGTGTTATCCGGAATCCTGGGATTGAGTCCTGCATCAAGCTCCCTGCAGGGAGCCTGCTTCTCCCTCTGCATGTGTCTCTGCCTGTGTCTCTTCCTTTCTCTGTCTCTCATGAATAAATAAAATCTTTTTAAAAAATGGTTATCAATCTATCTACTTATTTAAGATTTTATTTTTAAGTAATCTCTACACCCAGCATGGGGCTTGAATTTAACAACTCTGAGATCAAGAGTAGCATGCTCCAGCAACTGACCCAGCCAGGTGCCCCCAGAATGGTTATCAATTTAGAAAAAAATAGGTTAAGGGGCACCTGGATGGCTCAGTCAGTTAAGCATCTGACTTAGGCTTAGGCCATGATCTCAGAGTCCTGGCATCAAGCCGCATGTCAGGCTCTATGGTCAGTATGGAGTCCACTTCTGCCTCTCTCTCTCTCTCTTTCTCTCTCTCCCTCCCCCCTTCTGTCCTTCCCTCTGTTTGTCCTCTCTCTCTTTCTCTCAAATAAATAAATAAAAACTTTAAAAAAGAAAAATTATTTTAGACCATCTTCTTTTTGAAAGAACTTTTGAGAGAGGGAAAAAAAAAAAAAACATGTTAGAGAGTACAAGTGGTTGAGAGGAAGAGACAGCTGCCCATCCAGCAGAGAGCCTGATGTTGGGCTTGATTCCAGACCCTGGGCTCATGACTTGAGCTGAAGGCAGCTGCTTAAGCAACTGTGCCAGGTTGCTAAGGTGCCCATCATCCAGGTGCCCCTAGCCCATCATCTTATCTTCTCATCAAAATAAATTTCAGATGAATTAAAGAGTAGGTATAAAATGTTAAACAATGGAAAAATCAGAAGAAAATAGATCAGAATATGTAATAAGCTTCTGGGTGATGATTATTTTATATTCTTGGCAGCAATTTTTTTTTAAATCAAAGGAAAAATGATTTTGTTTTAAGGTAACCAAAATGGAAAAAAAAAAAAAAGGTAACCAAAATGAATAGGCAACAAGAGAATGGGAAAATGTCTGCAAAAACTACCAAATTTAAGGGACTGTTATCTTTCTTATATAAAGAAATTCATACAAATTGATACAAGCACATTAAACCTCAAAGAAATGTGTAGTAAAGACGTAATATTAGTGAGCAAAATGAAAAAAATATCGTTTCACTAGTAATCAAAGAAATGCAAACTAATAAAGTATCCATTTTCACTTAGGAACACAGTAAATATTTTGAACAATCATATTGAGTAAGTCAGGGCACAAGGAACAGTTACTTTCATACATCACCAAAGTCTTGATAAACCCATAAATCATCAAAATGTTCCTCTTCTTGGGATCCCTGGGTGGCGCAGCGGTTTGGCGCCTGCCTTTGGCCCAGGGCGCGATCCTGGAGACCCGGGATCGAATCCCACATCGGGCTCCCGGTGCATGGAGCCTGCTTCTCCCTCTCCCTCTGCCTGTGTCTCTGCCTCTCTCTCTCTCTCTCTCTGTAACTATCATAAATAAATTAAAAAAAAAAATGTTCCTCTTCTTTTACTCAGTAGCTGTACATCCTCATATCCATAAATACATCTGGGGAAATAAGACTAATGCTCAAACCAAGTGATTCTGCTAAATATGAAGTCTTACTGTCTTATGCAAAACAACTTTGAGAAAACATTATGAATAAAAAAGATTGAGCTTTGAACCAAAAGCCAGTGGGGGAGAGTGGGAAATGAAGAATGAATATATTTAAGGAATAGAAAAAAAGAACAGGGGGATGCCTGGGTGGCTCAGCGGTTTAGCACCTGCCTTTGGCCCAGGGCGTGATCCTGGAGTCCCGGGATTGAGTCCCACATCGGGCTCCCTGCATGGAGCCTGCTTCTCCCTCCTCCTGTATCTCTGCCTTTCTCTCTCTCTCTCTCTATGTCTATCATAAATAAATAAATAAAATAAATCTTTAAAAAGAAAAAAAGAACACTTTTGGAACTGTTTAGAATCAGTCAAGTAGAAAAATTCAAGGAGGGGCAGCCCGGGTGGCCCAGCGGTTTAGCGCCGCCTTCAACCCAGGGCCTGATCCTGGAGACCCAGGATCAAGTCCCACGTCGGGCTCCCTGCGTGGAGCCTGCTCCTCCCTCTGCCTGTGTCTCTGCCTCTCTCTTTCTCTGTCTCTCATGAATAAATAAATAAAATCTTTAAAAATAAAAAATATATCATTTAAAAAAAAGAAAAATTCAAGGAAAATTGGGGTTCAAAGACGTATTTTTCAGTCTTTGTCATTTCCATGTTTCTGGTTTTATTTTTTTGCCACATTTGTAATTAATATACATATTAGTATTCCTGCTTCTCTTGAAAAATGAATCACTAAATATGTGAGCTTTTTCATTGTTGTCTGTTATACATACACACACATATGAAACACCTTTTCCCTCCTAAACTGTCTCCCTCACTGTTATCCTCAATAACCCGGTTATATTGCATTCCTTGGATTCCAGCTTCATTTTTTGTAAAATAAAAATGACAAAACTAAACTGTGCTGTTTTTCTAGCTGTCTCACAGGAATAATTAGATAGTGTCTTTAGTATCCTTGAGGTTTTCTTTTTTATCAGGCCTGACAATAAGCTATAAGATTCTTAATACAAGAAAATTTCACAGATAGGCAGTCACTACTCACGACATTGACTAGTCTCCACTTTCTCCTCATCCCTTGTAATATCAGATATACAAATAACCCATCCAAAGCTGTTAATCTCCTCTGTTAACAGTTTATAATTTGCTCCAGGTTTATTCTATTAAGGCATTGATTGACCTTAGATGCTAATCTTTTCCAGCAATTCCTAGTTTAGTCAATCATGAAGGCCTTTCTTTCTCTGTGTGGAATCTCCTTGCTTCTGCCTCCTTCTGCAATTTCCTCAGTCCCCGACCCTCCCTCACCAGAACAGGGAAAACCTCTTGTGTAACCATAATACAATACTCTGTGTGCAGTGCCTGTACCTGTGTGTATTTACAAGGTATGTAACAGTTTGCTCATCCCCTATCATTCATTGCCCTCAAAGCTATAACTAAATTTCCACTTATTGATTTAACCAGCTCTGGGACAGGAAAAGGGTGGGGGAGATCCCTTATTTGTAGCTTTTGCCAATTTCTGTATTGTAAATACTCATACCATGGCCAATTTGAAGCTCCTGACATAGCATCACTGAACAGAGTTGGGAAGAGATGCACAGTAGCACACCATTATACAGTATTTCTGTCATACGGATACAGCAAACACGAATTCAAGGGCACAGAAAATGGTAAAATGTAGGAAAATAATTAGGAAGTGATGAATTTTAAGTACTTTTACCTTTATTTTTAATTACCAGCTATAAGTGTATATAACAAGTTTAATAAGCAGCTATGTTTAACACCTGGCTTGCAGTATCCCAAAAATTTAGCAGTTGGTTCTTGCTAGCTAGTATAAGGTAGCTGTAGCACATCAATGATTTTTAACCTTGTCCCAGAGTCTAGAATCACACCCTAATTGAATAACTCCAACGAGTCAATCCTGTATTTAGAACAACTCTGATCTCAAATACACAGAAACTAGATTCAGATTAGATTATTGGCATTCACTGAACATTTCCATTGTACTAGGGCCATGGGAACACAAAGAAGGTTAGGACTCCTCCCACATTCTTCCCTATATCAATAAAGAGCATCTCCATTTTCCAGTTTTTCAGGAAAAAACTCTTTAAAAAAAATAAAGATTTTATTTACTCATGAGACACAGAGAGAGAGAGAGAGAGAGAGAGGCAGAGACACAGGCAGAGGGAGAAGCAGGCTCCATGCAGGGAGCCCAACATGGGACTCATTCCCAGGTCTCTAGGATAACGCCCGGGACTGAAGGCAGGAGCTAAACCACTGAGCCACCGGGCTGCCCAGGACAAAACTCTTGGTGTCATCTTTGACACCCATCTTTCTCTCCCCTCTTATTTCAAGTCCATTAACATAACCTGAGGGCTCCGCCTTCAGAATATATCCCTATCCCAATCGCATCTCACTTCTGCACAAGAGCCTGTCTGAGCTTCTATCCTTTCTTCCCTAGATTATTGGAATAGCATCCTAAATGCTCTTGCTTCCATATCTGGCTCCTTATGGTCTAATTTCAAAACAATAGTCAGATACATCCTTTTTTTTTTTTTTTAAATGAGATTTTCTTTTTTTTTTTTTTAATTTTTATTTATTTATGATAGTCACAGAGAGAGAGAGAGGCAGAGACACAGGCAGAGGGAGAAGCAGGCTCCATGCACCGGGAGCCCGACGTGGGATTCGATCCCGGGTCTCCAGGATCGCGCCCTGGGCCAAAGGCAGGCGCCAAACTGCTGGGCCACCCAGGGATCCCCAGATACATCCTTTTAAACTATAAATCATGTGTGCTTTTTCTCTGCTCACTACTCTCTGACAGTTTCTCATCTCACTCAAAGTAAAGCCAGCAGAAGCCTTGCAATTATCTTCTGGGCCTAACATATTTTGTGTGTCTCTCTCTTACTTCTCTAACATCATCTCCTACTCTTCCCCCTTTCCTCACTCGGTTCCAACTGTGATGGCTTCCTTACTTTTCCTCAAATGTGCTGGGCAGGATCCTGCCTCAATTCTTTGCATTTGGGCAGCCCCGGGGGCTTAGCGGTTTAGCGCCGCCTTCAGCCCAGGGTGCGATCCTGGAGACCCGGGATGGAGTCCCAGGTCGGGCTCCCAGCATGGAGCCTGCTTCTCTCTCTCTCTCTCTGTATCTCTAATAAATAAATAAAAAATATTTTAAAAATATTTGCATTTGCTTTATTCACTGCCTGGATCACTCTACCATAGGTATCTGCATGACTCTCTGCTTCCCTCTTGTCTAGCCTGTTTTTGCCTATGCCTACTTCTCAGTGAGGCTTTCTCTATCACTGTTTAAAATTGCAGCTCCTTGGGATGCCTGGGTGGCTCAGCGGTTGAGTGTCTGCCTTTGGCCCAGGGTGGAATCCTGGAGTCCCGGGATCGAGTCCCACATCCGGCTCCCTGGATGGAGCCTGCTTCTCCCTCTGCCTGTGTCTCTCTGCCTCTCTCTGTATATCTTCATGAATAAATAATTAAAATCTTAAAAAAAAAAAGTAAAATAAAATTGCAACTCTTCTTCCCATGCCCAGAAATTCCTCGCTTAAACTTTCCCCATAAACTTATTTCTATTGACAAACTATGTATTTTACTAGTTTATTGTCTGCCCTGCCCTGACACCCCAACTAGCTACACAAGTGAACTTTGTTCTGTTCACTGCTTATTTCCCAGTGTCTAAAATAGTGTCTAGCACATATAGGTACTTAATATAAACTTACTGAATGAATGAACGATATATCTTCAAAGAGTTTTATAGGTTTTCTATGTGTATCTCTTGTAACCAAAGTAACTGAATTTCTTGCCTTTGGATTCCAGTTTCCTAGTGACCAATCCCCAATACTTGTTGCTAGGCACATGCAGTTCTGACTTGCCTATTAGAATCTCTGTCAGTTACCAGCTCAATTCTACATCTTGGGTCTTCCTTACCTGTAAATTTTGGCACATATGTTCCTCTATTCCTTTTACCCTATGAATTGATCTCTCGGTTTCAGATCTGTCTTTGAATTAATACAATTTCGTGTCTCAATCTAAGAATTTTTTTCCTTCACTGTCTGAGCTTTGGATCTGTTAGTATTCTAATGTAACAAAGAGATCATATAACAGCTTTTCCAGAGGTGACGACCTCCCAATGAGAACATGCTCCTTGAGAAGGATCTTCTCTATCTCTTTCCGGAAGAGAAGAAGAAACACAAGAAGTCCCTGGTGCAGAGCCCTGATTCCTACTTTGTGGCCATGGACTGCCCAGGATGCTATAAAATCACCACCATCTTTAGCCATTCGCAAAAGGTAATTTGTATGTTGGCTGTTGCATTGTCCCCTGACAGCCTACAGGAGGAAAAGGAAGGCTTAGAGAAGGATGCCCTTTCAGATGGAAGCAGCATTCAAAGCACCCCGAATCAAGCTGAATGGGAAACAATCCCAATTGACATCTTTTGAATATGAAAAGAGAGAAAAAGAGAAAGAGAGATTGTAAAACAAAGTACATTACCATCACAATCTTCAAAAATTAAAATGGTCATTGTAAGGATAATCATTCTTTTAACAATTAGACAGGATATACTTATTATCTATCAATGCTCTTATTATCTACCTGAGATAGGTGAATATCACTATAACATTCTTAGGTTTGACACATGCAAAACCAAGATTAGAAGCTATCTATCAACTATTGTTAGATTTTAAGATCCCTTACTGCCTACATACTTTTCTCAGATATTTGACAAAAATCCTGGAATTACTTGGATCAACTGAGTGGTATCCTCATTTTTTAGCTTGTATTTGCTACCTAGACAACATGGCGATAGCACTGAATGAACAAGCTGTCTCTTTCAAGTTAAGATGATTAGGTTGACAATTTGAATCAGAAGATTTGTCAGCAGCCAGCAATCGATCACAAATTTTGTGAAATAATTTTGTTATTTTTTTAAAATATTTTATTTATTCATGAGAGACACACAGAGAGAGGCAGAGACACAGGCAGAGGGAGAAGCAGGCTCCATGTAGGAAGCCCGATGTGGGACTCGATCCCAGGACCTCGGGATCACACCCTAAGCCAAAGGCAGATGCTCAACCACTGAGCCACCCAGGTGTTCCTAATTTTATTTTCTTAAAGCATATTCTTCATGACCTGTTTTATATCTGCAAAGGTTCTGCAAAGAATAGTAATATCCATAGTAATCTTTTCCAAAAGTAATTGATATGGTGCAAACTCAGGGAGCACTAAGTACCTGAAAATGCAAGTTGAAATATAATAAGGACTTTTTCTTTACATAGCAACAGGCTACAGAGATCAAAATATTTTATAACGTCAATACCATTTCCATTACTGCATTTCTGTGAAGGAACTGGTGGGAAAAGAGAAACAATTTATCATGTCTCTGTGGATGAAGAAACTGAGGTGCTACATTAGACAATTTCTTGCCTGAGACCACAATCATAGACCAATTGCAGAAATAAGACTGCTGCATCTAAGTTGTTAGCTTACAGGGTGGTTTTTCTAAATCTCTCTGCATTGCTAATATAATTGAGATTCCAAGTAATAATAGAAGATGGTCAGGGCAAAGAAATGGTAATGAGCCAGAGCTAGAACTGAAAATAGAGTCTTCTACCTCCTTGTCCATTGATCCTGCCATTATGCTGCAGGACTAAATTACTGAACTTCATCAAAAAGTGGGAACCTAATGCTATTAGAGACAAACCAGCATGAGTTCAGTTAACTTTTCATTGCAAATTGACAGAATAATTCATATTTTGGCTTACCTAAGGGAAAAAATATCTCAAGTTGGATTTCTCTTTGGACATTGTCATTTCTTCTGTTTGTTTACTCGTGTGATATAAAAAGGATCTTGGTTGACTGAAACTCATTAGGAGTCAGGAAAAAGACATTATAAGTTAGAAACAATCATCTCTGCTTAAAGAAGGAATGAATCAGCAAGGCTGAAAGCTCAGTTTTTCAGTGGGTTGGCTAGTCCATTGCGTAGCCTAAGTACACAAGTAATGTAACGGGGTCCATTCTAAGCTCTGAGAATAGGCCAGGGGAGAAGAGAGAAAAACAGAAGGTGGGGAGGGTGTGTCATCTTTTGTCCTACATTTAAGACATCTGCTGTTTAAGCTTGTATGAATGAGACCCGTCATAATAGAGAAGTCAAAAAATTTTTCACCAAATATTCTAAGAGACGCAATACAGTGAGATGAATTCTCATTATATAAGCTGACACACGATACTCTTCTCATGTATTTACATGAGGCCGTGGGCATTTTGCCCTGCTGGAAGGGATAGAAAGCTCACATAGACTTCCTCGGTGGTGAAACTTTATATAAATCAGAACGCCAGGAAGGTAGGGGCCAAAGGAACAAAGATCTTATTTTTTCATAATTCTTAGTTTTCTACAACAAATGAGCAGATAAAGAGACATCTTTGGAGTTACTTAGTTTCTCTGGGTGTCTCCCATGTATATAGGAGGCATACATGTTATTAAAAATCTGGGTTTTTTTCCTGTTAAAAAGAAAGAAAAAAAGAAACATATTTAACATAATATTTCTGGCTTAAATTAAACTGACCTTTTATAGGGGGTCACTTAACTTCATGTGTGTTATTATTATTATTTTTTAACCTTTACAACAACTCAGAGAGGAGAATATTATTTTACAGATCAGGAAGGAAAGGTTGAGTATCTTACCCACACAGATTGCATAGTAGTTACACTTGGGTATAAAATCTAGTTATTGGGACTCCTGGGTGGCTCACCTGGGTGGCTGACTTCAAAGGTGTCTGCCTTTGGATCAGGGCGTGATCCCAGAGTCCAGGATCGACTCCTACTTTGGGCTCCTTTCGGGGAGTCTGCTTCTTCCTCTGCCCATGTCTCTGCCTCTCTTTCTCTATGTCTCTCATGAATGGATTTTAAAAATCCTTAAAAAAATAATAAAATAAAATCTAGTTCTCCAAAACCACTTCCACTACCCTTTCCACTATGTCACAGAAGACTATGGCAATATTTTTATTTTTACCTTTGAGGTAATTTCTAGATAAACTTTTGGCTACTTGATGACTTTTTGAGAAATGGATGTAGGAATATTTGTTTTGCATACCTATTTTTCTTGTATATTTCTTCAGCAAAGTTTAGAATTAGACATCAGATTGTGGCTCTTTTTGTTGCAATAAGGTAGAGATGCACTTCCTCAAAAGTCTGGGTACCATATACATATCTGTTTTGGGTTCACTAAGGGTACTACTTCAAGTGAACCTGATGGTTGTAGGCAGAGTCTGAAGTGAGAAGTATGAGTTGACTTGCTGTAAATAAAGGATTTCCTCTACTTTGTAAAACAAGGGAGAGGACACTAATAGATAAACTGAGCTACCAACTTTTGATATTAGCATAGCCTTATGTTAGATACTAGAAAGCCTTTCAAATGTTAGAGAAAAAGCAAACAAGTATTATTTTCAATTTACTTACTCCCTAGAATGGTTATAATTACTAGCATTTGCTGACTACCACTAATTTACAAGTTGTTACACTAAACATAGATCCTAATGCAACCCCTACCTGTGGAATATTGTCTTAGTGATTGGTAATGATATCAAAATCATTAATGATTAATTCCTATGAAACTACATCAAAAAAAAAAAAGAAAGAAAGAAACTACATCAAGAGAACTTCAGGTAAAACCTCTTCCTTCTGTAACTAATCATTCAATAAAATTTTGAGTTTATTATACACCAAGCTCAGTGTTAGGCACTATGGTGCATTCTCCATAGTGAAGGATCAATATTGTTCAATAATGATTCAATAATGATTGAGTGAAGGAAATAGAAAAAAGTCAAATACATGGTATTCACCCAAAAGGTGCTAATCACCTAGGATATTGAAACATACCAAAGAAATTAATGTACCAATGGAATTATTTTAAAAACACATAATCTCTTTTACAGTGCTATTTTTATCATGATAGTGTCACTCTAAGGCCTCAGAGTGATTACTTTTGAGTTAATACTATAAGATACTACAGGATTTCCTCTGAGATCTTTATGGTGTACTGAAGTGGTCTATTATAGGGGAGGTCATTTGGAGGAACAAGTGTGTGATAGAAGGTATCCTGGATTCAAATCTTGGTTCCACCACTTCAGCCAGGAGATCTTTAGCAAGTAATCTCTCAATATCATATTTTTCTCATCTGAAAAATGGGGGCTTGTATAGTATTTTCCTCAAAGGGATATTGTGAGGATTAAGCAAGATGTTGTAATATAATGTTTATTACAGCATCCAGCATTACACTTTGCTGTTAGCTAATACTCAGTATTTTTTAAAGATATTACTTATTTGAGAACGAGAGAGTGAGAGTGAGCAAGAGAGAACATGAGCTGGGGGAGGGGTGGAGAGAGGGATAGGTAGGCTCCCCGCTGAGCAGGACTCCATCCCAGGACCCCAGCATCACAACCTGAGCCCAAAGGCAGACACTTAACCAACCGAGCCACCCAGGCAACCCACTAGTACTCAATATTATCATTAACAGTATTTTTTTCTTTCTATCAGATTTTAGAAAAATACTTTAAAATCTAGATTTAATTAACATTCTTATGACCTTGTCAAAGATTCTGTTTCCATATTTTGCCTCCCAGATGGTCCACTTACAAATGAGAAACCTGCGTGCTTACCTGTGTTATATTAGATCATTGATGGTCAACGCAGTGAGTAAAGAATAGGGTTGGCATAACTGAGAACCTATGACTATGTAAACTCTAGGAAGCAGTTTTCCGTGAAGAGGTGTGGTCTAGTGAGACAAAGATAAGCACGAATCAGACAGACCCAGCTTGACTCAGCTCTGCACACTGTACTTAGCCTCTTTGAATGATGTCTTAGTTGTGTGCTTTAGGGAAATTACCTAAATTCTTTTGGCCATTGTATTTCTCATCTGTAAAGTTGGAAAAGTAATATCTAACTCTGTGAGTTGTTTGTGATGACTGACTATACAGAGAAAGAGCTCAGTAAATTCATTGAGGGCTGTGGCCAGGCATTATGAAGGTTAGTTCCCTTTTTTCTGTGGCTATTTTGGGAAATGAGTAGAAATGGCAGGGGTGGCAGGGAGGGTAGCCTCTCAGTGACATTATGATGCATGTGATTTGCACAAGTCTATATCACAAATGGTTGTTCAGTGTTCCAACTGGGCCGTAAAAGTAGAAATCTAGTCTGTGTTCCATTCTCCAATAGAAGTCATTGGAGACTTTTATCTGTAAAAAAGAAAGGGTCTCTTTTTTGGGGATGCCTGGATGGTTCAATGGTTGATCGTCTGCCTTTGGCTCAGGGCCTGATCCCAGGGTCCTGGGATCGAGTCCCACATTGAGCTCCCTACAGGGAGCCTGCTTCTCCCTCTGCCTATGTCTCTGCTTCTCTCTGTGTGTCTCTCATGAATAAATAAACAAAATCTAAAAAAAGGGGGGGTGTCTCTTTTTTGAATTTGTATAAAAGTGCTCCATTTTCTACCCCATTTCTATACCACTTTCTGACTTTTCATTTCTTGTCACCTCTTCAGGTGCTCAATGATTTCATATGGCCATGACCTATCCCTGTAGGTTCCACTATGACCTGTCTCACCTCTCTCAGGTCATCCTATGCCGTTCAGTTCTGCCATGAAAATTCAAATCTCTCCAGAGTCCTACTCCTTCAGGATTCTTCTATGAGATGAGTGCTAATTGCATAAACTAATTCAAGCTAAGGGATTGATGAGAACTTCCTTTAGTTATATTGTCCATTGGCATTTTAACAAAGGTTTCAGTGTTTCAACCCAAAGGAGCGAACCCTAAGAGAGTTTGAAGTATGAAGGCAAAGGTCATGTAGAGAGTTTGAAATAGGGGACTTTTCAGCACAGCATATAGTAGCTGCCCAATCTGCTAATGTATAAAACTAGAGATGGCATTGAATGCGAACCAGGAAGTAGAAGCTGTGTGCATTTAATGAACAAGCTTCCCAATCTCACATTAGCTGGTCCATTTAAAGAGTCAATAAGAACTTTGGACCCTATACCAAGACCCACCTCTGAAAAGAGAGAATGTGGAAGGGGCAAATTTTGTAGTATAATGAAAAGAAAATTGCCTCAGTGTTAGGAAACTTGGATTATAGCTCTGCTTCTACCACTAAATAGCTTTGTGAGGGGCATCTGGCTGGCTCAGTCAGAAGAGCGTGGGACTATTGATCTCAGGGTCGTGAGTTTGAGCCCCACATTGAGTGTAGAGATTATTTAAAAAAACCCAAAGAACAAAAAACAACCTTTCAAATAAATAAAATGTCCTCTCCCTTGGGAAAAAAATAGCTTTGTGGGGCAGCCCGGCTGGCTCAGCAGTTTAGCGCCGCCTTCAGCCCAGGGTGTGATCCTAGAGTCCTGGGATCAAGTCCCACGTCGGGCTCCCTGCATGGAGCCTGCTTCTCCCTCTGCCTGTGTCTCTGCCTGTTTCTCTCTCTCTCTCCTCTCTGTGTATTCTCATGAATAAATAAATAAAATCTTTAAAAAAATAGCTTTGTGGACTTGGGCAAGTCAGGTATGTGCTTACACTTCAATGACATCACTGTGGATGGAGACTGCATTAGAGAACCTGTGAAATCTTTTTCAGGTCTTTCTATGTGGCTTTATCCTCCATTGCATCCCTGTTCAGCCTGTGAGAAAAAGCAATGCTGAATTGTAGCTTCAAAAGTATAATATTGGGGGACACCTGGGTGGCTCAGTTGGTTAAGCATCTGCCTTTGGCCCAGGTCATAATCCTGTGGTCTTGGGATAGAGCCTTGCATCAGGCTCCCTGCTCAGTGGGAAGTCTGCTTCTCCCTTTCCCTCTGCCCCTTTCCCCTGTTCATGCTCTGTCTCTCAAAAATCTTAAAAAAAAAAAATCATATTGAACTGCATATCAAGAGTGCTGGCTTCCAGAGAGTCAGATTACATTAATGGTTGAGTGTGGGTGCTGGAGTCCTTCATTCCTGAGTTTGGCTGCTGAGTTGGCATAAATTACTTAACCTCAATTTCCTTATCTGTAAAACAGGAATACTAATACTTAGTTATAATGTTAAAGGATTAAATAAGCTAATACATATTAAAGCACTTAGCGCTAGTAGGTCCTCAATATTTACCTCTCTAGGTCTCAATAAATTCTTTTTGTTTTGTTTTGGTCCAATGAGAGAATAGAACTAAATGATTTCCAAGTTGCTTTCTCTTTCCATCTTTCAGTTGCTATCTTTTTATTTGTAAAAGAAATGTGTGCTTTAGTAATTTGGCCAGTTTGAATTAGTAGCTCAATTATCCCTCCCATATGCACAGAGTAGTCTCCCAGAAAGATTTCTAAGTCTGAACTACTCCTATAATGTGTAGGATCCTTGCTGGTGACCAGGATATGAAAGTTGTACAGTTTCAATCTAAACACCCTTGCTCCTATACTCCGCTCCCAATAACATGAAAACCTACGTCTGTAGATGGCTAGGTCTCAGGTCACATCACAGTCCTAGAAGTCATCATTATTACCATATTGATAAAGTGCAGTGGCCACTTGAACCCCAAGACATTTGTCTTACTTAGAAGACAATCACATTCACCTATAGATGATAATTTGATTAAATGTGAATATATCACATGTGGGTTTCTAGCAGCATGTTTCTTATTGATGAAGAGCTAAGCACTGCTTTCATACCCAAAGACTTGATCATAACATTTCCTCAATCCTATATTTGAGGGTCTGCTTCCTGGATCACTCCTGGGATCAATTCTATATTAGTCAGCAGACTAAAACCATACTAGTCACTTGGGAAGAAATAATTGTAAATAATTATTAACTAGGTGTAAAGATGTCAACTAACTACAAGAGTAAAAAGAAAACTTGAAAGAATCATGGGGTAGCAACTATAGGAAGCAGCTATAATTCCTCTGGCTAAGAGAACAATGATTAAAATTATTAAAACTAGAGAAGGGCACTTTATTAATAATTCTTTATATTAAATTGTTTCTTCAAGTAATTGGTGTGATTTCTGTCTCCTTTTTTTTTTTTTTTTTGATTTCTGTCTCCTGATTATACTATGACTGATATAGAGGTTGTGCCAATTTATACTCCCACCAGCAACATATAGAAGTTGAGATTGCTACATGTCATTGCCAAAACTTGATATTTTTCATCTTTTTCATTTTGACTATTCTGCTGGGCTTCAAGCGATATTGCATTGTGGGTGGTTTTTTTCTTTTAAGTTTTTATTTATTTGAGAGAGAAGAGAGAGAGGGTACCAATGGGAGGGAGGGGCAGAGGGAGAAGCAGACGCCCTGCTGAGGAGGGAGCCTGATGTGGGGCTTGAACCCAGGACCGTAAGATCATGACATGAGCAGAAGGCAGATGCTTAACTGACTGAGCCACCCAGGTGCCTCTGTATTGTAGATTTAATTTGCATTTCTTGAGGGTCCTGGATTAGCTCAGTGGTTGAGTGAGCATCTGCCTTTAGCTCAGGTCGTGATCCCAGGGTCCTGGGATTGAGTCCTGCATCAGGCTCCTTGTAGGGAGCCTGCTTCTCCCTCTGCTTATGTCTCTGCCTCTCTCTCTGTGTGTCTCTCGTGAATAAATAAAATCTTAAAAAATAATAATTTAAATCACCTTTGTTGTGTGTCTCTCGTGAATAAATAAAATCTTAAAAAATAATAATTTAAATCACCTTTGTGGGGAAATTTGTTTATTTATTTTGTTTACTAGCTATTTTTATCTCCTCTTTTTGTGAATTATCTGTTCGAGTCATGCCCATTTTTTCTATTGGGTTGCTGCCTTTTTCTTGATTTGTGAGAGCTCTGCATCTTTTGGATGAGTTCTTGTCAATATCATCCCAGCTTTCTGTCAATATGCCTAGGCAGAGTTATTAGTACAACTGTTCCTCCTTTGATTAAATGGCCTTAGGGACTACATTGCTTATGTTGTTCCATTGTCATACCTCAACAAACATTAAGAGCAGTGGAGTGGAGGTACTATAATTTTCTCTATTGTGAGAAGATAGGAATATGTATTTCACTTAAGTATTTATTCATTCATTCTACAATTCTCTTTGAGCATATGATTTTATTTATTTTTTAAAAAGATTTTCAATTTATTTATTCATGAGACACACAGAGAGAGAGGCAGAAACATAGGCAGAGGGAGAAGCAGGCTCCCCACAGGCAGCCGATGCAGGACTCCATCCCAGGAGTCTGGGATCATGCCCTGAGCCAAAGGCAGATGTTCAACCACTGAGCCACCCAGGTGTCCCTGAACATATGATTTTAGACCATTAATTATGAGCAAGGAACTATGCCAACTATGTGGATTTGCTTCTTACTGAAGTATTAGAATTCAGCTTGGGATCTCTATACATACTGTCATTGTAATAATATAAGAATCTTACAGTAAATTTAAAAAAATTATTCAGAGATCCAGAACATTTTTGAAAACTGACCTAACTACCTGAGGTCAGTGAATATCAATAATGAATACTGAAAAAGTGAATATCAATACTAAATACTGAACAAGTCCTGTACAAATGTTAAAAATGCCTTCTAGGGCAGCCCTGGTGGCCCAGCGGTTTAGCGCCGCCTTCAGTCCAGGGCGTGATCCTGGAGACCCAGGATCGAGCCCCAGGTCCGGCTCCCTGCATGGAACCCGTTTCTCTCTCTGCCTGCGTCTCTGCCTCTCTCTGTCTCTCTCTCATGAATAAATAAATAAAATCTTTTTTTAAAAAAGCCTTCTAGATTTTGAAAAAAGATTTATTTATTTATTTATTTATTTATTTATTTATTTATTTATTTATGAGAGACATGCAGAGAGAGGCAGAGACGCAGGCAGAGGGAGAAGCAGGCTTCCCGTGGGGAGCCTGATGCGGGACTTGATCCCAGGACCCCAGGATCACGACCTGTGCCAAAGGCAGATGCTCAACCACTGAGCCACCGAGGTGCCCCGCCTTCTAGATTTTATTAAGACTTGTGTTTTTTTTTTATTCATTCATTTGTTTACTCAAATAAAATATTTTTAAAGCATGTATTATGGAAGAACATTAAATGGAAACTAATTTCTTAGATCTTCTTTTCTTCCCCATACTCAACCTGGATGGTTTCAATCAATCCTATGGCTTCATTTACCAACTATCTATGTGCTAATGACCCCTACATTTATTTCTAGTCAGTTCATCAGGCTCTAATAACCAATTGTCTGATGAATATTGCTGCTTGGATGTCTCAAGGCACCTGCCATACAACATTTTCTTTTCTTATTTGTTTTAGAGAGAGAGTATGTGCATGCAAGGGGCACATGTGAGTCAGGGGAGGGGAGAAGGTGGGAATCCCCAAGCAGACTCCCTGTTAAGCATGGAGCTTGGGGTAGGATCCCACAACCCATGAGATCATGACCCAAGCCAAACCAAAAGCCAGGTACTTAATTGACTGAGCCACCCAGGCACCCCTGTCATACAACATTTTCAAAACTGAGTTCATTTTCCCGCAATAATAAATCTTTTTTGTGTTTCCTCTTTCAGTGTTTGGCACCAGCATCCACCCTGTTGCCCAAGTGAGACACTTAGAAATCTCCTTTGATATCTTACTCTCCTTCATTCCCCTGCTGCCTCCAAATATCTTCTCAATTATTAATATCTTTTGATTCAATTTCTTATATACAATCTCCCTAAATTAGTCTATTTTTTCCCCATGGCCAATATTATAAACCATATTGTTGGTGTTTCTTGCCTAGATCTCCTAATTTGTTTTCTGGCCTTCAGTCTCTCTGGTCTCCAATCTATTCTCTAATCTCTTCCATTTCTAAAATCCTTCAAGACTTAACCTTTGTTCTTTGCATAAGTTCAAACTATCTAATGTGGTTTAATTTTTTTTTTTAATTTATGATAGTCACACAGAGAGAGAGAGAGAGAGAGAGAGAGAGGCAGAAACATAGGCAGAGGGAGAAGCAGGCTCCATGCCCCGGGAGCCCAATGTGGGATTCGATCCTGGGTCTCCAGGATCGCGCCCTGGGCCAAAGGCAGGCGCCAAACTGCTGCGCCACCCAGGGATCCCCTAATATGGTTTATAAGATGCTATGTAACTGATTCTCTTTGCCTCTTTGGTATCATATCTCACTATTCTCCCTCTGGCATTTACTCCTACTAATCTGTCAGATTTCAACCAGAGGGATCTCCTGAGAACCCTTCCCAGATCCTTAAAAATAGGTAAAATGCCCTCCTACAATACTCTTCTATTTCCCTTATCTCTTCTTATATGGTAAGCTTGTGAGGCCAGATTCTTTTGTTGGTTTGTTGGCTGTGGTAACTCCTTGAAATAAGGAATGAATTTCTTGGAACTCAGGGATAGCCATTAATTGTAGTTACAGAATAAACTCTTTTATTAAATTTGAGAAATATTTCAGATCCTCTAATACAAGGAGATATTTGGGCACAATGTAGTTACAACTAACACACTTTGAATTTTGTAGGAGCCAAAGTCCATCTTATTTATTGAGATGCTATTATTTATTTGCTATTATTGAGTAAGCTATTGTTTATGATAGCCATGTGTTACAAATTTATTTGCAAAGATGGAACAAATATTGGGAGCTACCATCCTAAGGAATCCATTCCGGAAATGACTAATGGCTAGGGTTTTACTTTCAAAGTTATCCTGCTTACTATTAACCTATATGTAAAATTTGATTTAACAAGATTCCTTCACCTCCCAAATCTGTTTCTCGGAGAAGGACTCATGTCTGCAAACAGGAAATTATTGTCTATGCTCATATTTTTTCATCTTCCCAAACACAAAATTGGTAAGAAAGTAGCAAAGGTCTATTTTAAAAGAATCCTCAAATCTTTACAATCTTTTTCACATCCTCCTCAGTGAGTTCTTCATCATGGGAATTAAAATAATTATAAAATATCATGGGAAATATTCCAAATTAACCCAGGATTTTTTTTTAATTTTTATTTATTTATGATAGTCACACAGAGAGAGGGAGAGAGAGGCAGAGACACAGGCAGAGGGAGAAGCAGGCTCCATGCACCGGGAGCCTGACGTGGGATTCGATCCTGGGTCTCCAGGATCGTGCCCTGGGCCAAAGGCAGGCGCCAAACCGCTGCGCCACCCAGGGATCCCTAACCCAGGATTTTTTAAAAAAAGATTTTATTTATTTATTCATGAGAGAGAGAAAGAGAGAGAGAGAGAGAGAGAGGCAGAGGGAGAAACAGGCTCCATCCAGGGAGCCCAATGTAGGATTCCATCCAGGGACTTCAGGATCACGCTGTGAGCCGAAGGCAGACTCTCAACTGCTGAGCCACCCAGGCGTCCCTAACCCAGGATTTTGAATTAGGACCTTTACTCATGCTATTTTAGGTTTATAATCTGGTATTATGTGAAAATACCCTCTTAATAATGATCATGTTTTGATTGAATAGTTAATAGATCTGATTGCTTCAGAGCCTTAGAGCACCTATAGATGCTATAAATCTTGTTTAATTTTAACAAGTCTATTAAAGGAGTTATTCTCTCTGATGCTAGAAAAGCCAAAGGGACCTTTTCAACCTAATCTATATATCTTAGCCAAACAAGGCATGAAGGAAGAAACGAAATGTCTTCTTATAATTCCCTAAGATGGAAATTTTCTTTATATTCTAGGCAATGAACTAGTCAGAAACTAGAATTGTACTCTACTGAGGCACCTGGGTGGTGCAGTTGGTTAGGCGTCTGACTCTTGGTTTCAGCTCAGGTCATGATTTCAAGGTTCTAGGAGCAAGTCACCAAATTGGGCTCTGAGCTCAGCATGGAGTCTGCCTGAGATTCTCTTTCCCTCTCCCTTTGCCCCTCCCACTCATACTATCTCTCATTTTCTCTCTCTACAATAAATAAATAAATAAGTCTTAAAAAATGGTTTTATTTAAAAAAAGAAAAAGCATTGTACCCTACTACACAATGACAACAACTACATTTTTTTCATATGTCTTCTTACTAATTTTGGTGGGTGGAGTGGTTTATTACATTGGTAGTCTGTTTTAAATTTATATTATATAGAGACTCCAAGATAACTCAAGGGATCTTTCTAATTCTTTCAAATGATCTATAAGTGTTTGATTGCAAAGTTATGGGAAGAATTGATCTTGTTTCAAGGTTAGGATGAGCATTTTAGAAAAAAGTACTATATGATGCAAAACATGTAAATTTTAGAAAGTTTCTCCTGGCATATGTTGCCTGGCACATAAGAGGCATTTGATATATTTTTCTTGACTGACTGATCAAATGAATGAATAAATGAATTATTCTCATCCAGGTCTTTTCCCTTTCTCTTATCCCAACTCCCAATTAATAGTAATTATTTTCTGAGTCTCTACCCACATTTTAAATAATTTTGCTCCCAAGTTTTGGCAGCTTGAATGGCTTTTAAAGTGCCTAATTAAGAATGATTTGTTAATAATTGCTATCTCTTTGAATAATTTTCTTCCCCTTTTCATTCTTTTAAGCTGTTTTTACACTTCCCAAGTCTCATGCTGCTTTTTATTTCTTAGGCTAGCTTTTATTAAATAAAAGAGAACAAAGTGCTTTTTCTCTCTGGCTTTTAATAAATGTGACCCTTTCTGTCATTCTTTCCTTGATCCTTTCCAAATCAGCTGTGGTTGCCATAAGTGACGGCTGAGAGACAAGATGCCAAGTGCAATGGCTAAATTTAAAGAGCAGCATTCGCACCTGTTGTTAACTGGCAGTGACCAGTCTCACGCCCACAGCTTCCTCCACCCTCTGCCTCCTACCAAGTGCTACCCACAGCCCAGAGTCTTTATGTGTTCACATATAAATAAGTACTGATGAAGATTATATGCATGATGTCAAAGTGAAGAATGAATATAGCATTTGACACGAAATTTGTTTGGTTTCAGAGGAGCTGAAATTTGGGCAACATTCGGCATAATGTAAAGACAAATCTGACCTTGAAGTAGGTAGACTAATGTGGCTTGGTATTAATGAATTTTTGAAGACTTTTAATGGACTATCTCACCCCAGAATAATTTTGTGAAGCCTGCCATACTTTGTGAAAATATTTTGGCTCTCAGCATTGGGAGGGTCCTATAAATTTAAATGTTGTGTAAAAGAGGCAATCCAAGAAGTACTTATCGTCTAAAGAGTTAGCTTAAATGAGTTTGCCAGATTGGCAACACTAACCTGGAAGAGTTCTGTAAGAGAAATATAGTAACACAAATAATTTTGATACAAATTATACTTAGAAGATGAGAGAAGGGGACTGTGGCCCAGGCAACGAGATTAGTCTAATCACATAGGTCTGATAACCAAGGGAGTGTGGCCGACCTCATTGTCAGATCAGCTCACATCAAGCATGAAAGTACTATGATACAAAGTCAAACCATCAACTATGAGAGTTTACTTTTACCTGAACGTTGACTCTCAGAGGAGGTAAAGCTGGTCTTCAAAAGGTGGAACAGGTGGCTTATAGGGACAGCAGGAGCAGAGCTGGAGGTTGAAATGTCAGGGCATTTTCAGGGTATAAGTAGTAAATACCTAGAGATTGCTGAGAGAGGGGAGTACTTTACCAATTCGGAATTTTGCTATAACATTGTTAGAGAATGTTCTTGTGATCTTTTGACACTTTTGGCTACTCTGGAATGGTGTTTGGTTCCATAAGAATGAGTGCTGAAATCCTGTGGAGGTGTGTGGTTTATTTGAGTGCAAAATTAGTGCTCTGCCCCTTTGAATCGCTTCAGATAGAGGCAAAAGACTTCCTGGCTCCAAAGGTCTAGTAAATAGCAAAGGCTGTAGGAAGGCACAGCCAATCCAACACAGAAGGGACAGCGTTAATGCTTGCTGCCAACCTCTCAGATCTTGAGAAACACGAATAACGACAGTCCTATTTGAACAAGCCCTACCCTTTTCAACTCAGTGTTTTCCTGGCGTCCTGCTCTCGATAGAAGAGAACTTGCAGATTGATGTTCCTGATCTAAAAGAATTTAGATTATGGGGTCGCTGAGTTAACAAAATGAATATGGAGTCAGTCATTCTTTGGAGGCCAGGGCATGAGACTCCTGCCATACAAAAATTTTAAGAGGTCACATGTAAATATATCAATGTAAATTATGTATGTAAATTATGTACATAATCCAGTGTAAGGTTGCAGTTTCTATTAGAGTAAGGGGGATGGGAATATTGGAATAAGAAGAGGAGAGAAATAAAAATAAGGGTGGAAAAAACTGTGTGTTCAATGAAGTGAGACTAGATGTAAATGTAGACAGGAAAGAATATGTGGTGGGGTTTATGAGGAGTTCAGCCCTTCTTGGCTACACTTAACTAGAAATGTTTCTGGCCCAGAGAAGCTGAAGAAAAAACATAAAAGATTACAGAAGTGAAGATGTCATGGGAATGGGAGTGGTAGTGATGGTGAGATGGTTGCAGATGGGTAGGGGTAGAGAAATGGGAATAATGACACCTGGGAAAATAGTGAACCCCAAATAACCAGAAAACAGATCTAGGCTGTGATTTATGACATGGTAAATATTTGACGGTAAAACTCTTCCTCCTCTTGCTCTCCTTTTTTACTATTATACTTACATCATACTTTTTCTCTATTCTTTAAGAATTGCTGATCTTACTTGCATAACAATTCACACCATCTGTGAACAATGAAACACAGCCCCCAGACCTCTAAGCAGATCCCTGTCATGATTTCTTGCCCATGTCAATGAACTGTGTGCATCACCTATCTTGGCTATTCTGGAAAGCTTTTAGGCAAATACTCCATTGAGTTGAGTCATAATTGGGAGCTGACTTCCGTGTACATTTTAGTAGGGAGCCTAGTTAGAGTTTCATGCTCCAGGAAATCTGTTCTGATTAGTTTTAGCTAAAAAAAGATCAACCTGTTTTAAGATTGGCACAGAAAACAACTCTGTGGCCGTGTAGATTGCAGTGACCATGTTTTTAAAATGATAAAAATAACATGCAGATGGGAAATTCAAAAGGGTAGCTACCCCTCAAAAGTCCCCAGAGTTAACATGACTTTTTCCAGAAGTCACTCTGTATCTGAAATATATATATATAACATATACAAATATATATAAGTAACTTTTATGCATATAAATAACTTTTAAAAGGTTCATCTGTACTGCATTATTACTTCTTTAAAGTATAGATGGGATAATTCATTTTGTTAATGGTTGTATAATATTCTGTAATAGGATTAGTCTCGTATTAACAAATTCCCTGTTAGAAAACATTGAGGTTTTCCTCAATTTTTTTTTTAATTTTTAAAATTTTAATTTATTTATGATAGTCACTGAGAGAGAGAGAGAGAGAGAGAGAGGCAGAGACACAGGCAGAGGAAGAAGCAGGCTCCATGCACCGGGAGCCCGATGTGGGATTCGATCCCGAGTCTCCAGAATCACGCCCTGGGCCAAAGGCAGGCGCCAAACAGCTGCGCCACCCAGGGATCCCGTTTTCCTCAATTTTTTAATCCTCAAAAGTTATGATGTTTTGAAGTTTTTCATGATTACCTTGCCATTTTTTATGAAAATATTATTTTGTGATCAGCACAGTGCCTGGCATAGCAGGTACTCAATGAATATTAATTTCCTTTCCTTCATAGGTAATTTATTACTTATTTTTTTAGGAATGAGGATACTTTCTGTTGAGCTATCTACACTTTCTTATTATGGGGCCTGGCCAACCAACTAATGTGAGAAATATCCTTTGCAGCTATGGAAAAGACTTTCTCTGCGAGGAGGTAATTGATGTTTGCTTAATTTCTAGTCCTGGATTATTAGAACTCAGTTCAGTCAGTGGACCCTCAAATTACACAGCCTACCTGGGGTGCATCGATGGTTTTTATCTTGGTAGATAAAAGATGACATCTTTTGGTAAATAAGAAGGAAGTTTTTGGTAATCCCTCTAGTTTCAGGTTTATGCAGTTAAAAAAAAAAACCCTATTTATTGTGCTTCTTTTGCAAATGCACAGGACTAAATCTCAGAACTGCAGGATGCATGTCTAATTTCTGTATTTGGAAGAATAGGAGAAAGACAATTCCAGTAGAACTTCTCAAAGTATAAGATGGAGATGGAGGGACAATCTTGATTCATAGCCAGATATGGCAAAGGCATAGAAAATAAAAAAAGTAAAATTCATGGTAATCCTAGTAAGAAGGAGGAAATGGCACAGCACAGGTAAATACATAACGTGCCGATAGGATAAATATAGATGGGCAGAAAATGATTGTAAGGGAAGTTGTTCCAGGAATGTCACAGATTTCCATCAAGGAGGATTAGTGTGTGCAGCTGTTGAATGGCAGGGGTGGGACGGCCTCATCGCATTCTTGAGCTCTCAGGTTCCACTTGTTGGGCAATACATGCCTTTTGGGTGAGTGGTGTGATATTCTCACCTAAAGAAGCCAGTCATTTTACTGTTCTGGGGTGGGGTGGGAGGATTGAACAAACCAAAAGCTCCACTTCATTATTTAGCAATTCTTGGCCAAACAAGTACCATTTCAGTGAAGCCTTAAAGGAAATATTATTAGAACAAGTGATACAGTAGAACTGTGTGTGATATATTTTTGTTTGTTTCAGCTTGATCACCTAAGGCTACACTACCAAGATGTTTTCCAAAATCTAGATTAGTACTTTTAGCTCCTTATTAAACTGTTTTTCTGTTTCAGATTTTAAAAGATGTGAGGACTATCCAGCTTATAATAACAGCAAGGAAATCCTCTTTTTTAAAATTTATTTTTATTTTTTTTTTATTTTTAGGAAATCCTCTTCTAAGGAAATACTTCTTTCACAGTCTTTAATGAGCTTTCATTATGATCTTGTTCCTTGGGGGAAAATGAAGTATTTTTCGAGAGGAAGTGATCGATGGGGCAGCTGGATGGCTCAGTGGTTGAGCATCTGCCTTTGGTACAGATCATGATCCTGGGGTCCGGGGACCAAGTTGCGAGCCTGCTTCTCCCTCTGCCTATGTCTCTGCCTCTCTCCTTGTGTCTCTCATGAATAAATAAGAAAACCTTTAAAAAGAGAGAGAGAGAGAGAGATCAAGAATTATTCCAAAGTGTATCCTAACGGCTAGCTTATCTAAATGATCAAAATTCATTAAAATAACCTTCACATGACTTCGATTACATTGCCAACGTGTTCTGTTTCCATAGTTTGATAAGTGTGCATAGGGTCAAAGATGGTAATAACACGATTATTCCTTCTGGAGAGTGTAAGAGTATCAGTCTAAAAGGTGCTGTAAAAACGAATCGAGTATCTGAAATGTAGATAGGTGTGTTAATTCACTCTGATGGCGTGCACTCATTCTGGGACTTTGATATCACAAGCATTCTAACCCCTCCTGTATCATGCTACATTTCACGGTCATTAGATCTCCCTTTGACGTCGGGTTAATTTCAGCATATCCAAATACCATCAGTCACGTCAGGAACGATAACTCTGGGCGTGTCACTGAGAGTTCCAGCATCCCTAGTTTAATGATTTACTAATTGGGTTCACGTTTTGCCAACTTAGAACACTCCCAAAGTGCAAAGCTTAGCACGAATATGACCCCCCAGTCACCCTTATCGCAGCTCTATCCTTGGAGAGGATTAGCCGAACCCAACATGCCCTGTCTCTCTACAGCTGCCGTGCCGAGGGGCTCCGGTGCCGATTACGGGTTCCTTAGAATTTGCCCGTAATTGACTAGGTCCCACAATAGGTAACTCTGGAAGTGACAGGCAGCCTCAAGTGTGGTTCTCCCGCCTGTCGATTGGGCCTTGCAGGAAGCCCCGCCTCCTCCACTCAGCCGCGGGCGGCGGTTGGCCCGGCGCCGCTGAGTGACGGGCCTTAGCTCCGCCCCGGCCGTCCGCTGCGCTGCCTGGGTCGGCGCCGTTTCCAGTTGAGAGATGGCGGCCGCCGCAGGTAGATCGCTCCTGCTGCTCCTCTCCTCCCGGGGCGGCGGCGGGGGCGCCGGCGGCTGCGGAGCGCTGACTGCCGGCTGCTTCCCGGGGCTGGGCGTCAGCCGCCACCGGCAGCAGCAGCACCACCGGACGGTGAGCGAGCGCGCCCGGCGGCTCCGGGGAGGGCGGGGCGGCGCTGGCGTGTGGGAGCCGCCGGCGGGCAGGCCGCCGGGGCAGCGGGCAGTTCCCCCAACTCGCGGCCGCTCCCGAGCTTGCCGGGCACCGAGGAGCCGCCGTGCCCTTCAGGCGCCTGCGGCGGCGACCAGGGCGGGAGGGGGGGCGGAGGAAGCCGAGTGGAGGAGGAGGAGGAGGGGGAGGAGGAGGAGGAGGGGGAGGAGGGGCGATGGCGGGGATGTTCCCGCAGGACCCGGGGCACCGGGGCGGGGAAGGGACGGGACTTGAACCTCTCAACCGGCTGCTCCGCGATCTCGGTCCCTCCTCCCCCCCCCCCTTTTTTTTTTTAAAAACAGCTCTGCCCCGTTGCTCGTGAACTGAGCCCCGTGCAAGTTGTCCCCTTTCCCCCTCCTCCGGGCGCGTTGGGGTGTCCTGAGTTGCCGCGGCCGCCTGCCGTCGGTGTCCGGAGAGCGGCCGAGCGGGGGGCAGCCCGGGACCCCGGCGACGGGCGAGAGGGATGATCAAACTTTATCCCCCTCCGTGACTTCCTGCGTGCGTGGGCTCGGGGAGCAGCCCCCTCGCGGCGGGTGCTGCATTGCCTCGGGAGGCGGGCTCCGTCCCCGCGGGTCGCGGGAGGTCGTCGGGGGTCCCTCGCGCCGGCCTGGAGAGCCCCCGGGGGTGCGCAGCGGGCGGAGGCAGAGCGACTGTTGCAAGTTGTTCGCAGAGGCAGGCATTTGGTGGTTTGCATTAACCAGTTATTGCTGGAGCTCATTGGCTGGCAACGAAGGAGAGTTTCTGTTTGAACAGCCTTTTGGGGTGTATTTGGGAGCGATTGGGATTTCCTTCTTTATTCTTCTTCTTTTTTTTTTTTTCTTTTCGATGGTAAGAGATGGCCTTGGTATGGACTTCTTGACCGGTTCTCTCTCCTTGGACTTTGTAGACCCCGCTGTGTGTTGGTCCCTGGCCCACGGTGAGAGGAGGAGTGTAGATTTTATTTCCTAGGGCTGAGTTGTATGTAGAGTGTGGTCAGGAGAGAATCCCTGCAAGACGGCCTGAGAGCAGACACTAGTACCTTCAGAGCTCAGCCCAAGTACATCCATCCACCTGCCTTACTCTGGCCACGTAGCTCCTGGGAGGAAACTGGCCTGGGGGTTTTCAGAGAGGATACCCCAAGACTGGTGACAGCCTAAACCCAAGTGTCTGAAAGAGCTATGAAAAGAACTAATGCTCTGCAAATGCAAGATGATACTGTTATTATTAGTCATATGTATGGATCCTATCCTCATTCTTGTGAAGATTTGTACTTCGTATTTGGCATACTGACATATTGCTTTGCTGAAGCTTTTGGGTGAGAGCCGAGCTTTTCCCCCCACAGTTCAGTTTAGATCCGCATGTTTCATAGCCTCCATTTATGTGTTTTATTTTCCTAAAAACATAAAGCCTCCCCCATATCTGATGGCATTACCCTCTTCCCTCAAATCGTTTCAAGACTTCCCGAGTTGTCTTTATCCCTGTATTTTGCTAATACACCTTTTGACTTTGGGCAGTTTGTTTTCTAAGGCTGTTTGGGTGTGGTATTCATTTAGCATTTTTAAATTTGTGCCTTGTATATTTTCCACTATGCGAATCTGTCAGGCTGTGAGTGTCTTCCTTGTGTGGGTACTTCATGAAAGTGTTCTTCTGTGCTATTCTGGGGTGGGTAAAAGTGATGTGCTGAATTTGTAACTGAAAGAACAGTTAAAGTGAAGTGCTATTTCTGAAGGGCTGAAGTGTTATCATGGGAATGTTGACTTGTAAATGAACTTAGAATTGTACAATTTTGAAAAAAGTTGTACCTGATTATTTAAAATATGTAAACAGTTTTTTTCCCCCTCTTTCTACGCTTGCTCTGAAGCCATCCCGTATATAGCTGTCTCCATCTGTTATTCTATGATTCCTCACAAGACTCCATTTGAAAGGTATCTCTTAGAGATCTGTTTAACTCTTGACATTTTATGCCTGGAATTGAGGCCCAGAAAAGGGGAAGGACTTGTCTAGGATTACACGGCTAATATGCAACAGTTTTAGGATTCCCACCCATCCCAGATATCCTGACCTCTTTATCGTGTTCTTTTCGTTATAAAGTGTGGTTGCTCCTTCATAGCTCTCCTCCTTTACAAAATTGTTGTTTGTTAGGATAGTATTGGTATTTTAAAGTCCCACGAATGGGAATTCTCCTGTAAGTAGGTGTTTTTGAGGCATAGCTGTTGTCTGAGGCAAATATGGGAACAGACAACTTGCTCTTACAAAGGTCCCTGAGAGATACTAAGGTTGAATCTTGCATAGGGCACACATCCTGTGCATGTGCAGCAGATGGCACTCTGCATTGGACTAGATCACAAGCCCAGCTTGTGCCACTTTTGTTCTGGTGTAGTAGGTACGGTAAATTAGAGCCAGGGGGACATAACCAATTATGGTGCTGGTTAATTTTTTTGCTTGAGAGGAATGTGTTTTGAAATCTCTTCCAAGTTTACAGAATGAGTTCAAAGCAGTACAGATCAGCGCATTGGTAAATGGGGTTTCGAAGTTATAAAACAGAACTTGTCCCTTCCCCACCTTCCTCATTAAAAGATCATTCAACTAAGTAAATAGAAATAAAGGTTCAGGGGCTTATTCAATATTTTTAGCACCATCTAGTGTAATTTTTCCTTTCTTGTATGAAGAGCCTGTTACTGCTCCTCAGCTTGTGACTGTAACCAAGACTTATTTAAATGTTTGTTGCATGCCTTTCTGTGTGGTTAGTGAAGGTGGCTGCTATTTTCAAGGGTAATTTTTTGAGGGGGAACTGCCTTTCATTGTGAGCTGGGTAATTGCTTTGCTAACTGTCTCACCTCTGATTATGAAAGCCTGACTGTTAACATTTCTTAGTGGTCAACGGCTGTGCCGAATTACTAAATATCTTGCTTAAGTGTGTCATTGGATTTTTAGAGTTTGTGGCTGTCCCTGTCTGTTTTACACATTATATAGTTCTTTGGCAGTGATAGCATTTTACTTTAACCTGACAGCTTGAACTGAGGTTCCATTACCTGCCACAGTAGCAAGTACCAGTTCTCTAATTGGGTTTCTCATGGTCTGGCCAGTCTTACTTAGCCAGATCGATCCCAGCACAAATACCCCACTGTATTTAGTCCAGTGTTCCATATAACTATACTAAATGTTTATGCAGTTCTTGCAACTGGATTTCAGTCCTAATCAACTCCTCTAACCTCTAAGGTCCATTTCAGGTTAGAGACTGTGACCTACGACTACTCCGCTTTGAGTCTAACCTCTTCACTTTACAGATGAGGAAACAGGTCTAATGGGAATGAGGGAAGTGACTTACTAGGTTATGTTTGTGGTTAATTACATCTGAGGTTAAAATTCTTTTTTTAGGGGATCCCTGGGTGGCTCAGCGGTTTAGCACCTGCCTTTGGCCTAGGGCGCGATCCTGGGGTCCCGAGATCGAGTCCCACGTTGGGCTCCCGGCATGGAGCCTGCTTCTCCCTCCTCCTGTGTCTCTGCCTCTCTCTCTCTCTCTCTCTCTCTCTCTGTCTATCATAAATCAGTCAATCAATCAATCTTTAAAAAAAATAAAATTCTTTTTTAAAATATTTTATTTATGTATTTGAGAGAGAGTGTGCTCACACACAAGACAGGGGAGAAGCAGAGGGAGAGGGAGAAGCAGGCTCCCTGTTGACAGAGAAGTAGAGATACCTGGTACAGAGAGGTAGAGGATCCTAGTAGATCCCAGGACCATGAAATCATGACCTGAGCCAAAGGCAGATGCTTAACTGACTGAACAACCAAGATGCCCCTGAGATTAAAATTCTTTAAGTGGAGGTGGATTCAAGATCTTCCTCATCAGAATCTTAATTTACGTGATTCCTGGCTCTTAATCCCTTTCTTTGGTTCTATTCTGTCCTGTCTAAATTCTGATAGGATTTATTATTAGCAGGACACAGATTGACACTGACTTGTCTTGTTATCTAAATATTTCATTTGTGGGTTCCTTATCTTACAGGGGAGGTAAGGAGATACTGGATTTTTGTCTCTCATAGACGCCAACACAATGCTCGGTATATAGGTGACACTCAGACGTGCATTAATTGAATATGCACCTTTTTGTCTGCTTGCCAGTGTAAAGGTATGCTCATCTACCCACCCACCCCCCTGTCACCAGTGTGACTTGTTTAATGGACTGTTGCTTAGGTAGCCACATTTGGGTAATTGCTTTAACTTTGGTATTGCCAGTGCTGTCTTTGTATATTATACTTCTTTATGGTAGACTAATGCACAGAGTGAGTACCTTTGGATTGGCTCTATGGTAGTACTTGCTTCCTGCCCAAAGCCCAGCAAAAGTATGATTAATACCCAGATTAATAGAAATATATGATTGAATCAGGTTCTAGCATTTTTATTGTTTTAGTTTACTACAAAACTAAGATTTTGATGGTTCTGGATAAATGTTTAGAGCAAACTTTTAAAATTTACTATTATTATTTTCTGTTGAAGTGTAGTTGACACATGGTGTTAAATTAGTTCCAAGAGCAGATTTGTTTTTAAGGAAGCAACTATCCTTTTTTTTTTTTTTTTTTTTTAAAGATTTTATTTATTTGAGAGAGAGAGAGTCTGGGTTGGGGGCAGAGGGAGAAGCAGACTCTCCACTGAGTAGGGAGCCTCATGTGGGGCTTGATTCCAGGACCCGGAGACCATGACCTGAGGCGACTTAATTGAGCCACCCAGGCACTCTGCAACCATCCTTTTATTTATATTAAAATCATGCTTATTTTGTACCCCACAAAAAATTTGAGTAAATTCGGACTTATTTAACAGATTACGATTATTTGACCTTTTCTAAGTCCCAAGGGGCTCTATTTTATGCTTTATGGAACTTGAGTCCAAGAGGAAATCTAAGTAGAAAATGCAGCATCAAGATTGGTGTATGCAAACATAACAAAAATCAGTTTTGGTTTTAGGGCTGCCTCATGTTTGAAATCCAGAGTGGTCATGGTCTTTGCAATAGCACTTTATTGATACCATTATCTGAATAACGGCAGAAGTGTTGTTGTTGTTTTAAAGATTTCTTTACTTAGAGAAAACAGGAGTGAGGGGCAGAGGCAGAAGAAGAATGCTCAAGCAGACTCCCTGCTGAGCATTGAGCCTGATGCAGGACTCAATTCTAGGACCCCGAGATCATGACCTGAGCCTAAATCAAGAGTTGAAAACTTGACCAACTGAGCCATCCAGGCACCACTTGTTTCTTTTTTATATTATAGCTTTGTACCTCTGTGGATTTCCTTAAAAATTACTGTTTTTTTTTTTTTTCCTTTTTTGTGATTAAGGATAACACTACTCTTCAAGATCTTGAGATAGTCACTCAACAAAAGGGAATCCTCTATTCTTTATTTGACTGATTAATACTATATCATGGCTCATGGGTATTTTACAACTACTGGAGTAACATGTTATTAGGAAAACTTACGATGTTACCATGGAGGACATGTACTTAAAAGAATCATAGACTTTAGAGCTCAAAAAGACCGTAGGTTAAGGAACCAGTGCAAGAGTGGTGAAATGGCTTTTTCCTTGGTAGGCCAACAAGTTACTACAGAGCTGAAAATGGCTTCCCCATCTGCTGGCCTTCACATTCAGTTCTTTTCCAACAAAATTACACAGTTGTGGGTTTTAAAAAAGTGAGTTGGGGCCATATTTTTTCAGTAAGTGACTTATCTCAAACCCAATCTTGAATAATTACTCCCTGATTTAGGTCAAGCTTGATGACATGTGTTTAAAAAAAAAAAAAAAAGTTGTCCTCTGCATATTGAACACACAAGAGAAACTGTCCATTTAATTATTTCACTGCACTTTGTTAAATGCTTGCAGTGAGAGAGCTTGTGTAATGTAAAAGTTGACTTCAAGCAAAGTAATTTTATTAAGTTTAGTGAGTTATTGACGTATAAACTGTGTACAGGCTTGAATCTCTTATTTTGATAAAAATATAACTTGGTAAATTACATCACCAGCTGGGTCTAATAGCATGCTAAAACTGAACTTTTCCTAATGCAGTTCTGGAAAAAATGGAAAATATGACATTGCATTTTGACATCTCTCTTAAAAATAAGAGACTTTTCCAAAGGTTCCTTAAGGACATTGTTAGTATTAATCAGAAGAGTGGGGTGTTTACCCTTTATACTTTGTTACTGAAGTTTTTAGTTTTTCTCTTTATTGTCTACTTTATTGTTTGGGGAGCATTTGTAATAATCACCAGAGAATTGGTGAGAAATCTATTATGTGTATGAGGGAGTCTAGAGGACAGTCTCCAATGTAGTCTTAAACTGTACTGCCTCATGGATTACAAGATCCTTTAGACTTCTTTTTTGCCTTCTAAGAGAGGCTACATATGCTTCTTATCTATAGTAAGTGGTATTATAGGATGTTTAAGAGTATTAATATCTGCTTTGAACTTTAGAGAAAGTTAATGTGACTGATAATTTGTCAAATTAACAGGACAGCAAATAGGTTAGCTTGAACTACCTGATGTGTATGTAGAGGAGTAGATAGAGGAGAAAGCATCTAAGCTCTGAGGGCATTGTGTTACCTCATTTAATTCTCACCATAACCCTATGAGAGGCATTATTATCCCAGTTTTATAGATGAAGACATTGAGGTTCATTTTTTCTTAAGTGTCATAAACTGTTTTAATGCGAGGGATACAAAGGTGGACAAGACATGTTTTGGAGGTGAATTTAAGTCTCAGCCTGGCAGGGTATTTGTGTGGGGCCTCCTTCCCTTTGTCTTCTCCTTCAGCCATGTTTTTTTTTTTTTTTTTTTTCAAGCATCTACTATAGTTTTCTTCCAAGAGAGTTCACCATTTTTCTGACTACATTTCTTAAATCTCTTTCTCCATCCTTTCCTCCAGGTATTAGCTACTAAGGGTCTAAGGTATTGCTTCCTTAGGATCTTTGTAATTTAGCAAAGGATTCTATTAAGTCCCACCCATTGTTGAGCATTGCCTCTATATCACTTTTATAACATTGTCTAGTATACTCTACAACAACTGTTCAGGCAAAACTCTACCCCTATGGTACATATGAGAAAATAAAGACCTAGTAAGGGTAAGTAACCTGGAGTCATTCAGAAAATATCTGTTGAACTACTGTTTGAAAGATGCTGTGCTGGAAAAGAGAGATGCCTCTGAGGTAGTCCAAAGAGGTCACAGTTTGGCTAGAAGACACTGACAAGCAAGACTGTAACTAGTTAATGCTCCCCTTACAGAGGCTCAGTGAGAACATTTAGACCTACTCAAGAGAACTGGGGAAGGCTTCATAGGGGCGGCCTCATTTAGGCAGAAATAGGAGGACATATAATGTGCTGGGGACTGGAAAGGTGTGGTTCACATTCTAGATGGGACCAACATCTGACATGACAGTATGAGGGAAGAAGATGTATTTGAGAAATGGCCAGTAGTTTGTTATAACTGGAGTATGGGCAAGAATAATCACATATTAGGCTGGTCAGTAGTAGTGATACCAATAATAATTAATATTAAGTGCATCATGTGTTACAAATTTAACATAGATAATTTCACTTAAATACCCACATGCTGTGGGTAGGTACTGTTACTATCCTCCTTTTATAGATTGTGAAACTGAGTTCCCCTCAGATTGGTTGATTTGCCCAGGATCACAGCTGGTAAGTGACACTCAGTAAATGACTTGTTCAGGATCACACAGCTGCGACTGGCATACCTGGAAAATAAACCCATGCGATCTGGCTCCAGAGTCTGTCTCTTAACTAGAGTGCTATGGTGAGGGAATCAGACTGTGAAGGGACTTGTGAAGGAGTTGGAATTTTATTATGTAGGTCAGTAGTTTTTTTTTAAATTCAGCCCACAGTAGAAATACATTTTATATCATGACCCAGAATGTGCATGTGTGCGTAAAAGTAGAAGTTTCACGGAACAATATTTTTACTATGTATGAGGCATACATAGTTTCTGTGCTGTTTTGTTGAAGAAATACTGGTTGGGACCCACTTAAATTGATTCCACAATTTAATCCATAATTTGGAAAAATACTGCTGGTCAATCAGTGTCTGAAGAATTTCAGTTTGGTGAATCACATGATCAGGTTTGTGCTTTTTGGTAGGTTACAATAGCAGCTGTGTGAAGGCTTGATTGGAGAGGATGATGGGACCAGAAAAGCCAAGAGGCCAGTAAGGGACATCTCTTTTTTTAAGATTTTATTATTCATTTGACACAGCACAGGAAAGGGGAGCAGCAGGCAAAGGCAGAGGGAGAAGCAGCTCTCTGCAGAGTAGGGTTAGGGAGCCTAATGCAGGACTTGATCCGGGGACCTGGTATCATGACCTGAGCCTAAAGCAGACCCTTAACCAACTGAGCCACCCAGGCACCCCACTAGTAAGGGACATCTTTATTTATTTATTTTTTTAATTTCTGGATTAAGATAGATGATTAGGAAGTTTTCTGTATGACTCTTACTTTTTAAAAATTTATTTATTTATTTATTCATGAGAGACACAGAGAGAGATGGAGAGAGGCAGAGACACAGGCAGAGGGAGAAGCAGGCTCCGCGTAGGAAGCCCAATGTGGGACTTGATCCCTGGACCCCTGGATCACGCCCTGAGCTGAAGGCTGATGCTCAACCACTGAGCCACCCAGGCGCCCCCAGTAAGGAACATCTTAATGGGCCAGGCAGAGGATGTTCGAATGAGGACAGTAGCATTAGGGATAGAGAAAAGGAATAGAGAGAAGGCAGATTTAGGAAATAGACCTAAATAGGAAATAGAATTGATAGAACTTGATTGGACGTGGACTGTCACTCAGCTAGTACCTTGGAGAAAGGCAATTCATTTCAGGGGCTTTCTGATTCTATTAATACTCAGGTGCTGAAACTTTGTTTCTGGACCTTCTCTGTGTGTTTCTTTTTACAGTCATGTTAAGTATGTTTCATTGTTGTCTTTTCTGTACCTCTACTTTTGTATGTGAAAATGTGCTGATCTGGTTTAGTGATTTTTAAATTTATATATTGAAGCAGATGCCCACCTTATTCCCATTTTCCTGCCTCCATCCCCAATCCCATCCATCTGAATCTGAAAGATTTGTGCGCCAGTATGGAAAAAGTTTATAAAACATGATGAGCACTCAACAAATCTTTGTTGAAGAGTGTGTGTTCTGTGTATTATACTCTTTCAAAGCAGAAACTTCACATTACGTTAGAGGAATATTTTTGAGTAATTTCCTTTGTGTTCTCTTCAGCTTTCCATTTTTGTAATATTTGTTTACCATTAGGGAATACTGAGCATTGTATGTATGATGGTCTTTTATATTTGAAGCAAACAAAAACCTAGTCATTTTCTAAGCACCTTTTCTTAAAATTTTAGCAACCTCCCTTTTCACATTAGAAATGAAGATATGAGATTCCTACAGCTTCTGCCACCCATTTCTCAAGAGAAGTATAAAAAATAAAACTACATAATAATCAAGAACAAGTAATTCTTTAGTATTTTATTTGACTCACTGGATTGCTTTATTCAGAAAGCACATATTCTTTGGACTTCTAGGTATTATAATACAGAGGTAAGTATTTGACAATCGTAACAATTTTTTGTTTTCTGTTAATACTTTATTTGAGAGAGTGCATGCATGTGAGTGAGCAGGAGGAGGGGCAGAGGGAGGGGGAAAGAGCATCTCAATCAGACTCTGCCCTGAGCCCTACCCCACGATCCCAAGATCATGACCTGAACTGAAATCAAGAGTCAGCCACTTAACCAACTGAGCCACCCAGGAGCCCCGGCTATGACAATTTTTTAAAGCCATTACAATATCTACTTTGTCAGAATTTTTTTTAAATTTTTATTTATTTATGATAGTCACAGAGAGAGAGAGAGAGAGAGAGAGAGAGAGGCAGAGACACAGGCAGAGGGAGGAGCAGGCTCCATGCACCGGGAGCCCAACGTGGGATTCGATCCCGGGTCTCCAGGATTGCGCCCCGGGCCAAAGACAGGCGCCAAACCGCTGCGCCACCCAGGGATCCCTCTACTTTGTCAGAAGAGTGTATTTGTCCTGTAGTGAGCCTTTTGAAATCTGTGGGAATAAAGGATTGTTGTACCATCACAGAATTTTTTATTAGTTTTCTGAGATAGATAAAAGAAGAGATGGAAGTGAGAGGTGTGTGTGTGTGTATGTGTGTGTGTGTGTTATTCACTAAACTAAAAGTAAGTGTGTGTGTGTTATTCACTAAACTAAAAGTAAGTTATTGATTGAAGAGGATTAGGTGCCATGTGATACAATAGGAGTCTGGATTCTGTTCATTTCTCTTAACTTGCTGTTTGACCTTGGGCAAATGGCTTATACCTCTTTGGTCTTAATGTTTTTGGTCAGTTAAATAAGGATGCTTAATCAGGTGAGCTTAAAGGGCTTTCTTATTCTAAGACATATATCATTTTCAATAATACTTTATAAGTAATTTTTATGTTATTTCATGATAGGGGGGCTTGTATAAAATCATAAACCCAAGTATATTTGCTTATTCTCACAAGGGTCAAGGGCTTAGTGACGAAAAATAGCTTCCATTTCCTTTTCATGACAGTTTGCATAATTACTTCTGATATCTTGATAGACAATTTACCCTGCATTCCTCTTCAACAGTTCATTATGCCTTTAGTCCAATCCAAACTATCAAGGCTGTAGGGAAGAGGTGAAGATGTGGTGGGGAATCCAGAGAGTTGTGAGCGACAGGAAAAGGAAAAAAGCAGTTCATATAGTGCTGAGCTAAGATGGACTGTTCTAATAATTTGTTAATTCTGAGTTGTGGGTTGCTAGTCTGAAACAGAAAATGTTTCTGTTTTCCTTTGTTATTACACTACAGGAATTTTGAATGTGAAAACCTCAGGTGATTAGCTGCTCATAGTAGTCCATTCTCCCCAGCCTAATACAGTGTTGGATAAATGAGAGGCAGTGAGTTAAAAAGTCCTAGAGACCATTGTCTAAATTCTTCAACCCTGTGAATAATGCATCTACAGTTCATCTCGTTCTCTGTGCCTAGATAATACAGTGATGGGAATCATGGAAATGTGAAGAAGGAATTACTTTTATAAAAGATTCACGCAAAAAAAACAAAAACAAAAAATAAATAAATAAATAAATAAATAAATAAATAAATAAATAAATAAAAGATTCACGCAGCAGCAAATCATTTTTTTTTTCAGCAAATCATTTTAAAAGAGTTCCCAGATTATGCTGAAACCAGCAGGACTTTAGAAAACGCTAAGTAAAAATAGTGATGGAAAAATATTGTAGTGCTTTTGTGTTGTAAGTGATTTAAGAAATTGACACATGTATCTGCCTGGCAAGTATTTGGGGCAGGTGGAGGAGAAGGGTGAAGGGCTGGGCTTTAAAGGAACTCTTTGAAAGAGGTACTGCCAACTCCAGATTCCCTACATGTATATATTTCCAAAGATGACAGATTTTTGGAGGTGTTTATTTTGGAACTAATCTTTCGTATTTCCATCCTGCCCCCACTGTATCCTGTGTCTTGCACTGCCAGCATTCTGCTAGCTGCCATGAAGCAGGGCTGTGGCAAGTAGCCAAGTGTGATAAAACCTATTTTTCATTTTAAAACAGAATATGGATGTCAGAATACGTCAAAGAAGTATTTAAGGATAGATTGAATGGAGTAGGAGAAATAGTAAAAACCTAATGAGAAGATTGGAAGTTTCTGATTTGCTCTTGATGGAATTACATTTGTTTTGTAAATTGGAGAATACCAGTTTATGTCTGTCTCTATCAGTTTCTCTTTCTTGTCCCTCTTTCTCTGATCTTTGCATGCGGTGCTAGAAGCTGCTGAATAGACAGGAAAAAAAGTTTTCTGATCCTGAAGAGGTGATATTGATTTTGTTTTGTTCTGTTTTTCTCTTTTGAAGGGATCCCAAGGGAATGCTTTGGGTGAATGTCTCGTTACATGTATGCATGTTAGTAATTTATTTTGTACTTTCTAAAGCAAGTACACCCCCTCCAAAAGTGACTTTTTTTTTTGTTTCCAGCTCTGACTTAAGCTTCAAAACAAAATGTTGTCTAAACATGGTTGAGATGGTAAAACAATTGTAGTATACAATTACAGAATTTTGGAATATTCATTTATTAGACGGAAAATTGAACTGCAACTAGTACTTTTATTAATTTTAACATCTCATTCTACATTGATTCAGAATGAAATCAAGTTCCTAGCTTGGCCAAGTGCCGCAAAGTCGGGTGAGCTTTAAATACGTAATGACTTTTTTTTTTTTAATGATTGCTAGAGCTTTTAGCAGTAAAAAGGGGAAAAATGAAAGGGAACTCTAGCAGATTTCCTGCCTAAAAAAAGTATTCTTGGTAAGATTAGAAGTAGAGACCAGCTGGCTGAGGCCCTGAGTTATGGATCTGAAAGTCACATCACAGCCAGCATCAGAAAGTAGCACATTAGTGGAAGAAAATACAGGTCAGCACTGATGAGCTGTCTCTTAAAGCTCAGGTGTAAAGGGCATTCCATCACCAGGGGTTTTTTGGGGGTGATGATGGGGGTTCCTTCATAAGACAATGACATTGTATTCAGTTAAACTTACAAGGTGAAAAGTTTATTTTTAAAGTATGAAGTATAGCATGTCTATAAAAATGTATATAATGCTTATTTCTTTTAGCTTGAAAAATTAAACAGGATAACTATAATTGCTATCCCAAATATCCTTCCTCAGCCCTATTTCTTGTCCTGTCTCCCAAAAGTACCGTCCTTTCCAATTTGGTATTTACCATTACCATGCATGTATTTATGCTTTTGCTCTATCTATCTGTCAGTGTTGCATAGTACTGTAAGTATGTTTTAAACCTCACTTAGAAGATTTTACACTGTATATAGTTACATAATTTGTTCTTTTTGCTTAAATGCTCTAAAAAATATGTAGTTGATACATGTAGTTCTGGTTCATTCATTCTTAACTGTTTTATGGTGTTTCATTCTCTATTTCTCATGTTTAACCATTCTTTTGTTGACTGAGCGTCTTTTTAGCTGATTATTTTGGGAGGACAGGAAAAGAGGAATTTATTATGTCATTTTAAAAGTAGATTAGAAATGTGGTTTTTTCCCCCCCTTTTTGGTGTGAAATGTACTCATTTATCATATTCCTGGGAAAATTCTTTGTACTTTTGGAGAGAAAGAGAAGAAGAAGAATGTTTTCATTACACAGATGAACATGTCTTGTGCAAAATGCAGAACAGTATCTGCTGTAATACAGCAAGCTCATGTGGGATTGAGCTGCTGCAGCAAAAACTTGGTTTGCTCTATAAAAATGCTCAGACTTGTAAAGTGCAGACAAACTGTGGAAGGAAACTTGGTGGTCTTTATTCATTGTTTCTTTCATGTGTGTTTGGAATAATTTGCAGTTTGGGACTGCTTTCTTTTGTAAAAAGCTTATGTGCCTTAAATGGTAAAAAGACTGTTTTTGTGTCATGATTTTATGGAGCAGAGGAAAAACAAAGTCTAGGAATGAGGGAAGGGAAGTACTCTTTTTGAGGTAGATAGTTGATGTGAAATAAGTATTTGTTTTAATAATAAACCTTATATATGTATTTGCCATTGAGTAGCCTTTACTTTGTAGTCATCAGATTGTACGCAATCTCTGGTAAAATTTTTTTCTTCCAATTTCATATCATTGTCTTTTCACCTGCAAGATTTTTGATAATGATTTGGATAATGTTTCAGAATACATAGTACAGAATTCTGTTAAGGCCGTCCCTCCAAATGGTTTGCTATTGTGCTTTAACCAGAAATGCTGATGCAGCAAGGGAAACACTAATACATGGGATGCTTTCCAGGGACAGTAGCTCAGGCAAGGCAAACACAATCCAAAATTAAGAAGAATATGTGAGCTAGGCACACAAGATGTAGTCTGGCCAAATATGCCATTAACAGTGAATATCCCATTCTAATTAAATTAATTGAGGCCTGGGCAATTTGAATCATCAGACTGTCTGTTAAAAAGGTGATCCAACTTTAAGCATATTTGAATTAGGAAATAGTGCAAGAATAGTCTTTTGGCTAAAACTTATTTATAATGAAAAATTATTTTTGCTTTTTCTTATTGGAGAGATTCTGTTGCCTCAAGAATGATTAAATTCAGTTGCTGTTCATTTCTTCCATTCTGGTTCTGAGGGAAAGGATGCTGAAGGGACCTGCAAATAAAAGAGGAGATAATGAAAAAAAATTTTTTGGAGGAGGATTTGGAATGATTAGATGGAAAAAAAAAAGTATCGAGAATTAAGAATTGAGAATTAACTGATTATTGAGAGTGATTTTGTTTTTTCACTATTGCTGCTCTTCTTGCAAGTCACAATTTTTTATTCACAAATTATTTTACCCACAAATAGTGTAGATATTATGAAAAGAGGTAGTGGTATCTGAACAGGCTCTTTTTTTAAATTGTTGTTTTGGAGAAAAAAAATTGTTATTGTTGGTTTTTGAATGATCCCTGATTAAGTTTCCCAAAAGTCAAGCATTTTTTTAAAAAAAGATTTTATTTACATATTTGAAAGAGAGAGCATGAGTGGGAAGGAAGGGGCAGAGGGAAAGGAAGAAGCAGACATCCCACTGAGCAGAGAGCCTGAAATGTTTCCAGCTCCATCCTAGAACCCTGGGTCATGACCTGAGCCAAAGGCAGATGCTTAATCAACTGAGTCACCTTGGTACCCTCAAGTCAAGGATTCTGAAACAAAACTCCTAAACCAGGGGGTTCTGTGGCTAGGTAAATGAATTAATTTTTTTTTTTTAAGTGCACCAAGGATTCTAAGTTTTGTCCATTTGTTTCTGAAACTAGTGAAAATTCGAAATGAATAGGAGTAATCTGAGACTTCTATTCCCAGGGTCCCCTTCAGTTTTAAAAAATGTTTGTTGTTTAAAAAAGAAAAGGGGTACCTGCCTAGCTCAGTTGGTAGAGCATGCAAATCTTGATTTCAGGGTTCTATGTTCACATGTTGGGTGTAGAGATTACTTAAAAAAAAATCTTAAATATTTCTTCTTCATTTCTTCATTGTTGACTAGCATTCCATTTTTTTAAACGCTAGAAGCATAGAGATGAGTGAAAAAATTTCACTTCTCTAAAACTATTTCTAAAGATATTATAGGTCTATGAATTGTTGCTTCAGATTCTCAATTATACATCTGTGTGAGCTTATCAAAGATTCAATACTTTCTTTCTCTGGGAAAAATGTATATTTGAGAGTCTCTCATAACCTTCTGGATTTATTCTAGGTTACAGTTAATATTCTTTCAAAAGTTCCCTCTTGTCTGAAAGGTCACTTGTAGCAGCTAAAAGTGTCCTAAACAACATCTTTTCAAGCTTTCTTTTCTTTGTTGTCATATGCTGAGATATCCATGTCAGCAGGCTCAGGAGAGCCTTTACCTTTGACATTGACTTTACTTTTTTCTATTCTTTTAGGTCTTTACCATTTCTACAGTGGTTGACAAGATATCGTTTCTACCATGTACCATGCCAGTGACATCTTAGCTGCTAGAGTGTGGAGCTGGCCTGTGGGAGTCAAGTAAGTGCCTTTTTTACTATTTGGCATGGTTTTTGCTTACTTTGCAAAGCCATGTAGAGGAACTTCTTAAGATTAGTTTTTAAAAAGGCACTTGCTTGATCCTTGTGGGCTGGCTCTTTGCTCCAGCCTGCTATTGAACACCTGGTAGCTAACATGGAGTTGAATTTATTAGCAAGGTGACTCACAGAATGGTACATTTTTATCAGGATAGACCCTAAGAGATGATAGATCTGATCTTGGCCTAATTAATCCATGTATGTTGATGAGCCACCCCTGTCCCATCCCATAGTGAATCAGGACATCTGTGTTAGCTCAAACAGTTAATCTGGCCTTTTGAAATTTAGCAGATTATGGATGACCAAGGGTCTGCTGGTTTAAACCAACTGGGTTGCATGGAAACAGAACAGCTCTCCCAGGAAAGTCAGTGATCTTGACATTTACCTGAATTAGTTTAGCTTAATATATAGAAAAAGTGGTGGTTGGCATTAATCGGGTTTGGGTTTCTGTTATTGCTGAAGTTGCTAAAACCTGGTATTTTACTTTTGCAGGTCACCTTGTAAATTTTGCCTATATAAATTAACACATCCCCTGTTATGTCATAACAACCATGTAAGGGAGAGTGTTTTCCTGCTCTGTCTTAGGTATTGGTGATGTGACCTGTTCACGCAGGGGAAACTTGAACATTCTCAGGTATGTGAAGATCATGATTCATAAACATTCTGTCCCTGCAAACAAAACAGTTTATATTAGTGTGAACTCATGTGGTTTTACAAAATCTGTCTTGCCAGTTGATTTTTCTGCCCTCGATATTAGAACAGCATTTGACAAATTACAGCCAAGGCCATCCCTTGATTTTTTTGAATAAAGTTTTATTGGAACACACACCCATCTATGTATGCTTTTGCACTACAATAGCAAAGTTGAATTGTGACAGAGATCATATGATTCACAAAGTCTAAACTATCTGGCTTTTTTTTTTTTTTAAGATTTATTTACTTATTTGGGAGAGCAAAAGAGCATTGCACATGTATGAGAGAGCTCGTGAGTTGGGGGGAAGAGGGTCAGAGGGAAAGAGACTCTCCTGAGCAAACTCTCCACTGAGTGTGGAGCCAGTTGAGGGGTTCCATCTCATAACCCTGAGATAATGACGTAAGCCGAAACCAAGAATTGGATGCCCAGCCAACTGAGCCACCCAGGTGCCCCAAACTATCTAGCTTTTTTTTTTTTTTTTAATTTTTATTTATTTATGATAGTCACAGAGAGAGAGAGAGAGAGAGGCAGAGACACAGGCAGAGGGAGAAGCAGGCTCCATGCACCGGGAGCCCGATGTGGGATTCGATCCCGGGTCTCCAGGATCACGCCCTGGGCCAAAGGCAGGCGCCAAACCGCTGCGCCACCCAGGGATCCCACTATCTAGCTTTTTAAGAAAAAGTGTTCCAACTCCTTCTATAGAAGAACCAAGCTTAAGGTTGTGTTTAGATATAAACTTGCTGGAACTACAGGTGAATTCAGTTAGTCTTCTAAAGGGAAAGTCAAAACCTGTGTCATAATGCTGATTAGCAAGTAAATACACACACACACACACACACACACACACACACAAGGTTAATGGAATGGAAAGCTATGATGGCTGTTCAACTTCTTATCTTTCACTCATTGTATCCCCCCACCGTATATACCCTGGTAGAAATAAACATTCATTTTATGACAGGATATTGGTTTTTTTTCTAGGTGCTTTAAAAATTTTATAGAACAGATAAAGATAAAAGAATTAACTAGAATATCTGGCATAGTCAAGAAATGATAACTAAAGGACCTCTTTTTTTTTTTTTTTAAGATTTTATTTATTTATTCATGAGAGAAACAGAGAGAGGCAGAGACACAGGCAGAGGGAGAAGCAGGCTCCCTGAAGGGAGCTCGATGCGGGACTTGATCCCAGACTCTGGGATCATGCCCTGAGCCGAAGGCAGATGCTCAACTGCTGAGCCACCCAGGTGTCCCACTAAAGGACCTCTTGATTCATGGAACAAATAATAAAGTTAAAATGGACTTGAGATCATGGAAATTGAGGATCAGAGATATTCAGGGAAATATTCAAGGATCACAGAGGAGATGAGTGGTGGAACTGAAGCTGGAAGCTAGATCTCTTGCCTCTTTGCCCAGCGTCCTTCCACTAGGTCTCATACCATACTAGGGCTGCTTGTTTTCCCTACTAGCTGTAAGGCATAGCCTTTTCCCTTTATTCCCTCTAAAGTAAAATCAAAGACTCAATGATTTCCACCACAAAGATGTGATTTATTGGAGAATTGATATTACTTGGAGTTTGGATGCTCTTATTGTTTGAAGATTAACTGGGGGATTGCTTTTTTAAAATTTTTATTTTATTTATTTATTCATGAGAGAGAGAGAGAGAGAGAGGCAGAGGGAGGAGCAGGTTCCATGAGAGAGAGAGAGAGAGGCAGAGACATATGCAGAGGGAGGAGCAGGCTCCATGCAGGGAGCCTGACGTGGGACTCGATCCCAGGTCTCCAGGATCAGGCCCTGAGCTGAAGGCAGGTGCTAAACCACTGAGCCACCCAGGGATCCCATGGGGGATTGCTTCTTAATGAATCATTAAGCGCTTACAGGATATACTCCTAATACTTTAGGTTAGTTGGAAGAAAAAAGGAAGCCTGAGCCTTGTTCATAATTTTACAGCTGGGGGAAAACCAAAATCAGCATAGACAAAATGTTTCCCTCATATATCTAAGTCTCTAAGCCCATAGATGGAAAGTGTGTGTGTGTGTATGCATGTATGCATGCGTAGGTGTCTAACAGCTCTTAAAATGCTTTTGGATTGCATTCTGAGAGGAGTTTAGCAGGTGTATTATAATCTGTAGATTATGTTGCAGAGTTTTTTTTTTTTTTTTAATTTTTATTTATTTATGATAGTCACACAGAGAGAGAGAGAGGCAGAGACACAGGCAGAGGGAGAAGCAGGCTCCATGCACCGGGAGCCCGATGTGGGATTCGATCCCAGGTCTCCGGGATCACGCCCTGGGCCAAAGGCAGGCGCCAAACCGCTGCGCCACCCAGGGATCCCATGTTGCAGAGTTTTAAATGGATTTTAAACAATAAGTTCTATTTTTAAACAGTTTTGGATTTACAGGAAACTAAGATTTTACACACAATTCCCATTTATACCCCAACCCCATTTTCCCTATTGTTAACATGTTACATTAGATTGGTACATTTGTTATAATTCATAAACCAGTATTAATACATCTTAAAGTATGCATTATTCAGATTCCTTTAGTTTTTGCCTAGTATTCTTCTTCCGTTTCAGAATTAAATGAATTTTTGTTTGCATGTTCACTGAATTAGAAGTCATTGATATACCACCTGAAGGTTAGACTAGTTTTGAAGTCCCTTTCATTTTCCAGGAGTGTGATTAAATGAGTACAGGCTTAACTGTTGCAGAATTCTGACATGTAACATTTATAGTCCATAACATGTTGAGAAAGTGACTACTGAACCTTATTGATAGTAATGGCTCTTCAGCTATTTCTAAATTTTCAGCATCAGCAGTTCCAGAAAAGACAAGACAAACTTGGTTACTTCTAAGTGTTATTGTCACATTCCAAATTGCTGGTGAAAATATTCTAAAGTAAACTGCTATCCTTGGAAGCCATGTGGTTCAACAATCCTACTTCAATATGCTTGCTCTCCTGAAAGTAGGTTTTTTTTTTTTTTTAAGATTTTATTTGAGCAAGAGAGCACATGAGTGCGCACACGAGTGGGAGAGAGAGAGTGTGAGCGAGCACAGGCAGAGGGAGGGCCAGAGGGTGAGCGAGGAGACTCACCTGCTGAACAGGGAGGCTGATACAGTGCTCCATCTCAAGACCCCAAGATCATGACCTGAGCTGAAGGAAGGCACTTAACTGACTGAGCCACCCAGGTGCCCCTGAAAGTAGGTTTTTTTTTTTTTTTTAAGATTTTATTTATTCATGAGAGACACAGAGAGAGAGAGAGAGAGAGAGAGAGAGGCAGAGACACAGGTAGAGAGAGAAGCAGGCTCCATGCAGAAGCCCGATGTGGGACTCCATCCTGGGACCCCAGGATTGTGCCTTGGGCTGAAGGGAGGTGTTCAAGCCACCCAGGGATCCCTGAAAGTAGTTTTTGATGGAGTTTTTATCAGCACCTTCTGATAAATCCTTAATCATTCAGATTGCCCTGTAAAGACCTTAAAGTACTCCTTCCTTTGGGGGCACCTGGGTGGCTTAGTCAGTTGAGCAGCCAACTCTTGATTTCGGCTCAGGTCATGGTCTTGGGGTCCTGGGATAGAGCCCAGTGTTGGAATCTGCACTTGCTGGGGAGTCTGCTCAAGGATTCTCTCTCTCTCTCTCCTGCCACCCATGCACTCTCTCTCTCTTTCTCTCTCAAATAAATAAATAAATCTTAAAAAAATTCTTTCCTTTAAAGTTTATTAGTTGGTTTACTGAAGTTAAACACTTGCATGTTCTGTGACTAAGCATTTTCACTCGTAGAGTTATACACAACGGAATTGTATGTGCATATTCACCAGAAGATATGGACAAAAACTGTTAATTGCAGGACTAATTGCAATAGTGCAAGCTGGAATTTTCCAAATGCTTATCAACAGTAGGATGGGTAAATAAATTTCTGGCATAATCACACAATGAATTAAACATTGATCAGAATGAACAAACTGTAGCTATATACAATTGTGAAACAGATATAATGTTGAGCAGAAGAAGCCAGACACTGAAGAGTGCATATTCTATGATTGCATTTACATACATTTCAAAAACAGGTTAAACTATCTGTGATGTCAGAAGTCAGGAGATTGATTATCCTTGTTTGGGATTGGGGAAAGTATTTGAATGCCTTATGAAGGGGCCTTTTGGGGTGGCAGTAATGTTCAGGCTTTTGTTTTGGGTAGTTGGTTATATGGATATGTTCACTTTGTGAAAGTTCACCAAGCTTATATATTTTTTCTATATTCATAGAATATATTCTATATTCATTGTTCAAAGAAAATATATGAAAATGCTAGCAATTCTGAAAACACACAAATTGATTGCTAACATTTAAAGGATATATGGGGAACACACGGAACAAATTAGCTTTACATCTTAGAATATATGGTGTCTGAATTATAGGATTATCAAAATTCTTGAGTTTAAGGGCTTGGATTCTAGATCTTTTTGTATCACCTTCAGTATCTTATATGTAACAGGTGCTTAGTAAATGTCTGTGTTGATCATTTGGAATGATAATGGAACCCTGGGTAGCTGAAGATGTATAATGTGCATCTAAGACTCCTTATTGGTTCTTTGTACTTTTTGAAGTTCTTTATAAATCCAACTAGCAGTCTTAATTCAGAACAAGAAATGACATATTTAGAGATAGATCATTGATTTGTAGGTAGGAAGCTTGGTAGCAATTGCCACATGCTGATTCAAATCAGAGCTCTTCATATTTAGAATTTGACTTCTCATGCTCTCACCATTGGCACTTTGATTTAGACCATCAGCATATCTCACCTACATTATGTTAGCCTCCAAATTAGTCTTCTTGCTTTTCCCCTTTTACTCCGTGATCAGAACTAAAGCAGTGATACCAGACAAGATGACCCTTCCAATAGTTTCTGATCTCACACAGACCAAAAGATAAAGTATTTAAAGTGGCCTATAGGCAGCAATGTGCTGATAAACTGGATCTCCAGAGGGGAAAAGCCACTGATTTGTAGCACTTGAGTATTTCTTTATTATTTTTTTTTTCACTTGACTATTTCTATGATATAATTACTCCCACTATGGCTGATTCAAAGTTCTGGAATGTATAACAATCTGTTTTTCATCTGCTACCAGTCAACTCCAGCTTACTACTCCTGAACAATCCCCATCTGACCCCCCACCTGGTTTCCCCTTACCCATTCCAGTTTTATAATATTGACTTCCTTCATTTTCCTCAAAGGTGCTAGATATAGACCCACCTCACAGGATCTTTGCATTTGCATTTTTATGATTAGAATGATCTTTTCCTGAAATACATGCATGTTTGCTTATTTCTTATCTTTCTCAAGTCTGCTCAGATATCTTCCATGATTTCCCTACACAGGCATTCCTTGGAGATACAGCACATTTGGTTCCAGACCACTGTAATAAAGTCAATATTACAATAAAGTGACTTGAATGTATTTTTGTTTCCCAGTGCTTGTAAAAGTTAGGTTTACACTATACTGCAGTCTATTAAGTATGCAATAGCTTTATATAAAAAAAATGCATATACCTTAATTAAAAGACTTTATTGCTAAAAAGTGCTAACCGTCATCTATGCCTTCAGTGAGTTGTAATCTTTCTGCTGGTAGAGGGTCTTGCATCTGTGTTGATGGCTGCTGACTGATCAAGGTGGTGGTTGCTGAAGTTGGGGTGGCTTTGACAATTTCTTGAAATAAGACAATAGTGTGAATTTGGCTGCATTGATTGATTCTTCCCTTCATGAACAATTTCTCTGTAGCATCAATGTTGTTTGTTAGTGTCTTAACCACAGTAGAACTTCTTTCAAACTTGAAGTCAATCCTCTCCAACCCTATTGCTTTTTTATCAACTAAGTTCATGTAATATTCTAAATTCTTTGTTGTCATTTCAGTAATCTTCACTGTATTTTCACCAAGAGTAGATTCCATCTCAAGAAGCTGCTTTTTTTGCTCATCCATAAAAAGCAATTGCTCATCCATTCAAGGTTTATCATGGGATTGCAGCCATTCAGTCACATCTTCAGGCTCCACTTCTAATTCTAGTTCTCTTGCTGTTTCCACATTTCCTCCATGAAGATCTTGAACCTCTCAAAGTTATCCATGAAAGCTAGAATCAACTTCTTCCAAACTCCCATTCATGTTAATATTTTGACATTTTTCCATGAATTACGAATGTTCTTAATGGCATCTAGAATGGTGAATCCTTTCCAGAAGGTTTTCGATTTATTTTGCCTAGATTAATCAGAGGAGTCCCTATCTGTGGCAGCTATAGCTTTATGGAACGTCTTTCTTAAATAATAAGACTTGAAAAAAAAAAAAAGACTTGAAAGTCAAAATGACTCCTTGATCCATGGGCTGCAGAATAGATGTTGTGTCAGCAGGCATGAAAACAGTCTTGTACATCTCTGTCGGAACTCTTGGGTGACCAGTTGTCAGTGAGCAGTAATATTTTGAAAGGAATCCTTTTTTTTTTTTTCCTTCTAAGCAGTAGGAGTCAACAGTGGGCTTAAAATGTTCAGTAAACTGTGTTGTAAACAGATGTGCTGTCATCCAGATTTTGTTCCATTTATAGACAGAGGCATGGTAGATTTAGCATACTTTTTAAGGGCCCTAGGTTTTTCAGAATAGTAAATGAGCCTTAGCTTCAATTTAAAGTCACCAGCTGCATTAGCCCCTAAAAAATCCTAAAAAAAAAAAAAAAAGTTTCCCTGTCCTTTGAAGCTTTGAGGCTGGGCATTGACTTCTCCATGAAAGTTCTAGATGGCATCTTCCAATATAAGGCTGTTTTCATCTATATTGGGAAATCTCTTGTTTAGTGTAACCACGTTCATGAATGATCTTAACTGGATGTTCTGAATAATTTGCTGCTGCTTCCGCAGCAGCATATCTGTCTTACCTTGAACTTTTTTAAACCTTCAGAACCATCCAACCTAGCTTCTGATTTTTCTTCTGCAGCTTCCTCTCCTCTCTCAGCCTTTACAGAACAGAAGAATGTTAGGGCCTTGTTCCGGGTTAGGCTTTGGGTTAAGGGAATGTCATGGCTGGTTTCATCTTCCCTTCAGACCACTTGACCTATATCAGCAATGAGGCTGCTTTGCTTTCTTATCATTCCTGTGTTCACTGGAGTTGCATCTTTAGTTTCCTTCAAGAACGTTCCCTTTCCCTTCACAACTCGGCTGACTGTTCAGCATAACACGCCTGGCTTTTGACCCATCTCCGTTTTTGACATGCATTCTTCACTAAGCTTAATCATATGTAGGTTTTGATTTAGAGTGGGAGATGAGGACTCTTCTTTTCACTTGAACACTTAGTGGCCTGATTGACCTGATTCAATATTGTTGTGTTTCAGGGAATGAGCAGATTTATGGACAGGGATAGAGACGGGAATAGCCTGTCAGTGGAGCAGTCGGTACATACACGACATTTATCCGTTATGTTCTCTCTGCTATGTGGGCACTGTTCATGGTGCCCCCAAACAATTAACAATACTAACATCGGGTCACCTGGGTGACTGAGTGGTTGAGCATCTGCCTTTGGCTCTGGGTGTGATCCCAGGGTCCTGGGATTGAGTCCTGTATTAGGCTTGCCACAGGGAGCTTGCTTCTCCCTCTGCCTGTGTCTCTGCCTCTCTCTGTGTGTCTCTCATGAATAAATAAAATCTTAAAAAAAAAAAAAAAACTAACATCAAGTATCACTGACCACAAATCACTGTAACAAGTATCATAATGAAAAGGTTTGAAATATTGCAAGAATTATCAATATGAGACTCAGACATGAAATGGGCAAATGCTGTTGGAAAAATGGCACCAGTAGACTTGCTTGATGCAGGGTTGCCAGATTTTCAGTGTGCAAAAAGTGCAGTATCTGAAATGCAATAAAGCAAAGTTCAGTAAAATGAAGTATGCCTGTATAAAGCTGCAGACTTTCCCCAGCTACTCAGTACTCCCTTTCTCTATTGCTCTGCTTTATTTTTTTAGCACTTCCTCCACTATTACATATTTATATATTAATATATACCTCTTTTAAAGTGCACATTTGAGAGTGTTTCCCCATCTCAGAATATCCTTTGTATAGAAGAAAATTTTAATTTTCATTTTATTGGTCATTCTGAAATGATTTCTAATATATGCTACAGAGTTTTTATAGCTGACTGATGCCTTACTATAGTGATGCATTACTGCTATTTCTAGATACTGTTGTCTAATTGTTGTGTTGCTTTTGATATTGAAAACAAAGAGTAAAAAAAAAAAAAAAAACAGAGTTTCATTTTAGTTGAAAAAAAATTTGCGAAACATAAACAAATCAGTTTAAGCCTTGTCATTAGTAATTGCTACTTGAAATTATTGTTCACTTAAGCTCTGTTGAGTTCCTCAACAATATTTAGGGTTGTGTGCTTGGTAGTGTGCTTTTGAGGATCTGTGATAACTAATGAGAAAACAAGCTGTACATTTTATTTGAAGATGAGATGGGCTTATGAGGACATTTTTCTGTATAAATACTAAAATATATAGACCAGTTTAGCATACTGGTTTATTATAATTAAAAAGTGTGTGACTTCTTGTGAATTAGGTCTCAGTTACTTCCCCTTTCTCTATTTCATTCAGCCCTCTGCTTGACTTAGTCTGGGCATAGACAATTATAATGAGATAGCAAGATTGAGTTGTAGTGAGTGACCCAGGGTTTCCTTTTTCCTCTTTTCTATACTTAAGTATTTTTACAAATAAAATTTTATTATAGTTGAAAACATGGTAGACAGCATTACTTTATCCAAGTTAATCTTTGGGTAACCACAACAACCCACTTTTGTTTTGGGGTTTGATTCACAAAGGTCAGAGAAGAGAATAGCTTTGCAGCTTGAACTGAATACCATCGCTTCTTCTCTGCCGACAGTTAAGAAATGGAGGAAAAAAATTAGTTTCTCTTTTTTGTGTGTTCCTTTCTTGGGTTGTGTTTTAATTAAAATTTGTGGTATTTCCTTCCTTAAGACTTTTGAACATACGTGAGAAAGCCACTTTCTTTTAAGAAAGATTAAGTTGGGTATCAGGATGCTTCCCTGTTGTCTACACCTGTGAGCAAGCTGTGAGAAATTAAGTGGAGGTTTAGTAAACCAGTGAGCATGTTTTCCATTTCGCAAGGAGTAGTTCTGACACTCCCCTCCTGTTAAACTGTCTCATTTCAGAGACCTGTTAGGCTGAGGTGTGAGTTCTTTGGCTCCAGCATCACTGGATAGTTTCTGTTCATGGCCATTTTTCGTCTTTTGTGAAGAGAGTCAATTCAAGACCTTTGCCCATTTTTTATTCGTGTTCATCTTATTGAATGTAAGAGTTCTGGGTACAAAGGTTTTGTTAAATGGGTGATATGTGTATGTTCTAAATACAAATTTTTTGTTATGTGTATACTTGAAAAGCTTAGCTTTCTTTTTTCTATCACTTTTGTCTGCAGGAAATATTTATCTTCTAGAATTTTTAAAATTAAGGCTTAATTTTTTTATTTTTTAAATTAAAAAAATTTTTTAGACTTAATGCTTTTAGAGCAGTTTAAGAATCACAGCAAAAGTGAAGAGAAAAGAGATTTAGATTCTTTTTACAACTACTTTTTTTTTTTTTTTTTTTAAGATGAGAGAGTGATCCAGAGAGAAAGTACAAACGAAGGGTGGGGCAGAGGAAGAGGGAGAAGCAGGCTCCCTGCAGAGGGCTCAATCCAGGACCCTGGGATCATGATTTGAGCTGAAGGCAGATGGTTAGCTTAACCAAGTGAGCTACCCAGGTGCCCCTACAACTACATTTTTAATAATTGTCCAGCAAATCTGTTAGAACAGAGATAAACTCAATTTTCTATTCATGTATATGATATAATTATTATTCATTTTTAAAAGCTTTTATCTACTATGAAAGTACTAAATCATAGAGAAGAAAAATATACAGAAAAATGGAAGGAAGGAGAAAATGCTACTCAGAAACAATCATTATTAACACATTTATGCATTTGCTTCCAGACATTTTTTTATGGAGTTCATCTTTTGATGAAATAGTAGTTCATTTTTATATGCAGCCTAAAACTATATTCTTCCTTTGCGTAGCATTATATCAAATGTTTAACAAACTTGTCATGAACATTTATTTTATTTTAAGGATTTGAGGAGAGAGGAGGAGCAGAGAGCGAGAGAGTAAGAAAGAATCCCAAGCACACTCCTTGCTGAGCGTGAAGCCCTATCAGGGGCTCCGTCTCATGATCCTAAGGTCATGACCAGAGCTGAAACTAAGAGTCAGATGCTTAACCCACTGGCTGCCCAGGCACCCCTGTCATAAACATTTAATGGCAACTTAATATTCCATAGACTGGCTGTATCTACTGTTTGTATTTACAATACAGTTTTCAAAATAGATGCTTTTGGTGGCACATTGAAGACTTTTATTTATTTAATTTTTTTTTAAAGATTTTATTTATTTATTCATGAGAGACACAGAGAAAGAGGCAAAGGGAGAAGCAGACTCCATGCAAGGGAGCCCAATGCGGGACTCGATCCCAGGACTCCAGGATCATGCCCTGGGCCAAAGGCAGATACTCAGCCACCCAGGCGTCCCATATTGAAGACTTTTATTTTTTTATTTTATTTTATTTTATTTTATTTTATTTTATTTTATTTTATTTTATTTTATTTTATTTTATTTTATTTATTTATTTTTGAAGACTTTTTTTTTTTTAAAGATTTTATTTATTTACTCATGAGACACACAGAGAGAGAGAGAGAGGCAGAGACACAGGCAGAGGGAGGAGCAGGCTCCATGCAGGGAACCTGACATGGGACTCGATCCCGGGTCTCCAGGATCACACCCTGGGCCCAAGGCAGCGCCAAACCACTGAGCCACCCGGGCTGCCCTTTGAAGACTTTTAAAGAATAAGCATTCTTTCTCTTGAAACAAGTTTCAGGAAAATTGAAGAAACTTAAAAAAACCTATATTCACCTAATGATCCTTCGATGCTTATGTGTGAACAGAATTGGATACCGCCCTCACTGTGTTCTCATACACTCACAAGTAACAGCCTCCAATACAATAAAGTTATTTAAAGCGTCTCTTGAAGTCCATCTGTTTGAAATACTGTTCTCAAGAACCTTTTTACTATTTTAATGAAAACTGATAAAAATCTTTTAAGGCTCTTAGAAAGCCCATTCTTCTATCTCTAGATTTGGTAACCAAGATATTAAGATATAATTGTCTTCTAAATTCTTCTTTCAGAATCCTAAATAAATCCTTTCAGAATTTTATACCTTGTAAAATCTTTCATGTAGGTGTGTTGATGTGCTATAATTTTATTTTTATTTTTATTTTAAAAATCTTATTTAAGTCCACTTAATTCACATGTATTATTGGTTTCAGAAGTAGAGGTCACTGATTCATCAGTCTTATATAACACCCTGTGCTCATTATATCATCTCAGGGCCTCCTCAATGGCCATCACCCAGTTATCCCATCCTTTCACCCCTTCCCCTCCAGGGACTCTCAGTTTGTTTCCTATGATTAAGAGTCTCTTATGGTTTGTCTCCCTCTCTGATTTCATCTTCATTTATTATTTTCTCTCTTCAACTATGGTCCTCTGTTTTGTTTCTTAAATTCCACATATGGAATGAGATCATAAGATAATTGTCTTTCTCTGATTGACTTATTTCACTTAGCATAATATCTTCTAGTTCCATGCATGTTGTTGCAAATGGCAAGGTTTCATTTTTTTGATGGCTGAGTAGTATTCCATGGTGTGTGTGTGTATATATATCTTCTTTATCCATTCATCTGTCAACGGTCATCTGGACTGTTTCCATAGTTGGGTTATTGTGGGCATGCTGCTATAAACATTAGGATACAAGTGTCTTTTCGGATCACTACATGTGTATCTTTGGGGTAAATCCCTAGTAGTGCAATTACTGGGTCATAGGGTAGCTCTATTTCAGCTTTTCCAGGAACCCCCATACTCTTTTCCAGAATGGCTGTACCAGGTTGCTTTCTTACCAGCAATGTATGAGAGTTCCTGTTCCTCCACATCCTTACCAACATCTGTTGTTTCCTGATTTGTTAATTTTAGCCATCCTGACTGGTGTGAAGTGATACCTAATTGTGGTTTTGGTTTGTATTTCCCTGATGCTGAGTGATGTTGAACATTTTTCGTGTGTCTGTTGGCCACGTGTATGTCTTCTTTGGAGAAATGTCTGTTCATGTCTTCTTCCATTTCTTTTCTTTTTAAAAATATTTTATTTATTCATGAGAGACACAGAGAGAGGCAGAGACATAGGCAGAGGGAGAAGCAGGCTCCCTGTGGGGACCCCAATGCGGGACTTGATCCCAGGACCCTGGGATAATGCCCTGAGCTGAAGGCAGATGCTTAACCACTGAGCTACCCAGATGTCCCTTCTGCCCATTTCTTGATTGGATTATTTGTTCTTCGAGTGTTGAGTTTGGTTAAGTTCTGTATAGATTTTGAATACTAGCCCTTTATTTGATAATACATTTGCAAATATCTTTTTCCGTTCCGTTGGTTATCTTTTAGTTTTGAGGACTATTTCCTTTGCTGTGCAAAAGCTTTTTATCGTGATAAAGTCCCACTAGTTCATTTTTGCCTTTGTTTCCCTTGCCTTTGGAGACGTATTTAGCAAGAAATTGCTGTGGCTGAGGTCACGAAGGATGCTGCCTATGTTCTCCTCTAGGATTTTGGTGGATTCCAGGGAATCCCACCACCTCTTACATTTAGGTCTTTCATCCATTTTGAGTCTGTTTTTATGTATGGTGGGAAGAGATGGTCCAGTTTCATTCTTCTGCATGTGACTGTCCAATTTTCCCAACACCATTTGTTGAAGAGTCAAACTTCTTTTTTCCATTGGATATTCTTTTCTGCTTTATTAGAGGTCAGTTGATCATAGAGTTGAGGGGTCCATTTCTGGGTTCTCATGGGGTTCTCTATTGTGTTCCATTAATCTATGTGTCTTTTTTTGTACCAGTACCATACTGTCTTGATAATTAAGGTTTGTAATAGAGCTTGAAGTCTGGAATTATGATGCTATGAGTTTTGGTTTTCTTTTTCAAAATTCCTTTGGCTATTCAGGGGCCTTTTCTGGTTTTGGATTATTTCTTCCAACTCTGAAATAAGTTGATGGTATTTTGATAGAGATTGCATTGAATGTATAGATTGCTCTAGGTAGCATAGATATTTTAACAATATTTGTTCTTCCAATCCATGAGCATGGAATGTTTTTCCATTTCTTTGTATCTTCCTCAATTTCTTTCATGAGTGTTCTATTACAAGTTTTCTGAGTACAGATCGTTTGCTTCTTTGGTTAGGTTTATTCCTAGGTATCTTACAGTTTTGGAGGCAACTGTGAACGGGATTGACTCCTTAATTTCTTTTACTTCTGTCTCTCTTTTTTTTCTTTTTTTTAATATTTATTTATTTATTTATTCATGAGAGACACACACACACAGAGGCAGAGACATAGGCAGAGGGAGAAGCAGGCTCCCTGCAGGGAGCCCGATGTGGGACTCCATCCCAGGATCCTGGGATCATGCTCTGAGCCAAAGGCAGATGCTCAACTGCTGAGCCACTCAAGCTAAAGAGTTTTAATCAAGAAAGGATGCTGTATGTTGTCAAATGCTTTTTCTGCATCTATTGACAGGATCATATGGTTCTTGTCCTTTCTTTTATTGATGTAATGTATCACATTGACTGATTTGTGGATGTTGAACCACCCTTGCAGCCCAGAATGAATCCCACTTCGTTGTGGTGAGTAATTCTTTAAATAAATGTACTGCTGGATCCTATTGGCTAGTATCTTGATGATAGTTTTAGCATCTATGTTTATGAGGGATATTGGTCTGTAATTCTCCTTTTTGATGGGATCTTTGTTTGGTTTGGGAATGAAGGTAATGCTGGCCTAATAGAAAGAGTTTGGAAGTTTTCTTTCCATTTCTATTTTTTGAAACAGCTTCAAAAGAATTAGGTGTTAATTCTTCTTTAAATGTTTGGTAGTCCCCTGGAAAGCCATCTGGCCCTGGACTTGTTTTTTGGGAGATTTTTGATGACTGCTTCTATTTCCTTGCTGGTCATTGGTCTGTTTAGGTTTTCTCTTTCTTCCTGTTTCAGTTTTGGTAGTTTATATGTCTCAAGGAATGCATCCATTTTTTCCAGATTGTATAATTTATTTGCATACAATTGCTCATAATTTGTTCTTATAATAGTTTGTATTTCTTCAGTGTTGGTTGTGATCATTTATCTTTCATTCATGATTTTATTTATTTGGGTCCTTTCTCTTTTTGATAAGTCTGGCCAAGGGTTTATCAATCTTAGTAATTCTTTCAGGGATCCAGGTTTTAGTTTTGTTGATCTGTTCTGTTCTTTTGGTTTCTATTTCATTGATTTCTGCTGTAATCTTTATTTTTTCTCTTTTGCTTGATTTAGGCTTTATTTTATTTTAACATTTTATTTATTTATTAATGAGAGATACAGAGAGAGAGGCAGAGACATAGGCAGAGGAATAAGCAGGCTCCCCCAGGGAGCCTGAAGTAGGACTCAATCCCAGGACCCTGGGATCACGCCCCGATCTGAAGGCAGATGCTCAACGACTGGGCCTAAGCTGTTCCGGTTTAGGCTTTATTTGCTGTTCTTTCTCCGGCTTCTTTAGTTGTAAGGTTATTTTGTATATTTGAGACCTTTCTTGTTTCCTCAGAAAGGCTTGTATTGTTATTTACTTCCCTTTTAGGACCGCTTTTACTGTATCACAAAGGTTTTTTTTTTTTATCACAAAGATTTTGAACAGTTATGTTTTCATTTTCATTTGTTTCCATGAATTTTTAAAATTCTTCTTTTATTTCCTAGTTGACCCATTATTCTTTAGTAGGATGCTCAATAGCCTCCATATATTTGAGTTCTTTACAAGTTTCCTCTTGTGATTGAGTTCCAGTCTCAAAGCATTGTAGTTTAAAAATATGCAGGGAATGATCCTAATCTTTTGGTCCTGGTTGAAACCTGATTTGTGACCCAGTCTGTGATCTATTCTGGAGAACGTTCCATGTTGCACTCGTGTAGAATGTATATTCTGTTGCTTTAGGATGGAATGTTCTCAATATATCTGTGAAGTCCGTCTGGTTCCGTGTGTCATTCAAAGCCCTTGTTTCCTTGTTGATTTTCTGCTTAGATAATCTGTCCATTGCAGTAAGTGGGGTGTTAAAGTCCCCTACTGTATTGTTATCAATGTATTATTTTTTTACTTCTTTTGTTATTAATTGGTTTATATAATTGGCTGCTCCCATGTTAGGGGCCTAAATATTTACAATTGTTAGATCGCTTGTTGGATAGATCATTTAATTATGATATAGTGTCCTTCCTCATCTCTTATTACAGTCTTTGTTTTAAAATCTAATTTGTCTGATAGAAGGATTGCCACCCCAGCTTTCTTTTGCTCTCCATTAGCATGATAAATGGTTTTCCACCCTTTCACTTTCAATTTGGAGGTGTCTTTGTATCTACAATAAGTCTCTTGCAGACAGCATATAGATGTGTCTTGCTTTTTTTATGCAGTCTGATACCCTGTGTCTTTTGATTAGGGCGTTTAGACCATTTATATTCAGAGTAACTATTGAATAATATGAATTTAGTGCCATTGTATTACCTGTGAAGTCAATGTTTCTCTATATGGTCTCTGTTCCTTTCTGGTCTTTGTTACTTTTGGGCTCTCTTTTTGCTTAAAGGATCCCTTTGATACTTTCCATAGGGCTGGTTTAGGGTTCAGAAGTTCTTTTAGTTTTTATTTGTCCTGGAAGCTTTTTATCTCTCCATTTTTTTTTAAAGATTTTATTTATTTATTCATGATAGTCACACACACACACACACAGAGAGAGAGAGAGAGAGAGAGAGAGAGGCAGAGACACAGGCAGAGGGAGAAGCAGGCTCCATGCAGGAAGCCCGACGTGGGATTTGATCCCGGGTCTCCAGGATCGCGGCCTGGGCCAAGGCAGGCGCCAAACTGCTGCGCCACCCAGGGATCCCTCTCCTTCTATTTTGAATGACATCCTAGCTGGATAAATTATCTTGGCTGTGTATTTTTCTCATTTAGCACCCTGAATATCTCATGCCAGTCCTTTCTGGCCTGCCAGGTCTCCGTGGACAAGTCTATTGCCAGCCTAATGTTTTTACCCTCGTAGGTTACAAATCGCTTGTCTTGAGCTACTTAGATGATTTTCTCTTCACTTCTGAGATTTACAAGTTTCACTAATATATGTCGAGGTGTTGACCTATTTTCATTGATTTTTGAGGAGCGTTCTCTGTGCTTCTTGGATTTGAGTGCCTTCCTCAGATTAAGGAAGTTCTCTGCTATAATTTGCTCCAATAGACCTTCTTTGTCCCTCATTGTCTTTCTTCTTTTTCTGAGATCCCAATTATTCTAATACTGTTTTCTCTTTATGGTATCACTTATCTCTTGAATTCCCACCTTGTGTTCCAGTATTTTTTTAGCTCTCTTTTTCTCAGCTTCTTTATTCTCTGTCCTTTTGTCTTCTATATCACTAATTCTTTCTTCTGCCTCATTTATACCAACAGTTAGCACCTCCATTTTTTATTCCATCTCATTAATAGCCTTTTTTATTTTGACATTTAGATTTTAGTTCTTTTATTGCTCCAGAAAGGGATTTTCTAGTGTCTTCTATGCTTTTTTCAAACCCAGATAGTATCTTTATAATCGTTATTCTGAGCTCTAGTTCTGACATCTTACTTTTGTCCATGTTGTTTAGGTCCCTGGCAGTCATTATTGCCTCTTGTCTTTTTTGAGATGAGTTTTTCCCTCATGTCATTCTTGCAGAAAGTGATGACTTTCCTTTTACTTTTTTTTTTTTTAAGATTTTATTTATTCATGAGAGAGAGAGAGAGGCAGAGACATAGAGAGAAGCAGGCTCTATGCAGGAAGCCTGTTATGGGACTTGATCCCAGGACTCTAAGATCATGCCCTGAGCCAAAGGCAGACGCTTAACCGCTGAGCCACCCAGGCGTCCTTCACTTTTCTATTTGTAAAGTTTTAGTTATTCTTTTCTTAGATCTCTGGTTGAGTTTGAAGGTGTTGAGAATGATTTAATGGCTATCTAGCTGAATTCCTGGTACCAGACAAAGCTAAGGTCTCCTATTCCTCTGTCAACTACTCTGTTCCATGTACTCTTTTCTTTAGAAAAATCAGTTCCCTTCTGTTAAACACTTAATTTGTTCCCAGCCTTTTCTATTATTTGCATTGCCACAGTGAATAACCTTGTGCATTCATTACTGCTCCTGTGTGAGTTTAAAGAATGTGTTCTTAAAAGCAGAAAGTATGAGAACTACTATCTGCTTACATCTTTGCCAACACAATGTGTTACCAACCTTTTGGATCTATGTTTGGTGAAAAAAATGGAATCATAATGTAGATAATTTGCATTGAGTGAGTGATGTTGAACATCTTTTTAAAAAACTATATTTCCTTTTGCTCCTGCTCTTATTAAGTGGTCCTTTTCATTGTGATTTTTAGGAGCTATTTGGGTATTAAAGAAAGCCTTTGTGATCTGAGTTCCAATTTTTTTCAATTTGTCATTTTTTAATATTTCAATATCTTACGTCTGAGTCTACAATTTCAACACACATTTTAAAGGCTGTATTATGTATAAAAGCAGGAAACTGCCTATAAATGTTGCTAAGGAAATAAGATATTAGTCCTATGAAGACAGTTATGTAAATAGGGTTTAGATTAGATTGATTTCTTCTCCTTATGGACAAGCGCATTTCAATTAATCACATGGAAGAATTTCTTCCATTAGAACAGCTTTAAAATGGAATGGGCATCTGGGGGTCTACATGATTCTTTGTTACTAAATCTGTTAGGAAAGGAGATACTAATCCTTGTTCATTACACAACAATAAATGAGGGTTGTTGAATTATCTGGAGGTTAGATTAGGTGGTTTCTAGTATCCCTTCTTTTTTTTTTTTAAGATTTTATTTATTCATAAGGGACACAGAGAGAGAACAGCAGAGATAGGCAGAGGGAGAAGCAGGCTCCCCCCAAGGAGCCCCATGTGGGACTCGATGCTGGACTCCAGGATCATGCCCTGAACCAAAGGTAGACACTCAACTGCTGAGCCACCCAGGCGTCCCAGGCTTCTTTTTATTTTCATATTGTTTTTATTTAAAAAATACAAATATCTGTATGCATATTTATTTTTATATTATCGTGAATTTATATCAGTTTTTTCCTTTCTTGTCTAATTCCCTTTCCCCCTTCTCATTTTGCCCCAAAGTAACTATAGAATGTATATCCTTTCATATCTTTCCCCAAACTTGAATCACCATCCTATCTATTTTTTGTCTGCCTATCAGTATACATATACTCCTCCAGGCACACATGTATATGTATAGGTTTAAAAAAAATTGGATATTATGCATTCTGTTCTGTGTCTTGTTTTTCTCATTCAGTAATTCTAGTACAGCATTCTTCACATCAACTAGTATAGCACTAAAGAATTCACTTATTGGTTGTATAAAATATGCCATTATCAATGAGATTATTTTTGGTGCATCTGTACATTTGTTCATTTAGCTGATCCTTTGCTGATGGACACTTGTTTTTCATTTTTTTTGTCACTGTGAACATTGTAATAAGCATCTTGTCTATACCCTCACATACTGGCACATTTATGTTATGAGATAAAGAATCAGAGGAGTGGGATTGCTGGTTCAAAGGATATATTCATATGCTATATGTATGTTTAGTAATATTTAATAATTACTGCAGATTATTTTCCAAAACCAACAACATAAGTCTTTCTCAAGTCCTTCTGATTCACATGAGACCAGAAAATGTAATTATGTATCTTTTTATAGTTGTTAGCTATAGGATTTGCTGGATACGTAGAAGACTTTATCTGAGGAGGTCTCTTCAGGGGTGCCTAGGTGGCTCTGTCAATTAAGCATCTGCCTTCAGCTCAGGTCATTATCTTGGGGTCCTGGGCTTGACCTCTGAGTCAGGCTCCCTGTTCAGCAGGAAGTCTGCTTCTTCCTCTGTTCCTCCCCCTTTGCTTGTGTTCACTATCTCTCTCTCTGAAATAAATTTAAAAAAAAAGAAGTCTCTTTTTTTAAAAGAGAATTATAAAATTAAAATTATCTTTCTGTGTTCTCAGTGACTGTGTTACTTTAATACAAAAGAAAACAAAATTCTTTGCCCAAAGCTCTAGTTCGTGGACCTGGTACCAACATAATAGTCTCATAGACTAAAGGGTAAATGGAATTGAGACAAATCTTAAAACCTGACTTTGGGGTTGGAGCTAGGAAATAAAGCCCATTTTGGTAATAGATTTTTATCTTTAAATTGAGTATTCAGTTGGTTATAAGAGGATTAATTATAAGAATCTCTTTTTCTAGTAGTCTCAGCTTGAACAGATAAATATAGAGCACCAAAGTTCAGAGAGGGAATGCTGTAGAAAATGTGTGGGTAGCTGTTGTAGTTTTACATAGAGATAACATCTAGGATAAAGAATAGATGAAAATGCTCATTGAGGATTAGTGTTCTTGAAACATCATCAAATACAACATTCTCAGGCCAAGCATTCAGAGCCATTCATAATCTTGCCCATCCTGCATATCTAAGATACTTCCCACTGAGCTCCACACACTTTTCTTTAATCTTGTATATATGTTTGCCACACGTATTCCCAGTATTCATTTGTTCTCATCCTTTAGAAGGCATGTATTTCCCTGTCTGCATTCCTGCAGAGAGATGGATTACAGTTTGTCTTTTCACTACTCAAGCACTGTCTCATGAAGCCTCTCTGACCTCTCTAGTCCACATTTTTTTTTAAAAGATTTTATTTATTTATTCATGAGAGACACAGAGAGAGGCAGAGACACAGGCAGAGGGAGAAGCAGGTTCCATGTAGGGAGCCCGACATGGGACTCGATCCCGGGTCTCCAGGATCAGGCTCTGGGCTGAAGGCGGTGGTAAACCGCTGAGCCACCCAAGCTGCCCTCTAGTCCACATTGATCCTTTTTTTAGTTCTTACTCCTATAGCACTGATATTTTGAATTTCTTCCAACTGGTTCCTAAGTATATGTTTTTGTAGCAGTAAATAACTGTTTTGAGTTTTTATTGAGTACCTCTTGTATATGCAACTATTCTAAATACTGGGTATAGAGGATAAGGATAGACAATATCCCTATCCTCATGGAGTTTATATTCTTGTGGGGAGAGACAGCCAATAAATAAAATAATTAACAAGAAAACATAAGACAAAAAGAATCTTATGAAAACATTTATGAAGAATGAATCAGATAACTTAGTTGCAGATGGTAGAGCCTATTGTAGTTAGTTAAAGCAGAGAAAAAAAATTTAAGAGTATTATATAGCTCACAGAATCTTTGGGGGAGAAGTGGAGAATCAGTCTTGGAGACTGCTTAGCTAGGAACAATGTCTAAATTATAACATTGGGCTATTTTATTGAAGATACTGCGACTTTTGTCAGTGGGAACAGATACTGGAATTTTCTGAGTATGATATGCAACTGCTAGGACCTCTGTCATTTCTGCTTCTGAAAGGAAGGTATATCTCTCTGAATATACATCAGAATGGATTGAACATGGTGTTTCCATTACATCATTTGCTTCCTAATTGAAATATGTGGATGTTGGTTGGGAGAACCTAGGTCACATACCTGCTTCTTGTTTACAGAAGAGGCTGAGAAGGTGAATTTCTGACTTTGTTTTGGGAAAGCATGACTTAGGAGATGAGAAATTTCCCAAACGGGGAAGGCTGTTTAAAAGTGCTGAGTAGTTAAAAACCATGGAAAAGTTGATATGGTAGAGAATGATTGCAGGGCTAATTTAGATTTGAGCAGTCAGAGAAACCCTCTCTGAGGTCAAAATACTTAAGCTCAGACCTAAATGACAAGGAGAAATCCATGTAATGTTAAGGGCAAGGAATATTTTAGTGGGAGCCCTGGTTTGGGTTTGGGTTGGGGGTTTGAGGTAAGGGTGGTGACTGAGTTTGGTCTATTAGAGGAACAGCAGGATGGCTGATGTTACTAGAGTGTGGTAAGAGGAAGTGTAGATGAGATTATAAAGGAGAGGACGTTTTTGTATTGTTTTAACAGAAGTTTGAGGACATACATCTTACTTTTTCTTCCCCTGAGATGTCCTGTTGAGAGAAGGTATGTAATTATAGGTGTGGAGAAGAAAAGGATATTTCTGTGTTATTAAACCTGTGGGCTGTTGGATATCATGGAGTGACTAAAATTATTTGGATGCTGTTTAGGAGAACAGCATGAGGTTTCTAGCAAAGATAAGAAATATTAGAAAGACCTCATGTCCAGTGAGTAGTGGAATGAAGCCTTCTGTTTTCATTCCAGTGTCTCTACCTAGTGGCCTTGAAAGAAATCCCTTCTCTATTCCTCTTACCTTGATTTTTGGGAACAATATTTTGTGTGGTTATAACAATAGCTCACATGACTGCTTCAGAATAACAAAAAGACTCCAACCTCAAATCTGCACTGGTAGATCTTTCCTAGTAAAGAATTGCACTGTATAATGAAGAGGTAGAAAACTGCTTTCTAGTTTTTTTTTTTTTTTTTTTTTTTTAAAGAAATCAACTCCATAAACAAGTGAGATAAATTCAGCTTGGAATGCAGAACAGTTACTACTCTGAATAATGTGGACTCTGCTTCTTGCTCACTCTCTTTTCCATTTTCCATTTCAAATTCAAACTGGAGTGGATAGTACATACGTATCTAATATTCTCACACTGCAGAGCAGCATTTGGATGTTAGATGGACTATAGGTGGTAATATTCTATGCAGAGTTTCTCAACCTTGGCACTCCTCACTTTTTAAAATAATTCTTTGTGAGAAGGGGACTGTCCTGTGCGTTGTAACACGTTTAGCAGCATCCCTGGCCTTTACCACGAGTTAAAAATAGCAGCCCCTCCTCAGTTGTGATAACCAAAAATATACCTTAGACATCACCAAATTTCATCCCTGGTTGAGAATCACTGCTCCAACCATAGCTTTTAAAGCTTATTCCTATTTGTCCTTTCTAATAATATCTAATGACCATACTTGTAGGTGCTCTGCAGAGAATATATCCATGTGAACAGTTTCTGAATATGACCTCCTTATTCTAAATATGCAGAAGTCTTAACATAGTTTCCAAATGATAAGGCATAAACCTCTTTTTCTTTTGTGTATATCCTATAGATTTTTCCAAGACTACTTGTATAAGATCATGTAAGAAAATGTGTGTTAAAGTGCACTGTGGGTGATGTTAGTGGATGCAGTGGCTGATGCCTCATTAACTATTTCACCTTTGTCCCACTGTGCAGCAGTAGTTAGGTTTCTGAACTTGACACTTCCCTTATGTGAGAGCTCTGATTAGCCTAAGCCAGTGTGTTTGAGGCTGCCAAACATGACCTATTAAGGGGTCAGAAAATCACTTTGGTAGAGTGGCAATCAACTGAAAAAAAAAATGTAATATAAGAAAATACCAGAATGCATTGTATATAGTAAGGATATGTATTGTTTTACAGAATGTTTGTTAACTGCACACAATGTCTGAATGTGTGCATATGTAAGTGTATGAGTCTTGTTGTAAAATATTTTTCTTACCCTGGCTTGCAGTTGGAAAAGTTAAGAAGCCACTGGTTTAAGGCAATCATGTTAATTCCATTCCCCTTGCCAGTGATTGGTTCAGGAGCCTGGGTTTAAGCCAGCCTATACATGGAATTCCTCTGGTGGCAGTAATTAATTCTGCGATTAGCATATGAGCTTACTTGGCTCACTCAACCTGAAGGAAAGGGCTTTGGATGAGGGAACCTTAATTCTTCTACTTCATGAGTATAGAGAAGCCAGTTGGTGCTGGCTGCCATCTCAAAACTACGGGAATAACCATCCTGAAGTTAAAGATGAACACAGCCTGGGTCCTTGCAGATACTGTGGAACTGGCTCTAAAGCCTACTCCTACCACTGCTCTCCAGTGAACAATACATTTCCATAGTGTTGAAGGCACTTTAAATGTGTTTTGCTCTGTTTGTAACTAAGAGTACTGACTGGTGGGTGTATATGATAGTAGTGCTGTTTTGGAGTAATTGCTGGGAACTTAGTTTCTATTTTTAGAATCTGGATGGAAATCATACCCCTTTTTCTCATCCAGGAAGTGAAATTGGGACTAAGTTACTTGAGGTCTCATATAGAACAGATTGCTTTATTTGAATGCAATATTTAATATTTGTAGAGTATGCTGCTTTATGACGGTGAATATTATACATACAAAACTTCATTTTAAGGGCTCTATTAACCATCTAATTTTTGTTTTTTTATATTCATTTATTGATTTTGAATATTTCTCTTTAAAGCTTTCTGAATTACATAGTCTCAGAGATTCTTTAATTTTCTAAGTTAAAAAAAACCCCAGCTATGATTTCCTTCCTGCCTTGCTGCCTTGCTGCCTTCCTGCCTTCCTGCCTGCTTGCTTGCCTGCCTGCCTGCCTGCCTGCCTGCCTCCCTCCCTTCCTTCCTTCTTTCCTCCCTGACACAGGACTCCATCCCACAACCCCAAAATCATGACATGAGCCAAAATCAAGAGTTGGCCATTCACTGACTGAGCCACCCACCAGCTATGATTTTCTTTTACTGACATTTTTGGTTGTATTTATTTCTCTTTAGAGTATTCAAAAGGAAAAAAATAATTTATCTCATTCTTTTGAAATGGCAAAAAGAAAATCAAGCTTGGGCAGAGAATACGCTTATGAGAAAACAAAACTAACTTGTTCAGACATAGAAGAATCTTTTATTCTAGGTTTTTTTTTTTAAGATTTTATTTATTTATTCATGAGAGACAGAGAGAAGCAGAGACATAGGCAGAGGGAAAAGCAGGCTCCATTCAGGGAGCCTGATGCAGGACTTGACCCCGGACTCCAGGATCACACAGCTTTGCAAAGCTTTGCAAAGGCAGAGCTACCCAGGCATCCCTATTCTAGGGATTCTTATCAGTGAGCCACTCACAAAAGGATATTGGAAAGCTATGGTTGTCTTTAACATCAAAGGGTAGAAATCTTTGTTTGTTTGTTTGTTTGTTTATTTATTTATTTATTTATTTATATTTTTTGAAATTTTATTTACTTGAGAGAGAGAGCACAAGCAGAGGGAGGAGCAGGCTTCCCACTGAACAGAGAGCCCAAATCTGGACTCCATCCCAGGATTTTGAGATCATGACCTGAGCCACCCAGGCGCCCTTCTCTTTCTCTTTTTAATAATAGCTTTATGGGGATATAATTTACGTATCATAGTATTCACCCTTTTTAAAGTAGGCAATTCAGTCATTTTATGGGTATTCACAGAGTTCTATACTATCTAATTCCAGAATATTTTCATCACCACAGAAAGAAACCTCATACCCATTAGCAATCGCTTGCCATTCCTCCCCACACCCATCCTGGCAATTACAAATTTACTTCCTTATTTCTATGGATTTTTGTAATCTGAACTTTTCACTCATATGGAATCAAATAACTTTTTGTGACTTGTTTCTTTTACTTAATATAAGGGTCAGGTATGTTGTAGATGTTTAAGTAAGTAAGTAAGCTCTGTGACCAATGTGGGGCTTGAATCAATGATCCCGAGGTCAAGAATCACATGCTCTGGGCATCCCGGGTGGCTTGGCGGTTTAGCACCTTGACTTCAGCCCAGGGCGTGATCCTGGGGACCCGGATTGAATCCCAAGTCGGGCTCCCTGCATGGAGCCTGCTTCTCCCTCTGCCTGCATCTCTGCCTTTCTCTCTCTCTGTGTCTCTCATGAATAAATAAATAAAATCTAAAAAAAAAGAATTGCATACTCTACTGACTTGAGACAACCAGGTGCCCCAGTAGCTCACTCCTTTTTTTTTTTTTTTTTTTTTAAAGATTTTATTTATTTGACAGAGAGCAAGCAAGCACAAGCAGAGGGAGAGGGAGAAGCAGACTCCCTGTTGAGCAGGGAGCCTGATGTGGTGCTCAATCCCAGGACCCTGAGATCATGACCTGAGCTGAAAGCAGATGCTTAACCAACTGAGCCACCCAGGCGCCCTACTTCACTCCTTTTATTGCATAATATAATCCATGATGTTTCATTGTATGGATATACATCTTTTATTTATCCATTCAACAGTTGATGGATGTTTGTTTTTTTTCCATTTTTGAATAATGCTGCTTTCAACATTCTTACACAGGTTTTTTTGTGGATATGTTTTAATTTTTCTTGGGTATATACCTAGGAGACTAAAATTACAAGGTGATAGAATAATTCTCTGTTTAGTTTTTGTGGAACTGCCAAATCTTTTTTAAAATGACTGTACCATTTGACAATCTTCCGGCAGCAGTGTGTGAGTTTTCAGTCTCCCTGTGTCCTCACCAATACTTGTTATTGTCTGTTATGTTTATTTTAGCCATCCTAGTGGGTGTGAAGTGGTCACTCATTGTGTTTTGATCTGTATTTCCTAATGACTAATGATATTGAACATACTTTCGTGTGCTTGTTAGCCATTTGTATCATCTTTGGAGAAATGCCTGTTCAAATTCTTAGCCCATTTTTAAGTTGGGTTGTTTCTCTATTTCTGTTGTTGAGTTCTAAGAGTAGAGGTGTCTTTTTTTAAGCTTTTCTTTACTTCTTGATGAATCTATCATTCATTCATTTTTCAAACTGATAACTCAGAGTCTTTTTCCAAAGAAGGCAGTCATATGCCCCTTTTGGTGTCTTATAGTTTTTTCAATATTGGTCATAAAGGGAGTAAAAGTCATTTTTTTTTTTTAATGGAGATTGTTGATGTATGAAGACAGATTAATGGAAGAAATTATAAAGGACCACTGATATAGATCAAATATGATAGGATCTGGTAAATGAAATTAAATCCCTTTAATTTCTATGGGAATCTGATGGAGCAGGAAAACCAGGAATACTAAATGTGTTGTCAAACAAATGCTGTTGGTTTCTGGCACCTTCCTTAAGCACTCTTCCTTATCAGGTTTTTTTTTTTTTAAAGATTTTATTTATTTGTTTGTTTGTTTATTTATTTAAGATTGTATTTATTTAATCACGAGACAGAGAGAGAGAGAGAGAGAGAGAGAGGCAGAGACACAGGCAGAGGGAGAAGCAGGTTCCATGCAGGGATCCCGATGTGGGACTTGATCCCGTGACTTCAGGATCAGGCCCCCGGCTGAAAGCTGAAACCTCTGAGCCACCTGGGCTGCCCCTTATCAGATTTTTTTTTCCTTACCAGATTTTAAGAAACATTTGTACCCAGTATTGCAAGGTTTTATATATAACATCTAGATTATATATTTGTTTTACACTCCTTCAGAAGGAATTGGAGTATTCAAAGAATTCATAACTGGTTTAACTGGATCATAAGAATGGTCTACATAGCTATTGTATGTGCCATCTATTGTAGCAAATGAAGGCTCCTGTTAAATGTATTCTTAGCTTGATTGAATTACGGGAGAGAGCATTTATGAGACCAGAATTGCCCTTTTGATTTTTTTCCCCTACATTTAGTGGGTTTAATATGAATGTAATCTTTCAGTAGGAGCATTTATGTGTTATGCCTTATTAATATTAAATGGAAAAATAGAATAGAATGTCTGTAAGAAAGTAGAGAGTGCTGGAAAGAGCACAGGCTTTTGTGCCACCAGACTGGATTTCAAAATCTACCATTTCCTCCTTGGGTGACATGAGACAAACCACTTTAATCTCTTGAAACATCAGTCTTCTCATCTATAAAATGGGATGGATAAAATCAACCTTGAAAGGATGTTGTACAGATAAAATGAGACAATGTATGAAAAACATATAGACTAGTGCTTAATAGGCAACTTGGCTTTACTTGAGGTTTATTGCTTCAAATATATGTATTTTGGGGGGAGGGGAATTTTAATAGGCTCATTTAGCTTAAATTGGAGCATTTACTCAATTTTGACAAGCCTTTCTGATAATTTCACAGAAGGTAGATAAAGCAAACTGGAACCTATTTTTTTAAAACTTTTTGATTATGATGGTAAAATATGCTTGTTGAAGAAAATTTGGGGAATTGCTTTGGAAGTTACATTTAAAAAATTAAAAAGTGGCCACTGAAAAATAAAATAAAATAAAAAGTGGCAACTGAACAGAGGCTTAACGTAGGAGGTTCAAGAAAGAAAGACAGTTCCTTCAAAGTAAATAATGTTAATTGGAAATTATGAATAAGAACTGGAGGAGGGTCTTTTTTTTTTTTTCCCCAAGATTTATCCACCTATTCATGAGAGAGAGAGAGAGAGGCAGAGAGAGAAGCAGGCTCCATGCAGGGAGCCTAATGTGGGACTCAGTCCCGGACCCCAGGATCATGCCCTGAGATGAAGGCAGACGCCCAACCACTGAACCACCCAGGTGTCCCTGGAGGAGGTTTTTTAAAGACTGATGCATACTACAAAAGAGATTCCTTGCTTTACTCAGATCTAAAACAGACATTTACAAAAGACCAATGAGGAGGATATACAATTAGGACTGACTTTGGTGTACTATCAGAATGAGTTTAAAATGAGATGAAATTTCTAAAGTTACTAAGACAACAAACATTTTTTAAAACTGTGGAATAAAAAAAAAATAAAAATAAAATAAAACTGTGGAATAACAGGAATAGGTAAGGATAGGCTTGCTAATGATGATGAAGCAGATGAAAATACAATTCCTTGCTTCCTACTCACATTTACAACAAAGAACCTCTTTTGACTTGAAGGTTGGAAAATGACACTAATAAAGAGTAGTCCAAGCCTGGGAACAGTGAAAAACCTATAAGGGAGCTTAGAGTTATCCCAGAAAAAAATGAACTGGGTAGTATTCAGAACTTATATGTATATATGAGATTATTTGTGTGGTCTTTGAGAAATCTTAGAAAATGAGAGAAGTACAGTACTGGAAAATTGAGGATGGGTCTTCTGAAAAAGAGAAAAAAGCAAATTTGCAGACCAAAGAAAGTGATATAGGCAGGTTTCCAGAATAGATAATTAAAAAGGACTTTTAAAAATTGTAAGCAGTTTTCCAAATAAGATGCAAAACTAGTAGTTGAGTGAAATGCTGTGTCCACACTATCTAATATAGTAGTCATTTGCTACAGGTGACTTGAAATGTGCCTAATTCAAATTGAGATGTGCTGTTAAGTGTAAAACGATGCAAGGTTGCCAAGCACAATGGTCAAGGAAGAATTCTTAAGATGTTTTATGGTGCAAAAAGGTGCTTTTATCACAGTACAGGGTCAGGACCCTTGCGCAGAAACAGCTGTGCTGTGATCGCGAGGACTGACTTAATTATGTACTTGAAATTTGTGGAGGGAAGGGGGTAGACAATGTAAGTTTCTAAGGAATTTCTATGTGCTGAATGTAGGGCCTACTGTTAGTCTTTAATGAAACATGAACATAAAGGCAGCCATGAGTTTCTTAAGGAATGTCACGCTCTGCATGCCTCAAGATTTTATCAGTGGGCTGCAGGTTGTAAAGAGATTTTGGCTACAATTCTCTTGCCTTTGTTTTCATCATAAAATACACATCTCTTGGAATAATACTTTGGGGGCACCTGGGTGGCTGACTTGGTTAAGCAGCTGACTCTTGATTTCAGCTTAGGTCATGATCTCAGGGTTGTAAGATTGAGCCCCATGTCAGACTCTGTGCTCAGCATGGTGTCTGCTTGAGATCCTCTCCGTCCGCGCCTCTCCCCTTTGTGTCCGTGCTCTCTCTACGATAAATAAATAAATCCTAAAAAACAATATTTTGGATATATTGTGTTAAATAAAATACTAAGTTAATTTTACCTTAAAATTTTTATTTTTATTTTTTTTACCTTAAAATTTTTAAAATTAATGTTGCTACTATTTTATGGCTTCATATGTGAGAAATATATAGCTACTATTTTATGGCTCACATATGTGAGAAATATGTGGCTCACATACTTCTATTGGAAGTATTGGAAAGTACTGTGCTTTGAGCATAGAAATAGTTACTAACTTATTTTTGAAAAATTTAAAGTACTGAATATTTAAGCAAGCTTAAAATAATTTCCTTATCAACAGATGGGAAAATAATGAGGACTTCACTTTTTTTTTTAAAGGATTTTATTTATTTATTCATGAGAGACACACAGAGAGAGGCAGAGACATAGAGGGAGAAGTAAGGAGCCCGATGTGGGACTCGTTCCCGGGACCCTGGGACCATACCCTGAGCCAAAGGCAGGTGCTCAACCACTGAGCCATCCAGGAGTCCCTAGGACTTTACATCTTATAATTAAACGGACTTATAACTAGTTAAATAACTATTTAACTAGTTAAATAACTAATTTGACTAAAGAGAATGCATGTCTAGTGGTAGGATGTTCTAGTTGTAGTGACTACATTAACAGGAGACAGTGGGAAAATTGTAATAGCACATACTGTGTTTTGACAATCTTTTGTTCAGCATTTAATTTTTTTAATTAAATTTTTAAATTTTGAGATAATTGTAGATTCACATGTAGTTGAAAGAAATAACGCAATAAGATCCAGTGTGCCCTTTAGCCAGTGAACATTTTGTAAAACCATGGCACAATACCACAACCAGGATATCGACTTTGATGCAATTCACAGATCTTCTCTCCTTTCTTTTCTTTTCTCTTTTTTATAGTTCTGGCATATTTAAGTATATCTCTACAGTCAGTGTGGGGCTCAAACTCATGACCCCAGAGATCAAGAGCCACATGCTCTCTACCACCTGTGCCAGCCCAGGCATTCCTACAGATTGTATTAGATTTTCTCAATTTTATTTCTGCTCGCTTTTGTGTTTATTTAATTCTGTGTAACTTTGTTACATGTATTGTCTTCTGTATCCACTACCACAGTCAAGATACAGAACAAATCCATCACCACAAGGATCCTTCTTGTCCTCTTATAACTACATCTACTTTTTCCTCCCCTGGTCTCTAACCCCTGGCAACAACTAATCTGTTCTCCATTTCTGTAGGCTTATCATTTCAGAAATGTTGTATGAATGGAGTCCTAGAGTGGGTATTGTAACCATTTGAGATTGGCTTCTTTTCAGTCAGCATGTATCAATAATTCATTCCTTTTTTTTCTTTATTGTGATAAAATAAACATAGTATTTATTTGAACCATTTGTAAGTATATTTATTTGAACCATTTGTAAGTATACAATTCAACCACCTTAAATATATTCAAAATATATTTGTGTATAAACACAGTATTTATTTGAACCATTTGTATAGTTCAAATATTTGAACCATTTGTAAGTATACAATTCAACAACCTTAAATATATTCAAAATATATTTAACTATCACCACTAAACCATTATCACTTTACCTAAAACTTTTTTGTATTTCCCTAAAATACTCTGTACCAATTAAATAATAATTTTCCCTCCTCCAGTTCTTAGTAACCTCTAGTATTCCTTCTGTCTCTGAATTTTTCTATTCTAGGTGCCAGATAAGTGTAATCATCCAATATTCGTTCTTTTGTGTCTGGCTTATTCCACTAAGCATAGTGTTCTCAAGGTCCTTCCCTGTTTTAGTATATATCAGAATTTCAGTTCTTTTTATAGCTGAGTAGGCTTTCAGCACTCAACATTTTTATTAATAACATGGATGAAATATTGATGACTGAAATGGACTAAACTGATCAAGATTTACTGAACATTGTAAGTGCAAAATTCCACATATGGTTCTAAAAATAAGTGTTACTAAAGATGATTGTGATGTAGTTTAACAGGAAGGGGTGGGGTTGGAATGGTGGGTACATGTTCATGTGAGTCCACAATGTGATTTGGGGTCTGTTCATAGAAGCATAGTATCTAGAATGGGTACTATGATGGTTTCAGACTATTGTGTTCATGTCAGTATCTGGTTTTAAGGGTGCACATTTAAATCTTTTTTTTTTTTTTTTAAGATTTTATTTATTTATTCATGAGAGACACAAAGGGGGGAGGCAGAGACACAGGCAGAGGGAGAAGCAGGCTCCATGCAGGGAGCCTGACATGGGACTCAATCCTGGGTCTCCAGGATCAGGCCCTGGGCTGAAGGCAGCACTAAACTGCTGAGCCACCCGGGCTGCCCAAGGGTGCACATTTAAAAACAGACATATTCCAGACAGAAACTGAGATGATCTGACAGCAAGGTAATTGCTACTCAGTATTAGAATACAAGCTGTTATAGGGGATCCCTGGGTGGCTCAGCGGTTTAGCGCCTGCCTTTGGCCCAGGGCGCGATCCTGGAGTTCCGGGATCGAGTCCCACGTGGGGCTCCCGGCATGGAGCCTGCTTCTCCCTCTGCCTGTGTCTCTGCCTCTCTCTCTCCCTCTCTCTCTGTCTATCATAAATAAATAAATCTTAAAAAAAAAAAAAAGCTGTTATAAAGGTGGAGTGGACTGCTTTGGGCCATAGTCAGGTCCTTGTCAAAGGATTTGTTCAAGCAGAGGCTTTGTGATATTTTATTATCTGGAGGCGTATAAGGATGGAGGTTCCTTTATACCTGTTATTTTTGTGGATCTTCAACCTTGAGGTTTTGTAATTATAGAGCGTTGTAAAATGCTGGGGTTTAAATTGTTAACAGTGGTTGTCTGTGGGGGTTGGGATTGGAGGGGACTGTCACTTTCCATGTTACATATTTCTGTATTTAATTTTAGTTTTTACAGTAAGTACATATTACTCTATTTTTTAAAAAAAGCAAACTTGTAAATAAATATTCTTCCTTTGCATATCAATACAATTTGGTGCTTTGATTCTAAAAATTTCAAAAATAAAAGTAAATTAACATAACATTTTTTGTTTACAATCCTTTCATGTTTTGAGAGATGTATGTATACATGGAAGTTGAATACGTGAATATTTTATGCCTTTGAAAGAGCGCTTTGCTTAATAGTTTGCCTGTATTCCTTTTGGTAGTTCTTTAAATGGTGACAGTAAAATTTGGTTGGGCTGTGGCAGGTTATTCTACATCCTCAGATTTACTACTAACCCCAGGTTTAGATTATTAGGTAACTAAATAGTAAGATTCTGACCAATTTCTCTGATTCACTTTCTCCCCCATTGACTACTGCTGCCTAGTACCCCTGTACTCACAAAGGCTGTCAGTTCTTAAAGGAAGTGAGACTGGAAAAAATTGTTGCATTCTCTTAGGAAAATATTTCCTTCGAACCCAGACATCTTTTGTTTTCCCTTAGATGGTTGTATTTTATCCCGCAGAGACAAAGGTTGGCCCTTTATGCTTGTTGGGAAAGAAGGATTATGACCAATATTTCCCCCCTGGAGATAGATGTGAGGAGAAATGTTGCTAAGTTGCCTTAGTAAATAGATTGTAAACAAAAACTCTGAGCCATACCTCCTCCTCCCACTATTATCTCAGGCAGTAAATTTTAGCTTGGATTCTAATGATTTAAATGCTTTGGTTCTTTCATCCACTTTTAAAATCTGTGACATTTGTCAGTGAAGAGTTTTATTACCATACTTCCTTTGCCTTAGCTTAATAATGCCTTTTTGATGATTTAGGCCAAGCATTTAGCAATCTAAATGGTGGATAGTCTTAGACATTGTTGCCTCATGTCAACATCGAGCTGTTCAGTATTTGAAACAGTAGTGTGAGGAGAAATGGTGCTGTTGGCATTTGGTCAAAAAGCTTTCAGACTGGTTGCTTTCAGTGCTTAAAAAAGTTTCTAGAAGAACTTGTTTATAATTCACTGCAGTGTTACCCAAAACTTCTTAGTCTTGTCAGTGGAGTATGTAGGGCATGGGTCTTGTGGGTTATACCCTAAATGGACATAAACGTTTTTCTTGAAAATAACTTGTAACTTGCTTTTTCCAAACTTGAGAAATTCTTCAGTTGGTACCATGAAAGTGTATAATTCATACTTTTCAGTCATGAGTTTGCAATCTCAGATATATTAAGGTGTAACTGTGTTTTAGAGGTAAGAAAACACGTAAGGGTAATTACTAATGTAATAGGAACTTTATGTTAAGCAGTATAGAAATGAAAGTGGTAAAACAGATGTGCAGAAACCTCAACTCAAGCCAATACTTAAAAAAAAAAAAAAAAAAAAAAAAGAACCAGCTTTCCATGTAAATTCCCACATTGCTAGGCCTTGGCCTCAGAACTCAAATAACACATAACCTAATTGTAAGAGATTTCTTTTCTTTTCTTTTTTTTTTTTTTTAAGAGATTTCTATTTTAAAATTTGAGAAGAGAGAATAAAGGATGCAACCCGATGTGAATTCCTCAGGAGGAAAGTTGTCAGTGTTTCCCCCTTTTCTGCTTCTTAATTTTTGACCTGAGTTTCAAGAGTGGGCTCTCCCTTTCTACAGGTGCAGCAAGCTGTTGATTCCAACTCTCCCTAATAACTCCTCATCATTCTGTTGCTTTTTAGTGGGCATAAGAGTAGCAGTGAGCTGTGGTAGAGATGGCAGTTATCTTTGGGTGCAATTGTTATTTTAGTAGTCATTAAGACTTGCAGGCCTCTGGGAGTTAATGCTGCTGGAGAAATCCTGTAATAATTTTATTTTATTTTATTTTATTTTTTTATTTTTATTTATTTATTTATTTATTTTATTTATTTATTTATTTATTTATGATAGTCACAGAGAGAGAGAGAGGGGCAGAGACACAGGCAGAGGGAGAAGCAGGCTTCATGCACCGGGAGCCTGACGTGGGATTCGATCCCGGGTCTCCAGGATCGCGCCCTGGGCCAAAGGCAGGCGCCAAACCACTGCGCCACCCAGGGATCCCCCTGTAATAATTTTAAAAGAATGACAAAGCCTAGACTGGAACTGAGGACAGAGTTACAATCATTACAAATAAAAAATACTGGAAAGGCTTTCTCTAGTTCTGATAATGAATTAAAGCTTATAATTATAGTAATCAGAAAGTTTACTTGAGGAAGATAGAGGTGGAATTGTCCTAAAGTTATATGAATAAGTACCTTGGGGGCACTGAGAAATCCCTCCCATTTATCCATCCTTAGTTATATGACCAACAAATTAAAAATAGCCTCATGGAGTGAGGAATAGAGCCAACTTATATACTCATGTGTACCCTATGTGCTGGGTTTAGCTTTAGATTGAGCAAACATTAAAAAGACTACTTTTTCCTCTGGTTTATGCTGTTTGTTTTAGAGAAAATGGGGCAAAAAGACCAAGCCTTTTTAGAAAGTGTATGCTAAGCAGGGAAATGTGGATTCTTAATTGTCTTGAAAAAGGAAATGTTGAGTACTGATAGCCGTGATGTTGACATCCTAGCCTCATATTTCAGTAGTTAAGGGTTATAAATAACAGAACATAAGGAAATGTTATGTGAAGCTTATAATTGCTTATCTGTAGAAATTCTGTATTTGGCATACTGTTTTTAATGGTCACCCTTCTGCTTAAAATCCTTTGCTGCCTGTTGCCTAGAGAATAAAGCCTAAAATCCCCGAGCTTTGGTGTTGAAAGCCCTTTATAGTTTGAACCCTGTCTAATCTTCCAGGTTCTTTTTTTCTCCTCCCTTTTGCAACCTAGGCTTTTGCTGGGCTAGTTTTCTGAGACATGCCTTATGGTTCTGTCTTTGTTCACAGCTTTTTGTGGGATGCTCTCCTGACCCTTTCTACTGGCCAATATGCTATTCATTTTTGAAGGCTCCAGCTCTTTTGTTTCATTTTTATATTCAGCTGGAGCCAAAAGTATGTTTGGGTATGTATTAGAAGGTAAGTACTATGTGCACTTAGTGTAAATACTTAGGCTTGAATGTCATGTCACAGTGATGTGTTGCACATAGTAGATGCACAAGACGTCATTAAATTACTGAAGTACATACTATAAATTGGAGTACCGGGATGTAATTTACCTTAAAAAGTTTTTGATTTCTAGTGAGTAGTTGACTAATAGCCAAAAAAAGAGAAGACTGTAAAGTCCATTTTACATTGTAGTGAAGTTTATATTCAGATTTGAGATAGACCATTCCCTTTTATAGACTTTTTTTAAAAAAAGATTTTATTTGAGAGAGATTGAGATTGAGAGAGAGAGAGAGAGAGAGAGAACACGAGCAGTGGGGAGTTTATATTCAGATTTGAGATAGACCATTCCCTTTTATAGACTTTCTTTATTTTATTTTATTTTTTTTTTAGACTTTCTTTAAAAAAAGATTTTATTTGAGAGAGATTGAGATTGAGAGAGAGAGAGAGAGAGAGAGAACACGAGCAGTGGGGACAGAGGCAGAGGGAGAAGCAGACTCCACACTGAGCAGGGAGCCCACTGCAGGGCTGTATCTCAGGACGCTGGGATTATGACCTGCGCCGAAGGCAGACGCTTAACTGACCAAGCCACCCAGGTGCCCCCCTTTTATACACTTTTAAAATAACATCTGAAATTATGCTTAGAATAATTTAAATTTTATTAAATTGTCTCAAATAGGATTTTTAAAAAAGTCTACATGTTAGGAACTGGAAAAGTGATTAAAGTCAGCAATATATATATTGCATATATATATGTTGTTGGTTTTTTTTTAATTTTTTTTAAAATTTTTTACTTATTTATGATAGTCACAGAGAGAGAGAGAGGCAGAGACATAGGCAGAGGGAGAAGCAGGCTCCATGCACTGGGAGCCCGACGTGGGATTCGATCCCGGGTCTCCAGGATCGCGCCCTGGGCCAAAGGCAGGCGCCAAACCGCTGCGCCACCCAGGGATCCCTTAAATTTAAATTCTAGTTAAAAAGTTAATTTCAGTTCTAGGCGAACCTCACATTTTAATAGCCTCCCTTGCAGCAATCCTTCAGGCTTCTCTGTTTATGAAATGGGAAAAATTTCCATTTTAAAGAAAGCCATTTTCTTATGCTTCTGTAGTCTTTTTGTGGGAGTAGGTTTTGGGGCTGTGTGGTGTTTCCGCCCCTTTCCCATTAAAGTGGGCTTACTACATGAAATTAACCAGTGAAGATTTTTAGTGTTAACTCTGCTTCGATCCTGTTAGTCACAGTTTTTTCATCTTGCTTGTATATTGATTAATAGCTCTCTTGCTTATTGTTCTATGGCAAGCTGGAAAAGAATGCTTTCATCATGGTCTTTCCCCTTCTAGCATGAGGCTTTCTCTTTCATTACCTAAAAATAGGAAGCTCCGTAGTTCATGGCTGATCATAACAGTGAAATGACAAAATATCCTATTAGGAATGGTTTTCCCAAAACAAAACTTCTTATCAGTTTATTTTATTTTATTTTTTAAGATTTCATTTATTTGAGAGAGAGCAAGAGAGAGAGAATGAGGAGGAGAGGGACAGAGGGAGAGGAAGAAGAGCAGACTCCCTGCTGAGCAGGGACCCTGAGGCACTTGGGACTCTGTCTCAGGACTCTGGAGATCATAACCTCAGTGGAAGGCAGACCCTTCACTGACTAGCCACCTAGGCACCCCAATTCTTACCAGTTTTTTTTTTTTTAAGATTTTATTTATTTATTCATGACAGACACAGAGAGAGAGAAAGAGGCAGAGACATAGGCAGAGAGAGAAGCAGGCTCCATGCAGGGAGCCCGACGCGGGACTCAATCCTGAGTCTCCAGGATCACACCCCAGGCTGAAGGCGGTGCTAAACCGCTGAGCCACCGTGGCTGCCCTTCTTACCAGTTCTTTTTGAAAGTTCTTGAATGACCGAGCTTCAGAATTATGACTTTTAGTTCTGCATTTCTGTTTTACTTCTGACTTCTATTTCTTTGTTTATTTTATGTGTTACTTGTTTTCTTCATCTCCAACTTCAATTCCAGTGAGGTCACTAAAGCTAATGTAATACAAGGATAAGTTTAAATCAACAGGTACCGTGAGTCATTTGCTCCTTTGCCTGAGCAGCCCTGCATGCTACTACTGTTAGGTGTGGTTGTATCTCTTAATGAACTGTCAGGACAGATCCTTTAATCCAGTTGTGCCAGCAGGGAGATGACAGCATGGTTCTTAGAGAGGCATTTCTAGATCTAATAGGCAAAGACTTACTGTATGTATGAAAAGATTCTAGCTATATTTGGCATCATGTAGGCTGTTCCAACATACTTCAATAGTTGTTAATAAAATATTAATGCACTTATTCATATATCTAATTGTAAACACAATGAACAGTCTTTTTTCCTTTTAGATACAACAGTTAATGAGTTTAGTTAATTGAGCTCTTGAGAAAGCAGCATTTAATTGACCATGACTAAATATAGGTTTCAATAGGCATAAGGAAGTTGTGTCAGAAATATGCCCCTGTGATTTATAGACACTCACTGTTAAAGATAAACGTATAGAAACAGTCTTCTTTTGAAAGTAGAAGGTATTTTGAAAGTGGAAGATGGCATAAAAGACATCTGTACTGTGAGAGGCGTGTTCATGTTCCTTGTGGTCAATGGTCCCTGTTGGTGACAGTTCCTGTGCCATGCTTCCAAATTGCGGCTTGTGGATTATTTCTATCTAAAACTTTTATTTGATGAGTCTTCTAGATTCTAGTTGTTCCTTGTTTTCTCTGTGTATTCTATCCATCTTTGTCATCATAAGGGTTCTTCAGACTTGCAGTGTTATTTATTCTTTGTTGTATTACCATTTTTCCTCAGAGGTTCTCAGCATTTTTATATACATTTCAGCCATATTTTTGACTTCTAGGTATTTGATGAAGTAAGTAATGCTCAGAAATGGGTACAGTTCCTCTAGTCACAACCTATTGGTCGCCACTGGTCAGTATTTTTGTTTGTAAATTAATAACTGTGGTTTTCTTGGGTTTATTAAGTGCTTGCCTATTCATTGGCTAGGATGACTGTGTGAGAACTGTATCTAGTAAGGATTGAATATGACACAGTGAAAGATAAGTGAGATGTGTGTTTTGCCCAACAATTTCCACACGTAGAGGCATATCTAATAAGGAAGAGCCATTATTTTATTTAAGAGCCATTAATTTTAAAATAATTTGTTGCCCATGGGCAGGACCTGGACTATGGAAAATTGCGGGTTTTGATTTGTACCTGTTGGGGAAGAAGGAGAGCACCAGAGAACCTGAGTTAGAAAAGCTTTCTCTTGAAGATGTAGTTTCAGATGCACTTCTACTTGCTCTTGCTCTTTGGGCAACTGCTGAGCTGATTTTTTGGGAGTGCAAAGCTGTAAAAATACTACTGAGGGTTTTGTTCTAGGCAGAAAGTCAAGAAAAAGGAAGGAAACAAGTATCTTCAATTTGGTTTTGCTATCCAATGGATGTGTGTATTTGGGTGGTGAGGGAAGAAGAGAGGAGGAGTGTATGCCATTTGGTTACCACATTGATTATGGGTTTGCCTGGTTTTGAGCAGTCCAGAGAAAAGATTCTAGAGCCACTGTGATATAAACATTTTATGAGGTGAAGATGGTAAACTTAACTATAATTAATTCTAATTCCTTAACTATAATTCCTGTATTCATTCAGCAAATATTTATACTTAGTGTACCTACTATGTTATCAGGCACTGTTCTAATCATTGAAAGCACTTTTTTTTTTCTATAAACCATGTTTTTACCTCTAGAAGCTTGCAAGCATAAGCTTTATGGTTAGTATTTTATGAATTTAGAAGCAAATGAAAGAAACTAACAAATCAAAATTCATTTTGCATTATTACTTAGAGGGGTGATATTACTGGATACTTTTACTGGAGGAGTAGCTATGAAGAAGTCATGAAAGATTTGGTATATACATGATAGAATTTGAGATTAATTAGAGTTGAAAATAACCATTGTTCTACATAGTTTGACTTCTCCTTGAAGTTCTCTTGGCACCTGATGGCAGCTGATTTTAAAAAGCTGAACAAGGTGCAATTCTACAGTATAATTAGACTATGCAGTTCTTTCCAGTAACCCAGCCATTGGAGTTAAAAAAAATTTTTTTTTAGATTTTTTTTTTTTTTTTTTTTTTTTTTTTTTAGAAAGAGCAAGAGAGAGCACGTAAGCACACACATGGGGAGAGCAGAGGGAGACAGAGAAGGAGAAGTAGACTGTACGCTGAGCAGGGAGCCCAACATGGGGTTTTAATCCCAGGACCTGGAGATTATGACTTGAGCCAAAGGCACATGCTTAACAACCCGAGCCACCCAAGCACCCTGAACCATTTGTTTTTTGTAGGTTATGCTATAACTCATTTTCACTTCTCTCCTTTGACAGTTTTATATATTTATATGTTTTTGTTTCTTTTGTTATTAGAAAATTATTTTAACCCAATCCTTTTTAAACCCACCTTTAATATAGGAAGTATTTTTTATATATGCTGCAGGTTTTTTTTGTCTATATTATGTAATAAATACCTTTGGCTTCATTTGTTTTCTGTTCTAGATCCAAAGGAGTTTTTTCAGTTAGTTTGTTCTAAGATTTTGGAGGGGTGCCTGGGTGGCTCAGTGGGTTAAGTGTCTGACTTCAGGTCAAGTCATGATCTCAGGGTCCTGGGATCCAGCCCCTGCAGCTCCTGGCTCAGGGGGAGTGCTTCTCTCTCTCACTCTGCCCCTCCCCCTGCTCATATGTGTGTTCTCTCTCAAAAAAAAAAAAAAAAGACTTTTGGGTAGTTAACATTAGTAGTAATATGATATTCCTAACAGACTGAGTGCAGACTTTGTTCAGTGGACTGACTTTATTTTGCCAAGTAGCTCCTTAAATCCAGAATAGTTTGGTGAGGAGGAGAAAATCCTAGAATTTTTGACTGACTGGTCACAGCTTTGGGACAGAATGTAAAATAGCAAGGTTAGTAGTTATTCAATCATAGGCCTGTTTTCCTTTTTAACATTCCAGATTTCTTTGAGCTACAGTGCAAACTTCTTTCTGCCAGACCTATTCCCTGAAGTTTTTGTTGGAGAGTATTGCAGGAATGTTCAGATAGGCATAGGTCAGCAAATAGTCCCCATATCGCCATTTGAGATTTCATATCTTATTTTAATCTTCGGGTGTTTAGGATAGGATATTTTAATCTTTGAGGGTTTAGTATAGAATTTTCTCTGCTTAAAGTGATCTCCTCCTCTTTTGGATTTGTGTAACAAGATCTGCAAATAAGTATTTCATATTAATATATAATATTGCTTATGTGGTGGATCCATATCAGTTTTAAAAAACTATAGAATTGAAAGGCTTATGACCAACTTGGATCAAACTTTTTTTTAAAGATTTTATTTATTCATTCATTCATTCATTTATGGATGAATGAATGAATGAATGAATGAATGAATGAGAGAGGCAGAGACACAGGGAGAAGCAAGTTTTCTGCAGGGAGCCTGATGTGGGACTGGATCTCCGGAACCTGGGATCATGCCCTGAGCCAAAGGCAGATGCTCAACTGTTGAGCCACCGAGGCGTCCCCAAACTGTTTATTTCTTTTTCAAGCAAGCATGTTTATTTCTAAAGGCTCAAAGTCTGTGTTTACCTAAAATTGTATTTAGTTTTTCTTCCAATGGAGTAAATACTACTTAGTATTTTATATATAAACAGCTATCATAGTATGTTACTTTTGCCACAGAACTTGGCAAACATATTTTGTAAAACAGCATATCCTCACAGTACAACTTTTTCAGTGAGAGCCTTTTTGCTTATTTTTAAGTTTTTTACTGTACCATGTACCGTAATATTTTACATGGTCAGAATTTCTCACCATCACAGTCTCAGTGTCTTCCTGTGGAAGTACATAGTTACACTTGGCTGAGTAGCTATTAAAAGCTTTTATAGGGGCATCTAAATGGCTCAGTTGGTAGAGGAAACCATTCTTGATCTCAGGATAATGAGTTTAAAAGCTCCATATTGGGTTTGGAGCCTACTTTAAAAAAAAAAAAAAAGCTTACTGTGGTAAAATATACATAATATAAAGTTAAGCATTTTAGCCATTTTTAAATGCACAATTCAGTGACATTAAGTACATTTTCATTGATGTGAACCACTACCATTATCCATCTCCATAACTTTTTTTATCATTCTTTGTGGAATAGCTATTTTTAATGTTTTTAGTGGAAGGACATCCCATCTGGTTCTCCCTGTATTTTGTTTGATTGCATCGCGTTTTTCTTTGCAGTCTAATATTAGTGTGCATATTTCCCCTTCTCTCATTTATTTATTCAAGAAATATTTAATAAGCACCTTATGTATATGTGGTAGGGCATGGAACTTAGTGATGTAACCATTACCTGTGATATTCAAATACAGAACTACCTGATACTAGCCATGGTTGTAGTGGTGTAGTTTTACAAAAACCAAAAAGAAAAATATCCTCCATAGGGATATTTGAATTATGGCCAGACTTAAAAAAAAAATGCTTGAGTAGAAGCTCCAAGTCACATTACACATCTGAAGAATACAAAAGATTTTTTGTGGTTGTGAATAAAAGCTGCTGTACAATGTTCTTGGATTTAAGTGTCAAAGAGACATAAATGTCACCTGTATCTAAATAAATATTACTTCCTATTTATTTATTTAACCTCCCTTTTAAAGTGGTTAAATCTGGCTATAAAGAGATAAATCATTTGAGTTATATTTATTGAAGCTGTGTCTATCCTAAGTAGTAAGTCTGAAGTGTCTTATTTTCAGGTCTTGTTCTGAGATATAAGTAAGTCTTGAGTGTTTCAAATATCTGAAATTGCCTCCAAACAGAGATTATACTAGCTGCTGTGTGTTTGGAGATCTTATTCTATTTTATAATTACAATGTCAAAAGCCATCTGAAATCTAAACTTAATGCAAAATTTGTTATAATTGCTATCATGTAAGATAGATCAGGGTATCAAAAAATCATTTACTTGGATCTTTTGATGCCAACTTTGAGAAATCAAGACCTGAAGTTATTATGTAGGGGTTTGGGAGGGGCTTGATTTATTATCTTTTACTTAGAAGTTTAATAAACTCTTAATGGTAGGTTGCTAAGCATGAACTTAGAATATTTGAAATTCTGAACCTAACAATGAAACTGTTAAGGCCTTTTCAGCCTAACTAAATTTCTCCAGATATGACAAAAGCAACTCAAAATATAAACTAAAAATGTAAGGGAATGTTTAGGAGTAGATGTAGGGCAAAAATCCTATGGAGTAGTAATTCGAGTTTATTTTTGTTTGAATTCAGCTTGCCTATTTGCTGCATCTAGTCTGTGTCCAGAACCTAGGTTTTGCTTCCTTATTCCACATTGCACTCTTGTGGACATAGGTTTCCCAAACTGGCACTATGGTTGTTTTGCTTTATTTTTTAGATTCCAGACATAAGTGAAATCATATGATGTCTATCTTTCTCTGTTCAACTTATTTCACTTAGCATAATATCATGTCATGAATGTCTAGATTTCATCTTTTTTTTGGCTGAGTAATATTCCCTGTTGCATAATGTATGTTGTGTGTGTGTGTGTGTGTGTGTGTATGCATGTATGCGCACCACATCTTTATCCATTTATCTATCAGTAGACATTCAGATTGCTTCCATAAACAAACAGGCCCAAATATGTGCCAGAGAGGAGGGGGATGGGCAGAAAAGGTGAAGGGGATAAAGAGGTACAGATTTCCAGTTATAAAATATGTCACAGGAATGATAAGTACAGCATAGGGAATATAGTCAATGATATTGTAATAACTTTGTATTGTGACAGATGGTAACCACACTTATTGTGATGAACACTCCATAATGTATAGAATTGTCAAATCACTATGTTCTACACCTAAAACTAATATATCAATTATATTTCAATTTAAAAAGTCCATGGTTGATTACTTTGAGATATTTCAGGAATCATACAGTGTCTAGACAAATAATAAGTACCAATAAGTTCTTAGAGAATTAAAAATACTCCTTGAAACAAAAAAGTGCAGGGCATTGCATTTTAAAAATATTTTGAGTTTTGCTTTGGTTTTCATTTAAAAAAAATAAGAATATAGTGGTTATTACTGTAGAGTACCAACGACTGCTCTTGTTACAGATAATTTTGTCACTTTGACATCTGTGGTGCAATTGCAAAGACTTGGTAACTAAGTTGGTTATTATACCTGCTATTGTTACGAAAATTATTATGAAACACATCAAAACATAGTTTATTGTAGAGATTATTCAATAGAAATATAATGCAGCCATATTAGTAATTTAAAACTTTATAGTAGCCACACTAAAAACGTAAAAAGAAACAGGTGAATTTGTATATTTTATAGTTTTTTAAACAGATTTATTTATTTGAGAGAGAGACAGAGAGAGAGAGAAAGAGCACAAGCAACAGGGGAGGGGACGAGGGAGCGGGAGAAGCAGACTCCCAACTGAGCAGGGAGCCCGATATGGAGCTTATTTCCAGGACTCTAGGATTGTGACCTGAGCCAACGGCAGATGCTTAACTGCCTGAGCCCCCTAGGTATAATATATTTTAATAGAAAATATCAAAAATATTATTTCCACATGTAATCAATTTAAAAATTATTAACATTATTTTACATTTTTTTCTTGTACCAAGTTGTAAAAATTCTGCCATGCATCTCAATTAGGATGAGACAGACTTCAAGTGGTCAGTGGAGCATGTGACTAGTGGCTGTTAAAATGCACAGTGTAGGTCTTTCACTTTATTCTTTTTCCCATCAGATTTATTACCAAGGAATGATAGCAGGAGTATTAACTTTTCTCTATTCAATAAATGCCCAAAGGGTGGATGACAAGGAGATATAAGGAGTCTTGGCAGTTCATTACGCGAGGAAGGTAAGTTTATTGTTTTAGGTAGACTATAAAAGAGAGATATCCTTATCCACATTGTTAGAGTCTCAAGGAAGAATTATAATTTGAAATCTGTTCTTTTTTTGACAGTAATACCACATTAAGGAAGCAGAGAGATATCTCTGTCTGGAGATACAGCATATTAGAATTCCTTAGAATTTGGCAAACAGCATCCTAAATCAGAATAAAAAGCACTAGACTTTCCATGCTTTTCATATTCAGTAGCCTTTAAAATGAGAATGGAAGCATTGGTAGGGATTTTAAATGGGTCATTTATTCTTCTTCAATGTGACTGATAGAGTTTCTCCTAAGATATTAAGGAATGGATTAATTAGAGTGTTGGGTTATTTTTATGCAGTTATACAGTCCAAATAAGAGAATTTTGTTAGCTACAATTGACAAAATAAGTAAATACAACACAAACACATTAGGTTAATCGAATTCATTTTTCCTGTGTCTTTTTTTTTTTTTTGAACCTAGTATAAGGACTTCTCTTTGTGAGGTCTTCTTTTTTAAGTCTTGGTGATAGGTAGGGATTGTGGGTCAGTTTCCTTAAGGGTTAAGGGTGGAGTAGCCATATAATTCGTTGTCTAAGCCTCAGCACCTCCTGCGTGAGAGTGTTGTTAATAATTATGTCAGGGGGCAGCACCTGGGTGACTCAGTTGGCTAAGTGTCCCACTCCTGATCTTAGCTTCGGTCTTGGTCTTAAGGTTGTAAGTTCAAGCCCTGCACTGGCCTCTATGCTGGGTGTGGAGCCCACTAAAAAAAAAAAAAAAAAAAAAAAAAATATATATATATATATATATATATATATATATATATATAGCAGGTCTTAAATCAGAGCTGTCCCAAGCAGATTAGGACACATGGTCATCCAAGTTAAAAGGCACTGTTAAAGCTTTGCTATCTTCTGTTTTGGCAATCCTGATAGGCTGTGGAAAATTGCATTTGTGGAAGTTATCACTGTGAAAGGCCTGTACTGTTGGTACATCTCCTTCATCTCAGGGCTTAGGTAACTTTTTATTTAGGGCACTCTGAACTTGAGAGGTTGAATGAGAAGGAAAAGGTAAAAAAATTTAATTTTATGCACTGGCAGCATCTTCTGTCCCCTTCGAGAAGGTTTTACTGGCACGAAATATGATAGAATAATGTTTCTTTTTGAATACGCAAAGTTACTGTCTTTTAAATCTAGATTAGCTCCATAAAAAGAAGTACCAAAAAAACTGAGCACTAGGGGTTCCCAGCTGGCTCAGTCAGTGGAGCATGTGACTCTTGATCTTGGGGTTGTGAGTTTGAGCCCCATGTTGGGTATAGAGATTACTTAAAAATAAGATGTTTAATATAAAACAAAACAAAACAAAAAAAACAGAAAAACTGAGCACTTTCTTCTGACAAAATTATGTTGCAAGACATTTGATTTTTATTGTTTGGTGCTTTTATTTAGATTTTTTGTTAACCATCTTTAAAGGAGAGTCATAGTGTTTATGTGGATGGCCCATATAACTGCTTGATTTGGTGGCCTTTTACATATAATTACATATATGTGATGCCATATATCTCAGTTATAGATGACTTTGGATGAGATAGATTTTTTCCCCAGATTTTCTTTTTTTAAAATTGTATATAATAACATTGACTTTTTGTGTGTGTACATTTATGTAAATTTTAACACGTGTAAATTTGTGTAGTCTCCTTAACAATCAGGATATAGAATAGTTCCACCACCCCTAAAATTCTCTTTTGCTGTCCACTGGACTTGAACCCTCCTCTCATCCACAATCCCAGGCAACCTTTGATCTGTTCTCTGTTCTTAAACTCCTGCCTTTTGTAGATCAAATGGAATCAAATCATTTGTAACATTTGGAAGTTGTCTTCTTTCCCCAGCATAATGCCTTTGAGATCCACCCATGTTATTCCATGTATCAGTAGTTTATCGTTTTTATTGTTGAATAGTTTTCCATTATATGGATATAACAGTTTGTCTTTCACCAAAATTGTTTTCAGCCAGTATTTCTTCAAATGTTCTTTTCTGCATCACATTTTCTCTCTGATGATATTGTTGTTACTTACACCTCTTGGTATTATCCCACAGATTCCTGAGTCTCTGACCTCCTTTGAGAACACTGTAGTTCATCCCTTAGAGTCATTCATTCAGCAGTTTTTGAACACTTGTTTTCTATTCTCCTATTGATAGGTAGCTATTTCTAGGTTTTTGGGTTTTTTTTTTTCTATAATAAAAATGTAGGTCTGAACATTCTTGTTGCAGGTCCCTTTGGGTACATGGCCCAGGCTTTCTCTATGGTATTTGCCTATGAGCAGGAATGCTAGGGTGTAGGATTTGCATGTTTTTCTTCATAGATACTGCCCAAAGTGATCATACCAATTTACTTTTTGGGTAAGAATATATAAGAGTTAATATTGCTCTAAAAAAAAAGAAAAGAAAAAAAGAGTTTACGTTGTTCTATATCCTTTTCAGTGCTTGGTGTTGTCAGACTTTTTTTTTTTAAGATTTTATTTATTGGGCTTGTGGGTTGCTCAGTAGGTTAAGCATCTGTCTGCCTTTGGCTCAGGTCATGATCTCAAAATCTTGGGATTGAGCCCTGCATTGGGCTCACTGCTCAGAGTGGGTGTTTGCTTCTCCCTCTCCCTCTACCCCTCCCCTGCCCGTGTTAGTTCTATATCTCTGCTCACTCTCAAATAAATTAAAAACAATCTTTAAACTAATTTTTAAAAAAGATTTTATTTATCCATTTGAGAGACACAGTGAGAGAAAGAGAGAAAGCGTGAGTGTGGGGAGGGGAGAGGGGCAGAGGGAAAGGGAGAAGCAGACTCCTTGCTGAGCAGGGAGCCCAACTCGGGGGTTCGATCCCAAGACCCTGAGATCATGACCTGAGCCGAAGGCAGATACTTAGCCAACTGAGCCACCTAGGCACCCCAGGCTTTTTACTTTTTATATATGTAATGGATATGAAATAGAATCTTAAAGTCTTTTAAATTACTTTTCTGATTATGAGTGAGGCTGAGCATTTAAAAAATATATTAACTATTCATTTTTCTCCTATAAGTTGGCCATTTATATCTTTAATCCATTTTTCTATTTAAAATCAGCTCTTAAGACCAAATTGAAATGTTTTCTATATAATTACACCGTTTCAAATATCTGTCTTTGATGAAACAACTCTTTCAGTGGGCTCTAATACAAAATCAAGTGTCCTTATTTTATCTTTTTAGATATTCTATTCCAAAAATCATTGCTCAGAGCTTCTGGATTGGTGAGCATGTGGAGATGCAGGGAGAATGGTATGCCAGGAGAGAGCATGGAAGGAAGCTCCATGTCCGTTCTCACATACCTTGCCTTATGCATCTCTTCTATCTGGCTGTTCTTGAATTTCTGACACTGTCTTCAGGTAGATAGTGTCAGAATTGAGTAGAATTCTTGTATACCCTGCTAGTGTCCAATAGTTTCTTATTGGTGGACTGGGAAACCCCTTCACACACATGTTGGAATTGGGTCTAGGAACCCAAAAGAGTTGTTATGTGTCAGTAAAGGGAAATTGGCACAGGAGAATGATCCCAAATGAGGGTTGGAACAGTGATTATTTATGAACCCTGAGAGTCAGCCAACTAGCTCCTCAGAAACCCAAATACAGTTTTCATAAAAGAGAAACTATTTGGGGAGCCCTGGTGGCATAGCCGTTTAATGCAGCCTGGGGTGTGATCCTGGAGACCCCGGATCGAGTCCCATGTTGGGCTTCCTGTGTGGAGCCTGCTTCTCCCTCTGCCCGTGTCTCTGTCTCTATGAATAAATAAAATCTTAAAAAAAAAAAAAAAGAGAGAGACTATTTAAGAAAATTCACACAAATAAACTACACCTTGATGAGTTTCAGATGTTAATTAAACTTTAAATGGTTTTAAAATACATTTCATAGCAAATCATGGCTATAGGAGCACAGATCTGTCAGATACAAAAGTCTTCAATAACAACTTCAGTGTCAAAACTTCTGCCTCAACTTAAAAAAGCCATCTAGTCCAAAAAAAAACCATTCCTCATTTTCTGCCGTCTGAAAGTTTATGCACTATTTTGTTATATTTTATGGACTCAATATGTTCTCTGTATAAATTCAGATTGGTGATGTATTTCAGCAGTTGAAACATATTTAGTATTTTAAAACCAAATCAGCATTTACATCATCTGTAGACCTCATGTCTAGATAAGCAACCATTTTTAGCCTGTGGTATATCATATCAATGTTGCCATACGTTGTAAGCAAAATATTGTCATAGTGACAACATGTTTGTACACTACATAGCACACAAATGTTTAACTTGGGAAATACAGTCAACCTTTGAACAACACTGGTTTGACTCACATGGGTCCACTTATGTGGATTTTTTACATTATGTTGTGTAAATGTTGTCTCTCTTCCTTATGATTTCTCTGATTCTTTTCTCTAGCTTTATTGTAAGAATACAGTATATAGGGGTGCCTGGGTGACTGACTTGGTTAAACATCTGTCACTTGGTTTTGGCTCCCTCCCATCATGATCTCGTGGTTCCTGGGATTAAGCCCTGGGTTGGGCTCTGTGCTCTGCAGGGAGTCTGCTTGAAAGATTCTCTTCCTCTGCCCCTCCCTCCACTCTCTCTCTAAAATAAGAAAATCTGGGCAGCCCCAGTGGCTCAGCGGTTTAGCACCGCCTCCAGCCCAGGGCCTGATCCTGGGACCCGGGATCAAGTCCCACGTTGGGCTCCCTGTGTGGAGCCTGCTTCTCCCTCTGCCTGTGTCTCTGCCTCTCTCTCTCTCTCTCTGTCTGTCTCTTATGAATAAATAAATAAAATCTTAAAAAAAAATAAAATAAGTAAATCTTTAAAAAAAAGAATACAATATATAATACATATATAAAATATGTGTTAACTGTTTATGTTATTGGTAAGGCTTCTGGTCAACAGTAGGCTATTAGTAATTAAGTTTTAGGTGGAAGTAAAATGTTATATATGGATATTTGTGCAGGGGTTGATGCCCATAACACCTGTATTGTTCAAGGGACAATTGTACAATTCTTTTTTTTTTTTTTTTTTTAACATTTACTTATTTATTTTTGGAGAGAGAGAACACAACAGGGAGTTGGGACAGGGGGAGAAGGAGACACAGAATCTTAAGCAGAGTCCCTGCTAAGTGTGGAGCCTGGGCACAGGGCTCTATCTCATGACCTTGAGATCATGACCTGAGCTGAAACCAACAGTTAACCGTTTTTGCTGTTTAACCAACTGAGCCACCCAGATGCCCTGAATTGTACAATTCTTAAACTGCCTTTGTGTTGCTGACTTCTTCCTAGTTGGCTTTTAAAGCCAGCCGAGGTGATAGTTTTGTTGTTTAGTGGACATGCTTTATATGTGAGGTGTATTCTGGATTAGAAGTGTTGTAGTTTAGTAATAACGCAAATTAAATAAAGAAAATAATTCCTCTATAAATGACTACATTAGCAGTAGTCATTCTGTATCATACTTGATGTTTGGCAGTCATGTTTATCTGCCTGTTCATGCTATAGGGAGCCCTGTCTTTGACAGATTATTTTGCCAGATATCTAGGGTTTCCTTTCCAAAAGGAACAGCATGAGTCACATGAGTCTGGCCTTTATATTAATGGAGGGTTGGTTTATAGATGATTTACAGGGCTGCCAAGTAGAAAACAAGATTTCATGAAGTTCATCTTTTGCTGTGCCTATGGGTCAAACTTTTTGGTTCTTGTGCTCTGTTGTATAAATGTCTCAGATAGGTAGTAAAGAAGCCAGAGAGAGAAAGGATAGGGAAGTTTTTTTCAATTATTTTTTAGTTTGGAGGTTTGTCCTGCCCCAAGGAAGACAGTGCATTCTAGGAAAAAGAACAATGAACTTAGCCTATTTATTACTCTAGTTCTGCTTTTGTTTTTTATTTCATAGGTTTAGATGATCACCAAGACTTTTCTCATTTATTAAATGGAGGTAGTATTGCTTCTCCTTTGTACCATGAGAGATGTCAGGATAGACAAACTTGAGGCTCTTCTTTTACTGCCCTTGTAGAAGTAGCATGTGGCTGCATGAAATGCCACTAAAAAAGCCAAAAGAAAGAGCACATATTGCCAAACAGATAATATTACTGAGGAACCTGATTATATCCTCACTGTCAATACTTATGTTTCTAGAAGTTTCCAAATTATTGTTACCTTTTGATTGAGACTTTTGTGTCTAATGCCTCTATGGGTGCTGTAATAAGATTATAAAGAATTAAACGATGATATAATTCATAAGTCTTGAATTTGTAGAATATTTCTATTCTCAAGCACTTTTATAACTTTTCTTTATAGTGAATTGAAAAAACTGAAGCAGGATTTTGATACTGATTTGTATGACATACTGTTGGCAGAAATAATCGTTCCCATATGTGTATCACCTTATAATTAAAAAAAAATCTCTTTCATATATTATCTCAGAGATAAAATCTGCAGAGATAAAATTATGTGCTGAGGACATAACACTATTTAGTGACCAATTCAGATTTGAATCCATTGCGTCTTGGTGTTCATCCCGTTGAGATGTCTTGATGGAGAGAATAAGCTACAGTATTTATGGAATGTGCTTTCTGTTTGAGTGCTAAGAAGATGGCAGGCAGGGCAGCCCAGGTGGCTCAGTGGTTTAGGGCTGCCTTCAGCCCAGGGCGTGATCCTGGAGACCTGGGATCAAGTCCCATGTCAGGCTCCCTGCATGGAGCCTGCTTCTCCCTCTGCCTGTGTCTCTGCCTCTCTTTCTCTCTGTGTCTCTCATAAATAAATTAATTAATTAACTCTTTAAAAAAAAAGAAGATGGCAGGCATTAATAAAGTTGAGAAAACATTCTTTTCTTTCATTAGTACTGTGTCAGTAGTTGTGTGGTTAGCTCTCTGGTGGTGGTAATAACTGTGAATAGCAACAAAACTTATAAGCACATTGGAAAGACAGACATGAAGCAAGTATAAGCAGTCTTAGATCTTCATTGTATTTTGGGTTTTGCCTGCTGTATGGGTCACAGTAACCATCATTCTGTTGCAGAACTGGAGGCCTAGAGGCCTGTTAAATCCTCTAGTTTGCAGCCCTGTGCTGTGTGTGTTTGTTGTAGCTTGAATTATAGTTGCTGTAGCTGACTTACAAGTTTGGAATTTATAGTAATAGAAACTTTATCCCAAATGGTGGAAAGAACCCTTTTCTTAAGGGAGCAAGTTCAATATCTATTTTGAGTTAGAAATGAATCAACAGGCAGTTTCTGAGGAATGCTATTTCCAAGTCAGAGAAACTACAGTTATGCCATTATATGTCATGTGGATATAAATACAGTCTTTTCTGTTGAGAGGCTCCGATATTAAGCAAGAAGGCTTTGGGTCTCTGATGTGATTTTTCTTTTCTTTTTTATTTTCATTTTTAAAAAGACTTTATTTATTTTGAGAGAGAGAGAGAGAGAAAGAGAGAGAGAGAGATTTTGATCATGAGCATGTGGGCAGGGGGAAGGGTGCAGAGGGAGTGGGAGAGAGACTCTCAGGCAGACTCCCTGCTGAACGCTGAGCCCGACGAGGGCCTCTATCTCACCATTGTGAGATTATTACCTGAGTTGAAAATAAGAGTCAGATGCTTAACCAACTGAGCTGCCCAGGTGCCTTCTTTTCTTTTCTTTTCTTTTCTTTTTTTCTTTTTCTTTTTCTTTTTCTTTTTCTTTTTCTTTTCTTTTCTTTTTTTTCTCTTTTCTTTTCTTTTCTTTTCTTTTCTTTTCTTTTCTTTTCTTTTCTTTTCTTTTCTTCCCTTCCCTTCCCTTCCCTTCCCTTCCCTTCCCTTCCCTTCCCTTCCCTTCCCTTCCCTTCCCTTCCCTTCCCTTCCCTTCCCTTCCTTTTCTTTCCTTCCTTCCTTTCTTTTCTTTTCTTTTCTTTTCTTTTCTTTTCTTTTCTTTTCTTTTCTTTTCTTTTCTTTTCTTTTCTTTTCTTTTCTTTTCTTTTCTTTCTTTTCTTTTCTTTTCTTTTCTTTTCTTTTCTTTTCTTTTCTAATTTTCTTTTCTTTCTTTCTTTCTTGATCGATCGATCTATCTATCTATCTAATCTATCTATCTATCATAGACATAGAGAGAGAGAGAGGCAGAGACACAGGAGGAGGGAGAAGCAGGTTCCATGCCGAGAGCCCGACGTGGGACTCGATCCCAGGACTCCAGGATCGTGCCCTGGGCCAAAGGCAGGTGCTAAACCTCTGAGCCACCCAGGGATCCCCCACCCCCTGTTTTTTTTTAAAGATTTTACTTCTTTATTTTGAGAGCGAGAGCATGAGCAGGGATGAGGGGAGAGGAAGAGGGAGAAGCACACCCCGATGAGCAGGGGAGCCTGATGTGGGACTTGATCCCAGGACTCCGGGGTCCTGACCTGAGCTGAAGGCAGATGTTTAACCGACTGAACCACCCAGCCACCCCTCTTTTTTTATTTTTAAAATTAGCACAAACCTGATAGATTGTAAAGAAAATTAAAAAGAATTTTTTTTGAACTGAATACCACTTAGCCCTAGGCCCCTTAGATCTGTATTGTAATGAGATAATTTTCCTTTCACAATTTAAAATGATTTAAAATGATCCATGAACATGTTTATCCTCCCTAAAATAAGAAATATCCAAAACAATAATGTGTGATGCAAAAACTTTAAATGAGTTGTCAATACTAACAGCAACAATACCGTTTAACATTTGTTTAGCACTAAGTACTGGGTACCAAGAACTTTATGTATTTGCTAATTCTTTATATGAAAATTATAAATAAACATGTAGTAGTTTGTAAAATGCCTTCTCATCACAATTCAACATTCATGGAAATGTCTTGCGAAGTAGATGGTATTTATTTTAACAGATGAGGGATCTGAGGCTCAAGTTGTGATATTACATGTGGTTATAATTTATTGCTTATAACTTAATGAGCATTTATTAAGTTCCTGGCACTGTACTAAACACTTTACTTGCACCATTTTGTGTAATCCTCAAAACCATGAGGCAGGTACTATTTTCACATATTTTTTCCATATGAAAGAACTGAGGTTTAGAGTAAAGTAACTTGCCCAAGATTACATAACTAGTTACCTCTAGTTTATGAGGAACCTTTGAAATAGAAAAAGATGCCCCCTGTGGTGAACCAATTAAATAACTGAAACTGGGCTGCCACACTCACTGCACTAGGTAGTAGCCTGGGGACTTGTGGTAAGTGCCACTTCTTCCAGCATAGGTAGCTCCCATTCCCAGGCGGATGGCTTGGAGAGCTGAATGAACAAAGGCAGAATTTCAGCCCTGTTGTGCTGTCTTGGCCAGGTGCCCTTGTGCTCTACATAAACTTTGCCACTCTATACCATGGTTTTAAAGCTAGGATTTCAACCCAGGTCTGTCTGACTTAAGATTCTGTACTGTGTTGAATAGCATGCTGCCAGTTAATGGCAAAGTTAAGACTTTAACCACATTTTCTGACCATAAACATTTGGCTGTTTTTGTCATGTACCATTTGACTTATGATGGCACCGGGATCCCATATTGCACTATGCTTGTTGCCTAGTTCCATGGGTATTTTTGCTGGTGATGGTAAAGACTTCTAAGGGCTTGAAAGGGGAAAGCTAAAAAGTTATAACTGCACATGTTTTATTACTGAATGTGTTTTTGGTTAAATGTAGCTCAAGAATTTATTGAGTTTCTGGTTTCACCACCCAGTTCCTTATGACCTTGACCAAGTTAGGGACAGATTATAGGATAATAATTAACAGCATGGACTGCAGAATTAGACTATCTGGATCATATTCTAGCTCTTACTAGTTATGTGAACTTGCGCAACTAACTTACTGTCTGGTTTTCTTTTTTAAGATTTTATTTATTCATTCATGAGAGAGAGAGAGGCAGAGACATAGATAGGCAGAGGGAGAAGCAGACTCCTCACCTGAAGCCCAATGTGGTACTGAGTCCTGGAACTCCAGGGTCACGCCCTGAGCCAAAGGCAGATGCTCAACTGCTGAGCCAGCCACCCCACTTACTGTCTCTGAGCCTTGTCTGTAATAGTCGAGGTGGAGTGGGAAAAAATAGTTCCTATCCTGATGAGTTGTGGGAATTACTAGATGAGCTAAGTATATAAAGCACCAAGAAAAGTGCCTGGCACATAAATATAGTTACTATTAGTTGCTGTCTGATGTTGTTATTAGTATTATATCATTATGAGTTTGTGCCTATAAGTCAAAGCAATTTAATTTGCTGAAATATAAACGATTTTCTAACTATAGTCTCTTGGGACTTTTTCTTGCCAGATGAGTTTTCAAAGATCGTGTCAAAGTATTGCTTCAGGGATACTAGCCCAAATGAAACCAATTCCTGAAAGAGGTGTGCATGAGTCATACAGTGCTCTTCATTTTTTCACTAAAATAATGTTTGTACTGTATTGTGGTATCAATCTATCTTTGTATGGTTAGCATTTAAAAATTGGATTTTCCGTAGATTGCTCTAAGTTGTAGCCACTAACAGTTACTCATACAAAAGAAATTTCTTTTGGATTATTAACCAGTTTGGGGAGCCTCTGAAGAAACTGAATAATTCACTGAATGAATAGGAGTCCTGATTCTTGGAGGTTATATAATAGCATTATCATTGTTTGCTGTATTCATTGTCTGAACACGTATTGACCTGTTTTTAATAATACTTTTGCTATGTTCAAAAAACCCCCTCATTCTAGAGACTCCCTGGCTGACATTATTTGTCATGGCTAGCATGTTATCTGATTAGCTTTTGCTACTTGCATTTCATCCACTGACCTTCCATTGTCAGCTTTTTCTCCCCTCTGCACTCCCTATCCTGATTTCAGGGTATGCCCTGAGAAGTCAGATTTAAGATCTTAGAATCTATGAATTCAGGGTTAAGATTTTTACTTGAGGGGGCACCCGGCTGGCTCAGCGGTTGAGCGTCTGCCTTCAGCCCAGGGCCTGATCCTGGAGACCCTGGATCGAGTCCTGCGTCAGGCTCTCTGCATGGATCCTGCTTCTCCCTCTGTCTGTCTCTGCCTCTCTCTCTCGCTCTCTCTCTGTCTCATGAATAAATAAATAAAATCTTAAAAAAAAGATTTTTACTTGAGGACGCATATTAAAGCACATAAATATATGAAGAAAGGTAATTAACATTTCAAAAAAAACAGTAAATGATGAAATTACCAAGTAAGTTATTTTTTTTTCAGTCAGAGGCTCACTAGGAAGATGGAAACTCTGTCAGGTATTTACAACAGAAGGAATTTGACACAGGAAAATGATAACACAGGCAGTAAATGGGCTGAGAGCCAAATAAGAGATGGAGAGGTAATCTAGAGATAAGCAACGGAAAATCCCCAGCACCACCATCACCCCTTCCAACTGAAGAAATCCAGGGAGGTACTACATTTTTGTGCAGTGAGTACAAAATTGTTTCAGGGGAGAAAAAGGAAAGAAAAAATAGAATATTTAATTTGGTTAGGTAAGGACAAGTACAATATGATCCATCTCTCCCTTCCCTCCAAAAAAGCACAGAGAACCCCATAAAAATTGCTATTTTTGAATAGGAAGTTTCTCACTTTTTCTAGGAGGTGCCAGCCTGCATGTCAGTGCTAAAGGAATCAGAATAACATCACCTAGTTTTACTTTTTTTTTTTAATCTCTAAAAAGAGGGAAAAAATGCCTAGCCAATGTGGTCTGAAGAGTAATACCTACCAAATATAAGCCAGTGTTTTTCCCCACTGAAGAGTTCTGTCCCCCTACCTCTACCCTGTAAGAATGTTCTTTGAGACAGTTGTCTGTGCTATATCATATCTACAGATATAGTTGTATAATGGTATTTAGCACCCAAAGAGATGGTGTATAAAATCTCTGCCACCCAGAAAAAGTGAAATATAATTATTAAAGTAACCTATTTCTCTTTTCTGAAAGCAAAAATAGGCAACTTTCAGTTACTGGAAATAATTATCTAACTCCAGCTTGCCTGTGGGTGGATGAGCCTCATTGATGACTGTTGGTCAAGAAAGAAGCCAATGGCTTTGGTGAATGTGTCAGTTTTTTGGCTTTCCCTGAAAGCAGAAATCACAAAACCAGGGCTAATTAAACCCTGGTTTTCATAGCTCTATTTAATATAATTTCTTGGCTCTGAAAACTTCAGTCATTTTATAAAATTTCCCCTTTCTTTAAATATTATTTAAATTTTCTAGTGAAAACAGAATTTTAAGTCGGATTTAAGAAGTAATGTGAGAAGGACAGTGATAATACATTTAGAGATAGAAGTTTAAAAAATGCAGTATTATTTAACAGAATGAGCTTCAGTGTTAAAAGGCTCAAATTCTTTTTTTAAATATTTTATTTATTTATTCATGAGAGACAGATTGAGAGAGAAAGAGAGAGAGAAAGAGAGAGAGAGAGAGAGAGAGAGAGGCAGAGACATAGGCAGAGGAAGAAGCAGGCTCCATGCAGGGGCCCTGATGTGGGACTCGATCCCAGGACTCTAAGATCACGTCCTGGGCTGAAGGCAGGCAACAAACCGCTGAGCTACCCAGGGATCCCCAAAAGGCTCAAATTCTGTTTGTGACTCTGCCTTTATTCAGTTGCATCATTAAGGTTATGTTGCTTAACTTCTCCATGTCTGCTCCTCAAGTCTCCGTGTAGGATCATAGTACTTCTATTCGTCTTAGAGACTTGGCAGGAGGTTTGATTGAAATTTATAAACTTTGCTTAAAAATAAACTCTCAGGGATGCCTGGGTGGCTCAGTGGTTGAGCATCTGGACTCGGCTCAGGGCATGATCCCAGGGTCCCCAGGTTGAGTCCCGCATAGGGCTCCCCCCAGGGAGCCTGCTTCTCCCTTTGCCTATCTCTCTCTCTCTCTCTGTCTCTCATGAATAAATAAATAAAACCTTTAGAAAATAAAATAAAGTCTCAGTACAAAAATAAAGAAGCATAGTTTGTTATGGACTGAATGTTTGAGTGCTCCCAAAATTCCTACATTGAAGCGCTAACCTCCAATGTGACTCTATTTGGAGTTCGGCCCTGTGGGGAGGTGGTAAAGATTATGTGAGGTTGTAAAGGTGGATGTCTAGTCTGGCAGAGCTGGTGCCTTTATAAGAAGAAGGTGGCTGTCTATAAGCCAGAAAGAGAGCTTTCACAAGAAACCACTCTGGCAGACTGTCCTCGGAGACTTGTAGCCTTCCAGAATGGTGAGAAAAGAAATGACTTTTGTTTAAGCCACATAGTCTGTGGTATTTTGTTATGGTACCCCAAGTAGACAAAGACACTCTTGATACTATATTATCTTTAAATCCTACAAATCTTTAACTCCTGTTTCAAGAAATGGTTTCTTTAAAAAACCTGATTATAGTACTTATAAATCACACTGTAAGAGAAAGAATTTTTAGTGAGTAGTTACTCAGTGCCAGGAATTGTTTTAGATGCATTTAAAAAAATATTTTATTCATCTATTCATGAGAGACAGGGAAGAGACAGAGACACAGGCACAGGGAGAAGCAGGCTCCCTGCAGGGAGCCTGTCGTGGGACTCGATCCCAGGATCTGGAGATCATGCCCTGGGTTGAAGGCGGTGCTAAACCGCTGAGCCACCCGGGCTGCCCTAGATGCATTTTTAAGAAGTATTTAAAAATTTAATTCTCAAAAGAATCATAGGTGGCACTTTTGTCCTTATTTTACAGACAAGACAGTTAAGTAAGACTTGCCCAAGGTCATATACTTAGTGAGTACTGAAATTCAAACATAGTCTGGCTGAAGCTTTTTAATTATATCCTGATTCCTCTGAATTTCTACTAGCTGTACTGAGCTCAGTAGGATGTCAGGCAAAATGCAAAGGTTAGTGCCGCCCTAGGATATTAGAATTAGGAAAAGGTTTAGAAACTTCATCTGATCTAACTTTCTTGTGTTATGGATGAGAAAAACAAGGACTAGAGAGTGAGGTGACTTAAGATTGCAGAGCTAATTAGTGAAGTGAAGGTCAATGCTGCTAATGTTTGGCAATCCATTTTTAAACCTGTGTAAATACTAACCATCAATAATGATAGGCACCAGAAGATGTTGAGTGAGAGGTTTAAATTGCATATGGCACCAGTTCTTAAGCCACAAAATGAGCCTAGAATTTACAATCTTTCTACTTTTTATCTCCTGAAGAGTGGAAGTGTTAGTTGATAGAAGAGATGCACAGGGATAGGATTTACAGTCTTATCTTCATCTTAGAAAAGGTTTTTTAAGGTACAAAGGAAATAATGGTAGAGTCAAAATACGTCTTCTCACCTTGTCACATGATGGGTACTTTTTGGTGTTTTATGATAGCCATTGCCATACTTTTATGAGTACCTGACAGTCTGAAAACTCTTTCTCAGAAATGAAAGCTGACTTTTCCAAATTCCATTTTTGAGTAGTAGAATAAGCTATATAAGTGTTGATCTAAGAAATTTACTTTTTTTTACTCTTTAATTGACTTTGGACTTGAATTCCCATTTCTACTACCTTTGAGCTATGTAATTAATCTCAGGCAAGACACTTAAATCCTCTGAGTCCCCCACCTCCATAAGGAAATAGGTACAATCACCTTTGTAGGGTCATGTAAAGATTAATAATACTACAGAGAATGAGCACATATTATGCTCTCAAAAATGTCAGCTGATATTGTGAACTATAGTACTGAGAATGCTTTTGAAGAGGGAAAAATAATGCTAATTTTAGAGGGTTGTGAAATGGCGGTTTGTACCTTCTGACTATTTCTAAATCCTTGATTTAAGAGATGAACTTCCAGTAGTTATTTTGTCACTCAGGAGACTTAAAATCACAGTGGATAAATAAAAATAGTTTTTAATGGATTGTAGAATTGATAGAAGTAAAAACTTGTTCCTGATAACAATATATATGTGATTTAAAAAATATGATATGTAATATGAAACAGGAAAATTGATAAAACTATATACATTCAAATTCCATGGGAAGACTGTGTTACAGTGAGTGCTTGTCCTCTTACTAAAAGGAGACAAGTCAGAAGAAGTAAACTGGTATTAAAAGATTTCTGTGTCTGGAATGACTAATGTAGAGTGAAAGCAATTCATATTGCCAGTTAAGATTCTGAATTGAAGAAAAATGTTTTAATTATAGTAATAAGAATTTGCAGAATTAAATTATGAAAATGTATTAGTTCCAAAATACTGTTGAGCATCTCTGTAGACAGCAACTGTGCTAGGTATTGGAAAAACAATTTTGAGTAAGATCGAGCTCCCACTCTTGAGCAGACATAGTAATAGTACAGCATCGTAAAAACGGTGCCCAAATATATTAGTATTTTAGTGTTGCTGTAATAAATTACCATAAACTTAGTGGCTTGAAAGAACACAAATTTATTATTGTGCAGTTCTGTAGGTCAGAAATCTGACATGGATTTCACTGGGCTAAAATCAGGTGTTAACAGGGCTGTGTTCCTTCAGGACATTTTACAGAAGAATTTTTTTTCTCTGCCTTTTTCTAGTTTGTAGGGGCTACCCAAATTCCTTGGCTCTTAATCACTTCCTCCATCTCCAAAGTCAGAAGCAGTGGGTTTTGTTCTTATTATCATCTCTCTGAGTCTTTGTTGCTGGGAAAGGTTTTCTGATTGTAAGGACTCCTGTGATTAGATTGCCCTACCTAAATAATCCTGGATGACAATTTTAATTCTAATCTCAGAGTCCTTAATCACATCTATAAGGCCCCTTTTGCCATGTAAAGTAACATATTCATAGATTTTTGAAGATTAAAGTGTTGACATATATGGGGGCCATTATTTTACGTACTATATCAAGGAAATATGGAAGGACACATGTTAGACACCTAATCCAGTTTAGGGGTCCAGGAAAAACTTCCAGGAGGAAATTATTTGGGTCTTGAATTGAGTGAAGGAGGAATATTGAAAAGTGGCCAAGAGGTGGGTATCAAGATGAGTAAAAGCATTTGAATTAAGGGAGCTATAGGAGTGTCTGAGGAGTGTAAAACAGCATGACTTACTTATTTTTTAAGGAACTACACACTAGTTCAAAGTGTAGTATGAGATGGGATGGGGAGAGAAGTTTGATTATGGTGGGATTTTGCATACTGTCTTTAGAGTTTGGGATTATTTTATAGGTAGTGGCATGACATTGAAAGGTTTAAAACTGAGGAATTAAAAAATAAAAATAAAAAATAAAACTGAGGAATTATGTGATCAAATTTCACTTTAGATAGTCTCTCTTACAACAGCTAAGAATGATCTAAGACTGGAGGTAAAGAGACTGGGAAATGCTGTTACTTTTGTTCAGGTATTGTTATATATTTACTCAGTTGATTAAGGTTTTGGCTTAGATGCCTGGGTCATACAATCTGAGATAGAAGAATACAGAAAGATTTGAGAGATATAAAGTAATAATAATACTCCCCCCCATACACACACTTACAAAAGAGAACTACCTGTTAGTGAGTTAACCTAAATTCTTAATTTCTTTCTCTAAAAGTAGCCATTTACCATTAGTAAGTAAGCAAAGAGTTTGTTAGGTTGAACTGTTGTTAGGTTTTTCTATTCTTAAGAGCAAGCTTTTTCCTCTTTGGCATCCACTCCACATTTACATAGTGTTGACTAGCCACATCTTTTGCCTTTCCCTGCCCTTTGGCTTTCACTTCCACTAAATGATTTAAGGAATCAGGGCATCATAGAAGTATATTCCAGTTTACTTTCTCTTCCTTCATTGTGCTGCGGTGATTGAACCAGTTTCTGGTTTGCCAAATAGTCCATTAATTCAATTTAATGGGCAGTATAATCTTGGCCGCAGAAAGAATTGTTACTTCAAGATATCAGAAGAACTGGAGGAAGGTGGTTGCTGATTGGGGGTAGAATTAATATGTAGACACAGTATTTTTTCCTTGTGGTAATGCAGCAGTTTAATGTATTGCATAGCTAGGAATTCCAGTTATTTTAAAAGGTGAGCCTATACTTGATATGGTAGCTGAAAGGTAGCATAACATATTGTAGCACGCATGCCCAAATATTTTCTGTTCACCAGCTGGACTTAGGGTTCCTACATAAGCTGGACTTAGGGTTCCTACATACGCTGCTCAAGCTACAAAATGTTCAAGCAGTAATTATACCTTTTCATTAGGAAGAGTATGCAGTAGGGAATAATCATAATTTGAATTTAAATGATTGCATTCCCCTAAACAGATTTCAGGTTATATTTTTAATATTTCTAAATGAAAAATGGCATACAGTCTACTTGCAGTAGCTTAGAAATGTAATTGCTATGAAGTTCTAAGTTGATTTAATTATTTTTTGGCTATATAAAGAGAATAGGATTTTTCAGTGGATTTTCTGAGTTTCTATATAGTACAAATTCACTGCAGATACTTTGATTAGTAGCCATTACATATAGTCATTAATGACCACAGATTTGTAGAGTGGGATAAAAATGAGACACATGGATGTAATTTTTGCCTTTAGGAAGAATTGGATATTAGGGCATAGAGAACATAGTCTTAATGAAAATATTGTTCTCTTTGCAAACAAACTCAGTCTATGAGAATTCAGTTGTAGATAGCATAGCATAGTATTTGACTATCTGACCATTTATAAATGTATTAATGAAAACAATTTTGTCCATAATGTTGCAAAATCTGCAAATGGTTTCCTTAGAGGTACTGTAAAAGATGAGAGAAAATGGGAAAGGGTAATGAGTAAGAGGGAAGGAAAAGTTTATTAACCTTTTGTTCTTCAAAAAAAAAAAAAAAGGGATCCCTGGGTGGCGCAGCGGTTTGGCGCCTGCCTTTGGCCCAGGGTGAGATCCTGGAGACCCGGGATCGAATCCCACGTCGGGCTCCCGGTGCATGGAGCCTGCTCCTCCCTCTGCCTGTGTCTCTGCCTCTCTCTCTCTCTCTCTCTCTCTCTCTCTCTGTGTGACTATCATAAATAAATAAAAATTCAAAAAAAAAAAAAAAAACCTTTTGTTCTGCCTAATGCCAGCTCTTCCTGAAAAGTTATTATTTCCTGGGATGTGTCTTATGTTTAAAAGATTATTTTAGTAAACTGTAGGGCTTTCTGTTGCAGATATTAAAGGCAAATGACTTCATCAAGAATAAGGAATCCCTTTCTTCACCTGTGATAAAAGCTTACAGAAGCTCTAAAACTTCTAGAATAAAAATAATCTGAACCATTCTTTTCCATTTCTTAAAGTTTATTTCCATTGGAATAAAATTAAGAGAAGGTTGGAAATTCAGAGTACCTTTTATGTCAGTCTATTCCCTTTTTAAAATTTTAATGTTCAATAGGAGAAGTAGAACAAGATTTTCTTGGATAACAAACAGATCAAACCAGCCTTAGCCATTAATTAGCATTACTAATATATGGTAAAATCAAAGCTTGCCACAGTCTCTGCCATTCAAATATGATTGTTTTTTGGTTGGCCTCTCTATGTTGCTAGGTATCAAATATGCAAGAAGCAGAAGGCCTCTGTTTATTCATTATGTTTAGATAGTCATAAATTAGTAATCTATAGTTTAGGGCTGCGTGGACTCCTCAAACCCTCAAGGAGTTTTCAGTACTTGAAAACCCTCAAACCCTTGAGTACCCTTAAATAATTTCAAAAATAATTCTTTTTTCAAATCTATTTTTAGGAGATTTCAGAATCTTATAGCTAGGACATTAAAACTTTCAGGATGATAGTCCATTTCTTAATACTTCTGTTTGTCTCTGTAAAACTGGTAGGATACTACTTTATGGCCTTTTGGTCGTGTATTTCTGATACTTATTGATCAATTATGATTGAAAACCAAGTTGTTGAACATTCTTTGGTTCTTCAGATGAACTTCTATGTTTTAATAACTCTATTTCTTCTTATTTAAATATGCTCATTAAACACCTTTTCCAAAGACCAGTAGATATGAAAGTGGTATTCAGAAAAGATTATTCTTGTTGGGGCAATATAGGGCCTGGTCTTGATGCTGGGTCTTCTGTTATTTATTTATTTATTTGTTTATTTGTTTGTTTGTTTATTTATTTATTTATTTATTTATTTATTTATTTATGATGTTTTTATTTATTCATTCATGAGAGACACACAGAAAGAGGCAGAGACATAGGTAGAGGGAGAAGCAGGCTCCTCACAGGGAACCCAGTATGGGACTCAATCCCAGGACCCTGGGATCACACCCTGAGCCTCAGGCGCTCAACCGCTGAGCCACCCAGGCATCCCAATTTTAGAACATTCAGAACCTCCCTATTTCCGCCTATCTTCCCAGTCCTTGGTAGCCAATAGTGTACTTCCTGCCTGTAGATTTACCTACTCTGAGCACATCATTTGAATCATACAGTCTGGGGTCTTATGGTGAAAGGTTAGATTATTAAATTGAGATCTTTTGTGATGTAAGGCACTTATAGCTATACATTTTCATCTGAGCACCACTTTAGTTATAATCCATACGTTTTATTATGTTGTGTCTTAATTTTCATCCATCCCAAAATATCTTCTAATTTTCCTTATGATGTTTAATTTCCACATATTTGCGAATTTCCCATATTTGTGAATTTCCCAAATTTCCTTCTGTTACTGATTTCTAATTTCATTCTGTTATGATCAGAGAGCTTCCTTTGGTTTCAGTTTGTTTAAATTTACTGATGCTAGGTTTAAGGCCTAACACGTGATGTCTTATTTTTCTGTTCGTCTACTTCTCCTGTACTACTCTTTTGCATTATCTGAATATTTTCTAGTGTAACATTTTGATTCCTTTGATGATTTTTAACTAGTTTTTAAAAATTATTTTCTTACTGAGTGCCCTAGGGCTTATCCTAACCACAGTCTACTTCAGATTTATACTAAATTCCAGCAAAGCATCAAAATACACTATTTATCTCTGTTTCCTTTCCTTTTTTTATGCTATTATTATTATACAGTTGACCCTTGAACAAAATGAGTTTGAATTGCATGTGTCGACTAATAGGCATATTGTTTTCAATAAATATACATATAGTACTATAAATGTATACTCTCTTCCTTATAATTTTTTAAAATAATGTTTACTCTACCTTACTTTATTGTAAAAGTAGAGTATATAATGCATATACATTACAAAAATCTGTGTTGACTAATTATTAGTAAGCTTTCCAGTAAATAGGAGGCCATTAGTAGTTAGGTTTTGGGGGAGCCAAAAGTTATACATAGATTTTCTACTGGAGGGAATGGTTGGAACCCCTAACCCTCTTGTTGAAGGGTCAACTGCACATTTTATAGCTATATATGTTTCAAGATAAATAGCATTATAATCATTAAGTTATATAATTTTATGTCTTTTAAAAAATATGAGAGAAGACTGGAGAACAAGTACAGAATTTATAAAATTTCTTGTATTAAACCTTCTTGTTTAACATTTGTTTTCTTCATTTGCTCCTGTGAATTCAAGTAACATTTTGATGTCAAACTTGTTCCTATTTACTGACTTTATGCTGTTATTGTCAAATATATTACATCTATTAAGGTATAATCTCAACAATAACAATTATATACATATTGTTTTTTATTCATCTGCTTTTAAAATAGTTAATAGAGATAAGGAAATGAGTATTTATACTATGTTTTATAACCATGTAATTACCTTTAGTGAAGCTCTTTGATTTTTTTTTTTCATGTAGCTCTTTGATTTTTTTTTTTCATGTAGATTTGAGGTTAATTTTAGGGTCATGTGCATTTTTAGGCTAAATAGTATCCCTTACTATTTTTAGTAAGGCAGGTTTGCCAGCAATGAATTCTTTTAGTTTTGAATGTGTTGTCCCACTGCTTTCTAGCCCTCATTTTCTTTTTTAAAGTTAAAAAAAAATTGATTAATTTATCGAGCGCTTGATCAGGGAGAGTGGAGGAGGGAGAGAGAATCTCAAGCAGGCTCTGTGACATGCGACTCCATCCTAGGACCCTGAGATCATGACCTGAGCAGAAATCAAGAGTTAAATGCTCAACCAACTGAGCCACCAAGGTGCCACATAGCTTTTGTTATTCCTGATTAGAAATCTGCTGTTAATATTTTGGGGATTTCCTTAAGAATAAGGAGCTATTTTTCTCTTGGGACTTTCAAGAGTTTTTACTGTGATATATCTTGTGTATATATAATACTACTTTGTGTTTTCCCACATGGAATTTTGTTGAACTTCTTGGATATACAGATTATTTAGTCATACTTAGAAAGTTTTAGCCATTATTTCTTTGAATATTTTTTCTGTTCCTTTCTCTGCTTCCCTGAAATAAGGGTTTGTCCTCTGCTCTTCATTATGTATATGTTGATGTGCTTAATGGCTTTTTACTTTTCTCTGATACTGTTCATAGGGTACATTCTTTTTCTCTCTGTTCTTCTGATGCATAATTTCTATCCATCATGTTCAAGTTTGCTGATTCTTCTACTAATTCATATTTATGGTTCAGGCTTTGTACAATGAATTTTTCCATTTGATTATTGTACTTCTCAACTCTAGAATTTTCACTATTTAAAATCATTTCTGTATTTTAATGATAATTTCTATTTGATGAGAAATTATCATAGCATCTTTTACTTTTTAAAGTACTTTTTCCTTTAATTCTTTGAACAATTTATAATAGTTGTTTTGGAGTCTGCTAAGTTCAACATCTGAACTCTTAAGGATGATTTCCATTGCTTGTTTGCTTTCCCTGTTTTTTTGAATATCTCATAATTTTTTGTCAAAAACTGGACATTTTATTACTTGTTTTTTTAAAATCTTAGTCCCAATATTATAAACATACAGTGTTATATTAGTTTCAGGTTTACAATATAGTGATTCAACAATTCTATACATTAATCTGTTCTCATCATAAGTGTACTCTTAATCCCCTTCATCTCTTTTACCCACTCCCTGCATATCTTCCCTCTAGTAACCACCAGTTCTATATATTTGAGTCTGCTCTTTTACAGGTCTTGTTTTTCTTTGTTTATTAAATGCTACGTGAGTGAAATAACATGGTATTTATCTTTCTCTGATTTATTTTAATTAGCATTATATCCTTTAGATCCATTCATGTTATTGCAAATAACAAGATTTCATTCTTTTTTTATGGCTGAGTAGAATTACATTTTGCATGTTTATGTGTGTGCATGTGTTAACACCACATCTTCTTTATTCATCTATTGATGGACATTTGGGTTGCATCCATGGTTTGGCTATGTATGGTAAATAATGCCACAACAAACATAGGGTGCATCTGTCTTTTTAAATTAGTGTTTTTGTATCCTTTGGGTCAATGCCCAGTAGTGGAATTACTGGATCATATGGTAATTCTACTTTTAATTTTTTGTTGAACCTCCATACTGTTTTCCAAACTGGCTGCATCAGTTTGCATCCCCACCAACAGTGCAAGAAGGTTCCTCTTTCTCTATATCCTTGTGTCATTGATTTTAGCCATTTTGACAGGTGTCAGATGATATCCCATTGTGGTTTTGATTTGCATTCCCTGGATGATTAGTGATGGTGAGCATCTTTTCATGTGTCCTCATGGCCCTCTAAAAACTGGACATTTTATTTTATTTTTAAAGCTGGACATTTTAAATAACATATTGTAGAAATGAAGGATACTTATTCCACCCCCAATACCCACACACTCATGGACTGAGGTGGGTGTTGTTTGCTTGCTTATTTGTTTAGTGACTTGGCTGGACCATTTTAGTGAAATTTATTTCTTCTGCAGTTGCAGTATGTAGCTGCTTTTTTTTTTCTTAAGATTTCATTTATTTATTTGAAAGAGATATCAAGAAAGAACATGAGCAGGGAGAAGGGGCAGCGGGAAAGGGAGAAGCAAACCCCGTGCTGACTCGGGAGCATGATGCAGGCTCAATCCCAGAACCCCAGGATCACGACTTGAGTGGAAGGCAGATGCTTAACAAATTGAGTCACCCAGGCACCCCTGCAGTATACAGTTTGAATCATCCTAAAATAATGGTGGTTTTAGCAGAGCTCTCTTAGGCTCTTTCCCTATTCTCTCTGTTAAGCTCTCTGCCTCTTTAGGTATTACACCCAACTGTTAGCCTCCACCAATTGCCAGGTAATTGCTTTATTGTTGTAAGTAATGCTTGTAGCATGAATTTTTTTCCACAGGCTGATGGAATTAAATTTGGATCTTATTGCAGGGGTGGTTTTGAGGCCAACCTTTGAGGTTTGTTCTAGACTCAAGAAGAATCTTCTTGATTGTGTCTCTCCTTGATTCTCCTGGGTAAAATTCTTGTTTTTCTATGATTTAGCTCGTTACTCTCATAGAGTCACAAAAATTTCTATTGTTATTGTAGTGCCTTAAGTCTTGAACTTCCCCCACATTGTGTTCCAAGTAGTCATTTCTCTAGCACTCTCTTTTCTTATGGCCTGCCCCTACCTTTGGACTAAACCTCTACCACTTCCCTTGAGCTGAGAGTGAAGATAGGGTCACCTTCTCTTGGAATGACACTCCTGTTTGTTCTTTTCAGCTTCTTCTCTTGTGGAAACTTCACTCTGTGAGCAAACTGGAGTAAGGGTAGTTGGGATCCCAGTACTCTTGGCCTGTCTGCTGTGGTAGAACTTCTGCCTATAAATGAGAGCTTAGTGGAAGAAGTGAACCTCCACACCTTTCAGAGGCTCTTGCCTCTATAGAGCTTTTGCAACAGAGATGGAAGTATGAGAAATGCTTCTCGTTAGGGACTGCCTGTCCTAAGCAGATACAATAGTCCTTATTTGGGAGTTGGAGGTAGAGGAAAGCCTACATTCTTGGTTACATTCACCTAGGATAGAACTTCCATCATGCTGAACTCAGGGAAGGACAGGAAGGGAGCAGGTTGTGGGTCAAATGCCACAGATTTTTGCTGATTTTGCAGAGATTTTGTAGATTTTCTAAGTAAATGTTCTTTCATTTGCTATATACTTTTAGGACAATTTGCAGAAACTTTAAACAGTTGGTTAGTTTTTGTTTTATAGTTTTCACCAGTTGTAGTTGTTTTACTGGGTAGATAGATGGTCCTTAGAGTTCCTCAAATTGGCATTTTAGAAGTTGTCTCTATTTGTGTTTATTTTTACCATCTTACTTTGCACTGATCCTTTTTCTGTGTTTTTCTCCTTTCTTGATTTTTCTTCTGAAAATGTGTTCTTTTTTTTTTTTTAAGATTTTATTTATTCATGAGAGACAGACAGAGGCAGAGACATAGGCAGAGGGAAAAAGCAGGCTCCATGTGGGGAGTCTGATGTGACACTAACCTAAGGACCCCAGTATCACAACCGGATCCACAGGCAGATGCTAACCACTGAGCTACCCAAGTGTCCCTGAAAATGTGTTCTTTATACTCTTTTTTTTCCTCTATGAATTGAGAAGTTATATGTTTTATATATATTAATATTTACCCTTAGAATTTTAACATATATTTCTGACTTAGAGTTTAATCAGTGTCTCTACCTTCTTTCATAAAGTCCAAAACTTTAGTATGCTTTTACTCCTATCATTCCCTCTATCATACAAAATGATTTTTTTTTTAAGAGGGAGAAAGAGAGTAGAGGGTCATAGGGAGAGTGAGAATCTTAAGCAGGCTCCACACTTAGTGCAGAGCCTAATGTGGGACTCAGTCTCACAGCCCTGAGATCATGACCTGAGCCAAAATCAAAATTTGGGCAGTTTACTGACTGAGCTACCCTAGTACCCTAAAAAATTTTCTTTTTATCTTGTTTTTAACTTCACATTTTACTCTTCTAAGTTAATTGTTGTTGTTATTATTCCTGTTTTTTATATAACTCTGGCTTAGATGTAGCCCAGTCTTTGCCAGTATCTTTGTTCAGCACTCTTTTCTTTTTAGGTTCAATTTTCTTCTTTTGAAGTACATATTTTAATAGTTCTTTCACTTAGGGTATGTTTGTAGTAAACTCTCATTTTGTGTTCTTTTGAAAATGTTTTCATTTTTCCTTATCCTTTAATGATGGTTTAGTTGCATGTAGAATTTTAGCTTGATGGTTATTTTATCTTAGCCTTTTAAAAAAATATTTATTTATTTGAGAGAGAGACACACAGATAGCAACAGATTGTGAGAGAGAGCACAAGAGTAGAGGAGAGGGAGAAGCTCAGCTCCCCGCTGAGGAGGATGATTCAGGGCTTGATCCCATGACCCTGGGGGTCATGTCCTGACAAAGGCAGACACTTAACCACCCAGGAACCCCTTATCTTAGCCTTTTGATGATGTTATTCCATTTTGTTTGGACATCTTGTGTCACTCTGTTGTCTTCTTTGATAGTCATATTTTTTCTCTAAATTTTTGGGTTTTGTGTATATATTTGGTAAAATATATAGCAAAATTTACCATCCTGACAACATTTTTAAATAGTTCAGTGGCATTAAGTACTTTCACATGGTTGTACAACCATCACTGCCATCTTCAGAACTGTTTTTTATCATTGCAAACAGAATCTTGGTAACTATTAGACAATAATTTCTCATTAACCTTTCCCCAGACCCTGATAACCACTTTTATACTTTCTATCTCTGTGAATATGTCTATTTTAGGTACTTCATATCAGAGGAATCATGTATTTGTCCCTTGGTGTCTGACTTACTTCATTAGCAAAATGTTTCCAAGGTTCCTCTGTGTTGTAGTATGTATCAGAATTTCCTTTCTTTTTAAGGTTGATAATATTCCATTGTATCTATGTGTCACATTTTGTTTATCCATTGGTGGACATTTGGGTTGTTTCCATCTTTTAGCTATTGTGAATAATGCTGCTGTGAACACTGTTGTGTAGATTACCATTCTTTGTTTTGAGTTTTTTTTTAGATAAAAACCTAGAAGTGCAATCCTGGATCATATGGTAATTCTACTTTTAATTTACTAAGGAAACACAATATTCTTTTCCACAGTGGCCACACCATTTTATATTGCCACCAGCAATACAGAAGTGTTTCACTTTCTCCACATCCATGCCAATGCTTGTTATTTTCTGTTTTTGTTTTTTTTGTTTTGTTTTGTTTTTGCTAATAGCTATGCTAATGGGAGTGATGTGGTATCTCACTATGTTTTTAATTTACATTTCCTTAGGGATTAGGGATATCTTTTCATGTGCTCTAGTTTTGTTTTTTACTATGTTCTCTTTTATGTTCCTTCTACTTCACAGCCATGTATCTAGATGTAGATTTGTTTTTATTTATTATTTTAGGACTTTATGGTACCTGAATATGAGGATTCATGGCTTTTAACATTTCTGGAAAATTCTTAATCAAATATTCCTTTGAATGTTATTTTCCCTGCATTATCACTAATATATGGTGGCCCTTTTCGTTCTTTATTAAAAAAGAAATAATTAAAAATTATTTCTATCTTTTTTGCTGCATCCTGGATAACTCTTTATATCTAACTTCTGATGTACTGATTCTTCAGTGTGTCTCATGTGCTATTTGAACCATAAATTTGACATTTTAGTTATTAGTTTTCATTCTAGAAGCTCTTTTAGGCTCTTGTTCAAATATACCTATAATTTTCATGGTCTTCAAAAGTTTTTCAGGTTTCTTGTTTATACTCATCTTTTTAAAAAAGATTTTATTTTTAAGTAATCTCTGCATCCAATGTGGGACTCAGACTTGGAACCCTGACATCAAGAGTTGCATGCTCTGCTGACTGAGCCAACAGATGCCCCATCTCTATTCATCTTAAACAAATATGCTTTATAGTCTGTATCAGATGATTTTAGTATCCAAAATTCTTGGGGTTAATTGTCTAACATTATCTGGGATGGATTGTTTTCTCAGATGTTTTGTTTTTTGAATAATAAACCTGCCTTCCCTGGGTTTAATATGTAGTAATTCCGTGTTGAGGGTTTTGTCTCCAGAGATATATATTGAGTTTGATTTTTCTGAATGTCTGATGTTATTGTATATCAGCACCACTTTCTGTATTTCTCAGCTTGGGAGTGTTTATGTACTATTTGAATGGAAGCCAAATTAAAGATGTAATTCTTGTCCTATTCCTGTGGCATGAATAAATTCCTTATAATTTATTCCTTCGTTGAGGATATAGCACTTTAATGTTCCTTGCTTCATGAGAGGATCTTAGTTGTAACCTTATCTTTTAATAACTCAAATTTTTGTCTCTAGCCCTTGGTGGTTTTTTGTTTTTAATTGTGGCAAACTATAACTTTTCTCATCATGCAAAACTGAAATTTTATACCCATTAAGCAACAATCAACTCCCCATTCCTCCTCCTTGCTGCCTCCCATCAACCACCATTCTGCTTTCCATATATATGAATTTGACTACTTTACATACACATATAAATGGAATGAACAGTAAGTATTTGTCTTCTGGTGACTGGCTTATTTCACTTAGAGTGATGTCCTCAAGTTCCATGTTATAGCATATGTCAGAATTTCCTTCCTTTATAAGGATGAATAGCATTTCATTATATGTATATACCACTTTTTGTTTATCCATTCATCTATTGATGGAGACCTAGGTTGTTTCCGCCTTTTGGCTATTGTGAATAATACTACTATGAAAATGGATGTGCAGATATCTCTTTGAGTGTTTATTTCTTTTGGATATATAGTCAGAAGTGGGATTGCAGTACCATATGGTAGTTCTATTTTTAATTTTTGGAGGAACCACCATACTGTTTTCCATAGCAACTGTACACTTTTTATATTCCCACCAGTTAGTGCACAACGGTTCCAACTTCTCCACATTCTTGTCAACACTTATTATTTATTTATTTAGAGACAGATTGTGCTTGAGCAGGGGAGGGAAAGAGGGAGAGGAAGAGATTCTTAAGCAGGCTCCAAGCTCAGTGCAGAGCCCAATGTGGGGCTCGATCTCATATCCCCGAGATCTTGACCTGAGCTGAAATCAAGAATTGGGTGCTTAACCGACTATGCCACCCAGGTGCCCCAACACTTATTACTTTTAATAGTGGTTATCCTAATTGGTGTGAGATGGTATTTCATGTGGCTTTGATTTGTATTTCCTTAGTGATTAGTAATGTTCAGTATCTTTTCACATGCTCGTTGGCCATTTTGTCTATCTTCTTGGAGAGATGTCTGCTTAAGTCCTTTGTTCATTATTTAATTGAATTGTTTGGATTTTCTTTTTTTTTTTTAAGATTATTTATTCTTGAGAGACAGAGAGAGAGCCAGAGAGACACAGGCAGAGAGGAGAAGCAGGCTCCATGTGGGGAGCCCGATGTGGGACTCGATCTCAGGACCGTGGGATCATGACCTGAACCAAAGGTAGACACTCAACCACTGAACCACCCAGGCATCCCTTGTTTGGATTTTCTGGATTTCTGTTGTTATTGAGTTACATAAGTTCTTGATTTAACTTTTTATCAGACATAGATTTGCAAATATTTTCTTCAGTTACATAGGTTGCCTTTTTACTCTTTTGGTTGTGTCCTTTGGTGCACAGAAGTTTTTAATTTTTATGTAGCCCACCCTGGAGAGTTCTCAAACCCAAGCTTGTGGATTACCCAGACCAGGGAACTTCCTTTAGGGCTCTGGTTTTCATTTCTCAATTCATTTTTAGGCCCATGAGGATTTTTTCTTTTTTCCTTTATGCTCAGTTATGCATTTCAGAGGGTATTTGTGTTTTTTTTTAACATTTTCTTTTTTTTTTTTTTAAAGATTTTATTTATTTATTCATGAGATACACAGAAAGAGGGAGAGAGAGGCAGAGACACAGGCAGAGAGAGAAGCAGGCTCCATGCAGGGAGCCCGACGTGGGACTTGATCCTGGGTCTCCAGGATCATGCCCTGGGCCAAAGGCAGGTGCTAACCACTGCGCCACCCAGGGTTTCCCCCATCTCAAGATTCTTAATCACAATATCCAAGGAAAGAAAACAATCCATTTGCAAAGCACTACATATTTCCTATCCTTGGCTGGTGCATGTTTCTGGAAAAACAACTGGCCAAAGAGTTCAAGAAGTAGCAAAGATTTATGACTCAGCAGTGAGCATGCAACTACATTGCTATCAATTCTTTGAAGTAATGAAACTATTTCATCTTTTGCTGGCTCATGCCTATAGGCTTTCTTTATTTGATAAAAAGTAAGGGCAGTAAAAGTCAGTCTTATGGGTCAGCCTTGTTATGAGCTAATCATAGATACCCTGGATCCAAAAAATACTTTGCTACATTACACATCCAATAAGGCCCAAGGACATATAGCTCTGCATTTTCAGCTATACAGGTATAATGGAAAATAGTGAACAATATAACTTCTCAGTATTTGCTATACATTCTGCAGCAGCTTGTGACATATGTAACATATAAAAACATGAATGAAAATATCACTGAGACATTTCCCATCTTACAGTATCCTTTTGTGCGGACATTTAAAAAAACCCATAATATCATTGTATAGCTTATAAATGGTTTGTGTTATCTAACTTTGTAAATAAATTGTAAGAAAACTTTATATACTATCAATCCATCTTCTGTCAGGCTAGCCACAGCTGTAGTAATACTAAGACACAGGTTAAATGAATTTGAATCCTTTTACTTGCCCTGTGGCAACTACCTGTTATCCAAAGAAGGTGATAATGTGACTAAGTAAGACTTCTTTAATCTCAGGATTTTAAAAGGCACTTAGCCTAGTTCATATAGGCAAAATATCCTCCATTAGATCGGAAAGTACTTTGGTCTTACCAACACTTTAGATCAGATAAACTAAACGCTCATATCACAAAGCATGGAGAAATGTGGGGTAAAAATATAACAAATACCCTCTGAGGGGGATCTCTGGGTGGCTCATCTCATCTTGAGATGGGGGAAACCCTGGGTGGCGCAGTGGTTAGCGCCTGCCTTTGGCCCAGGGCCTGATCCTGGAGACCTGGGATCGAATCCCACGTCGGGCTCCCGGTGCATGGAGCCTGCTTCTCCCTTCTGCCTATGTCTCTGCCTCCCTCTCTCTCTCTCTCTGTGTGTGACTATCATAAATGAATAAAAATTAAAAAAAAAATCTTGAGATGGGAGATTATTTTGGATGATGTAGTTGAGTCTAATATAATCACAAGGGTCCTCATGATTATAGGGAGACAAGAGATGAGAGTTAATAGTAGGAGATAAGATGTCTGAAGCATGAGGTGGGAGTGATATGAGGAAGGTGTCATGAGCCAAGGAATGCAGGAGACCTTTAGAAACTGAAAAAAGTAAGGAAAGGGATATTCCTCTCAGAGCCTCTAGAACCTTGACTTTATTTAGCCCAGTGAGACTCATTTTGAATACCTGACCTCCAAAATGCACGAGAATAAATATGTGTTGTTTTAAGCCACTGGAGTTGGGGAATTTATTTCAAAGACAATAGGAAACTAATAAAACAAGAAGACCTGGTTTACATACCAGGTTACACACAGGTTCATACACCTGTGACTGTGTGAAGGCACTGGTGATAATAAAATATTTGTAATTTCTGAGTACTTTGATTTTTACTTAAGGAAAAACTTGGCTAACTTTTATTTTTGAGTATTAAGTGACTTCATATTTTTATATCCTAGCTGTTAGCACTATGATTGTCTAATGTCACTTTTATTACTGTTAGTGAAATGAGAATTAGATTATAGCAGAAAGGTTTAATTATAAATTTCACACAAATAATTCCATAGCTATTCTACATTACCAAATCATTGCCTCCTTTTCATTGTCTGTTACCAACATGATTCCTTACATTGTTGCTTCAAAACCAAGAACTAGGGGAACCCTGGGTGGCGCAGCGGTTTAGCGCCTGCCTTTGGCCCAGGGCGCGATCCTGGAGACCCGGGATCGAATCCCACGTTGGGCTCCCGGTGCATGGAGCCTGCTTCTCCCTCTGCCTATGTCTCTGCCTCTCTCTCTCTCTCTCTCTCTCTCTCTGTGTGACTATCATAAATAAATAAAAATTAAAAAAAAAAAAACAAGAACTAAAATAAAATTAATAAGAGCTAATAATTTGTGTCATTACAGGCTTATTGAAGACTTGTGTTTTGAGCAAATACAGGCTTCTTTCAGAAGTAAACGGATTTTAAAAACATAGTGAAAGGAATGTTCCCTTTATTTATTTATTTTTTAAAGATTTTATTTATTTATTCATGGGAGACACACAGAGAGAGGCAGAGACATGGGCAAGAGAGAAGCAGGCTTCCCACAGGGAGCCCGATGTGGGACCCAATCCCAGGCCCCAAGATGAGGACCTGAGCCCCAAGCAGAGCCACCCAGGCATCCCAGGAATGTTCTCTTTAAATAATTAACCATTAACTTTCACAAATATAGTATTTCTTGAAGCTGATTAATGTTTAATGCAGTTGTTAAATTTCCTGCTTAATTCTCAGATTGTGTCATTGGTAAGTTTTATGAAAACTGCCATGTATTAAGTAATCATCACATGAAAAGATGTTTAACATTGATATGTAAAAACAATAGTTTATAAAATGACATACTTTGCTTATTTCCCTTATTTGTAATTAATTCCTCTCTGGGGGAGACTACCGAGTATAAGAAATTCAGAAAGGAAGATTTTTTATTTTTAAACTCTTGGGAGCCTAAGGTCTCATTTGTGACTAGAGCATGGGGATCTTGTAGCTAAGATTGCCCTGAATGACTACATTGCACAGCATAAGTCTGTTGGCTTGACTTGTATCAGTAAAGGATTCTGTTGGTTAACAATTTATATTTATTCACTGCAAATAAATTAGAAAATAGAGATAGTGAAAAGAAGACCCAGTAATATATTCACTGTTAACACTTTGACATAGAGCTTTCCTGACTTTTCCTGTAAATGTTATTTTTGAAATTTCTTTATTATAGCATTACATTAAATGTCTTTTCATGTGATGGTTATACCTGAATTTTAATTTGTAGCAGTTTTTCATTAGCATCAGTTTAGAATTTGGAATTAGACTTTGATTCTGGACTTTTCAGCTTAACAATTACATGACCTGGCAAATAAACATTATTTGTAAAACGGAGGTAAGTTAAAGGATTGTTGTGAAGAGTAAATGAGGTCGTACAACACATTTAATACAAAACCTCATATACAGTATCATTTAATAAATAGTCACTATCTTTACTCAAGGGTTCCATTATATGAATATCCTATAGGTAATGTAACAAATTCCTTATTGTTGGGAAAATTTTCTAATGTTTCATGATTATAAAAAAATGCAGTATTTAAGCAACTTCTTTAATGCTAAGAAGACTTATGAAGTATGGGATTGGAATATTGAATTGGTACCTCTCATGATCAAGGGTAACACCTATATACTCTTTAAATTTTTCAGTAGAGTAATTAGCCGAGTCGTCTTTCATAGGGAAATACATGTACAGTATTGTACTGGTGCAGTCTATTTATAGTGTATTTCTAATGCTGGTTTATTTTGGTTCCCTATTTATAAGTTAAATTTAGAATATGATATGTAAAAAGACATTTTGGATTATATTTACTTAATAATGTTATTTATACAAGACACTGAGGTACATAGGTACATGATAATAGTTGGTGCATGAATAGACCTATTTGTTGTAATGTTCTCTTTGCCAGTGATTAGGTATTTGATTTTGGACAAATTACTATAATATCACTGGACTGTAGTTTCTTCTGAGTAGAATGAGGCATTGGACAAGATCAGTAATTTTCAAATTTGAGTAATTTGCAGAACCTTTAAGAGGGACAAATATTCCAAGTATTGATTGAAACTATTATTTTTAATTACATGCATAACTATAGTGTTGGACAAACATAAAATTAAATAGAAGTTCCCTGTGCTGCATCCATGTAGAACTATAAATCAAAACAAATGGAATATAAACAAAGCAAAACCAACATATTAGCAACATATTAATATGATGAATGATAGTGATTTGCTGAAACTAAAATGCTGCTTCTGATATGAATATGTTATTCTTTGCTATCCTATAGGTTCTTTTGCATTGGGCCACCTGGAATACTGTGCACAAGATGATGATTTAATTTTCTTAAGGCATCATTTCTATTAAAACTATTGAAAATGATATCATGATATCATTTGGCCTCTACCATCTCAACTATATTGCTGCCTCTGTTTTTCTCATTTTAAGATAGTGAGGGAAACTGATGACTTCTTGTGTTGGTAAACACAAATGTGGGCACATGAATTTTCTAGCAACACTGAAATCATTCAGATGATCCAAATTTTCAAAGATTATCAATGATAAAGTCATAAAATTTAAAATTTCTTATAGAGAACTTCTAAACTCTAAAGCATATAACCATAGATCTGGACTGTGTTCCCCATGGAGAACACTGAGTAGCTAATCTAAGATGCTCCTATGATCCAGTGACTAAGAACCTGTTCCTTTAAGAAATGATGGCAATATATACACTAGCAATATATACACACATGCCAGGGTGTCTCGCTCTTCTAGATTAGGGAAATGTATTTATGAAGCTAAACAAGATTAGAGTGTTTTTTAAACAAGCAACTAAGAAATCATACTGTCTCATTGCTGTAGGGCAGTGGTTCTCAATAGGAGGTAATTTGTCCTCGCCCCAAGATATTTGGCAATGTTTGGAGCATTTTGGTTGTTAACAACTAATGGGGATTGGGGAGCTGGCCCTGCTAGTGACAGTGGCTAAAGCCAGGGACATTTCTTTCTTTCTTTTTTTTTAAAGATTTATTTATTATTATTTATTTTTAGAGAGCATGAGTGAGAAGTGCAGAGGGACAGGGAGAGAAATCTCAAACAGACTCCTCACTTAGCAGGGAGCTGATGTGGGGCTCAATATTATGACCTTGAGATCATGACCTGAGCCAAATCAAGAGCCAGAAGCTTAACTAAATGAGCTACCCAGGCACTCCCAAGGCCAAGGATATTTCCAAGGATATACACACTGGACAGCACCCCACAACAAAGAATTATCCAGTCCAAAATATCAGTAGTGCCAAAGTTAAGAAACCCTGCTGGAGGGCAGTGTAGCAAGCCAAGGTTAGTTTTAGAGAGAAAGGGAGCAGCGTGATCATATTCATAAAAAGTTTATTATTGGAAACACAAAATGCCCTATAGTCTATCCTCTAGTATAGACCAGGACTATTTAAAATCAATTATTTGTGAAGTAGATACTAACTGTAGAAACTTTTTTTTTTTTTTTGTAATGGATCTAGGAACAAAGAATGGCAGTATGGTACTAAAGTTTTCTTAAAGTAAGTATGATTTCTATATCTTAGTTGCAGAAGCTGTTACTGCAACTTTGATCTGTCTTATAGTTTCTCTCTCTTTTTTTTTAATGATTTACTTATTTATTAATGAGAGACAGAGAGAGAGAGGCAGAGACATGGGAGAGGGAGAAGGAAGCTCCCCGAAGGGAACCTGATGTGGGATTCCATCCGGATTCCAGGATCATGCCCTGAGCTGAAGGCAGTCGCTCAAATGCTGAGCCACCCAGACGTCCCTACTTTCTCTAACTGGTATAAATCTTTCTGTTCTACAATTGAATTTGAAAGAATAATCTTTCTGGTTGTGTTTCAAAATCACACCAAAGTGATGTATGAAATATGAAAGTCTACGTAACTATCCTGTATGAAATCTTATTGAATGAGAAAAGCATTATGTTTTCAGCAATGGATCATTTTTCTTATAATTTTTTGAGTGGCTTTTGTTTTAGGTTTGTTTTACTTATTACAGAAATTTTTCAAAAATACAAAGACAATAGTATAATTAACCCATGAACTCTGACATGTCCATCAGCCAGCCACCTTCCGCATGTGAACATTTGCCAGTTTTGTTTCTTTCCTCTCTCCCACTGTCTCCCTTCCCAGAATTATTCTAAAGCAGATCTCAGACAGGGCCCCTAGGTGGTTCAGTTAAGTGTCCAACTCTTAGTTTCAGCTCAGGTCATGATCTCAGGGTCATGAGATTGAACCCTGCATTGGGCTCTGGGCTGGGTGTGGAGCTGCTTAAGATTCTATCTCTGCCTCCCTCTCTGCCTCTTCCCCTATTTCCATCTCTTAAAAAGAAAAACACAAAACAAATCTCAGACATATTATTCTATCCATAAATACTTTGTAACTGTGTTTTTGAATGAAAGTGGAGAAGGGGTTGTCTTGAGAGTAGGTTATTGGTGAAGTGGAATTGTAGCAAGTCTTTGGACTGGAGGCTTCTTGGAGTTAATTGGATAATCCAGAGCCTTCCATATAATTGGAGTTCTCTTAAACATTTATTGAATTGAAAAATCTGATATAAATGATTTAAGTAATGCTGTGATTTTAATTTGCTACAAGGCAATTTATTCACTTTTAAAAAGTTTTTATGCCACCTTTGATTTTTAGCATTGGCTTTAATCACAGCCTGGTCCCCACTGCTACTCTTCTTTCTCCTGACATTTTACTAATCCATATCTTTTCTTTTGGCCCTTTCCCAAGTATATATTCATGACGTTTGACTCTTGAAATTCTGTAACTGTTTTTGTTCTTCTCCTTAAATGTTTGGAATTTTAAAGCTCTTAAAGCTAAAGAAACAGGTCTTAAGCAAGGGAGTGACATGAAAAGACAAGCATTTTAGGAAGATAATTTTGGTTATGTTGTGGAGAATAGATAGTAGGCAGGGAGAATAGAATTGGTGCAGTCCAGACTTGGAGATGCAGAAACAGATGGATTTTACAGCTATTTAAGAGATAGAACCCACAGTCTTTTGGTGACTGAATGGAGGAAGGAAGGAAGGTGGGAGGAAGGAGTTAAGAACTATGGCCAAGTTTATCATTTTGACAACTAAATGATAGTGCCATTTTCTGAGAGAAGGAATACAAGGGATAGAGCAAGTTTGTTGGAGAAATATATTTGATTTCCTAATTTGGTGAGTGGCGTGGGGGAAGAAATCTTCTCTTAACTCTCAATGTGGTGTTCTAGTGAAACAAGTACTGTTTTACTTTTGTAGTACTGTGATTTCATTCATGCTTTTAGACTATTTTATGAAAAGAAAATCTTTTTGGCTTCGTATACTCCCAGTTCTTCATGGCCTGCAAGTTTTGTGTAGTCATTATCTAGACCAGGATTTACATCCTGACACTCACTTGCCAGAGGTATTAGACAAGATGCCTGGAGAGAAATGACCAAGTTGGACACATGGTATAATGGAATCCTCAGTCCCCCATCTACTCTTTTTTGTGTCTCTTAGACTTAGAGGTGACTAGATGTTTGATTTACTTTGGTGATAGAAGACCAAGTCCTGAGGGGAAACGACTTTAGATTTTCCTTGTTCATGCACCCCTAGGTTTACATTTTTTAGAAAGAATACTTTTCTATCATGGAATTGTCAGTGTATGGTGAGGGGTCAATATAGTATGGGTATCCAGTGATATTATTTTCATAAGTGATATTATTAAGGTTTCATTAATTCACTAGTTAAAATGACTTTCTTCCTTTTTTTGTATTTATATATATATGTATTATGTATTTTTTATTGGAGTTTGATATGCCAAGTTTATTTTTAACTATTCTATAAGTACTTAAATTCACATGGTTAAGATTTAGAAGACCTTTGGCACCTGAGAAATTTAAACATGTAAATCATTACTAATTTCTGTATTGTCACAAAAGAACATTTCAACCATCTTTACTGCTTTAGGCATATATATAATTATTAATTAATATTCATAATATTAATTATGTATAACATGTAATATTATTATACATAATGTTAATTAATACTTACATATTATATATACATATATATATATATATTTTTTTTTTTTAACCCAGAATAGTTGGTGCCAAGTCATCAGTATGTTTGCCATTCTTATCATTTGATTTAGGTGAGTCCCAACATAGGGCTAATACACCAGTTGAAGCTGAGCACATTTGTTTCATGTGAGCTTCTATGATAGAAGGATCCTGAGAGTGTTTCAGAGTAAAATCTGGAGCCAGTGTCATTTGGAGAGGGTATATCTCACTTGTGGATAATTCTTGACTTTTCCAAAGCTCCAAGACTAGGCTGTTCCAATGTGTATATTTGCCATCAAATTGTGGATTTCAGTACTAACTATAATAAAATACTTTTAAGTAATAATAAAAAGGTGGCCATTCTTCCAGGTAAGGGTCAGAGGCTTTGAAAGTTTTTCATTAGCAATTTCAACACTCTTTAAATTATTGGTATTTGTTTCAAGGGGTGGTACTATAAAGTGTGTTATTTAGAGATATGAGAGAACATATCAAAATGATCAGTTCAGAGTAGTTACCTGAGGGAATTGGAAAAGAAGTAAGTTGAGTGTGTTGGGGATGGAGGAGTGGAGGTTTTAGGGGTAGAGGTAGCAGTAATGGATTGCTGTTTTTGTAACCAGTTTACAGATTAAAGTTCCAAATTAATATGGATGTATAATGGATGAAAAATAAAAATTAAAAGGATAAATTTGTATGTGGATACACATACTAAATACAGGGAGGACCATTAACATATGTAGTCATCAATGGGACATGTAGTTCAGATGTATCTTTGTGATAAAAATAACTATGGAATTAATAAAAGAGGTATAAGATTTATACACTGAGACCTATTGAAAGAAAGTAAAGAAGACCTAAACAAATGGAAAAATATCCCATGTTCATGGACAAATATGTAATTGGACCTCATCAAAATTTAAAATTTCTTTGCTGCAAAATGATAGTATTAGACAAGTGAAGAAACAACCTACAGAATAAAAGAAAGTATTTGCATTCATAAAGGACTTGCGTCCAGAATATATTAAACTCTTATAACTCAATAATAAAAAAAAAAACCAACCCTCATTTAAAAATGAAGAATTTGAATAGTCATTTCTGCAAAGGAGATGTATGAATGGCCAATAAACTATTGAAAAGATGTTCAGCTTCACCAGTTCTTAGGGAAATGCAAATTAAAGCCACAAAGAGGTACTACCTCACATAGCCTATTATGGCAACAACAACAATGATAATAATAGAAAATAATAAGTATTAGTGAGGATGTGGAGTAATTGGAACATTTATATATTTCTGGTGGAAATGTGAAATGGTATAGCCACTTTGCAAAAACAGTTTGGCAGTTCCTAAAAGTGTTTAACATGGATTTCTCATATGACTCAGTAATTTTGCTTCTTGGCATATACCCAAAAGAAATGAAAGCATATATCTACCCAAAAACCTGTACAGTGTTTATAGCAGCATTTATTCATAATAGGTCAAAGTAGAAATAACCTACATACTTATCAGCTAGATAAACATAGATGTATATCCATTGAATGGATAAACGGAATGTAATGAATATTACAGAATGTAATGGAATATTATTTGGCAACAAGAAAGAATGAAGTAGTGATATATGCTATAACGTGGATGAGCCTTGTAAATGTGTTAAATGAACAAATCCAGTTACAAAAGACTACATAGTGTTGATTCCATTTGTATGAAATGTCCAGAACAGGCAATCCATAGGGACAGAAAGTAGATTAGTGGTTGCCAGGGGCTGGGTGAACGAAACAGTGAGAGAATATTAACCAGCTTGAGGTTTCTTTTTGGAGTGACAAAATTTTCTAGAATTGGATATTGAGGATGGGTATGGAACTTTGTGAATATACTAAAGCCACTGAATTGTACACTTAAAAAGGGTAATTTGATATGTGAATTGTATCTCAGAAATATTTTTAAAAAATAACTGAAAAAAAACTCTGGAAGAAGGAAATGGAAAACAAAGTTGGGGTTTTTAAAAAGTGATTTTCTAAGATATTGTTTGAGTAATATTTGTGTGTGTGTGTGTATTTTAGGTGAACTGGAAAGAGTAGGAAAGATGCATTTGTCATCACTTGCTGAAACAAGTTTACCATGATCTTTTATGATAAGAGGAGCATAATGCCTATTTAACTTAGATGGAAAGCCACAAAAAACTTCACTCCTTCCCCTTCCACTTCCTCCCTCCTCCCCACCTCATCATCTGGAAAGGTCTAGCAGCACCCCCCTCAAAAAAAGAAAAAAACCACACGAACCAAAATCCTGAAACAGTGATATCTGATCTAAGTTTTACCATGTCAACTGCTTCTCTGGTTTTCTCCTGTTAATACCTTCTTCACACTCACAGGCTTATTGTGACACTCAGATGCAGTTTTAGAAGGTAAAAGCTCTTAAAGAATTAACATTATGGGGTGAGGCACCTGGCTGGCTCAGTTACTAGAGCATGCAGCTCTTGATCTTGGGGTTGTAAATTCAATCCCCATGGTGAGCATAGATATTACTTAAAAAAAATAAAAAAAATTCTACAAATGTAATATATATTTGTGTTAATTTGGTGACATTATGATGCCTATTTAATTTCTTTGACTGACATACAGAGTATTAGACAAGTGAAGAAACAACCTACAGAATAAAAGAAAGTATTTGCAAATCATTCATAAAGGACTTGCGTCCAGAATATATTAAACTCTTATAACTCAATAATAAAAAAAAAAACAACGCTCATTTAAAAATGAACAAAGAATTTGAATAGTCATTTCTGCAAAGGAGATGTATGACTAGTAATTCAATGAATAACTTATTAATTTATTTCTGGGTATTTTTGCCATTTTACTTTATTTTTTAAAATATTTTATTTATTTATTCATGAGCGACAGAGGGGGGGTGGGAGGCAGAAACACAGGCAGAGGGAGAAGCAGGCTCCATGCTGGGAGCCTGACGCGGGACTTGATCCCGGGTCTCCAGGATCACACGCTGGGCTGCAGGTGGCGCTAAAACGCTGCACCACTGAGGCTGCCCTATTTTTTTTTTTTTTTGCCATTTTAGTGTAAGGATTAGAACACTTGGGTGGGATTAAGGGGGATAGTACCCATGGAGGGACTGTTAAGTTTTTGATGTAGAATTTGGTGTCTTGTTATTGGTCATCAGAAAGACGAATTGAATTTGTAAGGCCAGGAATTTGGGGATAAGAAATTGTCGAGACTGAGGTTACTTGGAGGCTGACGTTACTTGGAGCCAGTATGGACTTCTTTGTTTAGGTGTATAAACTGCTTGTATCCTTAGCCTGGACTGCAAACTCTTAGAATTTTTCCCCTTGGCTTACTTTGTCTCTGATGCTTTGCTTCCTGAGATAGCCTCCTTAGTTTCTTAGACTTACTAATTTTAAATGAATGGTGGGGTTAAATTCAACCGAAGGCTAGCCAGATTATAGGTGATGAGGATTCCCAAAGGCAAAATACACCTAAAGTATACTGTGGATGAGACCTTATTCATTCCATTTGTGGTTAAAACAAGGCTTTGGGGGATTGGGTGTTTATTTTCAGAAACAGATGGTTGTTTGGTGATACAGAAGCAGATGTTTTGTTTTCCTGAAATCAGTTGAGACTTTAGTGTGGAAGCCTAACCTGAGTTAATTCCTAGGTGAAAAATGAGAATTCCGAATTCCTTAGTTCTCAAACATATTTCAGAAAAATAGATGCCTACTTTCATTCAGTTCTTCTCTCTTTATCCCCCCCCCCCCCCGCCCTTCCCCTGGTTGCTATTACATAATTAATGTCTTTGTGATTGGCCAAAGGGTTGATTATTCCAGAAACTTTTAGTGACAGGATCTGTAGATGATTCAAATGGTCAGTTCTAACAATGAGGACACTGTGATTTTTGGTCATGAATAGGCTGCAAAAAGGGGGAATTCCTTTTCATTCACATCAGATATTTTGGTCACTTCTCTAAAGGAAACTAGTATGTGCTGCCAGGATTGTAGACTCCTTTCTGTAGGATATGGATCATGATTCTCTCTACTCTGTTCTGGAACTTGCCATCACCTTTGGTGATTCCACAAAACATTCTCTAACCACATGTTTGGGTGGAAAGAACCCCAAAAAGGTTTTACACTGTAGCAGTGTAATGAATGCTATAGCCCTTCTCAGTCTGCCTGAAATTTCCTTTGTGAAGTGGTTGTAAAGGTGTAGCAGTACTTGAACTGGTCCATTTCCACTTGTAGTGTGCCTGTGCCTGGTACATTCTTACCTTCACACCATATGTATTTCTAAACTCATGCTCTACCAAATGCTCTCTTGTACTTTTTCATTTATCTGAATTCTACCTATTTTTTAAACGTCCAACTGAATTTCTATCTCTTCTGAGGAACGCATTTTAACTTTTGTTTTCTTATTTAAATTTACAAGGATGTGTATTTAGTTTCCCTTACTAATTTGTAAGTTTGTTGCTTATAGGGCTCATCCATTATTTGTATTTGACAGGTAGTTAGCAAGGCCAACAACAGAGATAGTTGTGTCTTAGTGTAGCTGTGTAACCATGAGCCAACATCCTACAGTAGTATAAAGGAACTGGCCCTTAAAATTTAAAGGAAACAAAATAAATGATCAAGAATCCAGGGAATTTAGAAATATTTGTGACTGGTGGTGTATATCAATGGACCTTCCTTCTACTAAGGCAAACCAGAACAAATTGCAGTCTACAGTTCTATAGGAAAGTGTGAAAGGAGTTCCCAGCTATAAAAAAGGAAACAATAACTCAACTGGTTTGAAATTTTTGCTGAATGCACTTTAATCATAATCAATATCTACCCTAAGTATTTCACTGAATAGTTTAAATGAAACCATTGTATTGCACGTGCTCCACCTTGGCTAGAGAATGTCAGTGTTTTGACTGTTTTCAATTTGGATTTTATTATCTGGCATAGGTACACCATCTGGCTGCACTGTAAATAAAGCTTCCAGATTTTTGAAGGATATTTTAAATTCCTTTCCATTGCTTCACTTCCATCCTCATATCCAAGACGAGTATGATGCTGTTTATTTTAGAATATCATTTAGGACAAAGGTGTGGCAAAAACAAACTAGTGGTTCCTTGAAGGGATGTGATTTGGACTCAGGTAAGGAATTGCCATATGCCACTCCTTTGAGCCTGTCTTTGGCATCTGAGAGGCATTGCATATACTGCGTGAACCCTTCTTGAGCAAAACAGGGTTGGGATTTCTAGCCCATTTTCCTTTTGAGGGAAAAATATGTCAATTTAACATTGTAGGATGAAAGATAGGCTTTTGGGGGGGAGGGGGGTCTATTGTATCCAAAGTGTTAAATACAGTAAATACTGTTTATTTTCTCAAAGGAAGGGAGAGAGCTGAGATCATGCCAAGAAAAACACAAATTGGAATAAGGTGGAGAAGAAAATGTGAGAAGTCCCTAAAATCAGAGCATATGGGAAGGATCTTCCCCATGATTAGCTCCAGACATTTTTTTTTAAGGTAGTATGGTTTCTTTCATTCGTACATTCCTTCCTTCCTTCTTTTTTTTCTTTTCTTTTTTTTTAATTCGTTTACTTTGTCTTCCACTCTTCAGTTTCAAAAACAGGTTAAGAAGAAGCTTATTATGAAGTCTAGTGCCACAGTCATTATTAAAATTCACCAGCGCCCAAAAGTCAATATCCAATTACTGTACCTTTTTGGCTGTTCCACGTAATTAACCTTGCTGCTTGATTCAAGGGAAGCCAGAGGAAGCTAGGTACCTTTGGATACTGTAGCTCCTTGCTTAACCTTTCATGTTGTGCCGTGAGGTTGAAAAGCCCATTTACCTGGATGTTGAGAGATTTGCATTTTCGTTCTATTCTATCTGGAAAACCAGTGCAAAGAATGTGTACATTTAGTTGTAGGAGGGGTTAAAGAATAGATTTAAGTATGCTTGCTGCTTAGTGGCGTATCTAAGAAGGACAAAAAGTCCAGCAAAGCCACTGTTGGCAGGGATTAGATCTCTCAATGTCCTTGTCTGTCAGGAAGAGTCCTCTGTGCACCCAGTCACTTCTTTAAATGTTAATATGACATGGTGCAGGAAGATGAGGGAGTCTTCTCCTCATTTCAGTGTGTGATGATGGGGAAAGCCTGTCCCTAAGTATGCGTGGGTGTGGGTATGTGTGAGGGTTACTGAGCACTCTGCCTCTGGCTGAAGTACATTGCATAGCATCTTTGCTTTTTCATGGGCATGGTGTGGGGAATTCCTCCTACACAGCAAATTTGGGGAAATTCCTAATGCTGATATGTTTTCGGTTCTTAAAGGATAATGCCTTTGTTAGACTGAAGAACGAAAAGCACATAGGCAAATATATTAAAACCTGAATCAATTAATTCCTAGTGTGTATGTCTTTTACTTGCTTGATAGAGCTGTTTAAGCAGAATCTTGCTGTTGTCAACAGAGTTAGGATTCCACATAGCACAGGGATTGCTCTTCTTTTACCGAAGCCTTCTCCTTCCTCTAGATATTTAGCATGCAGATGCAGTTTCACCATCCAGCAGGAGAATCTCCCCGATTTCCCCATGTATCACACCGTCAGCCAAGCAAATGGTAGTGGTGGCTGCTCCAGACAATCCTGGCAGTGCTTATGCCAACAGTTTCCTAATCACCTTGGGGTCTCTGCAGCAAGGTTAGTGGTTGTGTATTCACTGAAGCCACAACTTTCTTTTCCTCCTTTCTCTGCCTCTGTCTCCCCACCTCCCCTCCTGCCACTCACATCCCCAAACATTTGGTGATTGTCACAGTTGGTGGCAGATTAAGGAAACAGGATAAAAAATAGCCAAATATATATTCTTAGGAGGTCATATCTGCTGATTGCCGTTTATCTGACACATTTAAATGAGCTGCTTTTGTGTGTCGGCATATAGTCCAGAACTGCAATTTTATTCACTTTTCAGTGTTTATATAAAGGTATCCTCTTGGCTCATTTCATGGTAGTAAGGGTTCACTTTATCTCTGACACTTGTCTATAGAAAGACCTTACAAGGACAGCAGTTTTCACCTTGGTTTAATTTGTAAGAGAAACATTGTAATATGTGTGTAGCCACTTATTTTAATTTAGAGTTAGTCTCTAGTAATAGAAGTGGTTGAAGAGAATTCTTTGGAAATGAGACTTTTATAGAAATTAAAAGAATGTTGCTCAGCACCTCTTAATTCTCAGGTATATATTGTATATATATTATGGAATGTATTGAGCACAGATTCTATAAAAGAATAATAGATGTATTTACAAGGTATGTATTACCAATTTGAGTAGATGAAAGCTGTCCATTGAACAGTTAAGTGTATTGAATAAGGTATTAATGCCATGCAGTTAAAATTCAAGAATAAAATGGTACATAATGGACTGACCTGCCATTGAGATATTTTCATGAGACGTGAGATTGGTGTTCACAGATGTCACCCAGTTTAATTAATGTAGTTCTAAATAGCTGTTTGTGGAATTCTGGCTGGGTTTTTTTGTTTTTGTTTTTAATATATATGTCTTCAGTGTATTGGAACACATCAACATGGAGTGAGCACTGTTTCTACTAGGTAAAAATGAGTCACATAGAAGATGCGTTTTTAGAACCAGATATATCTGATTCCAAATCCTAGTTGTGCTGATTCTTGGTTCTCTCTCCTCCTGGGACCTCAATTTTCTCATTGGAAGGATTAGGATTATAGTTACTAATTTCACAGACTTGTTAGATTCCAAGTTATTTTGAAACACATAAACCTTATTTCCCCAGTTTTCACACTAAATTCAGTCCTCCTGGAAACATGCCATCACTGGTAGAATAGTTGTTTTTGAAGTTTTAGGTATTTCCTGCAGCCCTTGTGCAAACCACCAAATTTGTGCTTTCCTACCTCTTGTAAATCACCTTGAACTTCACATAGCAAAAGAACAAAGAAAAAATATATATGGAAAAGGAGAGATTTTTTAAGGGCCATATTTTAATCTCAAGCTTAAAGGATAAACTTTTCATCAGCTTAATAATGTAATATAAAGTGATTTTCATATTAGGCTAAACAAAACATAATTTAAAAGACAAACCTACTGTCCCTGCACCTTATAAAATAACATATCTTGTTGGACCCAAGTAAGGTCTCACTTCCAAGAAGCCTTCTGTTGCCACTCCTGGCCACAATATTCTTCACTCATTGAAAATTCAATTTCTGTTGATAATTTAAATTTCATTGGGTTTACCTCTCTTTCAGGACTTACGCATTGTTATAAACCAGGGTATGTTCATTTTTATGGTTGTATCTTGCCTCACTGATTAAATTGTAACTTCTTAGCCATCACAGACCTTGTCTTATTCTTTTTTATTTTCTTCCCAGCACCTAAGTGTTGCTTTATACATAATAAGCTCTGAGTGGATACCTTCTACTTGAGGAAGATGATAACAGTTGTCAGGAAACAAGGATGGATTCTATTCTGTATTCCAGTCTGTGGAGAGAATTCCGTCTCCTTCATTCAATAGGTATCTAGCCATTACCCAAACAAGTAGTTGTTGATTTGGGGTTTATGACTCCAGCTAGTTAAAAAACTCAATGACTAATGTAGTACTGAAATGATAGGATTAATAGGGCAAGTACATAGGTAGTAGACTGTATAAATGGTTGCACATACAAACTAGTAATGAGTAAGGTTCAGCTAGTACATTCTTTAAAAAAAAAAAAACAACTTTTATTTATTTGAGAGAGAGAGCGAGGGAGAGGCAGAGGGAAAGGGAGAAGCAGACTCCCTACTGAATGGGGAGTTTGATGCAGGGCTTGATCCCAGGACCTTGGGAAGGCAGATGCTTAACCAACTGAGCCACCCAAGTGCCCCAAATCAGTACATTCTATGTGGAAATTTTACACCACACCCACGTTGCTAAGGGATGGTTAAAGAAGATGTGTCTAAAAAATCATTTAATATTTTGTATTGTCACATAGTAACACATCAGGAGTTGTTGACTCATGATAGAGTGCTTGTTTGCTAGTCTATAACATCCTCTATTTTAACAGCTACTGCAGTGGATATGGTAGTTTGTTGGAATAAACATAAACATTTGCTAAGTAGGGACTGAAGATATAGGGAATGGGTATGTCTGAATTCCTTCCTCTGACAACAGTCTAGAATGAGGTGTCATGTCTCAAGTAGCCAGTTTTGCTATTTTCTTGAATCTCCTGTGTTATCTTCCCCCAGTGAAAAAATAAGAGTGTGCTTAGAGTCCTTAAGTCCTGTAACTGGCTAATTTTACCTCTCTAGAATGAGTACTGTGTCTACTTCTTGAGGCTTGTAAGGGGTGAGTTTAGGGTATTAGATGAATAAAAAATTAGAGAATAGGCTTGTAACTTCTTTTCTTTGGGTTCTCCCATTGACTGTTTCTGAGTTCACTTTGCTCCGGTACAGTCTAGGGACCTTAGCACTTACCCCATCAAATGAACAAAATTGATATGTTGGATGAGGGGATAAGTTCCGAAAATAGGATTGGATGGCTGGAAATTTTGGAAATAGTTAAGGTACTTAAGGGTGTTATCTTGGCACAATAAGTAATAAGATGTTTTAGATTTAAATAATATTATGTAATTCAAGTTTTCTTGTTGGGAGGATGATATCTAACAGAATCAAATGGGTGGAATTTGAGTAATTACTATTGCCTATTAGCTATAATACAGCATTTTTCAAATGTCAGTAGCTTCTGTGATGTGTTTAGAACCACTTTTGGCTTCATGTCAAGTAAGTATAGGAGCTTATAAGAATTTATGATGCTAGCTTTATGTCGTTTTATAGCCATCATCTTGTTTTGAGCTTTCTCTCTGATTTTGTTTTATGGGAGAATTGTTCATTTTCATTCTGCATCCATATAAAGTAAGATTAAACCATATTAGACACACAGGATTAGCACTTCCTCTTATTCTTTCCCTTAAAAGTAAGATTGGTGAAGTTTTTTTCCAGGATTTCTAGCTTTCCCTTTCTATTTCCATTAAAAATGTTGAGTTCTGTTCCCTCATAATTCTTCATCAAATTTTTACCCAAGAAAAAGACTATCGGTACATTAATCTTTGTAACTCTCCTAGGCTTCTGAAATTAGATTCATATTTCTAATCATAGCACAGAAGTAGTTATCCTTTTTTAAAGGCATTTCAGACTTCATCAAGCCACCTAAATCACACAATAAAATATGGAGCACTAGAAAAGAAATTGGAAAAATGCCTTGCATGACCAGAGTTTCTCAAAGGATATCTGTTCTTCTCAATACATGGTCCATTAGTAGTTTCTGGTTACACATTTCTGATATATTTACTAGTTTTGGTTCTGGTTTGGTCAGTGGCTTGATTCAGGAGAGACTTTGTGGGAACCTATTCATTGTCATGCATTATCACAGACCACTTAAACTGTAGACCTATATTTCAGAATTCTGAACTCTGAATCTTTCATAACCCTGCAGCATTGCAGTCCTGACACTAACTTTTCAGTTTAGTTCTAGTATGTCTTTCATGTTGCAAAATTCAGCAAAGAAAGTAGGGGGCGAGGAAGACCTTCATTAATCTGTATTAAATGAATGTTGGCTTTTTCTTTGAAAAGAGAAGAGAAATGACTTCTGACTAATTCCAGACTTTTGTATTTACAGTGCTTTCTATCCTCATTCTTCCATCCCTAGTTAAGAAAGTGGGGAAAGCCACAGGGGAAGTTATATGTATTATATACCTCCTAGAAGCCCCAACAAACGTATGAAGATTGTTAATGAAATCTGAGGTGAATCATGTTCTCCTTTTAGAAATTGTGGTATTAGAAGAAGATCTGCAAGATCATTCTGATGTGGTTTTTTTTGTTTTTGAATTCTATTATTTTGGAGATGAATGGAGATGAAGGTATAACAAGCATAGAGTTGAAATATACATCTCCTATTAAATTGAATCTCTTTTTGCTTGATGAAATAACCCTGGACATTCCTGGGATTCCCTGGTGTTTATTTATTTATAGTTTTGTATCTAGAGAAGGCTGTGGCTATGTAATAAAAGCTACTACGTGTGCTATATGCCACTATATGCTCAGAAAGCTTTGATTGCAGAAGCACTTTCATGAATAACAGCACTTCAGTAGAAATGCAATCTCCCAGGATCTCAAATCCAGTATATATTTTAAATCATAATGGTGCTTTTCATTTCGATTATAGAGAAATAAGAAACAAAGAAATATGTTGTGGTCTGACAAAGATAGATCAGATATTTTGGAGGCATTTCAAAATCTTGAAAGCCTTGCTCTATTGGTATATACTTAGTAAATATTCTTCAGAGTGATTGATGCTCCCTAGAAGGATAATGTTCATATGATATGTATCTGTGATAGTCTTTGCAGATGCAGGGGAGGAGTTGCAAGCATATATTAAGATTTTATGTGAAATGATCTCCTTGTTGTTGAGAGGTAAGAAGTGGTAGCGCGTTTTGTCTTTGTTGCCCTGTCTTATTCCCAATGATTTTAAATTAGTGATGGGTCTTATGTCATTTGAGTTCTTTTATATTATGAAATGACTGTAATGCTTTAAAATCAAATTTAAGTTCTATAAAGCTCAACTACTGATGGCGATCTCTTAATGTAGCTCAGAGTCATACAAAATGGACAGAAGAGGATTTTAACTAAATGTCATGTATGGACTGCAAATCATAATCATTAGTAATTATTTTTGCTCCTTTTCTGTTTATTACTCTCTTCACCATCTCCATCTATACCCCGAGTCTAGGAGAAGGGTGTCAGAGTTATGCTAGTCCTTGAAGGGATTCCTTATAGAGATCGTTTCTCTTTTTAAAAACAGTGCTGAAAAAGCTGTAGCTTTTTTCTCTCTTTCTTGGAAGTTTCTGCTTAACTATATTGCATACTTAGATATAGGATAATTTATCTTTATTTTTATCAGGGAGCCTTTCAGCCAGTGTGCTTTCCCATTATTATTAAAATGCCATGAATTACTAAATGCAACTAATCTGAGTAATTAGTAGTTGAGTGCAGTTATATTAGTTGTAGTTGCACATTTATATAAGAATATGAAAATGATAAAGTTCAGTTTTTCTCCTTCTAAACGTTTTCTTTTTTGTAGGAAATTCTTTCTAAATGCCAAAAAGCAATCAACATTTTATTTTATTTTTAAAAAATATTTTATTTATTTATTCATGAGAGACACACAGAGAGAGGCAGAGACACAGGCAGAGGGAGAAGCAGGCTCCATGCAGGGAGCCCGATGTGGGACTCGATCCCGGGACTCCAGGAGCATACCCTGGGCCGAAGGGAGGTGTTAAACTGCTAAGCCACCCAGGGATCCCCCAGCAATCAACATTTTAAAATTAACTCTATCCAGAAGAGATTGCTACCTCAGTTGCCTTTATCAAAAGGAGCCAAATATGTAGTAAAGAACGGGGCCTTTGAAGTCAAGTTTGAATCCTGGTTCTGCCACTTTCTAGCTGTGTGTGACCTTGGATAATGTCACTCAGTATCTCTGTGTGAGTGTGAGATAATAATGTCTCCTCAGGAGTTTCTTTCTTTTGAAAATTAAATGACATCAGTGCACGTGAAGTGGAGTGTGTTTCATGGCTAGTGCCCAGTAGATGTTGGTGACAGTGATGATTATGCCCCTTTACAAAGTTTATTGCAGTAATACAGTCAATCCTTGAGTAGCATAGGTTTGAACTATGCAGGTGCACTTACTTTTACGTGGATTTTTTTTCCCACAATACAGTACTCTAAGTGTATTTTTCTCTTCCTTATGATTTTCTTCAAAACGTCTTCTTTAGCTTGCTTTATTGTAAGAATATAGTGTATTATACATATAACATACGAAATATGGTAATCGACTGTTTATGTTATTAGTAAGGTTTCTGGTCATCAGTAGGCTATTAGTAAAGTTTGGGGGAGTCAAAATTATACAGGGATTTCCTACTGTGAGGGGGCTTGGCACCCTTAACCTCCACATTGTTCAAGGGGTGACTGTATAGCTAGGAATTTAGAAATAAGCATTATCACAGAGCCTGCCTCAGAATTTTACTTGGGCAAAATTCAGCAACTGATAGGAAGCCATATGTTAAAAACCACTCAAAAAGAGAGCAACGAGCAAAAGGAAAAACTATAATAACCTGAAACTGGGCTTGTCTCTTGGTGGGTCCTGGAGCCAAATGACACAACCAAGCCAGAGTGGGAAAAGGAAGGGCTTTACTTGGCAACAAGTAGGGAGAACACTGGGGATATTTGCCAAAGCAAATATCCTGCTCCTCCCCCCAACAATATAATTGGGGAAGGTTTTTTTCTTTTAAAGATTGATTGATTCATGAGAGACACAGAGAGAGGCAGAGGGCTCCTATAGGGAGCCTGATACACAACTCTTTCCCAGGACCCTGGGATCACAACCTGAGCCAAAGGCAGATGCTCAACCACTGAGCCACCCAGGTGCTCCTAATTGGAGAAGTTTTAAGCTAAGTGTGCTTGTATATCATGGAGGGGCTTGGCGAAGGACAGTTCAGTATGGAATTGTGGCAGAAGTCATCCTAAGTTGACAGAGACCAGGTCCTAGTTTGAAGTTGCAAGGGCCAGCAAGGGTCGGCATCGTCAGTTCTCTGGCAATTAGTCCAGTGTTTGAGGGCTCAGAGGGGTTAAGGCCTGCAAAACAACTCAAGAATGTAGGTTAGGTCAGTCTTTTGCAACAGCTTTGGGAGTTTTACCACTGATTTATTGTCTCTGATATGGTTAGGCTATTTCCTGGCCTGATAGTAGCTGTTTATTTTTGCATTCTTTTGTTCCTTTAAAATAATTAACTACTGAGGTCTATTTTCAGCAGTTTTAATGTATCCCAGGAAGTTCTATAAGAATAATGTGCTTGGATAAGTAGTGCCAGTCAGGTATAGATCACAAAAATGGCTGGAGGCCTAAAATGACTTTTCTTATGTCAGGAAGGCTATATCTCACCTTTTTTTTTTTTTTTTTTGGTGGGAACTCCTAACCCTACACCATCAAAAAATTTTGTAGGTGCTCAGGAGTCTAGGACCAGTTAATTTGTAGGCAAACAGTTCTCTAGATATCTTTGTGGCCATGAGTTTAATTTATTAGAGAGGATTATATTGGGGTCTTGTTACCTATTGCTTTGTAAGAAATCGCCTTAAAATTTATGACTTAACAGTCATTATATTATTATTTCTCATAATTTTGTGGGTTGTTTGGGTTCAACAAGATAGTTCTTGCTTGGAATATCTTATATGGTTGCAGTTAGATGATGGCTTGTCTTCCTCACACATGTCCAGCTGAGGCTGGCTGTGAGTATGGAATGTCTGTATACTGCTTCTCCATGTGACCTAGATTTCAACTAGGGCTGTAGCATGGAATATTTGTATGTTGCCTCTTTATGTGGCCTAGATTTCCTAACCACAGGGTGGCTGGTTTCCAAGAAAGCATATCTTAAAAAACCAAGTGGAAGCTGTGTTGTCTTTTATGATTTAGTTTCACAATTCATGTATCCTAACTTCCTTATTCACAGTCCTACCCAGATTTGAAGAATCATAGACCCTTCTCCTGACTGGAAGAATGTATTCATCATATTGTGAGAAAAATGTATGGAATGAGATATATTGTGGTAGACTGCCTCAGTATACAAAATTTGCCGGTTTGCCCTTTAGCTATAAGAATTCACATCCTTGTCACATGCAATTCCTCTACCAAGATCCTCAATTCACATTCCAGTACAGCATCAGCTCCAAGTCCAGGCTCTTATCTATACCAAGTCCAGGTATGAATGAGGCTCCACAGATGCAATTCCTTGCATACAGTTCCTTGAGAAACTACTGCTCTTGATTTGAAGACCTAGGGCTAAAGAGATGAGTTATCTGCCCTACATAAATGGAACATATATGGTGGGACAGGCCTAGGATAACCATGATACACCCTTCCAACAAAAAAGGGGAAAAACGAGATAAATAGCAATTACTGATTGAGAACACATATTGCCAGTTCCTTGGCTAGGGAGGGCTCAGTCTTTCTATCTATGGGGCTTTTGCTAGATCTTGGCTGTGTCCCCTCACTCTTGATTCTGCTGAATCATCCTTGCTTTTGAATAATACTATCTCTCTTTTTTTTTTTTTTTTGCAGGTGAGTAACCTTTACCAAAAGTTTGGGGAGTCCAGATCCTCCTTTCATTTTCTTGTGTTTCTGTCCCTTTCAGGCCAGGTTGATACAATTTCTCTGAAACCTTTGTGGACTTCTTATTAAATCATTTTATGAATTCACTTCGTTAGACAAACTCACACCCAAAAATCTCTTCAGGATAAGCCCTCCTCAACCTTGAGCTCCCTATGAGACTCTAGTGGGACAGCATCCTTAAGATTCTTGGAAGCCCTAGTGTTGAATGGAATAATTGTGAGGCATGTCCTTAAATATCTTTGGATAGCCTCCCCCGACCCCCCATTTGAAAGGGTCTATAAGACACCACTCTAAATATTTCTCAAGGTCTTAATGAAAGATCCTAAACGTTTATTCTAGCTCTGATATTTGCCCAGAACCTATTTCTTAATTTGAAATAGTTTACCTTCTATAGAGATAGAGAATGAGAAAAAGTTTCATTTTCAAACCCAACAAATCCTGGGTTGTGTATATTTCCTTTAAAAAGTGACAGACTTTTTCTTATCTTTTTTTTTTTTTTTTTTTTGTAGCTTATCTCTTACATTTGTATTTTACTAAAGATGGCTAGGAGAAGACAGCACCATCAAAACTCTGCCCCAAAATCTCCTTAGCTAGAACATTGAGTTCATTAGGTAGGTTTCCTATTTTCTACATTACCATAGGTGGCAATATTGCCAAAATCTCCACCACTACATATATTTCCTCTAGCTTCTGATAAAATTTTCCTTACTTACCTTTAAGCTCTCAGCAGAGCCTCCTCAAGTCCCACCCTGTTTCTTCCTATCACCACATCTTGGAATCAGGGCCATATGTTTTAGGTTTCTGATGTCGCAGCAGACTGCATCCAGGAATACGGACTTTGGTTTGTCAAATAGAAGTTTTTTCATAGGGATGTCTGGGTGGCTCAGTGGTTGAGTGCCTGCCTTGGCCCAGGGCGTGATCCTGGAGTCCCTAGATCGGGTCCCACATTGGGCTCCCTGCATGGAGCCTGCTTCTCTCTCTGCCTGTGTCCCTGCCTCTCTCTCTCTCTGTGTCTCTCATGAATAAATAAATAAAATATTTTTTAAAAGAAGTTTTTTTCATAATCAATGTGCTTTAAGTAAAATGAGTAAATTTTAGAATATTTTCCATTAAAACCACTACAAATCGAAAATGTGTGAGTATATGATAATTGTGATTATGTTTTTATTTTTATTTTTAAAGATTTTATTTATTCATTCATGAGAGACACACAGAGAGAGAGAAAGAGAGAGAGAGGGGCAGAGACACAGGCAGAGGGAGAAGCAGGCTCCATGCAGGGAGCCCGACGTGGGACTCGATCCCAGGACTCCAGGATCAGGCCCTGGGCCGAAGGCAGGCGCCAAACTGCTGAGCCACCCAGTGATCCCAGTGATTATGTTTTTAAAATAATTTTGTCCCTTAGAGATATTAAAATATTAGTGTATAACATGATATAATTTCTGAAACTTACCTCAAAATAATTAGCAGGGGAAATGGGGTGTAGAACAGATGAGATAAGATCAACTGTAAGTTAGTAATTGTTGAATCAGGGTGATGGGTACATGGGAATATATTATAGAATATATTTATATATACTTAAAATTTTCCACAATAAAAAGTTGAAGTAAAAATACTTTAGGAATTCTTCCAGGGAGAGAAATTTAAAACTTGAAAAGATGTTATGCTTAAAGGGATAGGCTTTAGTTTCATAGAAAATTCACTTATGTGGACACTCAATTTTCTGACCATGCCAAAAAAATGAGACATCATGTGGTATTTTGGTCACCTAAAGTTGTACACTGAAGCTTTTGTTTCAATTTCTTTTTCTTTTTCTTTTTTTAACTTTATGAATACTTTGTTTATCCACAAAAGCTACCTGATGGTCTGCTTCTCTGGATCTCACCTGGCATCATAATAACAACAAATCAGTATATTAAGTAATTTTCAAGCTATTCTCAAGTACCCCTAACTCTAGAGAGTGAGAAGTATATCCTCTCAAGATCCTAGGGATATTCTTGGCAAGAGTGAAGTTTCTCTGAAATCCCATGTTTTATGTTTGAAGTTTGCATACGTTTCTTATTCAACTATGTATTCAGTGTATTTATTTCAATATTAATTCTATTATAATATTAAAGTTCTGTCTACCATAACTCCAAGAAAAATACACTCCAGAAAGTTGGGCCGAATTTTTCCTTTAACACCAAGTAATACCTGAGCACGCTTATTTTATTCATCGCCCAATTCGATCACAGCTCCTCATGACTGGAAATGTTGGCTTCTGATAAGACACCTATGATGTAGTATCTGTTTCTTAGCACAAGAGAATAGTTTGGTTAAAAATAATGTCACTTTGTAACTATTCATTAATTCATTAATTCACCAGGGATTTCTCACGAAACACTAGGAAACCCATATCTTTTACTCTGTTGTAGGGATATCCCATTATAATAATGGGATAATATCCCAATATTAACTGTTATTAATATGTCTCAAATAATAGAAGAATCTAACTGTTTCAGAGATATCCCATCCAGTCTAAAGCAAGGCCAAAGCCTTATTTCCTTTTTGACCAAGAATTGTTTAGCAGAGAATTTTAAAATTTTCAGGTAGGAGTTTATTTTCTGATTTTTGTCACAATTTTCTGGTTTTATTACACTATGATTAAAGAATGTTCTTTTTATTTTTGTTATTCTTAGAATTTATTAAGATTTTCCTTGTGACTTAATGTGGTTACTTTTCATAAATGTTACATGGGCATTTGGTGAGGTTGTTTTGTTTTTAATTTTCAGGATACAGAATATACTTACATATCTATATGAATACATGTTCTAGTTTAGCTTTTTCCTCCTTATTTTTGTCTACTTTTTCTCTGGTGATCTAAGAAGTGAAAGTCTCCTATTAGTGGTATGTTTGTTTGTTTTACCTTGTATCTCCTACTGTTTCTACTTTATGATAAATAGCTGCTATGCTGTTAGATGCATAAATATTCATAATTGTTATTTTTTTGTGAATCATTACTCTTGGGAGACTGCTTTAGATATTTCTTTCAAGCTGTGTAATCTTGTACATGTTATCAAACCTCTATGAACTTTCAGTTTGATGGTAAAACAGTATTAATATAATTCAATATATTGAGGTTTTACATTTTTCCTTATTTTCCCTTAGCTGGAAAAATAATTCATATTCAGTGATTCATACAATATGAACAATACAGAAATGTGTAAAAGGGAAAGAAAACTACTCAGTTTTTTACTAAACTAAGTGCTTAAAGGAGAAAAATACCCATCATCCCAGCACCCAAAGATAACTACTATATTTTTATTGCATCCTCCCAGAACTTTTTTCTTTGTGCATTTACATTTTTTAACTTTTAGAAATCTTTTATTAGAGAGATATGTGATAATTTTAAGTAAGTAGACAATACAGAAGTGTTACAGAGTAAAAAGCAAAAGTCATCTCCCCATTAGAGATAAAACCAATAGCTGTTTGATGTAGATTTTCTCAAACTTTTCTCTATACATATACAAATATATAAATATATTTTAAGTGCAGATATGGAATCATACTTTATATTTTAACACTATTTTAACACAAATTTAAAATCTTCCTATATTTAATTTAATTTTTTTTTAAGATTTTATTTATTTATTCATGAGAGACACAGAGAGAGAGGCAGAGACACAGGCAGCGGGAGAAGCAGGATCCATGCAGGGGCCTGACGTGGGATTTGATCCGGGTCTCCAGGATCACACCCCAGGCTGCAGGCAGCACTAAACCGCTGCGCCACCGGGGCTGCCCTATATTTAATTTTTTAAGTTAATTTTTGTGCCTAAGATCTCTATGATATACTCTTTTCACAGATGTGTGTAGATCAACCTCATTCTTTTTTTTTTTTTTTTTAAGATTTTATTTATTTATTCATGAGAGACACACAGAGAGACAGAGACATAGGCAGAGGGAAAAGCAGGCTCCCTATGGGGAGCCCAATGCAGGCCTCAATCCCAAGACCATGGGATTACCCTCTGAGCCGAAGGCAGATGCCCAAAAACTGAGCCACCCACACACATCCCCAACCTCATTCTTTTTAACAGCTATGTAGTATTTCATTATATTGACATATCATAACTTGTTGAGATTGTTTCCAAATATTCATTATAATAAACAGTGCCACAGTAAGCATTCATTCCTTAATATATATTTAATGAGTACCTTATGTGTGCCAACCACTATTTTTAGTTTTGAAAACACAGTAGTAAATAAAACTAAGTTCAAGCCTTCATGAAAGTGTTCTCCAGTGAATGCTTCTATTTCTGAATACTTGTGACAAGTTCAGCGCAGAAAATACTTGAGAGCAGAATTATTGGGGCAAAGAGCACACATTAGATACTGCTCAATCTCTTTATTCTAATAATATAGGAAAAAACTCATTTCACTGTGATGTATATAATAAATTGCTTTTGAGATACGTTTGTTGGAATATCATAGTTTCTTTAATTTTTTTCTTTATAATCATTCTGACAATGCAAAAAATGGAAAAGCCTTTTGTTCATGAATCAGCAAGTCAAGATTTATTTACTGAATGACTTAATGAGTTCATACATCTACCTGTCTAAAAATTACATCCTTGTAGTTTTTCTCTTCATTTGAAAGCCTGAAAGTCACTGATAATAAAAGCAAACAATGCTGAATAAAAGAGAAAATTGTATTTTCCTAACAAAATCTTTGAATTGAATTGTGTTTTGGATTTTTTTTTAAACTTTGCCCACATTCATTAAAATTTTTTAAAAATTGAAACATAGTTCACATGCAAATAAGTACATAAACCTTAGGCTTTGGATTATCTGGAAGTGAAAGAAGAAATCAGAAAATAGAACATACTGTCATTAACTTGGGAAGATAAAGGTAGGTAGAGTCCATATTCATAGTTCTTTGAGCACTTTCCTCTAGAAAATTCATAGTACTGTTAGTGTTATGATACAATTTCATATTTTATTAAGCTAAGTAACAATTACTTACTGTGTGGTAGAAATTTAAAGTGCTTTCCAAATGGACGTGATGAGGGGTTCTAACTGATTAAATAATTTTCTGGGTAATCAGTATTGACTCATAACACTTGCAGTCCTTTTTGCTTTAAGTATTTCCAAAAGATCTGATCTGTTCTGTTGATTTTATAGGTGCAGTATAATTAATATAAATGACTCTTACTTGAATCATTATATTGTCAGGTACTTCTGGGACATTTATTTTTCATCATCTAGGATTATACTATTGAAGCTGTGTGATCAAGAATGATATGGTAGAACTTTATAGTCAGGATCTTAAAGATCATCTAATCCAGCCCTTGAATCAATGAAGTTCAGAGAGAAGTGAGGAATTTGAGAGAAGTCACAGTCTTGGCTGGTTCTGGAAGTCGGCAGTAGAACTCTGGGCTCCCGATTGGTCACATGTTCCACCCATGTACCCGACTTCCTTTTGAGAGGCTTGGACTGGCTCTGACCCAGAGACTTTTTAAAAGTAATTCTTTGCCAGTTTATTTTCTTAAAAATTGCCATTTTATTTTAAAAGTTGAAAATAGTTGGTTCCTGAGGGGTTTAGGTAATTAATTCAAGGTAACTCTTAATTAAGCATGCTTTCCACATCCTCTATGATTTCCTTTAAGAATGCATATGTGGCCTTTAAGAAATTGTTGATACCAAATGTTCAACTCCAAAGTGGAAACTTCCACGTTTGAGAGATTGGCCCATTCAGTCCTTAAGGACATAAAAGGCATTTCCTGATGCAAATGATTCTAGAGACAGACTCAGAGCATCCTCAGGATTTTTCTTGCTTCCTTTGAGATAATCATCTATTCTTTACTTCAGTAATTTCAGCTTGCTTGCTTCTCTCTCTCTGTCTCTCTCTCTCTCTCTTTCAGAGAGAGTGCACGCATGTGCATGTGCCCATGTATGGGTTGGTGGGTGGTGGGAGAGAAAGAGGGAGAGAGAATCCTCAAGCAGGCTCCATGACCAACATGGAGCCCACCGTGGGGTTTGATCTCACAACCTGTCATCATGAACTGAGCTGAAATTAAGAGTCAGACACCCAACTGACTGAGCCACCCAGGCACCCCTTCAGCATTTTCAGTGAGTCTAGAGGAGCAATAAAAAATAAGACAAATTTTGTTAACCCCATTACCAATTCAGCATAATTTTGTATTTAACTGAGATATAAATCAAGCCTGTTCGAGTTTTCTTTAAAAAAGAAGATAAAGGTTTATGAGTGACACAAAGCTGACCACTCTGACCAGGGCTTCTGAACAATACTTAAAAGTCCTTTAGTGAAACTGGGAAAGACCTAAATGAGGCCTACCAATGTATAATTTCATTAGAAATGGAGTGAAAGGAAAATTATGATAAAGGTAAATACTTAACTGCTCAGGCTGTTAGATAACCACAGCTCTCAAAGCCTACCCTGCTCAAATATATTCATTATGTATATATCTTCATTGTTCAGCTTTTGCTTTTAAAAGCCAAAACAAAACATGGATTCCTTTGCATAACCCTTCAAGTTTCACTTCTTCTTTTGTGTTTCATGCTTTTATTTGAACATTAAAATGTTATATTTTCCTCTTTATTCTGTAAGTGCCTATGAAAAGTGATATGGTAAATCTGTTCAATACTTCACAAAAACATCACTACTCAAATTTATTTTGAAATATTTATAACTCCCAAGTAACTGCACTGAGCAGTTTTTCACTACACCTTAATCAACAGTGGCTCCATTCCCCATACAACCTTCAGATCTCCTACCAAGAGAATTGTATCTTATTTCATTTGTGTTATTCATGACTCATTGTTTCTGTGTTTCTCTTATAATAGAATAATATTCTATTTCCCACTCTCTCTTCTTTGTGGGTATTATTGCCAGAGAAGATAGGCTTAAAGCAGAATACTTTCCAGGAGCAAATTTGGGTAGGTCTTTCCATCTGAGTAATCTGTTTTGGCTTAGCTTGTTGTAGTAGGCAATATAACTTACACAGTAGATGGTTTGTTATTTTCTTTTCCTGCTGGTATCTTTGTTTTAGAAACCACTTTTTCACAGAATCAGCAGCAGTTCTAATTTTTCCTGTATTTCTTCATCTAGTTGGCTCTCGTTTTCCCCTACCTTCTGTTGCCTATTGTAAGAGATTCAGCAAGTCTACGAAAGCTGCAGGATTTTTATTTAATAGTGTAGTACAGGAAAGAATGCACAAACATTTGACACACACATACAAAAATCCAAACTCACAAATCTAGATTGTTGTTTGTTCTCATAGCATCCTCTGCTATTAACGTATCTATCCATATTAAAAACTCTGAAAAGAGAACTTGTTTTTGAAGGCTTTTCTTAGAGAATCCCTAAATCTATTCAATTCCTATCCTCCAATAAATAACTTTAAACTGTAATAAATAACCTTAAGTTTCCATTTTATATTCTTAATATTTTATCATGAAAATTTAAACCTTTTTTGATAATTGGAAGAATAATGAATCCCATGTATCAGTTACCTATCTTAATAAGTTATCAACCACATTGCCAATCTTATTTCATCTTTACCTTTACCCATTTACTTGAACATAACACACACAAATACAGGATTGTTTTATACAAATTACCATATCATTTTTCAACAAATACTCCAATATATTTCTCTAACATGAGGATAGCCACTATCATCATCACAACTGAATATATTAGCAATATTTTCTTAGTATCATCAAATAACTAGTAATTATTCATATTTTCCTAATTGTCCCATAAATGTTTTATTGCAGTTGGTTCATTTGAAGTAGAATCTAAACAAGGACTATACGTTAAGTTCTGTTTTATTCTGTAAGTTCCTCTTCCTTCACATTTTTTTAAACAATGTTAAGTGAATATTTAGAATGAGAAAAGAACTCCACCAATTTACAGATTTTAAAAGCCAACAAATACATATTACAGAATAATAACAAAACATTTTTATTTTTATTAATTACCTGCCTGACACACTTCTATAGTACCCCCCCCCCTTTTTTTTTGGTCTTCATACTCTTAGATCACTTCTTCATATGACAATTTTCTAGATAATTTTCTGTAGAGGGCAAAAGCTAATTTAGTCTTTTATCTAGCATGATTTATTGCAATTTGCTTTTTATTGTGGATAGTTTGGATGCAAAAAAAAAAAAAAAAAAAGAATTCACACACATGCATTCATTGTAGTTTTACTCCAAATAGGAATGTTGATTAATTCTATTTTGTGCAGTTTCCAACAACAGAAAAAGGTGTGGTGCATTATAATTGCATGCATATGTTATTGAATATATTTCTGACAGAAGAGAACTTCCATTATAGGGTCAGCTCAGTTGGAAGAGCATGTGACTCTTGATCTTGGGGTCATAGGGTCATGCCCCACATTGAGTGTAGAGATTAGTTAAAAAAAAAAAAAATCCCAAACTTAAAAAAAAAAAAAGTAAAATTATAATTTCCTAAGTGCTTATAAGAGAGAGATGAAAAAACTTGAAGAGCATTAGGTAGTAGATTGCCTGGCTGGCTCAGTCAGAAGAAGAGCATACAACTTTTGATATTGGGATGGTGAGTTTGAGCCCCATGGGTATAAAGATAAACTTAAATAAACAAACTTTTAAAAAACAAACAAACAAACATTAGGCAAAGGGATTTGACCTAGTCTGGTTATATGAGGGGGTGACTGAGTGAGAGTTGCAAAACGAATAGGCATTCGTCAGTTGAAGGAACAAACTGGGATCTTTCTCTAAACAGACTGAATGAAGAAAGGCCCTGTGCCTACAGAGGAGAATATAGAATTTAACTAATTACAAAAAGCCAGTGTGCACTGAAGTACAGAGTAAGGGGAAGGCTGATGTGAGATGATGCCAAAGACACAGGTAGGCAGTAGGCCACAAAGGACTGAGGCAGCTGTGTGGAAGCCTTTAATTCATTAATTCATTCTAATGCAGTAATTATTTGAATAATATGTCTACGATGTGCCAATTACACTGCTCTTGGTGCCAGGAACATATAGTTGAGCCAGTCATGGATCTTGTGTTCTAGTGGTGGTGTGGCAGAAGGGAAGGGGATGAAAACAAATCAATTAAAAATCACCCAGTGAGAAGTGCCAGGAATAAAATTAAGCAGTCTTGTGTTCACAGTCTTGTGTTCACTGTTGAGCCTCTTCAGATTGATGGAAAGAGAGGACTCTGAGAAGAGATGTTTAATGAAACCTGATTGACCAGAAAAAGCCAATCATATGAAAATCTATGGAAGGAATATTCCAGGCAGAGAAGAGTAATTAATGCGAAGCCATAAAGCCAGAACAAACTTAGCCAGTTCAAGGAGTGAAGACGACAGAGGGACAGAATAAGGTCAGAGAGGCACATAGCTCCTATATCACTATAAAACTGTATTATAAAACTAGTAAATTTCAATTGGCCTTAATTTTAAGTGGCAGTATTTTACCATTACATGGCCAACTTGAAATATGATTATGATACTGATTACCACCACTGCTCAGACTCTTTTGAATTCAACATACATATGTTACTTTGTGGTATGGTGCTCAATCTCCTGCCATTATTTGTTTCTTTTTGAAAGGATATGAAAGCTTTGTACCATCTATCATAATGTCACTTGGCTGCACAGAACTCTGCATTGTGTAAGACAGAAATGTGGAAGTGAGTTTCATAGCATTACTCCAGTTTGTCTAGGTTATGGTTTTTCTACACTTCTAAAGAGTGACCTTTGCTCTGGTAATTAATGTGGTTTCTTAAAGTCATTGAGAAATGATAATTGTTGTATTGCTTTTCACACACAGGAGCAGCATTTTCATTTATTATTTGGATATTTAGATGAGTTTAAAACCTGACTTTGGCCATAAATAAATACCATAAGATGATTCAGCTTTAGGGAGTGGGGCAGGGGAGAAGACTTTGTAATAATGCCTCATTAACAGCACAGTCACCTGAAATAAAACCTAATGAGAATCTTGAGGAATATATTACCTATTGTCAATATTTTAATGTCTTCTCATTGGGTGAGGTGAGCTTCTTCTGAAAAAATTTTTTTTAAATTTTTATTTATGATAGTCACACACACAGAGAGAGAGAGAGGCAGAGACATAGGCAGAGGGAGAAGCAGGCTCCATGCTTCATTCCCACCGGGAGCCCAACGTGGGATTCGATCCCGGGTCTCCAGGATTGCGCCCTGGGCCAAAGGCAGGCGCCAAACCGCTGCGCCACCCAGGGATCCCTGAAATTTTTTTTTAAGATTTTATTTATTCATGAGAGAGAGAGAGAGATTGAGAGAGATACAGAGAGAGAGGCAGAGACACAATCAGAGGGAGAAGCAGGCTCCACTTAGGGAACCCAATGTGGGACTCAATCCCTGGACTCCGGGATCGTGCCCTGAGCCAAAGGCAGATGCTCAACTGCTGAGCCACCCAGGTGTCCCTCTTCTGAAATGTTTAAAACAACAACAACAACAAAAAAAAACATAAAAGGTGCTTCTCCTTGGAGCCAGTAACTTTGATGTGGTCTAAGCTAACTAAATAAAATCTGCTCAACTCTACTGAGTTCTTTATTGGTCATTTTTATTAGAAAAGGAGGCTAGAGGACACCTGAGTGGCTCAGTGGTTGAGTGTCTGCCTTCAGCCCAGGCTGTGATCCCAGAGTCCCGGGATCGAGTCCCACCTTGTGCTCCCTGCATGGAGCCTGCTTCTCCCTCTGCCGCTCTCTCTGTGTCTCTCATGAATAAATAAATAAAATCTTTAAAAAAATAAAAATAAAAAATAAAAAAGGCTAATTGTAATAATATAACCAAAGCCCAAAAAGCTCCCAGGTAACTCAGTTCTAAATTGTTTACTGGTAGAGTGAATTTAATACTTTGGTTTTTCTGTTTTTCACTCTTCTTTCAATATATACATATAGCCTCTGTTTCCTTTTCCTCCTTTCCCCACACACATAAGCTTTGTTCAGAAAATAGACCTGACATTGGGCTTTCTACTGAAATGGTAAGTGACTGTTTTAAGAGATGGCCAAAGAAGATAGGGTGCTGAGAACCTTTTCCCTACTCTCTGCCAGGAACAATTCATAAAGTAACATTCTATTAACACGTATTTATAAATTATTAGTAGGATAAACTAATGAAATGAAAAAAACGCTTAAGAGAAAAATCACTGATTCCTAACCAGATTTCATTTATTTATTTAAACATCTAATTACTTTTCCAAATAGAAGCAAATCTCTTAGATGCAATCTAGTCAATACGTAACACAAAATATGAAACTTTGCAGTAATCTTTAGATACACTTATTTTACTTGATTGTAAATAGATGATTTCTGTAAGAAATGCTTAGGAAAAGAATACCGTGAATTTAAAGAATAGTTATGTTTTACAACGAGGTATCACCACCACTAATGGATATTAGATTTCTTTTGTCATTATATTTTGCAGTTGGCTTACCTTTTCTTCCACCTGCAATATCTGAAACTTAGCCAGATTCTCTTGTCTTTGGCTCATGATGCAGAGCTCATTACCAGCCAAATGAGAAAAGATTCAGGTAAATGCTTGCCCTGAAATTAAATGAGTCTGTTATAGAAATTTGTGAGGCAGGAACAGTCAGGGGCATCAGAAATACTAACTTCAGAAGCCTTGCAGAATCCTAAGAAAATATTTTATGATTTTGACTTGAGAATGAAGTTTCTAAAAGTTCTTGTTAAATTTTAAGTGAATTCCTCATATTTATGGGCTGGCAGCTGTTAGATAAAGGAAATAAAACTCTAATGACCCACATTTTTAAGGTATGTTTTAGAAGGAAGTATCCTTTCAGGACCTTGAGGAAGAGCTGGGATTGGTTAACTTTGTGAAAAGTCTTGAAACTCATATGAAGTTTTGGCTTTATCCTTTATTTATTTTTTTTTAATTTATTTATTTATGATAGTCACAGAGAGAGAGAGAGGCAGAGACATAGGCAGAGGGAGAAGCAGGCTCCATGCACCGGGAGCCCGATGTGGGATTCGATCCCGGGTCTCCAGGATCGCGCCCTGGGCCAAAGGCAGGCGCTAAACCGCTGCGCCACCCAGGGATCCCGTGGCTTTATCCTTTAAACAAAAGCTAGTGAAAATGTTTTCAGGAGAGGATGGTATCCAGTTTTTATTTAGGCAGATGACTAGTGTACCCTCATGGATTTATTTGAAGGACAAAAGATTGGAGGCTATTGCAGGATTAATTAACAATAGCATGGTTTTTTTTTTTTTTTTTTTTTTTTGGTTTGGTTTGGTTTTAGTGTTTTTGGGTGTCATTGCTTTTATACATTAGTCCTTTGACCTCTCACAACATTTGGATTTATAGATGCAGAAACTAAGGCTTGAGATAAAGAACTTGCTCAAAATCACAAAGTTAGCAAATGGGAGAGCTGTGATCCAAAACCATTTGTGACCTCAGGGCCATCTAGCTAGGGTTGGATAACATTTGTACTGATGTCATTTAACACAATTACAGTGTTAAAGTGTTTTTATAGTCCCTGCTTCATCCTGTGACAGGAGTTGATCGAATGGACTTACCAGAAGTAAGGCTTGGTGAAGTGGGTCTTGAACATCAAGGAAGCTGAGAGAGACCCTAGAAAACATAACTAAAATAAGGCTTATACTGAGTAAGAAGAGTCATAAAGCAGGGAGGTTAGGCCTAGATATGCTGAGGGACAATACTGAAGCTATGTGGTGATTTCTTTTGGTTACACCCCGTAAGAAACCTGTTAACATGCTTTTAGTAATAGCTACTTTATTAGTTGACTTCTCGGGGTCACACTTTGAACGAAGAGGGTTTAGACTCAAGATTTCCATTGATGTTTTTTAAAAAATGCATAATTTATAATATAGGAAAGATAGGCTACAATATAGTGGATGATAAGATTTAAGTCCAGGTTGCCTTTTCAGTTTTGTTGTAGTGGTGGTGGTTTTGAGAAAAAGCTCATTATGTTAAAGAAAATTTGCATTATAGCATCAGTGAGCCAAAATATCATTTTTCAAGATCTTGATAGGTTCATGTATGTGTGTATGTTTTTGCTGAAATGAATTGGCATTTTTATGAGATAAACATGTTTTTGTGTCTGTTGTAGTTATTTAAGTACTGGAGATCCAGTGTAACCAATAGACTTGATCTTTTATTAATTCACTCAATAAGATTTGTAGTGTAAAATCAGTGCGGGCCATTCAGATTATTCTTATATTTAGATTTTCTTTTCTTGACTAGGCTGCTACTCAATCCTTGTATGCTGTTCTCTCAATCGGTGCATTAGTATGTCGGAGCAGGGGGAAGGAATCTCAACTCAATTTAGTTTGATACAAAGGCATGCTATTAATTTAAATGCATATGTTGTCTTTGAGCTTATTGTTTAAGCATTGCTTTCCATCTCTGTATTCAAGGACTGGGTAATGAGGATATTTAAATTTTTGAAAAAGAAGTTTCATGTTAACCAATTTATCCTTGAAGATGAATGATAATTTCTCAAGATACTATAAATTTTTTTTCAGAGTTTAGCAGAAAGACCCTATGGGTTTTATTTTGATACCTATAAAATTCTAAATGATGTCTTGTCCTTCATCACAGACACAACCTAAAGCATTCCTCCTTATATGCCTCTTTTCAGGAGGAAAATAAATTTCACCCAACCAAGACTGAGTTCCTTGACATTTAGGTACTAGATAAACTTAAAGGCAATTTCCCACGTAGAACATATTTTAGGGGACACCTGGGTGGCTCAGTCAGTTAAGCATCTGACTTTTTTTTTTAATGATTTTATTTATTTATTCATGAGAGACAATGAGAGAGAGGCAGAGACACAGGCAGAGGGAGAAGCAGGCTCCATGCAGGGAGCCTGACATGGGACTCAATCCTGGGTCTCCAGGATCATGCCCTGGGCTGAAGGCAGCGCTAAACTGCTGAGGCACCTGGGTTGCCCTAAGCATCTGACTCTTGATTTCAGCTCAGGTCTTGGTCTCAGGGTTCTGAGATTGAGCCCACATTGGGCTCTGTGCTTATTAGCTGGGAGTCTGCTTGGAATTCTTTCTCTCCCTCTGTCCCCTTCCCCTCCAATAGATAGCCCCCCTCTAAAAATAAATAAATCTTTAAAAAACCCCATATTTTAGGAAACAATATTATTTACCTATTCATTTTTGATATGGTTGGTGCTTTTTTTCTTTAGCGTGGAAAGTATAACACTTTCAGTTTCAAGATTTCTTCATTATTAACGTGAGGTAGAGACAGTGGGCAAGAGATAGGACAAAAGGAAGAAAAGGGACCTCTGAGTCAGTGACCAGAGAGAACAGAATTTTATAGAGGTTATGTGGTTGAATATAGGATGTGAAAGGGCAAAGGAACTTCATCTCTAGTGAGTAATCTGTAGTATTCATTATTGAAAATATGCTCTAAATAAGCTTACCATTGCAATTTGAAGCAAATTGTTGCAAAGCAATACAAAGAGGAAATAAGCTTTCTTCCCATTACTGGTTTAAATAATGTTTTATCAAATACTTGGGTTTTATGTTGTCCGTTTATTAGTGTCCTGTGTGAGGTTGGCAGAGTGGGACATCCAGCACTTGAGTAAACATAAGATCTACAACTTGACAATTTAGTCATCTTTGAGACTTTTAGATTCAAAGTGTGCTTTAACTGTTACATCTGATTCTGGGATCACTTTTTTCAGTGTCATTTCTAAGCTGTCCTAAACATTAAATAGCATGAGGGCTCACTGCTGCCAGCACTTGGAACACAGTCCGGTTGTTAGCTCACTATTCCAGCCCCACATTCTTGATTTTTTATATATTGAGGATGACTCATGTCAGGAATCCAAACAGATTCCCAATAGGAAACTGAAATGAAACAGCTTTTAGCAAGATGAGTAGAACCCATTGTAACCCAAATTCAAATTATCTAGCCAGCCATGGACTGCTAGTGAGAGCTGCTGACCAGCCAACTTGGATATTAACACTTAGAGGATCTTTTTATGCACAAAAGACATCAACCAGCAATAAGATGTAAGATACAGAGTGGTAAGCAACTCTGAAGACTGCAGAAAACCAAACCTTCAGTTACAGAAGATGATTAAGAAATCAGACAAACTTTGGGAAAGAAGTGTAAAAGGATTTGTTAGTTTGTCCTATCTTTTGATATCTGTACTATAGGTAGCATATTTTTGTGATTTTTTTTTCTGATTGTGAAATAATACATGATTACTGTAAATAATTTGGAAACTATACAGACATAATCACTTATAAGTCTATTTGTCAATGTTCCTTAATCTATACATATATATATTAAAAATATAATTCAGGAGTGCCTTGGTGGTGGCTCAGTAAGTTAAGTGTTTGACTCTTGATTTGGCTCAGATCATGATCTGATAATGCAATCTGGTAGTGGGATGGAGCACTGTATTGGGCTCTGTGCTCAGTTCAGTCTGCTTGAGAATCTGTTTCTCCCTCTCCTTCTCTCCCTCTCTGCCCATCTCCCTCTCTCCCTCTCCCTTTGCCCCTCCCCCTGCATGCTCTTTTCTTTCTCAAATAAATAAATAAATATTTTTAAAAATATAATTCAGCTTTATACTGAACAATGTGTATTATAATCAACAACATGATACTTTTATACCTAGACTCAAGTAATTTTTTTTAAACCTTAGAAATCACCCAGTCTAACCTCCTGAAATTGAAAGGGATATTTGAACCAGAATGGCAAGTGATGAAAAAGGTAATGCAGTTATACACAAGTATGTCAACAAATGAGGGCTAAATCAAAAGGAAGAGTGGAAAAAGGGTCTGTATAAAGTGATGTTCAGGTGAAACTGCTAATCCGTATCCTAAGCTTAATTGAAAACATGCTATGGAAGTCTTATAGTACAGCATTCTGCAGCTACTTTTAATCCAAGTCTCACAACTGATTTGGCACGGCTGCTGGAACAGATCTCCAAACAAATGTTGTTCCTGGCACGGGCTTCTTCTAAGCAATTCTTTCACACTGCTGATGTTGGATTTTTTTTTTTTTTCTTTCATTACCTGATGCATTCAAACCTGTCAAGCCTATAATTTATTTATTTGAAGATTAGCTCATCTTAAAATATAATGTGTCAGGAGAAGACTTCAGTTAAAGATGGCAGAGTGAAGACATTTTTACTCTTCTCCTTCGAAACCCGCTAAAAACGAAAAGACAGGAAAATAGAAAAGAAGTCCATCTATAATGAAATTTGACATGAGGCTAAGCCCAGAATGCAAACAATGAAGTTTAACTTGCTATATACTGTGAAATCTACTCCACTGTGGGAGAATGCTGACCCTCTCTTGGGAAGCCCAAGTAATATGTTGGTTTCTCTAAAAGTAAGTATTACAGTACTTTAAAAGGTCTAACAGGTGAAGCTTTATTAGAGTTCCAATAGTTATCATAGATGCAAAGAAATTATAGACATGATCTGTTACAGAAAATATAGTTTTTAAAAATCTCTCCAACATAAATGTTAAGAAGGGATAATAGGACAGTAGAAGGAGCTGAAAAATCAGTGGGCAAACCTCAGGAAAGAAATACAGGAGAAAAAAAGGTAAACAATAAAAGTAATGAAAACCACGTTAGAAATTATAAAAAGAGAGTAAATGTAATGAGACATGGCTGAGAGGCTTGAGGAAATTATATAACATTAAATAAAATATAAGTATAAAATTATAGAGAAGAAGATAAGGGAAACCAAAGGAGATAAAACATATGCATGGGGTCAGCAGATTTTTTCTGTAAAGATTCAGATGGTAAATATTTTAGGCTTTGCAGTCCATTCAGTTTCTGTTGCAGCCAGTCGGCTCTGCCCCTGTGCAGAAGCATCTATAGACACTATGTATGGCTGGGCTCCAGTAAAACTTTATACACAAAAAACAGGTTTGGGGCTGGATTTTACCTGTTCATAGTTTGCTGATCTCTGTTCTTGATGCAAACAACCAATGGAACTGAAAAAACATTCAGAGTCATAATAGGAGAAAATATTTCCTGAGATAATTAAAACTTTGAATCAAAATGACTACCCTGTGGCCTAGGAACAATTGATATATGAGAACTTGTACCAAGGCATATCCTGGTCAAATTATTCACTTGAAAAAAGAATTCTGTGGCTATCTAAAAAGTGGCATACGGATAGAACTTGTCTCTTGTTGAAGAAGCTACAGTAGGTCCAATGCTAGAAAATAGCAGAGGAATTCTATCTTGGCCTGAGGCTTCACCTGAGATTTTTTACTTGAATCATAAATACAATGCATGCATGGATGTACACTAGCGTGGAGAAGCTGAACAAACATATACCCATAAGACCTTTTAAAGCAAATTACATCATGACAGGGACGCCTTGGTGGCTCAGCGGTTGAGTGCCTGCCTTTGGCTCAGGGCCTGATCCTGGGGTCCCGGGATCGAGTCCCATGTCGGGCTCCCTGCATGGAGCCTGCTTCTACCTCTGCCTGTGTCTCTGCCTCTCTCTCATGTGTCTCTCATGAATGAATAAATAAAATCTTTAAAAAATTACATCATGATAAAATAGACATAATCAAGAGATGAATCAAAATAAAAAATTCAGAAATAAACCATGGCAAAAAGAAAAAAGAAAAGAAATAAACCATGGCAAAAACAGTGTGATAATAAGAAATTTAAATTCATTTCATGACAGAAGTGAAGTACTTCCGTGGAAATTATACTTTCAAAAATAAATTGTAAATTTTTAAACTTTAATATTATAAAAATAACTAACAAATCAAGTGGGGAAGGAGATGGACAAGTATAAATGTGATCCTTTTTTCATCATTCATGGTAAGAAATCATGAATGCTCCTTAAAGTTGAACATGGCTAAAAAATTGCTCCAATCTCCTAGTATTTTTCATAATTTTTTTCTTAACTACAGAGGGGTCTTCTAGGGACCAGTGTGTTGTATATGCAACACTTGTCAGCAAGTCTTTCATTTTAGATTTCTTTTCTAAAGGTAATTCAATGAAATTTTTAATATACTATAGAAAAAAACCCCTAGGAATATTTGGAATATGTTAGGATGAGCAAAAAATAAGAGATTTATTTGTTTGCACAGTAGAACTTTTAGTAGTCATTTATATAAAAGGAAATTTCCTCTGGTTTCCTACACTCCAGTAACTGAAAGGTATTCCCTTCTACCCAGTTGTGTGCTTTTAAGTAACTAATTCAGAATGATTAAAACTAAGACATAACCTGGTAAAAATTACTGAGCTTCCTTATAAAAAATCTGCTGGGGGATCCCTGGGTGGCGCAGTGGTTTGGCGCCTGCCTTTGGCCCAGGGCGCGATCCTGGAGACCCGGGATCGAATCCCACGTCGGGCTCCCGGTGCATGGAGCCTGCTTCTCCCTCTGCCTGTGTCTCTGCCTCTCTCTCTCTCTCTCTCTCTCTGTGACTATCATAAATAAATAAAAATGTGAAAAAAAAAAAATCTCTGGGCAACCAAGCAAACAATCCCATATAGGTAGGATGAGGAGTGGTAGCACAATGTTATAATTTAAATAGTTGCATTTTATAATTTGATTAATAAGAAGGGTTATGCAGCAAACTTATTGCCAATATTTTTTTCTATTTCTTTTCATTGCTATGAATTTATGATCGCTTACTGGAGCCGGTTTCCTTCACCCTCCTCCCCCCAGCATACACTGCAAAATCAATTTAATTCAGAAGCATCCAGAAAAATAGTCTTTCCTTGGTTCTCTCCCTTCAACTTTGGGTACTCAGTTTTCTCTCTATTGCAAAGTAGATATCCTGTGTGTATATATTACATTTAAAATAATTATGGTGACTAAGTTTATTTTGGAGGTATACTCTCCTCAGTATACCTCCGCTTGTTTCTTACCCTTCTAGTTTTACCACTATTTACACAATAGAGTAATAGGACTCTTCAGTCCTAGCTCATTGCATCTCATCACATAGCCTTTCCCTGAAGAGTGACAATATTGTTTGTTTTTTTAAATTTTACCTTAACAATAGCCTGAGGTATACTGGCTCGCTAATAGTTTATAAGGAAACCCAATACTATTTTGAATAAACATTTGAAACTGTCTTTAGGTGTCACTTAGAGTAGCCACTGGCCTTGGATATTAGAATTATTACTGCCTATAGCATTACAATTATAAAGCTGTTGCTATATATGAGCATTGAAAGAAGTATATGACACCGTTTCCACATTTTTCAAAGGGCTTGCAGTCTAATTGGAGAAGCATTGAAAATGAAAAGTTGGAAGTATATTATTTTGTATTAATAAAGTGATAGAGGGAGAGTAGTAGAGACTTTAATGGACTTGGTTGATGCAGAGGACTTTGAAATTCTATCCCAAAGAGAATTAACATTATTTTATGCCTTGCCTGTACTAAGTACTTTTATATGGTGCAATCAAGTCGTAACTCTAATCTCTAAGTGGTGGATAATATTTTGACTTGTTTCATTCTTTTAGAATTTCGTAAAATGGAAAATAGCTGTTTGGAAAGAGGCAAAATGGAAAGCGTTCAACTTCCTTTTGGAGAATTAGGTGATAGCACAATAATGGAGCAAAAAACATGAAAGACTTAAAACAGTTTATAATCGAGCAGCTGTTCTGGCTGTATTATAGGATTGTGATTTAGAATGAAAAGTTCCTCCTGGTAATTTAGGTCGTTGTCCTCTTCTGTGACTTTTCAGAATTTCATTTGCTTCAAATGTAGAATGATTAATAGGAGGGGATAGGCTGAGTGAGCAAACCATGATTACTCTGTTGTGGTAATAATAATATTCACAATGTTTTGCTAACTTATTCTATGAAAATAATATCAAAAGTACTATTCCTAGAAGCTGCTAAAGTTTTCCTTTGGCTTTCTTGATTTTAGAAACTTGAACTCCTTTACCATACCCCGATTGTAGAATTGACCAGCATTTATTTATTGGAATTGTTACTGAAGATCAATTTGTAAATTATTTAGTAGTGTTGAATCCAGAGAGGAGGAATGTGATATTCTGCCCATCCTCAAAGAGCTTGTGTTATCAAGCCATAGGAAGACAGCATTGACTCAGAGCATTGTCGTAGTGATGCTGTTTGATGACACTTAAACGTATTGGCACTGAGAATTCTACACTAGCAATAAAAGTAACTTCTAACTCTTAATACTCTTAATCCTTCCTTTATAGGACCATTAATTCAGTGTATAAACAGATGCCAGTTTGGACTTTGTCATGTCTCTATAATACTTTTCTTCTGCTGGGAAAGGTAGAAAAAGATAAAAGGTATTTTGGGGGGTTCCTGGGTCGCTCAGTGGGTTAAACATCTAGTTCTTGATTTCGGCTCAGGTCATATCTCAGGGTTGTGAGTTTTTTTGTTTGTTTGTTTGTTTGTTTATTTATTTATTTATTTATTTAGGGTTGTGAGTTTAAGCTCTGCATTAGGCTTTGTGCTTAGTGAGAAGTCTGCTTGAGCTCTCTCTCCCTCTGCCCCCGACCCACCACATACTGTCTCTTGCTCTCAAGTAGATAAAGAAACATTAAAAAAAAAAAGGAAAGAAAAAGATGTAAGGTATTTTGTCAGATGCCATTTGAAAATTTGGTTGGAGAACCACATGGCAAATAGTGTCTGGATCCTAACCATTATCTCTAAAAATCAACAGCAGAGAGGGATTTAAATCAAATTTCATTATTTTGACCAATTGGGGTAAACCAGGATAGGCCTTATAGCTTGCATATGTAGTTCAACTGAAAAAGCTGCTTTGAGGAGATAGCTTTCTCAGTAAGTTTGACATTTTGTTGAGAAGAGAGAGTAGCAACAGAGAAAGAAAGGAAAGAAGCATTTTTATTATGCATACACACAAATCTATCTCTTTTATATATTTTATATTTGAAACCTCTGATATCTATTTGCATATTTATTAAAAGATAGGCCTTAGGAGTAAACATCATGTTTCATGTAGAAGCACAGAAGGAATTATCGAAACCTTGGAGGTCATGGGGGTAGGAGTCAACCTCCTGAACCACTGCCAATCTGTCATCAGTAGGCCTCCACTTAGGTATTACAGTGTTTTGACTGACAAAATAATCCAGCATGAATCTTGCAGCACCAATTTGACTTTTAAAATCAAGAAATTTCTTACTTTCCCTCTCTTCTCTGCTTAAGTTAGCTTTGGAATATTGAAGATCTCAGAGTGTCCCCAAATTAAGCATCTGTTTTTTTAGGCAAGGGTTCTAGGGAAGACTAAGAAACACAGAATTAAGTAAGACACAGGTTGTTAGTCCTTCCATTAATTGTGGTTATTCCTATTTCCCACTATTTCTTTCATCTTAACATCGTAAATACTTATCAGTAAGTTTAGATACCAGCATATTAAGTATAAAAATGCCAAGATAAATATAAGAAGTTAAAGAGGAAAGTTTTTTTCATTCAGGTAGCTTAGAATATTCTAAGTATTAAAAGCCTCTGGCAACACCACAACTATAGATACTTGGCTATTTTTTTTTTCTTTTTTCTTTTCTTTTCTTTTTTTTTTTTTTAAAGATTATGATAGACATAAAGAGAAAGGCAGAGACACAGGAGGAGGGAGAAGCAGGCCCATGCCTGGAGCCTGACGTGGGACTCCAGGATCGCGCCCTGGGCCAAAGGCTAAACCACTGAGCCACCCAAGGATCCCCTACTTGGCTATTTTCAAAGGCACATAGAACATTTTCCAAAATTGACCATAAGCTAGGCCATAGAGCACGGCTTGATAAATTTCAAATGATTTAAATCATACAGAGTATGTTTATTAACCACATTGGAATTAAGCTGAAAATTATAACATTTTCATTGGAAAATCTTCCAATATTAGTATATCAAAGAAGAAATAATAATTCAAACTAACAGATTAAGAACAAAAGTAGATACGATTTACCAATATCAGGAACAGAAAAATGAAATATCACTACAGATCCTACAGCCATTAAAAAGGTAGAAAAGAAAGAGTATTCCCAACAACCTTATGCAAATAATTTTTAAACTTCACATGATATGGACAAATTCCTAGAATAACATAACAAAACCAACGCTAAACTCAATAATAAAAAAGACAACCTGGGGCACCTGGATGGCTCAGTGGTTGAGCATCTGCCTTTGGCTCAGGTCATGATCCCGGTGTCCTGGGCTCAAGTCCCACATCAGCCTCCTTGTGGGGAGTCTGCTTCTCCCTCTGCTTATGTCCCTACCTCTCTCTCTGTGTGTCTCTCATGAATAGATTAATAAAATCTTAAAAAAAAAGACAGTCTTTTAAAATGGTCAAAGAATCTGAATAGGCATTTCTCTAACAAGATATGATAGCAAGCATGTAAAAAGATGCTCAACATTTTATCAGAGAAATGGAAGTCAAAGCCACAATGAAATACTGCTTAACATTCACTCTGGTGGCTAAAATAAAGAAGATAAGTATGGGTGAGGATATAGAGAAATTGGAACCCTTAAATATTGATGGTGGGAATGTAAATTGTACAGCCACTTTACCAAACAGTTTGGCAATTCCTCAAAATCAAATATAGAGTTCCCATATGATCTCACAGTTTTACTCCTAGGTAACTACCCAAGGGAAATGAAAACACACACACGCACAATAACTTACACACAAATACTCATATTAACATTATTCATAATAACCAAAAAGTAGAAATAACTCAGATTTCTGATCTGACAGATGAATGGATAAACAAAATATCTTTTATCCATACAATGGAATATCATTTGTCAACAAGAAGGAATGGAGAACTGATACATGCTAAGACATCAGTAAACTTTGAAAAGATTATGTTACGTGAAAGAAGCTGATAACAAAATACCATATATTCTATGATTTCATTGATATGAAATGTCCACAGTAGGCAAATTCATAGAGACAGAAGGTAGATATGTGATTGTCAGAGGTTAGGGGTCAGGAGGAACAGGAAATGACTGTTAAGCACAAAGTTTTGAGGATAATGAAAATGTTCTATGACTGATTGTGGGATGGTTGCCTAACTCTATGTATAAAAAAAAAAAACTATTGCATACTTTAAATAGATGAACTGAATGGTATATAAATTATATACTTGCTGTTATTTAAAAAAATAAAAGCAACCCTTCCCCCCAAAAACAGTGAAATCCATCCTAGAAGAAATACAAAATCTGATCGGTCTCTTATCTATAAAAGAAATCTAATTTATAATTAAAGCCTTCCCACATAAAAAACTCCAGGCCCAGATACTGTGCCACTGATCAATTCTTTAAAACATTTAAGGAAGAAATAATAGCTGTCTTAAACTCTTCCAGAGGATATAAAAAGTGGGCTTACTTTATAACTTGTTTTGTAGCCAACAAGGACATTATAAGAAAGGGAAACCCTAGGCCTTCTTCTTCTTAAAGATGGATACAGACATCCTCCAAAAAAATCAAGCAACAACAACCAAAAAAGAAAAATGGAAAACTAAAAACAAACCTCTCAGCAAACTAGGAATAGATAGGAATTTCCTTCATAAGTCTTGTACTGGAAAGGAAGATTTAAAACCGTTTTATTTGCAGATGATGTAATTTTTTACATCAAAATCCAAAACATTCTACAGATAAAATATTAAAATATGTAGACATTGCAAGGTTGCTAGAACTGGAGTCAATATATAAAAATTGGTTGTATGCTTGTTGTGATCAGTTTGTAAAAATCACCAAAGTATAGCACTTAAAATTCTCTTTTCTCATACATATTATACTTCAGTACAGTCTCTAAAAAACCTAGTTGTATCACTATAGGTCACCAATTAGAAAAGGAAATTTGAAAAATCATACTCTTTACCGTAATGTCAAATAACATAAAAATAACTAGTAATAAATGAAACTTGTGCCAAACTTCTAGAGAAAATCACAAAGACAACCCAAGTGAATGGAGGAATATACTGTGTTTAAGTACTGAAATCCTCAGCATTGTTTAATCATTAGTTCTCCCCAAGTGGATCTATATATTCAATGTAATAGTTAAAACCTCAGGAAAAAAATTTTTGTGAGAATTAACAAACTGATTCTAAAATATGCGAGGAAATGCAAAGGGCTAAGCATAGTCAAGATGATCTTGAAGCAAAACAAAACTGAAGGATTTATAGTATTTGTTATTAAGACTGTATAAATCTATATGAAGTTTTATATACAGTATAAAACTATATAAATCTTTGCATACTGTTTAAAGCTATTGTAATTAAGATAGTGCAGAATTGGTGCAAGGACAGATATATAGACGAATGGAACAAGGTAGAAAGTACAGAAACAGACCTATATATCTGACTTAGAACAAATGCTTATCTCAATTTGTAGAGAAAGGATAGTCTTCCCCCCCGCCCCTTTTTTAAGATTTTATTTAGTTATTCATGAGAGACACAGAGAGAGAGGTAGAGACATGTGCAGAGGGAGAAGCCCCCCTTCCCCCACAGGGAGTCTGATGTGGGATTCAATCCAGAGAATCTGGGACCACTCCTTGAGCTGAAGGCAGACGCTCAACCACTGAGCCACTCAGGCATCCCAGGATGGTCTTTCCAATACATGTTGGTGGATCAATTTGTTACCATATTAAAAAATAAAAATAAATTTTATCTTGGCCTCAACTCCTATTAGATACCCCCCACCACCAATAAAAAGCACACTTCTAGGTAAAATATAGACATAAATGGAAAACATAAAACATTAAAGCTTATTAAAGAAAACACAGGAGAATATCTTCATGACCTTGGAGTAGATGATTTCTTAAACAAGATACAAAAAGTTCTAGCCGTAAAGGAAAAGATTGCTAATTAGACTACATTAAAATTTTTTGTTCATCAAGACACCATTGAGAGAAGCAGCAAGCTACAGGGTGAAAAAAGATACTAGGAATACATCTGTCTGACAAAGGGCTTATGTCCTTACTATATCAAGAAATTTAGTCATCAGTGAGAAAAAAGACAATGTGACAAAAAGGTGAGCAAGAAATTTGAGTGGATACTCACAAGAGGATATCTGAATGGTCAATAAATATATGAAAAGGATCTCAACATCTTTAATCATGAAGGGATAAAACTACAAGGAGATAACCTGAACATCTACCAGAATGGCCACAATTTAACAAAACTGACAATACCAAGAAGGTGTAGTATCTGGAACTCTTAAACATTAATAGATGTGTAAGTTGGCATCTACCCTCTTTAAAAACTGCTAATATCTCTTAAAGCTGAACGTATGCATATCCTGTGACCCAGCACTTCTACTCCTAGTTATACCCAAAGGATGTATGGGGCGCCTGGGTGCTCATTCAGTTAAGTGACTCTTGATTTCAGCTCAAATCACGATCTCAGAGTTGTGAGGTCAAGCCCCATGTGAGGCTCTGTGGTCAGTGCTGAGTCTGCTTAAGATTCTCTCTCTCTCTCTTTCTCTCTCTCTCTCTCTCTCCTCCCTTTTTTCTCCCCCTCTCTTAAAAAGGAAGAAGAAGAATGTTCACCACAGCATTTTTAGCCAAATCTAGAAAAAGCCTGAATGTCCATTTTGGAATATTCATACAATGGATATGTATACATACATATACATATAATGGATACACAGATATGTAGCAAAGATAGCTCAACAGTGTGGATGAATCTAATAGATATAGTGTTGAGCAATAAAAGTCAAACTGAAATTAATAAATGCTGTATGGTTCCATTCATTTAAAGTCCAGTCCTAGGACAGCCTGGGTGGCTCAGCGGTTTAGCGCCACCTTCATCCCTGGTCTCCAGGATCCAGGGTGTGATCCTGGAGACCTGGGATCAAGTCCCACATCGGGCTCCCTGCATGGAGCCTGCTTCTCTCTCTGCCTGAGTCTCTGCCTCTCTCTCTCTCTCTGTCTCCCCCCCCCCCCGGATTTCTCATGAATAAATAAATAAAATCTTTAAAAAAATAAAAAATAAAGTCCAGTCCTATATCACAAAATAAAATCTTCAGTCTTTTCAGCACCCATAAAAAGCCTAACTGGAGAAATGATTTTTTCAAAGACTGTTAAAAGGATAGTGTTTTATTTCTTTGTTTTTAATTTAGAAATTTTGTAAACAAAATTACAGAGAATTATACCCTTAAATACTCACATTTTGTCATACCTGTATCAAATCTTTTTTACTAAAAAGAAAAATAAACGATGTATTGTGCTCACTTTGGCATCATATATACTAAAAAAAAAAAAAATTGGAAAGAAAATAAGCAATATAAATATAATAAAGTTAAAGTTGCCTTTGTTCCCATCCCAAGTACCCAAATCCTTTCTTTTCAGAGATAATTGTCATAAAAATGATATCTTTCCCATATATTTTAATATTTAATATTTATGTTGAATATATTATACATGTATATATTAATACATATGAAAATTAAAATAGCATGTTTCTTTTAACTTCTGCAATAATATAATTTGCTTATCCTTCTATATTTTTTTAATTTTAAGATTTATCCAGTATAGATCTATTAATAGTTTTTAATTCTAATTGAACTTTATTATATGAGTTATTACACTTAATTACCCATAATATTTATGCTATTCCAAGTTATAATCTTTTCAAATCAGGCTGACTCTGCCCAAAAAGTCCAAACTTGGTTTATATTATTTTACTCCCTTAAAGATTGACTTTTTACTTTTTACTAATTGTATCTTAAGATGATAAAGATATTCTCATCTTTTATCAAAGAATAAGAAAAAAATCATGTAAAGTTTCTTGTTTAATATTCAGAGTATTATTAGGAACGCTGCGTCTCTCATGAATAAATAAGTAAAATCTTTAAAAATAAAAATAAAAAATAAAACTCTATGTCAGAAAATATTTTGCCTTTCCTGACAAATTGTTATGTTTCCTCCCTTCTACTAATGGAGGTTATCACTGATTGTGTTGTCTTTTTGTCTTGGGAGCAATAGTTTTCTATTGTTGCTCTCACAAATTACCACAAACTTTATGGCTTAAAACAACATAAGTTTTTTATCTTAAAGTTCAATAGTTTAGAAGTCAAATACAGGTCTCACTGAACTAAAACCAAGGTGTTAGCAAGGAAGTTCCTTTCTGGAGCCTCCAAAGGAGAATCTGCTTTTCCAGTAGCTTCCACTTATTAGCAACCTTAATTCCATCTATATAACCTTAATTTCCCCTTGGCATGTGCATGCCCACAAATTCCGGAGATTAGGGCATGGACATTTGGGGGGGCCATTATTCTGGCTATCTTAGAGGTTTAGAGTATGGAACTTAATTTCGCAGTGTTAAGGTTTTAATGATCCACATGTTCTTTTGCCCCAATATTTGTTTTCAAGTATTTTTGTTTTCTTGGTCCAGGTTTTTTTAAATTTTGATTTCAAGATTTTTTAAATTAACCACCATTTTATCAAAAATGTTTGTGTTGGGGCAGCCCTGGTGGCGCAGTGGTCTAGCGCTGCCTGGGGCGTGACCCTGCAGACCCGGGATCGAGTCCCACGTCGGGCTCCCTGCATGGAGCCTGCTTCTCCCTCTGCCTGTGTCTCTGCCTCTCTCTCTCTCTGTCTGTGTGTCTATGAATGAATAAATAAAATCTTAAAAAAAAAATAGACCAACCTCCTTTAAAAAAAATGTTTGTGTTGTAGTTGCCTCACATTCTTTGTAGAACTAAGGATAAAAAAATAATTTGAAAAATTGGACCCTATATATACTTAGAAAATGAAGAGGATGATAGTGATCATGTATCAGGGATCTCTAGATAAGGCTCTATCAATCTCTCAGACTGTGTAAAGTTGTGATTAGGATTGTTTGCTGAGATTGGTTCCCATGTGATCCCTTAACAGATGGAGAGATCAGCTGGAGTCAGAGAATGTGGGATGAGGACCATTCTGGGTTGAGTATTTTCAGTTTTGAATCATATATGAAAATGATCTCAACTATCTTATTTGATCTTACCCTTTGTACTGCACTAAGACCTTTAATGACTATTCTTTTGTATTAATTTTAAGCAATGTGTTCATTATCTGAAGTTATACTCTAGAATGGCTTTGTTAAGGACATTTTTTAAAACTAAGCAAATTAAAATGAATCCCCTTCTGTAATGGTAGATAAAAGGAGGAAAGGTTATCAAAATCTGTGTTATTTGTATGAGGCCAATGTTAAAGACAAAACTTACGAGTATTTTTAAATATCTGATTAATTGAAGATAGATTTATTGTTTTTATGGTATTGAAGAAAGTCTGGAGAGACTAAAGGAACATTATCAGTTAGCTAGTACATGAGTCTTTTGGTATTTTGGGTTGAGATTTACAGTTAAGCAGGACAGTTATGTTAGAAATGCAGGCAGTGTATTTATTTTGTTTTTAATTGGTAAAGTAACTTACAGTAAATGGAAAAGGAACCCTGCAACAGAACCAACTGCTTTGCTCTTTCTTTTTTTATATTTTGATCTTCTCATGGTTTAAGTCTATTACAATTACACAGCACATGGGAGGGTGGAGAATGATTTTTATAGCAGCTGTTGTATCCCTCTCCTTGCAGAGAAATAAAAAAAGGCCTGTAGTTATTTATATTTGTGAGTGGTAGCTACATTCTTTTTCATTATTAGCCAAAGCTAGAGCAAAAATGAAAATTGTACAACGCCAACTTTTGTTTTAAAATTGTTTACTTCATTAATATAAGGAAAATATGAGGCAACTTCTCACCCCTTCTTTCACCCTTTTTATTTTATCCTTAGCTAGGAAGAAAATTAAGCAAGTCTGTATCCAAAAGACAAAATAAAGAAGCAACATGGGAGTGTAAGTTGCACTTAACGCTTCTTTATAATCTTCTAGATAATGATTTTTTTCCTTTTAAGGTTTCCTCTTGCATGTTAAAGGTTACAGAAAAATAAATAAATCTATATTTTACTTTAAGAAAGAAAGAGTAAAATAGGCATTTTGAGGTTAGTAGATAATTATGTTAATTTTTTTCTCTCGACTTTTATTTAGAAATTATTTCAAACCTACAAAAAATTACAGAAAGTACAATGTATAGTCCTATACCTATATCTAGGTGAACCTAGATTCATCGTTATTAATATTTTGCTACATTTGCTTTATTTCTCTTCTCTGTCTCATGCATGTACACACACACACACACACGCACACAGATGAATTTTATTATTTCCTGATCCATTTGACAGTGTCAGGAATTATAATCCTTTACCTCTAAATGATTCATATTTTTCCAAGAACATTAACATTCTCATGCTCTTACACAAAACATAGAATCTGATTTTACTTTTTCCTGAATCCTATTACCTGTGTTTTATCTGCATTTAAGAACAAAGGAAGCAGTGAGGGAAATTATTAATAGCAGCCGCACTATGTATCTTCCAGAAACCAAGTGTGAAAACAAAAGATAGAGGTTAATTTTCAAACCTAAATAAACATAAAGGAATTGATGAACAAGATACCTATAGCATTAAAAGTAGGCCCAGTTCCTTGGATATCACATGCAGTTGAACCAGTTCCCTAAATATCTGTTATTTATTTTCATAAATTTGAAGACTTTTAGAATTGAAGGACCTTACAGTGAATGTTGTATAACCCATTCATTTTACAGATGAGAAGAACTAAGGTTCTTTGTCACATACAGAGATGGGACTACAGCCCCATTTTTCAAACTCGCAGTGTCACATTTTTTCTATTATGTCATGTTGTGTCCCCACAAACTCTAAATTCTTATGCTGGGGTCTGGATAAAGGAGAAAGGTAAAATGTCTGAGAGTACTACATCTAACCATCTAATGTAAACCCCCTTGAAGCTCACCTGGGTGAACTATAGTGGTGCTTCTCAAACTTTAATATGCATATGAGTTTCCTAGTGGTTGTGTTAAAATGCAGAATGTGATAAGTTTGAGGGGGGGCCTGAGATGTGCATTTCTAACATGTTTATCTGTTGCTGATGCTGCAGATCTGTGGACAGTATTTTTGAGAAGTTATCTAGAACAAGCACAGAAGTCTCATAGCCCCCAGGCACTAGCAAAGTAGAGAAAACTACAAAATATTTCAGTTATATAGAGAATAATATAACAAATCCTGTTTACTCATCATCAAGCAAAAAAAAAAAAAGTTTAAAACTTGTTATTTTCCTTTTATACCATTTCAGAGTGGGAGTTTTATCCCATTACATTAATTTATAGATGCAACTACTTACTTCCCCAATATTGTTATATCAACAAATACTGAGCTTCCAGACTTCAGTGGTACTAGAGGGAAATACAAATTCAGGTGATAAAAGGAACCATAGCCAAATTGAACTGTCAATCAAAAAGAGCAACCAGTGAAGTTTCAGTTTTACTCTCAATAAAAACATCTTTCAAAAACTTACATTTATACCTTTAACACTTATTGAAAGTTCATGTTCCAGTGTGGTTTATATTCTGATTTCATTACCTCATGTCTAAATCTTTACGCTGCTTTGAAATGTACAAATAATTATTGAAAGGTACAAATGCTGGCTAGGTTTGGTGGAACAATGAGTCCTTTGAGGATTTTGCATTTGGGTTTTTTTGTTTAAAAACAATGATTAGGGGCACCTGAGTGGCTCAGTCAGTTAAGTGTCTGCCTTCAGCTCAGGTCATGACCCCCAGGGTCCTGGGACTGAGCCCCATGTCAGGCTCCCTGCTCAGCAGGGAGTCTGCCTCTCCTTCTCTCTCTACTGGTCACCCCACTAATGTATGCTCACTTACTCTCTCACTCTCTCTGTCATATAAATTTTAAAAATCTTTAAAAAATAAAAACAATGATTAGCAGTTTAATGGCCATCCCAATACAGTATGGAATATATTTATGCAATGACAGTAGCTAAAATAAAGTAGATGTTTAATATATAGATGAAGAAATTTACACTCTGAATATCTACCAAAATGCTTATAGAAATCATAATTACTTCCTTATTTCTCAGGGTAGTTTAGCAGTAAAAGAAAAGTTAATAATTTCCAAGAGAGGAAAACCTGGACACAAAGCAAAATTGTAAAACTTGCCAAAGATATTGAGATACGAAGAAAAAGACAAAGACAACACAAAGCTTAGTAAGCTTCTATTTTCTCCTAGGGTCTAGGGGTGGGGTGGGCTCCAAAATCTAAAGAAATGAAAGCAGTCTTCAGGGTGATTGTTACTCTGAAGGGGAAGCAGGCATCTAAATAGACATTTAGAATACAATATTACAAGTGAAGACAGGTAATGACAAAAATCTGAGAACAGTGCAGGAGAGTTGTAAAGGAAATGGAGTTGGAAAAGGTAATGCATTTAAAAATGAAAAACTATAAGAATTAAAAATTTTTGTAAAATTTGAAGGAATGGATAGATAACCTGATAATATTGAATCTAGGTGAAGGTGGTTATAAAGGGTGTAAAATTATGAGCTAATTGTTAAACCGTAATATAATTTAACTCAGTAAAATCTTTTCAATTTTGCTGCATGTTTGAAAAGTCTTATAATTCAAATGTTGGATAGAAATAATAGTTGTTTAAAAACCCAAATAAAAAAAAAAACCCAAATAAGGTAGTATAAAGAGGCCAACATTTTCTTTTTTTCTTTTTTTTTTTTTTCTTAAAGACTTTATTTATTCATGAGAGACAGAGACAGAGACTGAAGCAGGCTCCATGCAGGGAACCAGATGTGGGACTCCAGGATCACGCCCTGAGCCCAAGGTAGATGCCCAACTGCTGAGCCACCCAGGCATCCCAACATTTTATTTTTGCCTGTGAATGTAGGTTCTTAATAAATAGAAAGGAACAAGGTAGAAAAGAGCTTTCCAGTTCACTGTGGGAAAGGAAGGTTGTCACTTAAGAAAAAACAGAATTCCTCACTGTGGTATCATTAACATTTTTGTCATGAGACCCAAGGGAGTAAAAGTGCATCCATTAAGGAAAATGTAGCAACCATTAGGGTATAAACACATACCAAATACAGGTGTAGGATTACCTCAAATACTAGGGATCTAGGCTATACAATGGAATTATAGCAGATATTGGGCTCTGTTTCTTGCATAATATAAACCATATGTTGTAATTTTGCAGTAATACCAAAATCTAAAATAGAAACATTGTTTATCAATGAAGTTAATTCATGCCAGAAATATCACTAATCTTTTAAGTCTTAAAATCTAGTTATTAATTTTAAGACCTAATATAAGAGAATTGGCTTTAATGAGCATTTCTTGATACAGTTAAGTGGATGAATATTTATGTTTATTAGGATTAAAAAGGACCTTTCAGGGGATTTCTGGGTGGCTCAGCGGTTTAGCGCCTGCCTTTGGCCCAGGGCATGATCCTGGAGTCCCAGGATCAAGTCCCACATCGGGCTCCCTGCATGGAGCCTGTTTCTCCCTCTGCCTGTGTCTCTGCCTCTCTCTCTCTCTCTCTCTCTGTGTCTTTCATGAATAAATAAATAAAATCTTTTTAAAAAATTTAAAAAATAAAAATGACTTTTCATCAGTTTATATTATGTTGAATAATATGTACAACTAGTTTCAGTTAAGGTTTGAGTGCTCTGATTATTTTAATCTATTGCTAGATCAGCAGTGGTGCTGAATATTATGGCTAAGGTCTTGCCTTGTATGCTTAGGTGAGGGGGGAGGTGTGGAGATAAAGGAAATTCCAAAGGTATTTTTATATGTTAAAGGAAACTTCTAGGATCCTGGGCTAATGTTAAGCTAAGGTTGCCTTTTGCCCTTGGCAAAGTATTAACATCAAGGCAGTTGAGTTCCTAGAGGAAGGTCACTCTGCCCATTGCAAGTACTTGTCAACAGGCTGTAAGTTGTAAGGAAATTTAATTGATATATATCCTTTATGCCCCACATCAGTGAACAAGTATTAATGTTTAAATAAACTTCTTGATAATTTAGGAGCTAGATTTAATTCCCTAATTCAAAAATTGATGTTGACTACATGTGACAAAAAGTCCTTCAAAAAAAAAAAAAAAAAAAGCTTCATATTGCCTTGTTTTATAGATATGAAATTCTCTAGGAAATCAAAGGTATATCAATTGAATCATGACTTCCATTATAAAGTAACAATATATTCTAGTGGAGGAAATGTTGCCTATGTTATAATAAAATGTGGTAACTTAATTATTTTCAAGGAGAAAATAATTTTCTAATATTAAACTGTAATATAATTTAACTCACAAAATATTAATGCCACTTTCACTGCATAAGAAACTTTGTGTCCTTGGTGAGTTATTGAAAGAAGATTAAAATAGACCCTATATTTAGTCTAACCCTTTAAATATTTTTTATGGTTTACCTGAAGAGATTCTCTTCTAAAATCTTACCTTAGATTTCTACCTTTAACATAATAAGGTGTTTAGGTTGTATAATATGTCCTTGTTTAGAGGTAGTTTACAGGTAGTCAAAATACATTATACTAACTAAATTCTTTTCAGTCAGTCTTTTAAGGAGATTTAAGATTATTTTGAGTTTATATTTCCAAATATCTTACATTTTAGTAAGACATTAGTCATTCAAATGTTGTCACATTCATATTATCACTTATCCTTAAATGAAATCAGCCTTGTGAAATCACCAATTTTGTTTTCATTGCTGTTGTTAATTTAACAAATGAAAATACCAAGACTTAAGGGTAGAAATTGAAGATAGTGAATTGGAACTGGGCCCAAGTCTTTTGGTGTTTTCCCATATATCATATCTTGAGGAGTTACAGTCTTGGTGCTTATTTCAGTATATTGTTAGAGTTGAAGTAGGAAAACTTATCAAAGAAGGGATGCTTCAGCAATTGTATTATATAGAGGATATGGATAAAACTGATGCCAGATTGTAGAAGCTATTATAAGTTTGTCTTGTGTTAAAAATCACAATTCAGCTGAGTGGGTTTGAAGATCTAATTGTCTTTATTAAACAAGTCAGGAATTGGGTCGCATCCCATATAGCAAGTATGGGGGGAACCCCAAGGAGTTGTACAAAATGGAAGGTTTTTATAAGAAGGAGGCTGAGCAGGAAAGTTATTAGCAAAATGAAAAGATTGTTCCCTTAGAGGGAAGAGCAGAGTGTCTTATAACAGACTATCTCGTCTTACTTTGGGGATGGAGAGGGCCCTGGTGGCAGACTTGGTGGCACCCATTAGAAATTTCTTGATGACCAATTAAGTCTACATTTCTGGGGGAGGTTGAAACTGCAGTTGGGTTTATAATAAAGCCCTGGTTTGGGGACTCAACTTAAGTGATGTCATTCTGGGCCTCTGGTTTTCTTTTTAACATTTGCTTGAGATCAAATGAAATAGTTTTACAGTGTTAATCTAAGATTTTTTTAAATAGATGGAATTGCGCAAATAGGGAACTGCCTTTTTCTTTCTTTTCTATATTCCTTTCTCCTCCTTCCCTTTCTTCTTTTTTAACTTAGATGGTCTAGTGTCTAAATGGCAATGAATATTCTGAGGGTATTGACAGGTTATTTAGACTTGACATTCTTCCCAAGTTGCTGACAGAAATATGTTGCTGAGTTTGCTCTTCTGAACAATGAAAGGTGAGTGTAAGGGAAGTTGCATAATTTATGATAGTAGTAAAGAATTTTAAAGTAAGCTTTGACTTACGTTTAATAAGTTGCTCTGAGGGCATGAAATGTCTTTTTATAATACTTAAGTTTGATTTTTTATTAGCTTGAATTTTATGACTTGGGAAAATTAAGTAACGATGTTTTGTAGACTGACTCGAACTTGATAATGCTAGCATTTTTCTTTGTCTGGAGTTAAGATTTAAGAAATGGTTGTAATACCAGAGCAGATTTTATACTTTAACTATAAGCCCTTGTTTTTCCCAGAAATTCTCAAATTATTTATCAAGGATGTGGACAATCAGGGCACCTGGCTGACTCAGTTGGTGGAGCATGCAACTCTTGATCTTGGGGTTGTGAGTTTGAACCCCATGTTGGGTATAGAGATTACTTTTTAAAAAGGAACAAGAAAAATATATGGGCTATTTTTAAAAAGATTTATACATCTATTTTAGAGAGAGAGGAAGAGCATGAGTAAGGGGAGGGGCAGAGGAGAGGGAGAGAAATTCTCAAGCAGGCACCACACTGAGCATGGAGCCCAGTGCTGGGCTTGATCCCAGGACCCTGAGATCATGACCTGAGCTGAAATCAAGAGTCTGATGCTCAACCACCTGAGGCACCCAGGTGCCCGTGGACTCTTTTGTACCAAAAGTATAAACTTGTTTTTTCAAGGAATCAGACACCAAATCACCTTTTTCATTTGGCATTGATATTACTAGAGATTTTACTCTTATGATTTCTGCACATTTGAATATTTGCTTTCTTAACCTTAATCTTCATGTTTGCCTATGAAATTTAAATGTGTGAATAAATACATGCCATTTGCCTGAATGTTTCCCCCCCTTTTTTTTTTAAGATTTTATTTATTTTTTCTTCATTAGAGACATGGACTGAGAGAAAGAGGCAGAGGCATAGGCAGAGGGAGAAGCAGGCTCCTTGTAGGAAGCCCAATGAGGGACTCAATCCTGGATCCCAGGATCACAATCTGAGCTGAAGGCAGGTGACCAACCACTGAGCCACCCAGGTGTCCCATGTTTTCCTTTTTTTTAACCTGAGATTTTTTAACTTCAAGCATCAGATAAGAATTTATTAAAAGCTTTCTATCTTCTTGTGTTTTGTTAAGAATATACAATTAAGGGTTGCCTGGGTAGCTCAGTTAGTTAAGCATCTGCCTTTGGCTTAAGTCAGGATCCAAGGTCCTGGGACTGAGCTCCAGAGCCAGCTTCCTGCTCAGTGGGGAGCCTGCTTTGCCCTCTCCTGCTCCCCCTGCTCATGCTGTCTTGCTCACTCGCTCTTTCTCTCAAATAAATAAAATCTTTAAAAAAAAAAGGGAATATAAACTAACAGTGAAATATATTGAATCTGGGGGAGTCATGGAAGACAGTTTAGAGTAACAGTGCTTCTTTGCTCTCCAGCATGTACATTTCTCTCCTTCATTTTGTCTTGTTTGGGTTTTGTTGGTTTGTTGTTATTGTTGCTCCGTTTCAAAAAAAAAAAATGACAAGAGCAAAATCATTTCTGTTTCTACTGGTCTATTAGACTCTATGGTATTAGAAGGTTTAAAGAAAGGAAAGGACCTATATGTGTGTTAGTGAACATTTAATAAGTAATATTTTATAATTACCAGTATCATTATAGAAGTGACTGGGAAGGACTTTGGGAAAGTGATTTATCTCAAACTACAGAGGTAGCATTCTACAGCAAGGGTCAACAAACATTTTCTTTAAGGCCCAAAGGGTAAATATTTTACACTTTCTGGGCCATATAGTCTCTGTTGTAACTACTCAACACTGCTACAGTTACTCAGTTACTCAGCCATTATAGTGAGAAAGTAAATGACTGATGACTTACTCTAGACAGGAAGTAAATAAATGGGTTTGGTTGTGTTCCATACAACTTTATTTACAAAAGCAGTTGTTTTGCCTGCCAACCTATGTTCTATGGCATCCTAACAAATAATACTCATAAACAACTGTTTGTTTAAGCAATTCTTTGGCCCACAAAAACATTTTTTACTTTTAAAGATACCTTGTAAAATCACAGATTTTAAATCCTATTTTAAAATGGTCTAGTAGATGTGTGTAGAAATAATTTCAGGTAATGCAATATGCTGGTTGGAATTTCCTTTAAGTTATTCTACAGGTAAAAAACTAAGTGGATATAGATGAAACAAATTTGATAAAATGTTTGTAAATATAGGAGTAGGTGATGGTACCTGGAAGATCACCCGGTGCTCTTTACTTCATCACACTGTGCTCTTTACTTCTTTGTATGTTTTGAAATGTTCACATTAGAGAGTTACTATTTAAATAAGTAATGGCCTGATAAAGGCAGCACTTTTCCCCTTCTCTTGAAATAACCTTAAAATAAGAAAGTGAATAAGAAAATAAGCTCCATCTTCAGCACAGCCAGAGAGATCCTAAAGCTTGATATACGAAGAAATGCTTCCAGGTCCAGTGAAGGTCAAATAGGTGTGTGTGAGAAGATTCTGAGAGACGTTATGTATGGCTCCAGAGCCCCAAAAGCTATGAGAGCTCAGTTCTCCAAAAGAAGTAGCTGACCTCAGTCTTCTCCAACACAACATTCAATACTAGCACTTTACCTAATATTTTCCTCAAATATTTATTTAGGAATTGTATGCCAATCCAAGTAATCTTTCAGTATAAAGGCAAGGATTTTCTAACATGCCAAATTCCAGAGAAATTTTATTCTGATGAGTCCTACTTCTATAGGATGGAGTTCAGACAACAACATGTGAAAGGAGAAACTATAGTTAACACAGTGGTAAGTGAGCATCAAGTCCATTGGATCCATAAAATTAAGACTAGAATAAATATGTAGATTACATTAAGATTTTGGTTTTTTTTGTTTTTGTTTTAGATTATTTATTTATTTATTTATTTATTTATTTATTTATTTATTTAGAGAGAGGCAGAGACATAGAGGGAGAAATAGGCTCCCAGTAGGGAGCCTGATGGGGGACTCAATCCCAGGATCAGGACCTGAGCCAAAAGGCAGATGCTCTACCACTGAGCCACCCAGGTGCCCCTAGATAGGGTTTTATAGAGCAAATATGAATGTTTAAAACCTTGACAAGGCAGTATTGATATAACTAACAAAAGTTGGAAGAGTGAGGACAAAAGTGACATAAAGTGGTATAAACCTTATGTTGTGTAACACACTAACAAAAGATGTTTAAAATCAATAAATCCAGTAAAAGAGGGTGTGAGTGATGATAATACATGATAGATGATGATAAATAGGTAATAGATAATTAGATGATAAATAGGTAAGCACTAAGAAATAATATAAACTAAACTGTATAGTAGTGGGGCAGAAAAAAAGAGGGATAATTCAGGGCACCTGAGTGGCTCAGTTAATTAAGCATCCAACTTTTGATTTTGGCTCAGGTCATGTTCTCAGGGTCATTAGATCAAGCCCCACATCAGGCTTCATGTTCAGTGAGGAGTCTGCTTGGGATTCTCTCTCTTCCACTCCCCACTCATGCTCATTTTCTCTCTAAAATAAATAAATAAAATCTTTTTTTTTTTTTAAGGCATAGTGAAATTCATCACTGCTCACAACAGAGATGGGAAATATATAAATATATATATCAGCAGTACCAATTGTTAGGGTTGACATTTTAAATTTTTTTTTAATTTAAATTCAATTTAGTTAACACAGTGTATTATTAGTTTCAGGAGTAGAATTTAGTGATTCATCAGTTGCACATAACATCAAATGCTCTCCTTAATGCCCATCACCCAATTACCCCATCCCCCCCACCTACTTCCCTTTTAGCTCAGGGGTTTCCCTTAACTATAGGAAACTCTCAGATGGTTTCCTTTAGTTAAGAGTCTCTTGTGGTTTGTCTCCCTCTCTGTTTTTATCTTATTTGATTTTTCCTTCCTTTCCCTTATGTTCATCTGTTTTGTTTCTTAAATTCCACATATGAATGAAATCATATGGTGTTTTTCTCTGACTTATTTTGCTTAGCATAATACTCTCTAGTTCTATGTCATTGCAAATGACAAGATTTCATTCTTTTTGATAGCTGAGTAAATACCACATCTTGTTTTGTTTTGTTTTGTTTTTTCTTTACGATTTTTATTTGAGAGAGAGCATGACCAAGCATGAATGGGGCAGGGGCAGAGGGCAAAGCAGACTCCCTGCTGAGTGGGACACTTGATGTGGAGCTCCATCCCAGGACCTTTAGATCATGACCTAAGCCAAAGTCAGACACTAATGACTCAACCACCCAGGCGCCCCAGTATACCACATCTTCATCCATTCATCTGTTAATGGACATCTGGGCTTTTTTACATAGTTTGGCTATTGTGGACATTGTTGCTATAAACATCAAGGTGCATGTGCCCCTTCAAATCACTATGTTTGTATCTTTTGGATAAATACCTAGTAGTGCAATTGGTAGGTCATAGGGGGTCATAGGGTAGTTCTGTTTTTAACTGAGGAACCTCCATTCTGTTTTGCAGAGTGGCTGCACCAGCTTGCAATTCCACTAATACTGTATGAGGGTTCCCCTTTTCTGTATCCTTGCCAACATCTGTCGTTTCCTGAGTTGCTAATTTTAGCCATTCTGACTGGTGTGAAGTGATGTCTCATTGTGGTCTTGATTTGTATTTCCCTGATGCTGATGTTGAGCATTTTTTCATGTGTCTGTTGGCCATTTGTATGTCCTCTTTGGAGGAATGTCTGTTCATGTCTTCTGCCCATTTCTTGACTATATTTTTTGTTTTCTGAGTTTTGAGTTTAATAAGTTCTTTATAGATTTTGGATACTAGCCCTTTATCTGATATGTCATTTGCAAGTATCTTTTATTCTATAGGTTGCCTTTTAGTTTTACGGATTATTTATTTGCTGTGCAAAAGCTTTTTATCCTGATGAAATTCCAATAGCTCATTTTCTTTTGTTTCTCTTGCTTTTGGAGAGTGTCCAGCAAGGTGTTGCTATGACTGATGTCACAGAGGTTACTTCCTGTGTTCTCCTCTAGGATTTTGATGGATTCCTATCTCACATTTAAGTCTTTCATCCATTTTGAGGGTTTGTGTGTGTATGGTATAAGAAATTCGTCCAGTTTCATTCTTTTGCATGTGACTGTCCAATTTTCTCAACACCATTTGTTGAAGAGACTCTTTTCTCCATTGGATATTCTTTCCTGCTTTGTCAAAGATCATTTGACCACAGAGTTGAGAGCCCATTTCTGGTTTCTTTATTCTGTTCCATTGATCTATGTGTCTGTTTTTGTGCCAGTTCTATACGGTCTTGATGATTACAGCTTTGTAATGCAGCTTGAATAATCCAGAATTTGATGCCTCCAGCTTTGATTTTCTTTTTCAACATAAGTTTGGCTATTTAGGGTCTTTTCTGGTTCCATACAAATTTTAGGATTGTTTGTTCTAGCTCCATGAAAAATACTATTAGTATTTTGATAGGGATTCTGTTGAATGTGTACATTGCTTTGGGCACCTAAGTATATTAGGATTTTTGGTGCAATTGCAAATGACATTGATTCCTTATTTATCTTTCTGCTACTTCATTGTTAGTGTATAGAAATGCAGCTAACTTCTGTGCATTGATTTTATATCTTGGGACTTTGCTGAATTCCTGTATCACTTCTAGCAATTTTTTGGTAGAACCTTGAGTTTTCTACATAGGGTATCATGTTGTCCATAAAGAGTGAAAGTTTGACTTCTCCTTTGCCAATTTGGATGCCTTTCATTTCTTTTTGTTGTCTGATTTCTGAGGCTATGACTTCTAGTACTATATTGAACAACAGTGGTGATAGTGAACATCCCTGTCATATTCCTGATCTTAGAGGAAAAGCTCTCAGCTTTTCCCTGTTGAGGATGATATTCACTGTGGATCTTTCATATATGGCTCTTATGATGTTGAGGTATGTTCCCTTTATCCGTACATGTGGTGGTTTTTATCAAGAAAGGATACTGTATGTTGTCAAGCCCCTTTTCTGCATCTATTGAGAGGATTATATGGTTCTTGTCCTTTCTTTTATTAATGTGGTGTATCACATTGATTGATTTGTGGATATTGGACCACCTCTGCAGCCCAGGAATGAATCCCACTTGGTCATGGTGAATAATCCTTTTAATGTAGTGTTGGATCCTATTGGCTCTATCTTGGTGAGAATTTTGGCATCCATGTTCATCAGGGATATTAGTCTGTAATTCTCCTTTTTGGTGGGGTCTTTGTCTGGTTTTGGGATAAGGTAATGCTGGCCTCATAGAATGAGTTTGATAGTTTTCCTTCCATTTCTATTTTTTTAAACAGTTTCAGAAGAATAGTTATTAATTCTTCTTTAAATGTCTGGTAGAATTCCCCTGCAAGACCAGCTGGCTCTGGACTCTTGTTTGTTGGGAGATTTTTGATGACTGCTTCAATTTCCTTGCTGGTTATATGTCGCTTCAGCTTTTCTATTTCTTCCTGTTTCAGTTGTGGTAGTCTATATATTTCTAGGAATGCATCCATATCTTCCAGGTTGTATAATTTGTTTGTATACAGTTGCTCATAATATATTCTTATAATTGTTTGTATTTCTTCAGTGTTGGTTGTGATCTCTCCTCTCCATTCATGATTTTATTAATTTAGTCCTTTCTCTTTTAAGTCTAGCTAGGGGTTTATTAATCTTATTCTTTCAAAGAACCAGCTTCTTGTTTCATTGATGTGTTCAACTGTTTTTTTCATTTTATTGATTTCTTCTCTAATCTTTATTATTTCTCTTCTCCTGCTGAGTTTAGGCTTTATTTGCTATTCTTTCTCCAACTCCTTTTGGTATAAGGTTAGGTTGTGTGTTTTTCCTGCTTATTGAGGAAGAACTGTCTATACTGCTATATACTTCCCTTGTAGGACCATCTTTGTTGCATTCCAAAAGTTTTGAATTGTTGTGTTTTCATTTTCATTTGCTTCCATGTATTTTAAAAAATTCTTTAATTTCCTGTTTGATCCATTTATTCTTTTGTAGGATGTTCTTTAAACTCCATGTATTTGTGGTCCTTCCAAATTTCTTCTTGTGTTGACTTTAAGTTTCATAGCATTGTGGTCTGAAAATATGGATGGTATGATCATAATCTTTTTGTACCAGTTGGGATCTGATTTGTGACCCACTATGTGATCTCTTCTGGAGAATGTTCCTTGTGCACTTGAGAAGAATGTGTATTCTGCCGCATTAGGATGATATGCTCTGAATATACCTGTGAAGTCCATCTGGTTCAGTATGTCATTCAAAGTCTGTTTCCTTGTTGATCTTCAGCTTAGATTATTTGTCCATTGTAGTGAGTAGGGTATTAAAGTCCCTACTATCATTGTATTATCATCAATGGGTTTCTTTATTTTTGTTATTAATTGGTTTACATATTTGGCTGCTCCCATGTCAGGGGCATAAATATTTACAATTGTTAGATCTTCTTGTTGGATAGACCTGTTTATTATGATGCAGTGTCCTTATCTCTTATTACAGTTTTTGGTTTAAAATCTAGTTTGTCTGATATAGGGATGGCTACTCCAGCATTCTTTTGATGTCCATTAGCATGCATGATAAATGGTTTTCTACCCCCTCACTTTCAATCTAGAGGTGTCTCTGTGTCTAAAATGAGTCTCTAATAAGCAACATATAGTGAGTCTTGTTTTTTAATCCACTCTGATACCTTATGTCTTTTGATTGGAACATTTAGTCCACTTACATTCAGAGTAATAATTGAAGGATATGTATTTAGTGGCATTGTATTACCAGTAAAGTAGCTGTTCGTGTAGATTGTCTCTGTTTCTTTCTGGTCTTTGTTACTTTTGGGCTTTCTCTGTACCTTTAATATTTCTTGCAGGACTGATTTAGTGCTCACAAATTCCTTCAGTATTTGTTTGTCCTGGAAACTCTTTCTCTCTCTTTGTATTCTAAATGAGAGCCTTGCTCTATAAAGTATTCTTGGCTGTATACTTTACCCATTTATTACATTAAATATATCATGCCAGTCCTTTCTGGCCTGCCAGGTCTCTTTGTATAGGTCTGCTGCTAGCTTTATGTGTCTAACCTTGTGGGTTATGTGTCTAACCTGTTGTCCCAAACTGCTTTCAAGATTTTATCTTTGTAATTTGTAAGGTTCACTATCATATATGTCTAGGTGTTGACCTATTTTTGTTGATTTTGAGGGGAGTTCTCTGGACCTCTTGGACTTAAATGTCCATTTCCTTTCCAAATTAGGGATGTTGTCAGCTATAATTTGTTCAAATAAACCTTCTGCCTCTTTTCCTGCTCCTCATCTTCTGGGACTCTTATAATTCATATATTATTTTACTTTATGGAATCTCTGAATTCCCTAAGTCTGCCTTCATGATCTAGTAGTTTTCTTTCCCTCTTCTTTTTACCATCCTTATTTTCCATCATTTTATCTTCTATATCAATGATTCACTCTTCTGTTTTGTTCATCCTTTTTTTTATGGCCTCCATCTTGGACTGCATCTTGATAATAGAATTTTTAATTTTGACTTAACTAGATTTTAGTTTTCTTTACTCTAGAGTAAGGGATTCTCTAGTGTCTTCTATGCTTTTTTTTCAAGCCCAGCTAGTGTCTTTATAATCATTGTTTTAAATTCTAGTTCAGACATATTACTTGTATCCATATTGATTAAATCCCTGGCAGTGAGTACTACCACCAGATTCCAGCTCCATACTCCACTAGGTTTTTCTTTTGGAGTGAGTTTCTCCATCTCGTCATTTTTGTCCAGGAAAGAAAAGCAGAAAGAAACAGAAAAAAAAAAAAAAGAAGAAGAAGAAGAATAACAACCACAACAACAGAAAACAAAACAGGATCCTGAGTATGTTTTGATCTGCTTGTTAAAAGAAACTAGATCCCCAAATAAGAAAGAAAAACGTATATATGTGAATATATAAATGTGAGCATAAATACATATATATGTGTATTAATATACAATGAAAGGAAGCAAAAAATATATAAAATACATATAAAAATTTAAAAAGAATTGAAAAAATAAGAAAATAACTGAAAATATAATATTAAAAGACTAAAAAATAAAAATACAAAGAATAGTATATATTGTTTTCCCCAAGAGCTGAAGTTTTGTAGACTTCTATGATCAATAAACTTGGTACAAGTGAGTTGTTCGCGGTGGTCTTCTGGGGGATGAGTCTATTGCGCTGATTGTCAGGTGGACTACCTCTGGTGAAGTGCCTCCAGTATTCAGAGGGGCCAGGGCACAGTATAAGAGCTCCAGACTCCACTAGGTGGCACTGTTTTGCTCCCTGAAGGCTTTCAGCACTAATGGGCTGGGTGAATATGGTTGCACCCTGCTCTCTAGCCCAAGAGGTGAAAATTCACACCCCTCCTCTTCAGTGAACCCTCACAAAAAAGCAATCAATCACTCTTGCCTCCCTGGTTTCCATCAGAATTCTGTCCACCCAGCGTATGACCAAGCTTTTTTATCTCCGGCATATGACTTTCAAAACTCCCAAATTTTAGGGACTCCCCATAGCAGATTCACGCTTTCCTCTTGGGGAGGGGATCTTGCCAGGCTTCTGCCTTTTGCTGGATCCTGTCCAGGAAAGCAGTTGCACAATCATTCAGTTGTTGCAGTTTATGGCAATACAGAGTAGAAAGCCTGTACCTAGACTCACTGTTTTCAGCCAACTTCTCTGCTCCTGTGCCTGGGAACTCGGCCCCACTCTGCCCCCTGTTGTTCTTGCCATCCCAGGGATCCTGAGACCATCCTGTCACATCTGGGTTTTCATTCCACTTTGCCACCTGGGCACCTTTAAGCCAGGGATGTCCCCCACTGTAGCAGACTTCTAGAAGTTCCGAATTTGCTCTCTGCTGCTTATAATACTTTACAGTAGCCTCCTTAAGCAGGCTCCCACCCCTTCATCATATCCTTAGGTATATCATATCAGATTCAAGTCTCTGCATCTCCTACCTCCTAAACTGTGATTTCTTTTCTACCTGTAGACTTGTAGCATTTATTTTTTCAGATTTCTGATTGATTTTTCAGGTATTCAGAATGATTTGATAACTATGTAGTTGTATTCGAGAGAGGAGACCAACTTTGGGTCCCCCAAGTACTCTGCCATCTTAATTTATGGGACTGACATTCTAAATTGGGTAGCCAGAGTAGGCCTCCCTCAGAAAGTGAAATTTGAGCAAACATTTGAAGAAAGTGAGGGAGCCTGATAGTTACCTGGAGAAATAATATTCTAAGCAAAAGTAACTATTGCCGAAGTCTTGAAGCAAGAGCATAACTGGCGTATACAAGAAACAGGAAAGAGTCTAGAGGGGCTTAAGCAGAATAATTGAGAAAGGGGTAGGAGATGAAGACTGAGAGATAATAAGATATCTGATAGTACTGGATCTTAAAGGCACCTAAAAGAACTTAGACTTTTACTCTGAAATCAATAAACCAAAGTAAACTTTCCATATTATCAGAAGAAATGAATGCATAACTAAAATAAAGCAAGCCCAAACTATTTAGTAAATTATTTTTAAGAAGAAAGAGCAATAATAAAAGAAAGCATAAAATTTTTATAACATAATATTTGATGACCAAAAGATTAAATATGTTATATTAATAAATGTAAATAGGCTGAACTTTCCCATTAAACGGTTCCCAGATTAGATCACAAAAAAATTATTTAGAGTCATTTCTGAAAAAAACTCTGAAAGAATAACAAAATTAGAGGGCAGGTAAAGATACAACAGACATATACAAACCAAAAAAACCCCACAGGGGTCATGATCTTAATATCAGACAAGATTGGTACAGTTAGTACAAGAAACATTACATTAGGGAAAAGGACATACAAGATCTGTGTGAAAAAGACCTTAAAATGCTTCTCAGTGTGACACAAATATAGACTTAAAGGGAAAGGCTTACAAGGTTATTGGGTATGAAGACTCTAAATCATATGGAAGTCAGTTTCCCTTACGTTAATCCATGGAGTTAATATCAAAAACAAAACAAAAAACTAGTCAGCATATATGGAGCAGTTTTCTACAAAGAATACATGTTATTTAAATAATCAAAAAGTTATTTATCACTTACACACACATTTGTTGCTCTGACCTGACCCTGAATATATCTTTTTGTGTTTTCTAGGTGCACCAGAGGCTCTCTTTCTGGCAGAATTTGGGAGTTGTTTATTGCAGTACTGTTGTGCCCTCTGATGGTAAGTTTTGGCAAGTCCATTTTTTATGTCTCATTTTTTTTCCTTAACTAAATATTTCTCATTCTGTAGCATATAAACTTAAAAATCATACTCCTTTGCTTGAGATGGACTTAGAGTCAGACAGAGAAGCTGAGGGAGTGTGGTGCTAAAGAAGAGAAAATTCAAATGAAAACACAGTGAATTTAGAGGAGAAATCAGAAAGAAAAACTAATAGACCCATCAGGTTTTCATAGAACATGGAATATTGTTATCTCATCTTTCCATTTATGTTTTAAAAATGGGGACATAGGTAATGTAAAGATCACAGAAGGACTGTTTTGGTATTTCCTAACCATTGAGTCTTCATATTATGGATTATGATCAAACTCTCCAGCCCCTTTGTATCATTAGTACCTAGACAGAAGCATTTCAAAATCTGAGACCTCCTGCCCTGATCGTTTTTTTTCTTCCCTTAGACTGAGGGCTGTAATACTCTTCTTTGATGTGAGAAAGAATGAACAGATGCTTGGGAACCATACAGTCCTTTGATGTCCATGATGCTGCAAACTGGCAATAGGATAGAGGTGTTGGTGGTTATTACAGTAGTGGGAAATACGTTCACAGTTCTTACTGTCATTTTTCTTACCCAGTATTACACATCTACAGTTTAGATTGTTTGCTTTGGTTTGAATGTTACATATATTTCCTCTGTATCAAGTTTAGTTTGATAAATTCTAATTCCAACTTTATAAACATTAATTTATGGGCAAAGCAACATCAGGAGAACATCTAGCAAACTTATAGACACCAAAAGTGAAGAAGCCTCAGAGGAATTTTGAAACTCCTGGAATCCCCTGTTACTCATCAAAATAAATACTTGCAGTGTTATCAGAATCCTCCTCTCACCCAAAGCTATTTAAACTTAATGCAGTTGCTGTTACCCTGTATGGAAATATTTCAATAGGGTGACAATGGTACAGTTATATTGGAGTATCTGGATTATTCTAGGACATAAATGCTAGTAGATTGCCCCTGTGTTGCATAAGGGGTTGAAAAGATACATACTTTTAAAAAAAAAAAAAAGCATGACTCTAAATTCCTACCAATGCTATTGCCCTTCTCAAGAAAACCAACTCATATTATTTATCAAGAAATAGAAGCACATAATTGATTTAATGCAACTCATTGTCTTTACTATCCCCAAATTATACATTTTTCTTATTTTTACTTCTAAACTAATTTTACCTTAGGTCTGTATAGCCTATGGAAAACTCTGCCTAATACACAGCTACTTGAATAGAATTAGCCACCAGTAGTAAACATCTCTACCATTATTCATTGCTTTTAGTTGAGGCTGCTGGATCATACTCTTTATCAAATGAGGACCCCCATTTTTTAAAAGTACAAAATCTAAAATATCACCTTACATTTATATGCATAGTGTGTGTGTGTGTAATCTATACTACCTCTCAGTAATTGCTTATTGTGCTGTTTGATACATCTTCTAATCATGACTATAATAGCTGATATAAAAGGTATATATTATCTTAAGTGTTTAACCTTCTTACCAAAGCAGCTTAAAAATTCTTTATTTTTCTTATGTCAGAAATACTTTCAAAGATCTGGTGAAAGTTCTAGACTCTGTCTTTAAAGAAAAGTTATTTACATATATAGGAAATTTTACGCATAATTTCTTAGTGATACAAACTCCCCCAAACCAGCCCACGGACTCCCTAGTCCCATGGCTGTCAACTGGAGAACCACTTTGGATACATGGTGCACAGACACACATGTACATACCCACACCCATGCCTGTGTTCCCTTTCAGGAGAGGCATTATGCTTAGAGATTAAGTAAGAGATAGGTTTGGAGTCAAGAAGACCTGAGTGTACTCAGGTCAGTTTCACCATTTAACCACCTTATAACTTTAGGAAGATAATTAACTTCTCACAGCCTCTTTTCTCATCTGTGAAATGGAGAAAATAGTAAAGAGAGAAAAACATACTTACCCTGCAGAAATGGTGCTTGTCCACTAGAAACACTCACTCTGTGAAGAATGCTAGTGGTAGTGTTAAATCCTGCTAATCTAAAAAATGTGGCTTGAGGCATCTCATTTTAATCTCCCTGTGCCCCTGACACCCTGACCCTCAAGTATAAAATAACTAACAGTACAGTCTTGATGATTGCATTGTTTATACCTACTTACGATGTTCAGAGCCTTCAGGGGGTTCCCTTTCATGTTAATGAAAGTTAAGGATGAGAATAATTCTGCTACAGACAGGTTGAATGTATAATTGATCATCCATCTCAGGATACTTTTGAGGATGAAAAACAGACAACCAGAGTTTTCCTGACAATTTTTAATAGTATAAGCCAGGACACATCTTCACCTTAGCAATTGGGAAAGTAACAAAAGTGATCTAGGATAAAAACAAGGAAAATAAGCCTTCTCTAGCTGTCTTTATTTCTCTATCCAGAACGTAATGCTGCTGAATTAACCCTGTAATGCTGCTGTGTTGAGAATTGTGGTAGACAGTTGTGTTTATTTTGTACTTAACAAAAGGTACAAGATTTCCTTACAAGAATTGTTTGAGGGCAAATCATGTTAGTAATGAAGGATCACTCAAAATTCCTGTTTAAGAATAATCATCTGTTTAATCAGCCGAAATATAGATAATATATAAATTCTTAACCTAAGGTCTGTGAATGGTTTGGAGAACTAAATATGTGCCCCAACTTTTTTTTGGTCTTTGTCCTGTTACCTTTTTTTAAAGCCTTATTGAGATAAATTTTACATACTATAAAATTCACCTATCGTGTCAAAGCATCATAACTGTCCAGCTTAAGATTACTTCCTTCACCCCAAAAGGTTTCCTTGTTCCTGTTTTGCAGTCATTCCCTTCTCCCACCTTATGCCTCAGACAGCCACTAATCTGCTTTCTGCCTCTAATAATTAAATCTTTTCCCGAAATGTCTTGTAAATCGACTCATATATAATACGAGTCTCTTTTTACATGTCATAATGTTTTATAGTTTGTTTTACATATCAAAATGCTTTTGAGGTTTATCCATGTTGTGGTGGGTGTTGCAGTTCTTTATTTTTATTGCTGAGAAATATTCTAGTATATGGACATATCACATTTGGTTTATTCACCAATGAAAAATGTTTGGATTGTTTTCCATTTTGGACTGTTAATACTGCTGGTATCAACATTTGTTTATAAGTCTGTGTGAACATATGTTTTCATTTCTCTTGAGTAGATAGTGGAATGGCTAGATTATATGGTATATGCTTGACTTTTGAAGAAATTACAAGACTGTTTTCCAAAGTGGCTGTACTACTTTGCATTTCCACCAGCAATATACAAGTGTTCCAGTTTCCCTGCATCCTCCCCAACACTTGTCAATTGGATCAGTCTTCTTGATTATAGATATTTTAGTGGATATGTAGTATTATTTCAGTGTGGGGTATTTTTTTTTTAAGAATTTATTTATTTATTTGAGAGAAGGAGGAGCGAGGGAGAAGAAGCAGAGTCCCCCACTGAGCTTGGAGCCTGCCAAGGGGGCGCCATCCCAGGACTGTGGGATCATGACCTCAGCTTATTGTTTGAGTCCTCTTGTTTTATTAATGGCCACTCTTATATACATTTGGAAATTCTGTGTTTATTGTCATTGTCATGTTAAGGGCACAAACTACCCCACCACTATCTTTCATTCCAACTTTTAAGAAACTTGACAACAAAAAAGAAATGAAATCACCTAATCACCAAAGATGCTAGAACACGAAGCCTTAGTTTTTTTAATGCGGCAGAGTTCTCACCAACCTAAGAATGAAGTTGGGAAAGCTGAAACAGCTTATAGTTTTCCATTTTTATTTATATATATATTTTTAAATTTTTAAAAAATATTTTATTTATTCATGAGAGAGAGAGAGAGAGAAAAGCAGGCTCCATGCAGGGAGCCCGATACAGGACTCAATCCTGGGACCCCAGGATCACGCCCTGGACCAAAGGCAAATGCTAAACCTCTGAGCCACCCAGGGATCCCTTCGTTTTCCATTTTTAAAATATATCTTATAGTTTGGAATTTTTGTTCTAAGTAGAAGTTTCAGTTAGGAACCATCAAAATGTGATTGAATTTGTTCGATCACAAAACCCTTTTTTGAAAAGGTTCTATAAAATTCACTTTCACATTGCCAAGAAAAGCTGCTACATGAAATTGGAAAGACCTTTAAGTTTTATGTCCTGACAGTTTTGAACTGACTTAGCTTGGAGTAGCAGATTTATATCAAATTTCAGATGATGTCATCCATTCTAGGATTGCTGTCATTTATTCCAATATTTTGAAGTTTTGAAGGAATTGAAAACTATCCCATTTCCCTTCAGAATGCACCTTGATGAAACCAGTGATTTCTTTTTTTTTTTTTTTCCAGTGATTTCTTCTAGGAAGTTATTTCCTAGGGTTTGTCCGTTAATAAGCATGTTGACACAATCAAAAATAAAATCTCAAATATGTGAGATTCTCTTACGGAAATTTAAAAAGCTGTTAACATTAATGGCTGTCACCATCTTTGAAAGACTGTTAAATTTCTTTGCCAAAATAACTACCAGAAAAAATTTTTTCTTGATGCTAAGGATGATCTTGGTACTCTGCACAGATGGTGCATCTTCCAAGCTTAGTAACATGCATATTTATATTGCCTCTGAGAAGAAAGGAGCCCCACCCATTGTAATAATACATTCGGTTTGTTTTTCTTCCTTGGCACCTACTAGAGTTGAAGTCTCTTCCAACAGCCCTAAAAGAATCCTTGCCTACCACCACAGAAGTAATCATCATGAGAAGAAGATTTTATCAATATAGAAAATTTTCCATTGCTTGATTAAACTTTGGACAAGAGTTTGCTTTTTAAAAGAAGAGAAAATTTAGTACAAGGAAGTGTTTACTTATAGCTTGATTTATTTAGGGATATTTGGGACTTCATGAATGAGCCTGTTCGCCAATTCAGGACCTTGCAGTCATTATGATGAATTTGATAGAACAATCCTGAGTTCTTTTATCCAAGGAATAATTAGAAATAGACAACCTTGTGAATTTCTCAATTGCTGGAGGAAGTTTCTCTGGGGGTAGTCATGAATGGAAAGCTTTATCAGCTTCTCTACAAGAATTGAAAAGCCTCAGGGCTCTTGAAGATTGCCTCCACTCAGAAACCTTAAAATTGAATTTTGGATTTGTAATCTTTTCACTTTTAATGCTGCCTCAAAACAGTGATATGAATTCAATTCTAAGAGTCTTAGAATTTCTTAGGTTCCATACACATACCTAGCCTACCATCATCATGTGGCAAAGTGAGCTGTGATTATATTTATTACCGCATATCTTTACCAGAGTCTCAGAGTTTTCATAACTTCTTTTCATGAAAACAGAAAGGCACCAACCTTTTAGATATCAAAGATGATAAACAAGTTAACTATGTTCCCAAACCAGGCCATTATGTGGCTTCTTTATGCAAACCAAACAATAGAAGCCTTATAAGTGAAATAGTTTTTTATAAAAAATTAAAATTTAAGTCATACAATTTTGTTTTATCTCTTTAGAGAAGCAGGAAATGACCATTAATTTGGGATTTAAAATGAGGAAAATACTTAAGTTTTTGGTCAACATTTATTTTAAAAATATTATCAATGTAGTAGTTTGCTTGGTCTGCCATAATAACAAAATAGCATAGGCTGGGTGGCTTAAACAATAAAAATTTATTTTTTCACAGTTCTGGAGGCTGGAAGTCTGAGGCCAGGGTGCCAGCATGGTCTGGTTCTGGTAAGAAATCTGTTAGCTTGCAGATAGCTACCTTGTCTCTGTGTTCTCACATGGTAGGGGGATGGGGAGATTTCTTACTTGTCCTAACAGATTAGGGCCCCACCTTTATGACCTCATTTAACCTTAGTTACTTCCCAAAGACCTATCTCCAGATAGTCACACTGGGAATTAGAGCTTCAACATATGAATTGCGCAGGGATACATAATTCAGTACATAGTGGTCAATATGAAGGAGATCAGTTTCTGATGCATTAAAATAAATTATATCTAAAATTTTTATGTATAAATTATTGGAATTTTTTCAGGAAATAGGGCCAAAGGAGGAATCCATATCTTTACAGTGTCTCAAAGAGGTCAGTTATCCAAAAATACTAAGAAACATGGAATTGCTTTGTATAGCATACACTGTTTTTCTTCTTGTTGCCCTCAGTGGAACAAGTCAAATTTCTTATCTTGAGATTTAAAGGCATGATTGAAAATTTTCCATGGATGTATTCTGATTGACTGATTGATTTATATTCTGATTTTATTTTTTTTTTAAGTTTTTTTTTTTTTTATTTTTATTTATTTATGATAGTCACACAGAGAGAGAGAGAGAGAAAGAGAGGCAGAGACACAGGCAGAGGGAGAAGCAGGCTCCATGCACCGGGAGCCCGACATGGGATTCGATCCCGGGTCTCCAGGATCGCACCCTGGGCCAAAGGCAGGCACCAAACCGCTGCGCCACCCAGGGATCCCTATATTCTGATTTTAGACTTTGGGTTTTAAGACCTTAGTTTTTAGGAAAGTCGGGAGAAACTATTAAAGCAGGTATTTTTTTCACATATTCTGATCGAATCTTCGGAGCAGCCTTGTGAGATTTTTGAACCCCTGTATTATAAGAGAGGTTATAATGAGGTTATAGTGAGAAAACTAATGTACAATTATTTTCAGTAGTGTGCCCATGGATTCAAGGTGTCCTCTGTGGTAGAACTTGAGTACTATCAAATCTGAGATTCCAAAACCATACTATTTCAACTGCATTCCACTGTCCCCACTTTAGGACTGTATGCTGCTTCTCACTACCCAAAAATTAAAGTGGGTCAAAGGTCAACGTTTGATAAAGTTACTTTCACAGCACCCAATCAAGAGCATTAACTTTTATTTTATTTTATTTTTAAAGATCTTATTTATTTATTCATAAGAGACAGAGAAGCAGAGACACAGGCAGAGGGGGAAGCAGGCTCCTTGTGAGGAGTCTAATGCAGGACATGATCCCAGGACCCTGGGATCATGACATGCCAAAGGCAGATGCTCAACCACCGAGCCACCCAGGCATCCCAAGAGCATTACTTTTGAAAGGAAAAAAATGTTACAGTACTATATTGGGACAGGACTTCATTTTTACAAAAACAAACAAAAATTTTTAATTCTCAGTAGAATGAGTGCATGAACAAAAAGAAAGGAGGATATGACCTTTTAGCATAAATGGTTTTGACATGTATGAGAAATATTTTCATTAACTCATTTTAAAAGAACCAGAATTAACAAAAGGTACATAAGTTATACAGCTATTTAACATCAGACTGATGATACCATATATTCAAAGATGATTTACAACTTTGTGTTTTTCCAACTTTCATCATTTAAGCTTCATAATAACTTCACAAAAATAGCTTTTACATAGCTTATAGAGATTCGGTTGTACAAATACTGATTCACTTGAGGTATAAAGTGAAATATGTAGTTGATGTGATTAAAATTAATTATAGGGGTGCCTGGGTAGCTCATTCAGTAAGCATCTGACTAATGGTTTCCACCCAGGTCATGATCCCAGAGTCCTGAGGTCAAGCATCAGACTTTGTGCTTAACAGGGAGTCTGCTTGTCCCTCTCCCTCTGCTCCTCCCTCTTCTCTTTCCTGACCCCTCAAATAAATAAATTCTTTTTTAAAAATTAATTTATATTACTGGTTAGAAAGAGACAACTGGATTAATCAATCTACTAAAGTTACAATTATATAATTGGGATTTCTTATTGCTATGGAAAAATATTATCTATAAAACATATATTAAGAAGAATAATATTTTATGTCCTTTATTGAAGGACATAAAAGAAGATAAAAATAAATTAGAGTTATAACACATTAATGAATGTGAAGACAATATTGTAAAAATGTCAGCTCCCCTCACATGAATTTATAAACTCCAGTGCAATGCTAATCTAAACCCCAACAGTAACTGCTGAACTTACTCAAAAACTCATACGAACGAATAAAACTATACAAATACCTGAGATAAATTTGGAGTACAAAAGGGGAGAAGGTTTGCCCTAACCACATATTCCACATACTAGGGTGTATTCTTAAAACCATAATAATCAAAACAGTGAAATACTGGTTCAGGAAAGATCGTAGGGTCAGATTACAGGAACATTGCATATATGGAAATTTGACGTATGATAGAATTAATATTGTAAATCAGGAGAAAAGGCAGACTATTCAATAAATGCTGCTGTTAAATTTGACTTCTTACCTCATAGAAGTAAATTCCAGATGGCATAAGGAGTAAAGTGTGAAACAAAGAGCTCAAAAAGGAAAAGAAAATTTGGCCAAATTTATATTGGAAACTAAAAACAAGGAGTGCTGGTAACTCTCTTAGCTTTCTTCTTATTTAGAATAAGAATAAAAAATCTGGTTTTCCAACGGCTGAATAAATTGTGGTATATTCATACAATGAAATTCTACATAGGACTTTAAATGAATGATCCAGAAATGTGATTCAATTTGGATAAATCTCAAAGCATTATTGAGCATAGAAGGCAAGTTGTAGAAGGTTGAATACAGTGCAACCATTTATGTAATATCTAAGTACATGTAAAAACCATGCAAAATTTAGTTATTAATACCATATAGCAAATTATGGCAATACTTAGTGGCTTGAAACAATAACAATCCATTATTTCTTGTTTTTATGCATTTGGAATTCAGGAGCAGTTTAGCTGGGCAATTCAGGATCTCATGGGGTTGCTACAATCATCTAAAGGTTTGACTGGGGCTAGAGGATTCAATTCTAAGGTGACTCACAATATGGCTGAGAAGTTGGTACTGGCTCTTGATAGGAGACTCCACTTCTTCTCAATGTTGGCTTCTCCATAGGGCTGCAGAATTGTCCTTGTGGCTACTGGGTTTCCTCAGAGCAAGTGATCCAAGAGAGCAAGACAGAAGCTACAGTCTTTTATGCATAGCCTGGGAAGTTACACACCATCACTTCTGCTGTATTCTACTGATTTTGACAGACCAGCCCTGATTTGATGTGGGATGGGACCACACAAGGATATGAATACCTAGAGGCAAGGATCATAGAGAGCCATCTTAAAGGCTGGCTTCCATATTACTATATATGGTATATTGAGCTGTGTCTGTGTCTGTCTGTGCGTGTCTGTCTGCCTGCCTACTTGTATGTATATAATGGATGGGAATGCTAAACACCAAATACCAACTTCAAGATAGTGGTTTCCTTTGAAAAAAGAAAAGATTATTCTGTTTAAGTGTAGATAATGTTTTGAACAGGAGCAAGGCTGAAATAAAGTAAGGAGTCCAATTACAGTGTAGCTGATAGAAGAGAGGTGTTGTTGGCCTGGACTAAGAAGATGTTGGTAGTGGAGAGAATTGGAAGGATTAAAGGTGTTTAGGAAATAGAATGAAAGGCCATGGTGACTGATTAGATAGGAAGAATATCATGTTCTGGTTCTTAGAGTAGTCAGGGATATCAGACAATTTTCTGAATTGGGCAGTTGTTAAATAATGGTGGTGTTATTGACTGAGATGAGAATTGTCAGAGATGAGTGGTAGTGGTTTGGGGAAGATTATTAAATTTTAGGATTTTTTGAGTTTGAGGTATGTATATAGGAAACTTAGCAGAGACTTGAATATAGATTTGGGACATCAGCAGCATTTAGATGGTACCTGACAATATGAAAGGACATGAGATTGCCTAGAGAGTGTATGAATTGAGAAGCACAAAGACTGGGGGCAAAGCACTGAGAAACTTTCAAAAGGGATGAATAGGGGAAGAAGAACCTATGAAGGAAATGAGAAAGTGTAGACAGAAAGATACAAAACAACCAGGAGAGTATGAAATCACAGAAGCCAAAAGGAAAACTTTTTATAAAGTGAAGGAGTAGGTGGACATATTAGATATTCCTAAAACAAGCAAGTTAAGGGCTAACATTACCACTGAATTTAGCAACTTAAATCCCATATGACCTGGAAGATAATGACTTGTTAGTCATTTTTGGATGAGATCCAAAGCCACTCTGCATTGGGTTGAACCTTAAAAATATCATTTAACCATAATGGACTTTATTGTTCTTAGCTGCAAAAGAAGGACAAAGTCTATATGATTTCTCTGTCTCTTCCAACACTAAAAGTCTCTGCTTATAGTTCACATTTTTTATGCATAGTAATGCAGAAAGAAGAAAAGAAACAGACAAGATATTAAACCACTGGAATCATATATCATATAGGTTCACCTCTAAGTAGCTTTGCAAAAAACACCCTATATGTGCTTCCTTATTGTACCAGTTCCCTTTCGTAAGTCCTTAAGATACATACAGTCATGTTCATACATGAGATGATCTATTTTGAAGGACTTTACCCATGGTTTTGGACATCAAAGAAGTTTCCTAAATGAACTTAACATTCCTACTTAACAATTGGCTAAAAAATAAGCATTTCTACATTACAACTTTTTCTGTACCTGACGCCCTAAAGCCTTTTTTTTTTAATGTAGTCCTTCTTCAACCCCAAATGTCTATTGTCCTTGCACTTCTCTTAGTCTGGAAAACCCCTTGCCTTTTTGTTTTTATGCGTAAATCCATTGTCATATTCTCCTACTCAATATTCATATTGGTTGACCCATAACTTCTGGATTTCTTTGAGGCAGACTACCTCAGAACATACTTAGGTTATTTTCTTATATTATTGAAATGGAAATCAAAGCAAAAGATTAAAAATAATCCCCAGGGAAGAACTACCTGGTGCAATTTGCACTTAAAAAGAATTTTTGTCTCTAGAGAATAGGAGCTGACAATTGTCAGTAGCTTGTAAATACCCATTGTGACTTTGCTACAACCAGCAGCTGCTATTTTACATATTGTTAAACTTGAGGAGCTTGGGTAATTGTTCTTTGGTTGCAAACCAAGAAATCTAACATTTACATTACAATCTAGTGCACTTGTGGGAATGAAGGAGGCTTAGGATTTATTTCAAAAACAGTATTATAATGAAGGTTTGTCAGTCCTGAATTGTGTTATTCCATGCAGTTTCTCAAAGCTTTCATGTTTCACTCCTTTGAAAGGCTTCATGATCTTTAGTGTAAAAAAAGTGGCTGAGAAAGGCCTTAATTTTCTCTGTTGACTTCATCTCAGTTATTTTTAAAACAGTAACCCCTAAGCACTTCACCTGCAAAACTGAAGCTTTAGTGAAATCTTCCATGCTTTTGTGTTTAAGATTCCCATCTTTTATTTAAATTCACCTCTGTCAGGGCAGCCCTGGTGGCTCAGCGGTTTAGGGCCGCCTTCAGCCCAGGGCCTGATCCTGGAGACCCTGGATCAAGTCCCATGTCGGGCTCCCTGCATGGAGCCTGCTTCTCTCTCTGCCTGTGTCTCTGCCCCCCCTTGAAAAAAATAAAATAAAATATTTAAAAATAATAATAATATATTCACCTCTGTCTACTTCTTGAAATCTGTGACAGAATAGTTTTTTTCACATATAGAAAGAAGATAAGGGGGTGGGGCACAGAAATAAATAAGTCACCCAGTTTTATGATGCCATCATCATCACTGCCTTTAGAAGTGAGGATATTCATATTAATGGCTCTGACTTTAAGGAAACACTGGATTGCTAAGGATTCTTTTAGCAATGACAAACTGACAATTTCCAGATATCTTTAGACATTGAAAACTTTAGATAGTACGTATTATAAAGTTCATATTATTATCTTTGGCCTCTTCTTCCTAAAGAAATATAAACTACCCGTTTGGAAGAATTAAAGAAATAGAGATTCTGTCTTTTAAATTTTTATGTAAAAATTCAAATCATGTATCCACAGAGGATTAACTACTATGGGAATTGCTGCCCTACTGTTAACAACAAGACCACCAGACAAAATATGTAAAACAAATTTGTTTAGACATTGGACAATAAGGACAAGATTGTGACCTCTGAGAGAAGAAGAGCAAATGGGATTGACCTTATATTGCCTCAGCTCACAGCCTGAAATTTTGGCTAAATTCTAAACCACAAGACCAGGCTAGAATAACTTCCAATATCAATTACCAGAAATTGTAAAATGGATAATTCTTAGTACTCATACAGGGCCAGAAATCATTAGACTTCCCTCCAGCCAGAGAAGAGGTATCACTGAATATATGAATGTTCAGTGTGCATTGAATCTTAGAAGTGGGGCCAAATTTGGCCCTATAACAAAGTAATCTCTAGATCTGTCCTAAGAAACTTTCTAAAGGACCTGAAAGGATCAAAATAGCATGCAACCAATGATACAACAAGATCCAGCACTTAATGTAAAATCACAATGTCTAACTCCAAATCAAAAATTACTAGGCAAATGAAGAAGGGGGAAAAAGAAAAGAAAAATTAGTCAATAGAAACAGATCTAGAAACAACAGATAATGGAATTAATAGACAAGGATTTTAAAATAGTTACTATAAATGTCTATATTCAGGAGAAAAAAGGAAAATAAGCATAAAATGAAGAAAATAGAACATACAAAAATAAACAGATGTAACTTCTAGAGATGAAACAAATAATATCTGAGATGAAAAGCAGTTGTAGAGGGAACTGACAACATATTTAAACACTCCAGAAAATATCGGTGACATTGAAGTGTATGGCAGTTAAAACTATCCAAAATTAATCTGAGAGGGGGGAGAGAACCTGAAATACATGAAGAGAGCCTCAGTGCCCTGTGAGACAGCACTACATCATCTAATAGAAGTATAAATGGAATCTGAGAAGGAGAGGAGTAAGAGCTAGAAAAAATACTTCTGTAATACCAAAATTTTTCAAATTTGATGAAAACTATGAGCTCATAGATCTAAGAAATTTAATAACTCCCATGTTAGAATACTTATAAAGCCATAGAAAGGAACATTATAATCAAATTATTGAAAACCAATGGTAAAGAGAAAATATTAAAAGCAGCCATAGGGAAAAAAGACATATAAAGCAGAGGAATAAGGAAGACTATACATGAATTTATCATATACTATGCAAACCAGAAGACTTAAGTTCTTTAGAGTACTAAATAGAAAAAAATCTGTTCACCTAGAATTTTTTACACTGCAGAATGTTCTTAAAAAATGAAGGTAAATAAACTTTTTCAGACTTATCAAAATTGGGGAGAATTTATTGTCAACACATCTGTCCAACAAGAAATGTTTAAGGAAGCTCTTCAGACAGAAGGAAAATGATTCTAAATAGAAATTTAGATCTATAGAAAAAAAGATATCTTTCCTCATTTTATAATTTCTTTAAAATGTAATTAGTTATCAAAGTAAAAATAATGGATTGTGTGGTTTGTAACATGCAGAAATAAAATGTATGAAAACAATAGTACAAAGCAAGAGAAATAGAAGCATATTTATCTAAGATATTCTACATTGTACCTATTCTACATTTGTACCTAAAGTCGTAAATTATATGAAGATCAAGTGAAAGAAGTTAAAGATGTAAATTGTAAAACTTTGAGCAAGGTTCAGCAAACCCAATAGGTCAAATCCAGGCCACTGCTTATTTTTGTAAATAAAGTTTATTGTAATAGCTATGCCCATTTGTTTATATACTGTCAGATACTTCTGCTGCAGTGCACTCTGTAGTTCAACAGAGATCTTTATGGCCCACAAGACATAAAATCTTTAATATCTTAGCCCTTACAATGTTACCTGGGTGGCTCAGTTGTTGAGCGTCTGCCTTTGGCTCATGTCGTGATCCCAGGGTCCTGGGATCAAGTCCCACATCAGGCTCCCCACGGGGAGCTTGCTTCTTCCTCTGCCTATGTCTCTGCCTCTCTGTGTCTCTCATGAATAAATAAAGTCTATTTTAAAAAATAATAATATCTAGTCCTTACAGAAAAAGTTTGCTAACACTGACTGTAGGTAAACCCCTAAAAATATGAAAAGGTATGGTTAATGAGCCAATAGTAGAGATTAAGTGTAATCATAAAAACAGTTAATCTAAAAGAGAGCAAGACTAGAGGAAAAGTAGAAGAAAGAACAGGTGGGTCAGTCAATAAAGAAAGAAGTAAGACATACACAAGTAGATTTATACAGAACCCTACTGATAATGTATTAAATGAAAATAATGTACACACTTTAATTAGGCTGAGATTGGTTGGCACCTGGGTGGCTCAGTTGATTAAGTGTCCAACTCTTGATTTCAGCTCTGGTCATGATTTCAGGATCCTGAGATTGGCCCTGCTTCTGGCTCCACTCTCAGCTTAAAATTCTCGTCCAGTCCCTCTTCTCTCCCTCACATTTGTGCAGTCTATTTCCTCTCTAAAATAAAAAAGTCGGGATCCCTGGGTGGCGCAGCGGTTTAGCACCTGCCTTTGGCCCAGGGCGCGATCCTGGAGACCCGGGATCGAATCCCACGTCAGTTTCCCGGTGCATGGAGCCTGCTTCTCCCTCTGCCTGTGTCTCTGCCTCTCTCTCTCACTGTGTGCCTATCATAAATAAATAAAAATTAAAAAAATAAAATAAAATAAAATAAATAAATAAATAAAAAAGTCTAGGAAGAGACTTATTTATTTATCTGAGAGACTTATCTAAGATTGTCGGATTAGATAAAATAGCAAGACTCAACTATATGCTCTCTGCAGAAAACCCTTTTCTTTTTTAGGATTTTATTTATTTATTTGAGAGAGACAAAGATAATGAGAGAAAGAATGAGTAGGGAAGAGAGGGAAAAACCGGCTCCCCACTGAGCAGGGAGCCTGATGCAGGGCACAATCCCAGGACCCGGGGATCATGACTTGTGACAAAGGCAGACACTTAACTGAGCCACCCCCTCTGTTGAACTACAGAGTGCACCCACATACCCCAGAAAACCCATTTTAAATATAGACAAGAATAGGTTAAAAGTAAACGGATAAGAAAGGGTATAGCACAGAAACATATGTCTATACAAAGACTTGAAAGTGAGTAATCATAAAAACTTTTCTCATAGTAGCTAGAGACTGAAAACAGTCCAAACATCAATCAGGAAAATGAATAAATCATGCTATATCCATACAGTGAAATACCACCGACAATAAAAAATGAACTACTAATGCATGCAACAACACGGAATAATCTCAAAATCATTATATTGAGAAAAGTCAGATACAAAGTCTGTACTTTATGATATGATTCTAGTAATGTAAAAACTCCAAAAAAGCTAAATACAATCTGCATTGACACAAATCAAATCAGTGGTTGCCTGGGGATTAACTCGGATAGGAAATGGGAATTTGGGAGAGTAATGGAAATGTTCTTTGTCTTGGTTACTGTGTCAAAACTCATCAAATGTCTATTTAAAATAAAAGTATTTTATGTTATTTACAAACTATGCCTTGATCAAGGTTACTTTTAAAATGTACTGAAAGAATGTAGTGGAGGGGTACCTGGGTGGCTCAGTCAGTTAAATGTCTGTCTTCAGCTGAGGTCATGATCCCTGATATCATAGGTCCTGGGATTGAGCTCTGCATTGGGCTCCCTACTCAGTGAGGAGTCTGCTTCTCCTTCTGCCCCTCTCCCCACTGCTCATCCTCTCTCTCTGATTCAAATAAATAAAGTCTTTTTAAAAAATGTAATGTGAGGCTATTGTATATATTATAGGCCTTATAAATTTACTAGAATGAGCAAGGAAATAAGATGTAAAAAATTATAATTTTTAATAAATTTTTAAATAAATTTTATAAATAAAAATTATAACACTGGAAGTGTGATACATTTGAAATCTCCAGAAGATTAATCTGTATATATTTCCTCTCAACTCTGCAATTTTGAGGGTTATGAGTCCTTAGAAGCATTGTAGAATTTATTTTTTATTCTTAAAAAGCTAATAAACATTATCATGTATATATCAAGCAGTGTGTTGTTTTAATTTTTTTTTAAGATTTTATTTATTTATTTGAAAGAGTGATTGAGAGAGAACACAAGTGGGGGCAGGGGCAAAGGGAGAAGCAGACTCACCACTGAGCAGGGAGCCTGACATCTGGCTGGCTCTATCCCAGGACCTCAGGATCATGACCTGAGTCAAAAGCAGATGCTTAACTGACTAAGCCACCCAAGTGCCCTGTGTGTTAAGTGTTTTAAATGATTTACTTATTCCTTGAAACAACTCTGTCAGTTAAGGACTAAATCTATCTTATATGCCATGAAAGTGTGGCCTCAGAGAAGTTATGTAATATATCCAAAGTAAATCAAGATTCCATCCCAGATTTGCCACTAAAGCCTATTCTCCTTCACAGGCTAGTGCTACTTATCATCTTTAAATCTTAGTTGCTTGTGTAAAAAATTCTGCTTCAGAATTTATTATTTTAAAAATGCATATGAAAATTATTTCAAAAGAGTTATTTTATTTTGACATTTGTTTTAGTTACTAAGGCTTTGTAAATCAAGACTATTGAGGAAAAAGATAAGGAAATAGGAATTCTGTGCCGTAATGTAGAAAATCTTTTCAGTTTTATAGTTTATGATAATGTTTCCCTTAATAACTTTTGTTAGAAAATCCCAAATGGTTGAGTTTTGGCTTCTAGCTGACCTGAGGATGATGTTCAAGAGAACATGGAAAGAATTGTTTTGGTTATGTTGTAATATATTCACATCATCTAAGAGAATACTGATTTATCAAGTACCCTGGAAATAATAATCTTCCTCAATAGAACTAGGGTTTATATTTACCAATGCCAAAATCTTTACCTCAGATTCCTGGGAAAGTCTCTCCTTGACCTACTTAGAAGATAATCCTCTGCTTGGGTTTGGTTTGTTGGTTTTTTTTTTTTTTTTTTCCTGAAAAGTGAATTGTGTGATCCATATGATTGATCTTCCATAAGCCAGTTCTCAGAATAACCTTCAACAAAAGATGAAGGGCATATTCTTAAACCTTTGAAAACATTTTAAACCACATTGATAATAATAGACCCTATATAAGAATAGTAATAATGTAGCTTTAACTTCTAATGAAATCTAATTATCATATGATTACGGGTCTTTTTCATTCAGATGTGACAGTGGTGTATCAAAATGGGTTACCTGTGATATCTGTGAGGCTGCCATCCCGGCGTGAACGCTGCCAGTTCACACTTAAACCTATCTCAGACTCGGTTGGTGTGTTTTTACGACAACTTCAAGAAGAGGATCGAGGAATTGACAGAGTTGCAATCTATTCACCAGGTACGGTCACATTCATTATTAATTCCCACCCAACCCTCATTTCACCCCAGACCACTTCTGCGTGCACACACACACACACACTGCTACTAAAGAATCCCACACTCTTAACTTTAGAACACATATTTTTTGCTGAGCAAATGTCAAGAGAGACAGTTATTTCTCTTGCAGTTCTCAAAATATAATTGTTCAATTTTAGAACTGTATATACACAGAAGTCTCATTCAGAAGCACCTCACATATAATGCCACAGGCAAAGATAAGCAATGACATTTTATGTTCTTGAACCTTTTATTATTATCCTAGGTATAAAATAAATTTTTCTAGTAGTTGAGATCTCATCTCTGGAGATAGAAATACTAGGACTTCTTTTTAGATCTTCTGCCTTTCACATGAAAGTTTTCAAAGTAAAGACATATGTGTTTGGAAAAGAATGTAAAATAAGGCACTGAAAAATTCCCATTTGATTTGACATCTGTCCTATTTATTTGAGTGCCTTACCTTTTTTTCCCATTCTTCAAAAAATCTTAAACCTACTGAAAACATAAAAGACTGCATAGGAAGTACCTATTTACCCTTGGATTTATCAGTTATCAATTTATTACATTCTATACTTCATATAGTTTAAGTATACTTAATTCTCATCTTATCTAGTAATATAATTAGTATACCAGTATGGTGTATTTTGCTGACCCTAACATCTGTCCCTATTAAATTATTTGCAACTAATCAGTAATTATACTGAGAAGTACCATACATAGAAAGCATTCTTTTTTTCAACCAACTTCCATCATAGATATATGACATCCATGCCGCTCTCCCAGTGACCCTATATTTCCAGTTAACATCTATATATCTATGTAATTGTTTTACTTATTCATGAAGTTCTGTTAGAAAAGTATATTGTTAAATCTTCATGGACTTGAGGCCATAAAAGCAAAAAACCTCAGATAATAAAAGCTTTGTTTAGCATTGTACTTGGGAATGAGGCAAAAGTAAACTGGAATTTAAAAGAGAAGATATAATTTTTAAAATCTATTTTAAGGATTGCTTTTTCCTGATCATTCTCGAATAATTATGGACATATGACAAGTTTAAATTTTTACATTTAAATTTTTCACAGATGGTGTTCGAGTTGCTGCCTCAACAGGGATAGACCTCCTACTCCTTGATGACTTTAAGCTGGTCATTAATGACTTAACATATCATGTACGACCACCAAAGAGAGGTAAAAAGTAATCTTGATAAGGTCAGACAAATGTGGAAGGGCTTTTGGAAAGAACTTTGTTTTTTCATGGATAACCTTGACAAGTAAATAATCAACAAAACTGAAAGTCTTAGGTCCAGATAGACTCTTTTCGTTGAAAACTCATTGAGTACCTCATACTTGAGTACCTGGTTAGTACACTGACTAAAACTTAGGTACCAGAATGCTTTATTATGGGATATTATCATGCATTCACATACATTAATATTCTAAATGAGCTCCTTCCCTCCATTTTACCTTTTACAAGGTAAAAGTCATATTCTTCTAATAAAATTGTAGGGGGAATCTTTTTAAAGTAAATTATGGACTTCTTGTCCTCTTAAACATTTGTAACAGGAATTAATCTTTTTTTTTTTTCCTGATGGCTCAAGATCAGTAGTGTGAAAGTCAGTATAAAATAATAGTCCTTAGGAACTTCTGATGTATAATATATATGATTTTATATAAAAAGCGTGGTATTTACCTCAGGTGCAAATTTTAAGAGGGTGCCCCCTCAAAAAAAATTTTGATTACCTCAGTAATCAAGATAAAATTTTAAGGAACTATTTTTTTAAAACCAAAGTTAATGCAAAACACCTGTGATGAACAAAATACCAAAATTTACATGAAGGCAATTGTATATTGATTTTTCTTTTTATCCCAGACTCTAAAATGTCTGTGCACAGTACTGATGCTAGAAAGCTCTCTTAAAGTAGCTTTCAATTTGGATCTTTTTTGGTCATTTTTCTCTCTCTGCCATTGATCTTTATTGTCGCTTACTGCTATTGTTAATGCCACTTCCATTATAGTCTCCTAGGATATCCCTTCTTTTCAATTCTGCTTTTGAGAATTGTGTCTAATATAGAGAATATTCTCCCTGAAAGCCTAAACATTGACTGCCTCCAAAATCTGATCCACATCTACTTTAAAGGTTTTCCTCCTTCCCCCTTACATGCTGCCTCCTTTACCTCCACCCTCTATTCTTTTGCTCTTTTCTGAACTGTGACATTCTTTGCTATCCCAGTACTTGCTCACCTTTCTCTAAGGTGCCTTTTCTCTGTCTTCCTAACCTCCTATTCCTCATGTCAAAATTGTCAAGGTCAGCTTTTCCACGAAGGCTTTAATGATCCTATTTTTTCTATTCTTTTTGCTCTGACTCCCAGCCAACTAGAAGTGAATAATCTGTTCTGTGAACTCTTCTTATTCCTCTTCTTTGTTAATGCTCAGACAGAAGGTGCTGTGATTTTGTGTCCCTCATTGTCTCAGGTGGTCATTCTGTATTGAGTGAAGTAAGTAGTGCTCGCTTCGGCAGCACATATACTAAAATGAGTGAAGTAAGTGAGTTAAGGTGGTAGCATTTTGGTTGTTCAGAAGCCAGATTCTCTTCTGTGTGTGAGCTAGTTGACTAGCTTAGAAAAAGTGTAGTGAATACGGCAAGAATGGAAAAGTGTCCTTGAAATAGTAAGACATTACTGAACCAGACTTTATCATGTTGGAATAACTGAATAATGTAGACCAGCGATTGTTAGCTATATACCAGCTATGCTAATACGTTTTTCTTCTTTATTCCCTGATTTTTGAACTAGAAGCTCTCTTTAAAATAACAAAAGTACAGGCCTTAGTTTACTCACTTTATTGTTGTTGTTCTTTAAAAATGCTCTTTCTTTTCCAGCTTTATTGACATATAATTGATATATAACATTGTGAAGTTTAAGGTGTACAATGTGATGATTGATAGACTTTAATATTACAAAATGATTACCACAGTAGGCTTAATTAACATCTCCATCACCTCACATAATTATCTGTGTGTGTGTCTGTGTGTGTGTGTGTGTGTTTGTAGTAACACTTAAGGTCTACTTTCTCAGCAAATTTCAAGTATACAATACAATATTGTTAACTATAGTCACCATGCTGTACAACAGATCCGCCAAACTTACTCATTTTACAATGGGAAGTTTGGCACCGTTTGCAGTCATACCATAATACCATACGATCCACCAATCCCACTTTTGGATATATATCAATGAAAATGAAATCAGGATCTCAGAGAGATTCTTGCACTCCCATATTCACTGAAGCATTATTCATAGTAGTGAAGATATGGAAACAACTTAATTGTCTGTCTGCAGATGAATGGATAAAGGAGTTGTGGTATGGTATATACATATAATGGAATATTATTCAGCTGTGAAAAAGAAGGAAACCTGCTATTTCTAACAACCTGGGTAAACCTTGAGGGCATTATACTTAGGAATATTTTGTGTGTGTATATGAATTATCCTGAAAGTTCACATTCTATTTAGATTTTCTATTAGTAAAATTTTATTTTATTTAAGATTTTATTTATTTATTCATGAAAGACAGAGAGAGGCAGACACATAGGCAGAGGGAGAAGCAGGCTCCCAATGGGGAGCCTGATGTGGGTCTCAATCCCAAGACCCCAGGATCACAACCTGAGCCAAAGGCAGATGCTCAACCACTGAGGCTACCCAGGTGACCCTGTTAGTAAAAATTTAAAAGTTGATTAATATATCCTTACATTAGGTATAATAAGCAAGACAGTAAGCTTCCATATATTATGTTGTCAAAAATGAGAGGCTTTTGGGCAGCCCCGGTGGCTTAGCAGTTTATCAAGTCCTATGTCAGGCTCCCTCTATGGAGCCTGCTTCTCCCTCTGCCTGTCTGTCTGTCTGTCTGTCTCTGTCTCTAATAAAATAAATAAAATCTTTAAAAAAAAAAAAAAAAGAGAGAGGCTTTTAATCAATGACTAATTCTAAACAGCCTGTCTAAATTCTTTATTTTCAGAGTAAAAAATGAATGTTTTAGGTTTTTAAATAGGGTTATTCCTGAGCTGAATAATAAAAAGTAAAGGTAGAAACTGAAAGGGGGAGATATATTTGATTCTCTGGTAATCAGTTTGGTACTCTAACAACTCTTTGCTTTATCTACATCTCAGAATTGTAGAATACTACTTAGCTTCCCCAAAAGACAGTTAGGATATGAAGTTTGTGGGGCACCTGGCCACTCATTTGGTGCAGCATGCAACTCTTGATCTTGGGGTTAGGAGTTTGAGCCCCACATTGGGTGTAGAGATTACTTAAAAATAAAATCTTTTAAAAAAGGAATATGAAGTTTGCAAAGGTTAAAAGTTTGTAATTCATGGAATAACTAGAAATTGAAATGTGAAATTTGGTAAGCTCAATGACACTGGTGTAGAATTTTTAAAATATCTTCTTTTTAAGGATTAATTTGTTTATTCTACATAGAGCATATGAGTCGGGGGAAGGGCAGAGAGAGAATCTCAAGCTGACCCCCTGCTGAGAACAGAGCCCTTCACAGGGCTTGATCTCACAACCCATGAGATCATGACCTGAACTGAAACGAAAAGTCCAACACTCAACCCAACTCAACTCAGCTGAGCCACCCAAGCACTCCTAAAATATCTTTTCAGCATTTAAAGCATTTTCACACATCATAGTTCTCTTATCTCTGTTATTAGACAATGAGAGATTATGCCATTAGATACCATTTCTCACAGGAGCTTAAATAATACTGTTTCAAGTCCGTAAACACTTTTCCCCAAACTTTTAAAACATAGTAAAAATCGGGCAGCCCTGGTGGCTTAGCGGTTTAGCGCTGCCTTCAGCCCGGAATGTGATCCTGGGAACCCGGGGTCAAATCCCACGTCAGGCTCCCTGCATGGAGCCTGCTTCTCCCTCTGCCTGTATCTCTGCCTCTCTGTGTCTCTCATGAATAAATAAATAAAATCTTAAGAAAATAATAATAATAAAAAAAAGAAACCATCGTAAAACTCAAAAATGTAAGAAACAACAAGTGTTGGTGAGAATGTAGAGAGAAAGGAAACTGGTACAGGCAGTTAAAAATAGTTAAAATAGTTGAATAATTGGGGATCCCTGGGTGGCGCAGCGGTTTAGCGCCTGCCTTTGGCCCAGGGCGCGATCCTGGAGACCCGGGATCAAATCCCACGTCAGGCTCCCGGTGCATGGAGCCTGCTTCTCCCTCTGCCTGTGTCTCTGCCTCTCTCTCAATCTCTCTCTCTCTCTCTCTCTCTGACTATCATAAAATAAAATAAAATAAAAATTAAAAAAAAATAGTTGAATAATTAAAAACAGAAGTACTCGGGGCAGCCCCAGTGGCTCAGCGGTTTAGCACCTGCCATCCACCCAGGGCATGATCCTGGAGACCCAGGATCGAGTCCCATGTCGGGCTCCCTGCATGGAGCCTGCTTCTCCCTCTGCCGGTGTCTCTGCCTCTCTCTGTCTCTCTCTCTCTGTCTCTCTCTATCTCTATCTCTCTCTCCCCGTCTCTCATGAATAAATAAATAAAAATCTTAAAAAAAAAAAATAGAAGTACTCTACGATCCAGTAATCACACTATCGGGTATTTACCCTAAAAATACAAAAACACTAATTCAAAGGGATACATGCGCCCCTGTGTTTATAGCAGCATTATTTACAGTAGCCATATTATGGAACCAGCCCCAGTGTCCACGTAGATGAATGGGTAAAGAAGATATGGTATGTATGTATGTGTGTGTACATATATATGCACACACAATGGAATACCATTCAGCCATAGAAGAAAATGAAATCCTGCCTTTTACAATGACATAGATAGAGCTAGAGAGTATAATGCTAAATGAAATAGAGAAAGACAAATACCATATGATTTCACTCATGTGGAATTTAAGAAAAAACAAATGAACAAAGTAAAAAGACAAATTAAGAAACAGACTCTTAACTAAAGAGAACAAGCTGATGGTTACCAGAGGTAAGGAGAATGGGAAGATGGATGATACAGGTCATGGGGATTAAGGACTGTACTTGTTGTGATGAACACCAGGTGTTGTATGGAAGTGTTACTATATTGTTATAAGAATCACTATATGGTTCACCTGAGGTTCACCTGAAACTAACACTGTATGTTAACTATATTGGAATTAAAATTTTTTATAAAGATCTTTTAAAAACATAGTAAAGAAAACCATTTTCTTTTGATGATACATAAAACAGATTTTAATTTTGTTTCTATCATATTATCTTCCTCTCCCTGTATGAGGAAGATACTGCTGGCATCTAAGTTACCAGTCTTTTTCAGCTGCATCAAGAGAGCTGTTTGAATTTCTGTATTTAAGAAGGTTGGCAGTCATGCAGATGAGTAGGCATATTCCTCTTCCCCACATTAGAACTCTTTTATAGTGAAAAGGCTAAACAGAAAAGCAATTGAAAGTACTAAGGCTCAGGGATCAAATGATGAGGAGGAACACTAGGATTATATATACCCACGGAGCAGATGGAACAAATCTAATAAAAGAATTAATGAAGGGGAACTTTTCCAGGACAGTTTTTTAAGTTTTGAAATAGTTTTTTCTACTCACTGCCCCCCTCTCAACTTTCACTTCTCTCCTATTTTTCTTTTCCCTGTGATGTGTGGCACTTTAGAACTAAAAATGCTGTATGTTGTGTACTAGAAAACCTGAACTTTACACACTTCCATCAGGCACTGAGGATAAAGGACGTATTGATAGAGGATCTAATAAAGGCCTATTTAACCTTTATGTGGGATTGACAGTCTGTAAGTATTACAGATACTTAAGTGTTAACAACCCTTGTACCTAACCTCAAAATTGAATGGAAAGAGGCAGAAAAAACCTGAAATGAAACCAAGGGACCAGGTCATAGCACTAAGTCTAGCTGGAAGCATCATTGCATTCTTTTGATTACCATAGCTATGGCTGGATTGCCCTCTGCCCACAGGATTAGAAGAGTAACTGTTTTAGCAATTAGATTATTTTAAACCTAATCTAAATATAAAATAGAGGAAGGCCTATGGAAAGAGAGTACTTTAAAAGGTCTTTTATCTCAGTCCATGTTGAAATAATAATTAACTGCCTTCGACTTAATATTGGGGAGGAAGAGAATATAATTTAAATCACTGGTTGTTGAAAGTTATTGTGCTAAGGAGAATCACTTTGATTGGTACCACTAAGCCCTTTTCCTCATTTATCCATCCAGAGGCTACTGGAAACCTTGCTTCTCTCTTAATGATGTAAATGACTTGAGAGAAACGGTTGAACATGCAAACCAAATAAAAACAATAAGTACTTTATCAGAGACTCAACCAAAGTCCTTCTCAAACCATTCTAGTAACTAAGACTTTTAATACCCATTATGTTAACACATCTCTTTGTCTTTCTGTACCTTAATTTCCTGGCACTGATGTTAAGTGCAAAAACATTAAAAATTTCTAATTGCATTTGTAGTAAAGCATACACAGATCATCCAAAAGTGTTGTTGTTAAGCCATTAGCAGATTTATCTTCTCTCATAATTTCATCTCCAAATATGTGGGCATATTTTTCTAGGTCAAAGGGTTTGAGGTTGATGTTTTCTTCCACCATGATAATACCTTGGAACCATGTTCTTCCTGACAAGAAAAATCTAACAAAATAAAGCCAATTCTCTTGAGTTTACTGGGGCTTTAATAATTGGATATCTGTGAGATTCATCTATAAATGATCATTTCATGGTTTTTTCCATTGCTGTTAGAAAGTATCTGATTACACATTAAGTTTTTTTATTTGTTTAGAATAGATAGTGCATTCACAAAGTTCAACTCCCAAAATCAAAGTATATATGGGAAAAAGTCTTCTTTTCCTTGTTCCACATCCACCTTTTGCTGCTTCTGTACCAGGAAGCACTGTTTTTAGTTTCTTATGTTTTCTGACAGACATTGTTGATGCATTTAAGAAAATATAAATGCATAAATTCCCCCCCCTTTGTATGCAAATAATATCATACATATATACATACATAGTATTTGTATCAGTCAAGGTTCAACTGGGGAAGCAGAACCACATAATTATTGTGGAATAAAATAATTGTTATAGGACTGAGTCAACCTTGTACAATTGTAAATGAAGCTAAAAAAGTAAGAGTGGGTTCTGAGGAAGGTGATGGTGGAGTAGGAGAACCCTAGGCTCATCTCCCTCAAATACAACTAGATGCCTATCAAATCCTCCTAAATATCTCAGAAATCAATCTAAAGACTGACAGAAAAAAAAAAATAAAACAGAAAAAAAAATAAAGACTGACAGAACAAACTCCACAACTAGAGAGAACAGTAGGGCATCTGGATATCTCAGTTGGTTAAACATCTGTCTTTGATTCAGGACATAATCCTAGGGCCCTGGGATGGAGCTCCACATCAGACTCCTCTCTCAGAGGGAGAGTCCTCTTCTCCCTCTCCCTCTGTCTCTACCCCTGTTCATGCTTGCTCTCTCTGTCTCTCACTCTCAAATAAATAAATAAAATCTTTAAAAAAAGTTGAGGGGAGGGAAGAGGCTACATTGTAGATGGAGAAAAAGACATAACTGACTTTTGTAACACACAGAGGCAGGCAGAGACTAAGACAAAATGAGAAGACAGAAAAATTTATCCCAAATGCAAAAACAAGATAAGGCTGCCGCTGGAGATCTAAGCAAAACATATAAGTAACATATCTGATGGATAATTTAAAGCAGTGATCATAAGATTACTCACTGAGCTTGAGAAAAGAATGGAAGATATTATTGAGAACTTTACCACAGAGATAAAAAGAGTTAAAAGGGAATCAGACAGGGATGCCTGCGTGGCTCAGTTGGTTAAGCACCTGCCTTCATCTCCGGTCATGATCTCAGGGTCCTAGGTTAGAGCTCTGCAGTGGGCTCCCTGCTCAGCAGGGGAGTCTGCTTCTACCTCTCCCTCTGCTGTCCTACTTCTTCTGCTCATGATCTCCCTCTCCCTCACTCTCTCTCAAATAAATAGTTTTAAAAAGGAATCAGGGATCCCTGGGTGGCGCAGCGGTTTGGCGCCTGCCTTTGGCCCAGGGCGCGATCCTGGAGACCCGGGATCGAATCCCACGTCGGGCTCCTGGCATGGAGCCTGCTCCTCCCTCTGCCTCTCTCTCTCTCTCTCTCTCTCTCTCTCTCTGTGACTATCATAAATAAATAAATAAATAAAAATTGAAAAGGAATCAGACATGAGGAGTGCAATAAACTAGATTAGAAACACTTCAAAAAGAAAAAAAATCCAAATATATCACTAAAGAAAAACAGCAAAACACAAAACAGAAAGACAAGAAAGGATCTAGAAACTTATTAATGGACTTTTATGTAATCTTAATCCTTTGCTATAGTATTTACTATAGTGTCAAATAATCTTAAATATGTGTCATTTAGGAAGTCTATGAGTGTATATGTAAGAAAAATACCTGGAAGTGGTAGACTGTGTCAAAGGGTAAATGGATCAAAAACTTAAATTTTGAAGAAGAAAAAATTTAAAAGTACTGAAATACAATCAAAACAGAAATATTTTTTGTAAACTTGGATTGAGAAAGAGCTTTCTAACTATAACATAAAACCCAGAAGCCATAAAAGACAAGATTGGTGTAAAAAATAAATGTTCTACACAGTAGAACCTATAATACGAATATTTTTAAGCTAACATATTTTCAATGAACAGTATTCTCATAGAGACTTATATTTCGTAAAACAAATTCCAAGTCTGATTTCCAATTTTATAGATTTTCAGATTATGATTATCTACACATATTTGATCATTAACATGTCCATACTTCATTAGGAAAAAGAAGAAAAGATATTTAGTTTTGCTTACTTGCCTCCTTTCCTCTTTTCTTCCTCCTCTATCCTTCCCCCTCCTTCCCTCCCTTCCTTCCTTGGACTTCTACACAAATACAGCATTATAGTATTGAAAGTTAAAATGGGGGGGATCCCTGGGTGGCGCAGCGGTTTGGCGCCTGCCTTTGGCCCAGGGCGTGATCCTGGAGACCCGGGATCGAATCCCACGTCGGGCTCCCAGTGCATGGAGCCTGCTTCTCCCTCTGCCTATGTCTCTGCCTCTCTCTCTCTCTCTCTCTCTCTCTCTGACTATCATAAATAAATAAGAATTAAAAAATGAAATCTTTAATAAATAAATAAATAAATAAATAAATAAATAAATAAATAAATAAATAAATAAATAAAATAGGGGCACCCGGGTGGCTCAGATGGTTAAACATCTGACTCAGGTTATGAATTTGGGGTTGTGGGATTGAGCCCCCCCCATTGTGCTCCATGCTCAGCTTGAGATTCTCTCTCCTTCTGTCCCTTCTCCTGCCCCCCTCAAAAAATAAATCTTTAAAAAAAAAAAAAAGTTAAAATTGAAAGAGCATACAATAGGAAAGTCATCGGATAACCAGTCTGAAGATTTTTGTCCATTCCCTGCTAGCTATGCAACTTCCTGTGAAAATTATTAGACCTCATGAAAGAGAGTAACCACTGCCTATATTATTTTTTTCCCTCCGTAGTGACTAGATCCGTAACTAATACAAAAACATATGTTAATCTCATCTCTAGGATTCAGACTCCTCATTTATAAATTTTGGCTGCCAAATTTACTCATGCTTTTATTGTGAGGATAACATGATATAAAAATAGATGAAGAGATTTTGTTAACCATGGATAATTGATCACTACTTAAGGAGTTGTATTTTTGATAGGGGACCAAGCTTTCAGGAGCAATATTGTTATTGATCTAGTAGAAATATTATAACTCAGTTCCAGTCATGGAGTTAGGAGACATGGATGGACTCTATCACTTCACTGTGACATTCCAGACAAGCTACTGCCTTCTAGAGTGTAGCTTCCTCTTCTGGTAACTTTGAAGAGTGTAAAGCCATATGCAAATGTGAGCTACAACTTCAGTGCAAAGAAGACCCTGTTGACATGGATGACTTCTAGAACTCAAAGTGTTCTTGCTTTTGTCTGTTTCCATTAAATCAGCACACATTTATTGAAGTGTGCAAGATGCTCTACTAGGTGCTATATCCTGTTTTACTTTATCAGCTCTTCTCTAATCCAATTTGCTACCCTTATTTGAATTTTTCATTGATTGCATTTCTGTGATAACTGTACTAAAGGATATCCTTGAAAAAAGTTTAAATACATGACTAATTCTGACTATGGCTTATTTTTGTTTAGGTGAGGGCTGACCTTATGCTGTATGTAACAAAATGTCTCATTTAAGGCTAATAAGGTTTTAAAACAAAAGTTTTCTTTCTTGTGTTTTTTGTTTTTATTCTTTTGACAGCTGAGATCAGATTTTTTATTAGATTCTCAAAACATAATTTTTAGATTTCTGGAAACACATGCTACTCACAGAAAAGGGTATTGAATCAAAGAATTTAATATTTTACTCTTTAAATCATTGTTCTTAACTTCATGCCCTCTAAAACATGGTATTGAGGTCCAAACAGCTATATCCTGTGTCTTTTCCCAACAGGAATAAATTAAAGTTGGTATGCTAGGGGAAAGGTTTATGGAAGCTAATAGTTTTAGGATAATTGTATTTTTATTTATACTTTTGTATTTGCAAATTTGAAATCCTGTGTATTTTTTTCCTTAGGTATTAAACAGGAGGAATATCACCAATTAAAATGGCAAGACCACAGATAAATTATAGATAAGCATTTTGATAAGCATGACAATTAGATACATTCTGAACCTTTCTGCTAGTTTTTAACGTATTGCCTAAAATTTTGTTTTTATCTAATGAAGATTATTACTATTGTAACCTTATTTGTAGTATTTTGACTTCTAAGAATATAAAGGTATATGTTGGCTTCAAAATTTTCAGGTTGCCTTAATATGAATTGACTTTCTAGGATTTGTAGATACCTCTTTCTTAAAAAGCAACTATCACTCTCCTTCAGTTGAACTGATGGTGGGATCCCTGTAGCAAATGAATCTGTCTTATTTTTATTATTGTCTAACAGACTTGGGAATAGTAATGCTCCATCTAAGGCAAACATTTAAAAAAATGTAACCCCTTTTTTTCAGACCTCTTAAGCCATGAAAATGCAGCAACACTGAATGATGTAAAGACACTTGTCCAGCAGCTGTATACTACACTGTGCATCGAGCAGCACCAGTTAAACAAGGAAAGGGAGCTTATTGAAAGATTAGAGGATCTCAAAGAACAACTGGCTCCCCTGGAAAAGGTGCCAATTCAAATCACAGACTTTCCTCTTCAACAGTAATTTTCCAAAGCATATATGTTTGCTTTCTCCCCCCTCGATCATTTTTGGTAATTGAGTTGTGTCAATCAAATTGATCCTTTAGTTTTGGGAGCTAAACTATAAAAAAATTTCAGTCAAAGCTAAGAAAAAACTTTAAAAGGAATAGTTTTGAGTCTTCATAATGGCATATAATTTCGAGCTCTAAATGTCTCCCCTTAACCAGATTTACCATCTTTGCAACAAAAATTGAAAAAATTACTGACTGAGAAAAGTGGTGGGTGTAGTGAATAATGATTTTGGCCAGGGATCAATATTATATGGAATATTATGCAGCTGTTAAAAATGATTATATAGCTCTAATACAAGAATATGCATGTTATTTTATGAAAAGTAAATTATAAAACAGTGTGCACATTAGTGTATACTATGATATGATTTTTAAATTTTTTATTTATTTATGATAGTCACACAGAGAGAGAGAGAGAGAGGCAGAGACACAGGCAGAGGGAGAAGCAGGCTCCATGCACCAGGAGCTCGATGTGGGATTCAATCCCGGGTCTCCAGGATCGCGCCCTGGGCCAAAGGCAGGCGCCAAACCGCTGTGCCACCCAGGGATCCCTATGATATAATTTTTAAATGTGTTGTGCATATAGCTATGCGTATTTATATATATGTATATGTAAACCACAGGAAAAATGTCAAAAGGAATATATTCCAAAATGGTAATGGAGTGGTAGGATGATGATTTATTTTTCTTTTTTACAATTCTAGATTTTTTATAGTAAGTGTGTCATTTTTTAATGATGCAGAAATTTTCATTTTCAGAAATTAGACTATCAGAAATTATGAAAGGGAACAAATACTCTTAATATTGCGCTTTTTCTCATTTCCTTAAAAATAATGAACATGTATCTCAAGGTTGTTCTCATTAAATTTAAGACCATTAGAAATGTGATAAATTAAACTTGCACTGTTACAAAGGAGAATGAGATTTAAATTTGATATTTTCAGAATATAAGGAAAGCATTTTTTAATGTACCAGCTATAACAAAATAATTATCATCCTTTATTGAATACTTCTTCTGTGCCAGGAATTGTGCAAGTATTTTATCTGTGTTCCATTATTTAGTCCTCAGAACAACTCTGTAATGACACTGAGGATGATATACAGATTGGGGCCTGGGCACAGGTATTCTGAATACAGAGTCCATGCTCTGACTCACTGTGCTGTTCTGCCCCTAGCAGACCTCTTGAGTAAAGAATGATGATAGGGCAGCCCCGTGGCCCAGCGGTTTAGCGCCGCCTTCAGCCTGGGCCTGATCCTGGAGACCCCGGATCGAGTCCCATGTCAGGCTCCCTACATGGAGCCTGCTTCTCCCTCTGCCTATGTCTCTGCCTCTCTCTGTATGTGTCTCTCATGAATAAATAAATAAAATCTTTAAAAAAAAAAAAAAGAATGATGATAGATTAAATCTTGTATACTACAGTAAGAGAACACTGGCATGTTTTCATATCTCGCCCTCAAAGAAGATAATTGTGTAGTTGGATGAAGAGTTGTTGACTCTAACTTATTCCCATAGTTTCACTATATTTTTATCTACTTCTAGGTGAAACATAAAACATAAGTATCCTAAGAAAATTGTTACTCCTATAAAATACTCAGTAAAAACTACAGATGCTATCTAGAAAGACAATCTGCATTTACTAGAATAGAGGCTAATATGTCTTGATTATGAGCCCTATTTCTTCAGTGAATGTAGAACAGTTTAAGTTTATAATTTGTTCTATGTTAAAATGCCTTATGGTTGATTGATCATGTGTGCCCCGTAGGTACGAATTGAGATTAGCAGAAAAGCTGAGAAGAGGACCACTTTGGTGCTATGGGGTGGACTTGCCTACATGGCCACACAGTTTGGCATTTTGGCCCGGCTTACCTGGTGGGAATATTCCTGGGACATCATGGAGCCGGTCACCTACTTTATCACTTACGGAAGTGCCATGGCGATGTATGCATATTTTGTAATGACACGCCAGGTAAGAATTCCTCTTCAAGTAACTTTTTATGAGATGCTAATGAAGTTTTGGTTGTCAAAGTAGTTCTCTTTTCTTTCATATTCTTTCTAAGGCCAGTTCCCTTTAAGTACTCACTCTTTTATCCTACACATACACACACACACACACACACGCGCGCGCGTGCGCGCACATGTACCTGCATGATAATTGTGTATTAGCCCCTATTCTAGGTGCTAAAGATAGGGAGGTAAATCATGGCTACTGACTTCATGAACCTCACAGATTATAAAATGAGCCATATAAACCATTAAATTCAGGAAAAAATTCACACTAAGTTATAGGATAAAAGGGCAAAGGAGAAGAATGATCAGCTACAGGATAGCTTATTCAGCCAGTTGGCCTGGCTTTTTGTGTACTATGTAGTTAATTTGAGAGTTGGATGGGGTAGTCTCAAGCTTTTTGGTTTTATTGAATTTTTGGAATGGAAAGTTGGTGATCAGATATTTAAACTGAACTCTATGCTATCTCTAAGTATCTTAAGAGTATAGGTAGGCTTCTTTGTTACTGTTTTTACTTCCTGGAAGATAGGTGAAAATTAGGTAAATAATCACTTTATGTGCCTGTCCTATTCTCTAGGAGGCAAGACTCACTTATTAAATATCAGTATCTAGAAATAATTTTTGTTGCCAGTGTTATTTTTATAATAGCTTGAAAATCCCTGTATCACTTTAGAAAGTATGAAGAACTTATTATTACTTATTTTTATCTGTGTGATGCCAACACAGATCCAACCTCCCTTGATAAAAAAACATTTGTGATGAATGATGATACATGAGAAACCTTTTCTCTATTCTTAGGTATCAAAAGAAAGTTGAGAATGGCTTCTCTTATATTTTTATATGGCTGCTATTGAACATAGGCATTTTGTGTCTGTTGTTGTTAGAACACTGGTCATAGGCCTATTTCTGGGTGAGAGAATGAAAGCTCAAGAATGTTATTTAACCTTTCTGGGCCTCTCAAATTTGTCTAGTAGAAAAGAGAGATGATAAACTGTTCATGTCCTGCCATCATTTGCCCAGAGTATCCAGCACCAAGTCCCATGTCTGGCTCATACTCATTACTCTGTGTAAACAGAATTAAACAACCAGATTAGTCATGTCTAATCACAGCTCTGGACTTGGCTTTGCTGTCTGTCTGTCTTTTTTTCTTTCCTTCTCTCTCTCCTCTCTTCCCTGTTCCTGTTCCTTATATACACACCCCTTTAATAGGTTCTTTTTATCTATTGATTGAAGTCCAAACTCCCTAGCCTGATATTCATAACTGGTTGCTCTCTGTCTTCTCCAAAGGTGTGTCAATTCCCACAGTGTACTTACCATGTGTTCTAAACAAATCAAATTATATTCTTAACTCCCCCAAATGCCCTGAGTTTTCTACCACTTCATTCCTTCTCATCATTTTGTCAGCTGGGAAAGTTCTCCCTGTTCATCTCTACCTGTTATATTTCAAGGTTTCTTTTTTTTTTTTTTTAATTTTTTAAAGGTTATTTATTTATTTATTCATGATAGTCACACAGAGAGAGAGAGAGAGGCAGAGACACAGGCAGAGGAAGAAGCAGGCTCCATGCAGGGGAGCCTGACGTGGGATTCGATCCAGGGTCTCCGGGATCACGCCCTGGGCCAAAGGCAGGCACCAAAACCACTGCGCCACCCAGGGATCCCTATTTCAAGGTTTCTTAATGCTTATCTTTCATAAACCTTTGGCCAGTTCACTACAGCCAACTTTGAATGGTCCTTCTGAATTCCTGTAGCACATTGTGCCTCTCATTTCACGTATCCTGTGCTGTCTTGCATTATATTTATTCACATATAATTTCTTCACCCCTCTACTAGACTTAATGTCTTATGAGGTGAGGCATTCAGTTTTTTCTATTTCTGTTTCCCTTAGTTACTATTAATCCATTACCTGTCATCATCAATCATGAATAATTCAGTATTTACTTCTGCTTCTTGTATGGCAATCCTCCCATTAGGAAAAGTTAGAGTAGTTAGACAAAACATAAAATACATCTGCCATAGGCACTAGAGAGCTTATAAGATAGCAAAAATTACCATGCAAGGACCTGAAGAAAAGGAAGGTGAACTTGATGTTGGGTGTGCTTATTCCCCTGGGGATTTATGCTGACGGAACAGGGTAAGACTGAGAAACCAAGAAGCTGAGCCATACTTGATAGTCTAGAAGAACCCAAACCATAGAGTTAGCTTTGGTTTGGAACCTCTAATGGCTACCATTGTAGAATAAGGATGAACCTGTTGTAGGTTCTCTCTGAACCATAGCCCATATTCATTCGTCTGAGTCCTTCAAATTAGACTAAGATATTCCTAGAAGAGTGGTAATCCCAAAGTGGTAGTGCTCATAGATTCCAGGCAGAAGCAAACAGAAGTCATCCCTGGAAGAAGAAGAAAAAGAAAAAAAAAACATTGGAAAGAAAGAAAACTGACGTTATTCAAAGATTTTGTACCTAAAAAAATACAAAGCCATGTACATATAATTGGTTAGAATCTGTGAGTTTCATAAGGTTACTGGATACTAGGTCAACATACATAAATCGATTGCATATCTGTATACCAGCAACAAACAATTATAAAATGAGAATTTAAAAGATGCAACTTAAAATGACTTTTAAATAATCTATAAGTAAATCATGCAAAATATATCTAAAAGTAAATTGTACAAGACCTCTGTGTTGAAAAACATAAAATATAAGGAAACTTCATAAGTAGAATAAGCATGTTCAGACTGGAAAAGTAAATATTAAAATATGTCAGTTGTATCCAAATTGATCTGTTTCAGTGCAATCCCAGTCAAAATTCCAGCAATTTTGGAGATGGGGGAGGGGAAAAGATTTGAATAAGCTGCTTCTAGAATTTCTATGAAAATGTAAAAGCCAGTAAACCCTTGAGGAAAACTAGGTAAGAGGATTTGCTCTACAGGACATGGACGACTATAGCTTTATTTATAATGCTACAGTAATTAAGAAAATGACACAAAGGCAAATAGTCCAATGGAATAGATGAGAGAATGTGGAAACAGATCTGGTATAAATGAACTTTTGATTTTAAAAAGATAGTACTGCAAGGAAAGGAGAATCTTCTTCTATGAATGGTGCTAGGACAATTGAATATCCATATTAAAAAAAAGTGAAACGATCCCATCTTTGCACATCCGTAATTAACAAAAATTAATTCCAGATGGATTATAGATCAAAATATGAAAGGTAGGGGATCCCTGGGTGGCTCAGCAGTTTGGCGCCTGCCTTTGGCCCAGGGCGCGATCCTGGAGTCCCGGGATCGAGTCCCGCGTCGGGCTCCCTGCATGGAGCCTGCTTCTCCCTCCTCCTGTGTCTCTGCCTCTCTCTCTCTCTCTCTATCATGAATAAGTAAATAAATCTTAAATAAATAAATAAATAAATAAATAAATAAATAAATAAATAAATAAATAAATAAATAAATAAGAAAGGTAATAAAATAAAGCTTCTAGGAGAGGGGCTCCTGGCTGGCTCAGTAGGTAGAGCATGCAACTCTTGATCTCAAGGTTGTAAGTTCAAGCCCCACATTGAGTGTGGAGAATACTTAAAATCTCTTTTAAAAATAAAATTAAAAAAAAAAAATAAAATAAGAATGATAAATTCTACTATATTTTTTTTTTTTTTTTTTAATTTATGATAGTCACACAGAGAGAGAGAGAGAGAGAGGCAGAGACACAGGCAGAAGGAGAAGCAGGCTCCATGCACCGGGAGCCCGACGTGGGACTCGATCCCGGGTCTCCAGGATCGCGCCCTGGGCCAAAGGCAGGCGCCAAACCGCTGCGCCACCCAGGGATCCCAATTCTACTATATTAAAATTAAGAACTTCTGGGGGCACCTGGGTGGCTCAGTCAGTTAAATGTCTGCCTTTGGCTCAGGCCATGATCTCTGAGGCCTGGGATCAAGACTCACATCAGGCTTCCTGCTCAGCAGGGAGTCTGCTTCTCTCCCTCTCCATCTGCCCCCTCCCCACTGCTTGTTTCTCTCTCTCTCTCTCTCTCTCTCTCTCAAATAAATAAATAGACTCTTTAAAAAAAATTAAGAACTTCTGTTTATTAAAGAACACCATTAAAAGAGCTAACAGGCTGGGAGGAGATATTTGTAGTACATATATCCAACAGAGGATCCATAACCAGAGTATATTAACAAAGCCTGTAAATCAGTAAGAAAAAGAGACAACCCAATAGAAAAAGATGACAAGAGATTTGAATAAGCATATCTAAACAAGGAAATTCAAATGCCCAGTAATAGATGAAACAAAAAGGCCTCAGCCTTATGAGTGATCAGGAAAATTCTATATATCTCCAAGAGAAATGAAAACATGTTCACAGAAAAACTTGTACAAGTATATTCATAACAGCATTATTCATAACAGTCAAATTGGAACAACCCAAATGTCTATCAGTTTATTAATGGATAAATAAAATGTTGCATATCCATTCAATGAAATATTACTTTGCAACAAAAAGAAATGAAGTACCAATATATACTGCAAATGGATGAACCTTGAAAGAAGGCAACCATGAAGGGCTGCATGTTATATGATTCCATTTATATGAAATGTCCAGAATAGACAAATCCATAGAGACATAAAGTAGATTAATAGTTCCCTGGAATTGGAGATGTTGAGGGAGGTGGGAAGTGACTATTAATGTACAGGATTTTTTGAGGGGAAAATGAAGATTTTCTAGAATTGATTGTACTGATGGTTATGCAACTTCCTGAATACACTAAAAACCATTGAACATTGTGCTTTAAATAGGTGAATTGTGTGGTATGTGATTTATATCTTAGTAAAGCTGTTTTTGAAAAGTGAGGTGGTACTTCTGCACACACACCAGAATGGCTAAAAAGTTTTTTTAACTGGCAATACTAAGTATTGGCAAGGACATGGAATGATGGCAGCTCTCATAGTCTGCTGATGGGAGTATAACTGGTACCACCATTTTGAAACCTGTTTGATGTCACTTCTTAATTTGGACACAGTCATACCTTATGATGATCTAGTATCTCCACTTATAGGTATACATCCAACAGAAGAGATAAGCCCCAAAATGTTTTTGGCAATATTATTTATAATAGCAGAGCCTGAAACAACCCAAAAATCTATCATTAGTAAAATGGATAAATAAATTGTGATGTAGTCATACAGTAGAATTTAACATAGCAAGGAAATGGACTCAAAAGTATGAATATCACAAACATTGAGCAGAGGTACAATACCTACTGTCTGACTCCATTTTTATAAAATTAAAAAAAAAAAAAAACAGATAAAATTAAGCCATAGAGTGCAAGGGGATGCATGCTTAGTTGGAAAGTTGTAAAGAATGCAAGAAAATAGTTACCATAAAAGGCAAGATAGTGATGAGTTTTGGGAGGAAGGAAAGATTAATAATTGGGAACAGGCAGGAAGATGCCTACCTGGTTGTTGGCAGTATTAGATTTTCTTTATCTGATGATGATTAACTTGTTTGTTATATGATGATTCATTGTGATGTGCATTTTTGTTGTGTGTACTCTTACATGTATGTTTCACAATAAAAAAATAAAATAAATATTTAATACAGCACACATATCTGTATATATTTTATATGTGTGCACATGTATTGAACCTAATCAACAGTTACTAAGTGTTCATTTTGTAAAGATAGTGTTCTAAGAACTAGTAATTTAATTTCTCCTTTATTTTTGTAGGAATATGTTTATCCAGAAGCCAGAGACAGACAATACTTATTATTTTTCCATAAAGGAGCCAAAAAGTCACGTTTTGACCTAGAGAAATATAATCAACTCAAGGATGCAATTGCTCAGGTAAGTTTTCCCCCAAAATAAAAATAAATTCCAGCTCCATTTTATATGGTATGATATTATAATAATAATTCCTATTTTTATACTATTATTATTACTATTATCCATAACTATAGTGCTTTGATGGATAAACTCTGAAAAGGATCCCACCCATCTCTTCCTATATTAATTATTCCTCAGTTAATAAAAATGTCTATTTTAGCATGGACACCTCGTTGTAAAGTTTTAGAACACAAGCAAGTGAAAAGGTGATGGGTCTCACATAGCATACTGAAATTTGTGGAGCTTTTTTTACCTTTTTTCTTTATGTTTCTCTAAAGTGGTCTATTTTAATTTTTCTCTCTTTTTAAAAATCTTTTTTATAACAATTTCCAAAGATGTCACACCTAACATGTGGTAGCAATGGGGCAAAAATAAAATCCAGGTAAGAGAGACCACTGGAAATGTTTGCCAGACACAAGTCACAGTTTATTGAATAGAAGATGCTATTTTTAAAAAGACTGATGTATTTCATTTTTCATAATAATTATGTCTTTCAAATTTCTGTGTTGCTTCCTTTTGATATCTTTGATTTTGGCATATAAGTCTTCATTCCTCTTCTCTGTAGTCTAACGTGACTTCAGAGATTTTTTAAAAGTCTCTAGAAGCTCTTCCATCCTCTGTAATATTTGGTTGCTCTTCTCTGCCCCTTATTGGTGATGGGGCTGTACTTTGAATAGGCTTAGTCTGTCTTCCTGCCTTGGCCCAAGTGGACTTGTGTCTACTGTTGCTCTGTGTGATGGTTCTCAACTAGAGAGAATGCATCAGATTATCTCTGGAGCTGTTAACAATACAGATGCTTCAGCCCTGCCCTAAGCCTAATAATCCAGCTGCACAGGGGTGAGGTCCCAGCCCAAGTGAGTTTTGAAAGTGCCACTGTTGTCAGCACATCCCTGTTTTTAAAATCACTACACAAAAAACTTACCTACTGGAGAAACAACTAAAGTCTTGAGCAACATAAAGTAAAGCTCTGGATCAGGTTAAGGTCTGTAAAAGGACTTTTCTCTTGAGAAATGCCATCAGGGGATATCAGATGCTCTCCACATTCTTGAGCCTCTAAGTCCTGCCCTATGGACAGCACAGCCTCTTGTGGAGGCTCTGTTGACAGCTGAAACTGCCAGCACAGACTTCATTCTGGTCCCCATTTGCTGTCCTCTGCCTTTATTTATTTATTTTTTTTAAGATTTTATTAATTTACTCATGAGAGACATAGAGAGGCAGAGACACAGGCAGAGGGAGAAACAGGCTCCATGCAGGGAGCCCAACGTGGGACTCGATCCCCGGTCTTCAGGATCATGCCCTGGGCCAAAGGCAGACGCTCAACCGCTGAGCCACCCGGGCTGCCCTGTCCTCTGCCTTTAAAGCCCGTTGTTTCTGAGGCACTCTTACTTTGAGAGTAGTTGAGATGATTTCTGTGATTCACAGTGATGCAGAAAAGACAATTTCCTTTTCTCGAGAGAAGTAATATCATTGAAAGCTTCACTAGCCAGTTTTTCTCACCTTTGTTTCTATTTTAGGCAGAAATGGACCTTAAGAGACTGAGAGACCCATTACAAGTACATCTGCCCCTTCGACAAATTGGTGAAAAAGATTGATCTGCAAAAAGCCTCTGAATCCTGGCAGAAAGAACACCTGTTTATAACTATTGCCTTTTTAATTAAAGCATTGCAGGTGGAAGCTGGGAGCCATGTCGGGGTAGAGGGTTTTTACCTTTAATTAAAAAACAATAACAAAAAGGATCTTAGGGAAGAAGGGAATGTTAAAATCTAAGGATCAGGCTTTGTGGAACATAAGCTCAAAGGGCTTAGTGAATATTGTCTTAATCAAGCATCTTAGCTTCTGGATGAAAATGATGCATTATATAGTTGAGAGATTCATAAGGAGAAAAGGATGCTGGGGTGTTCCTTTCTTGTATCTTCTTTGCAGGGTCAGCAAAACAGTAACACACCAGCACCCAACTCAGCTCTAATTTTTTTTTAATTTAACTTTTCTTATTTTTGACATAGGAGTAAATAAACATACCAGAAAAGCAAATCCTCAAGATATGTGGGTGGCAAACAAAGTCTGAGCCCATGTCATTAACATTTATCTTAAACTGGACCCAGTCTCTGCCAAGTTACCAGGAATCTCTCCTATTTGTGCCCCATTTCTGACCACCCACTCCTGTTGGTTACAGTAATTTTATCCATATGATAGTTGGAACCAACTTAAGACTGTTTGATAATTGACACTTTGGATTACCCCGTAATACCTCTTAAATGTCTGTAATATTCCAGTGCTCTGGATCAGTATCTAGGAATCATTGGCAACACTGCATGAGGTTGTTTTGTTTTGTTTTGTTTTTTACTAATTAATCTTTAAGAGGAGGCAAAACTTCCCTCCTTTATTTAACTGTCCTACTGAGATGTCCCCTCTCCCTCCATAACCCAAATCAGAGGAGGGTGTTCAGCTGTATTACCAAATCAGGAAGATGTTAAGGTTTACAAATTGGCTAAAAATCATGGCTCTCTAGCCATTTCAAACCAGAGTAATTTCACTGCTGTTGATCTGCTTGTGTGACAGCATTCCAGCTCCCCAGATGGCGCTGCCTTGTCTGGAGACTTTGTTAATCTTGAAGGACACACACTTCCACACTGTTTGTGAGCCACCCCCCGCCCCACCTCCACCACTTCAATAGTTGTAAATCAAGTGTGTGGATCTCAAAGGGTGCAATTTATCTTTATACAGGAATACATTTCTATGGCTTCCTTCAGCCTACCCTCTTCACCCTATTTTTTCTTATCTTAAATTGAGAGAAGGAAGAATTAATCTTATACTCTATCAAAATATTTTCTACCATATTTCCAGATGACATCTGCACTTGAAGAGTCAAAGGAATCTGTGTCTAATATCCTGTTTTTAACTACTGTGGGGGCAGGATGGAAAGGATGATGAGGCTTGCCACACAGCCGATTGGCTTTTTCTTTCACATGATTCACCCCTCCTCATTATGGCAAGGAGGTTCTTTCTCATTTTCTTCCTCCTTTGGGATCATTGTGTATGAAAAGAAACACTTTCGATGACAACCCAGACTCCAGGTGCCTTGCAGAGGTTGAAGGCCAGCCAGGACCGCTGCCCCTGCTGCTGCTCCTGCCGCCACCCCTTCCACTGGCATGATGGAATGAAAGGATGCATGTCGCCCCTTCCTTCCAGTCCCCCCCCCCCCCCCGGTCGTTCAACCCCTCCCCTCATTTATTTTTGTTAAGTTATGTGAATTATTTTTAAGTCACTTATCCTGTTTGTGTGCAGCGTTTTTAAGAAGAAACAGCACAGTGTAATGTACAAGCAAATCCTTTCAGGGTGTGTGGGAGGCAAGGGAGGGAAGATGTGGAGAAAAGTCCTTTAAACAAATAGCAAAATATTGAACATGTGTAAAATCCTGTATCATTTATGAAATATGTATAAAAAGCAATGTACCTTCTGGAACAATAAATACTTATTCAATTTTTGAATTAGAGCATCTTCTTCTTTAAAGCAAAACCAAAAAAAAAAAAAAAAGCCAACAACAGCAAGAAAATTTACTTTCCTGTGATTCTAGGTGGAAAACTGTTTACTTTTAAAATTAATTCTTATAGAAATACCATTTTGAAATTAAAGTTGGTTCCTAGAGCTTGTATTTTAAAAATAGGCATTTCATTAATGATTCCTAAATCTAAGATGGTCAGTATTTTCCTAATTTTTCAGAGCCACCAGAGGTTAAGTGACTTCTACAGCTAAAATTAAGCCACTGGCAGTACTGAGACTTGTATCCTGATTAATAGGGAATTTTTCCATTATATCAGACCACCAGATTGCCTAATGTGGTTTCCTGGACTTCAGAATGTTGTTCAAGAATGAACCAAGAGAGACGCCTGGGTGGCTCTGGTCATGATCCTGGGGTCCTGGGATGGAGCCCTGGCATTGGGCTCCTTGCTCAGTGAGGAGCCTGCTTCTCCCTCCCCCTCTACCTCCCAACTCATGCTGCTCTGTCTCTAGTACCCTCTCTCTCTCTTTCCTCAAATAAATAAAACATAAAAAGAATGAACCAAGATTAAATATTCATTGTTTTAAGAATTTTATCAAATTTGATCAAATCAAATAGTGATCACCAAACAGGAAAATATCACATGCTAACTAGTCCATTGGAGGCATATCAGAGAGCATACGTTAAATGTCTGACTATATTTAGTGTGAGATCTCCTGAGAGTCTCCTGGCAGCTACAACAAACCAATACATCCCTGAGACAGAAGTAAAGTGTAAGACGATAAGATTGAAAATGTTAAGCCACTGTTTGATTTCAAAGAATAATGTCTACATATTCAACAACACTGTTAGGCGTTTAGTAAACTTTTCAGTGGAGATAGATAATGGAGAGTTAAATCCATTAACGAGTGTAGATAATGGAGGTTTGCTAAAGGATAATAGACCTTTGAAACTGGAAAAGTAAAAAGGGTTCTCATGGTATGATTGCAGGAGCAGCAACCTGGTATCTCCTTGTTAAAAATGCAAGTTCTCTGATCCCTACTGAATCAGAAACTAGGCATGGGGCCAGCAATCTGTCCTAGTAAGTCCTGGTGATTTTGATGGGAACTGTTGGTCTAGTCAAACCAATGCCTTAAAGAGAAAGGAAACTGAAGCACAGGACATCTATATCACAACTCACCAGTGAATCCTATGACCAACAACGAAACCAAATGATAAGAGGATTGGTGAGTATGGTGAATATGGTAAATGAAAGGAATAGAGCTCATGTCCTTGACTCTGGCAACATGTACTGTTGCATCTTGCTTATGGGCAGGAGAGTATAGTGATGAGCACATAGTAGATGCTTACAAAAACAAAAATGAGCTCCTGAGTGGCTTAGTTAAGCGGCTGCCTTTAGCTCAGGTCATGATCCCAGGGTCCTGGGGTCAAGACCCACATTGGGCTCCCTGCTCAGCAAGTAGTGTGCTTCTCTTCCTCCCTCTGTGATCCCTCTTGCTCTTGCTCTCTCAGATAAATGAAATCTTAAAAAATAAAAATTCATTACTTGAGAGAGAGGGAGAGGCGGAGGGAGAGAGAGTATCTCAAACAGACCCCACTGAGCACAGAGCCCCACATGGGGCTCAATCCCACAACCCCAAGATTGTGACCTGAGCCGAAATCAAGAGTCCGTCACTCAACTGACTGCACCACCTAGATGCCCTAGTTGTGATCTGTTTTTGTTTTTGTTTTTTTAAAGATTTATTTATTTATTTATTTATGATAGACATAGAGAGAGAGAGAGAAAGAGGCAGAGACCCAGGAGGAGGGAGAAGCAGGCTCCATGCCAGGAGCCCGACGTGGGACTCGATCCCGGGATTCCAGGATCGCGCCCTGGGCCAAAGGCAGGCGCTAAACCTCTGAGCCACCCAGGGATCCCCTGTAATCTGTTTTTATCACTGCCAAGGATCTTTAGTTAGTTGCTCTCTCAAGTAAGTACAAACTCCTTGTCTTCCAGAATGTACTATATCGTTACTCCCTTAGGACAAATGTATAGGTAAATTTTAATGAATTCTACTGAATATAAAATGACCTGCCTCGTAAATTTTCATTCGCATATGTTTTATAAATGCATCATCCACTGGGCAATCCCTCGTTCTTGAAACTGTCCTCAGCTCCTATGACTCTACTCTTGGGTTTCCTTCTTTAAATTTCTGACTACCTCTTGGTCTCATTTGCAGTATCCTCCTCCTTTGCCCACATCTTTGATGTTGGGCTTCTCCAAGGTTTCATATTGGACCCCATTTTCCATGGATGATCTCACCCACTCCCCTCCTCCATTTATATGCGGGTAGTTCTCAAATTGTTAGGTAAGCTCAGATCTTTCCTGAATAGCAGACTGGTTTATCTATCTCCTAACTGACCTATGTCCCCCACTGTACATTAAATGCTTTCAGTGTCACCAGAGTATTTTTGTTTTTAATTTCTAATAGCACATACTTTGGAAAAATAAAATATGAACAAGAATTAACATTATATGGGAAAAGGGGATGCCTGGGTGGCTCAGCGATTGAGCGTCTGCCTTCAGTTCAGGGTATGATCCCAGAGCTCTGGGATGGAGTTCCACATCGGGCTCCCCACAGGGAGCCTGCTTCTCCCTCTGCCTGGGTCTCTGCCTCTCTCTCTCTGTGTCTCTCATGAATGAATGAATGAATAAATCTTATATAGGATTTAAAAATAAAAAATATTTTAAAAATAAAAATATTTTATTTAAAAATAAAAAATATTTTATTTATAAAATATTTATTCCCATAAATAAAAATTATATGGGAAAAGGGATGCCAAAAGACATCCCAAGAAGCAGTCAGACAAATACAGAATGTGAGACATTCTATAGGACAAATAACTGACTTTCTTCAACAAAGGATGTGGGGCTTGGGGGAGAAGGGGACCATTCTAGATTAAAAGAATATATGAGACACAACCATATGCAATGTATGGTTTTTGTTTGAATCCTGACTCAAACTAGCAATGCAAAGAAATTTTTTAAACAACTGGGGAAATTCAAATATGAAATGGATATTAGATGGTACTAAATTTTCATGGTCGTAATAATGACATTATAGTTTTGTAAAAAAAAAAAAAAAAAGCCATATGTTAGAAATTCATCTTGGTGTATAAATAAAATAAGACTGACAAAATATTAGTATCTGCAGCTGTGTGTTTATGTGTACTTTATGCTTTTGTATACATTTGAAATTTTTCATCATAAAAGATTAAAAAGAGAGGGCAGGTCAACTAAAAAGGAAAAAATAGGAATAAGGAAAAAAAAAAAGTCCTGTCATCCTGGGAATGCTTGTTTACAGAACCAAAGGGCTATCTGGTAAAAGTCCTTGACTCTGGCAATCAATCCTGGCAGCAAATCTGGGTTTATCTCATGCACACGTCCTCTGTTTCTCTGTAACACATACAAAGCATTCAGATAGTTTCTCTGGGACAGGAAATTGCAGGGTTTTGTTTTTTTCTGTTAAGAGCACTATTAACTGCAATGAAACAGTTCCTCAGTCCCAGAATCATCCATTGCCGTCATCAAATTGCAACTTAATAAGCTAAAAATGGTCAGGTTGCCTGTGTTCTGCTAGCATTAGTGATAAAGTAGCCAACTATAAATTTAGATCACCGGAAACCCCTTGCTAGAGCTTTCCACTCTAGATGATTGTAAACTCTGTACTTCCGGGAACCACTTTTACCTTAGTCACTGTCAAAAACCAGAGACAGCTTGGCACTTGGCCCCCAGTAAGCACTAATGTTTAATTGAACCAAAACCCTTAGAGAAAAGGGGCCACAATAATTTGAATGCCACTTAGCGTAGGAAAACATTGTGATAAGAGATTAAGAAGACCAGCTTATGAACTACTTCCTAAAGCAATAAATATTCCTTCCCCAGTCACTAGAAATTTGGTTATTAAGACAAGAAACACAGATGAGAGAAAGAGTAAGAATGACAGAAGGCCAAAGCCTCAGGTCAAGGTAAGATTAGGAAAGAGAAATTTGGGGTTCATTCAGATCCTTCCTTCATATAGTATTTACAAACAAATTTTTTGGGCACCTGAGTGGCTCAGTTGGCAAAGCATGCAACCCTTGATCTCAGAGTCATAAGTTCAAGCCCCCATGTTGGGTGCGAAGCCTACTTTAAAAAAAGAATGGTTAAAAAAAAAAAAAAAAAACTTTCCCTCTACCTTCCTTTTTGTCCTTCCCCTTCACATTATTTTCAGTAATAGTGCTTTGCCAATTCTCAGATGTCCAAACACTATAGAATGCCAGGGAGCCGGCATTCTGTTGTCCGGGGGCACATATTATATAGGTCCCTTCATTTTGCCTCTTGTGTCTAAAAAAATCCTTGTAAACATCACTTTTCAGTGTTGTTAATTTAATGAGTCGTTCCTAATTCAAAGCCTCTACCTCAATCTTAATGTGAGAATTAGTAAAATAACACTAAACCATTTTAAATTTGGGAAAGGCAGGCACTCTGAAAACATGAGATATTGCTGTTTGAATTGGTAAAAACACAACTTAAACCTTGTTTCTTTAGGAAGTTTTGAGACCAAAGACCATAACGGAACACACTTAGGAGCTTGCTTCAAGACTATGTCGCCCCCCCCATTCCATTCCTTTCCCTACTACTACATTTTTGTATGCTATTGTAAACTCCTTCACCATCTGACCAAGACATTTCCTAATGACCAGTTGCAACAATTTGGCTTTATCCCATTCGTAAGCAATGGTAGGGCTACATCATGAAATTAATTCCTAGAAGTCACAAAACAAGGTTTTGACATGAGGGGACATCCCTCAGTTAGAGTTCCCTTCTGGATGAGATACTGGAGGCCTTGTTGCAGGGAATTCTTGGGAGAAAACAATAGGAGGATGAGGGATTGTGATGGGTTCTTTCCCCCCTAAAGAAAAATATCAGTAACCCTGTTGACAGTGTAAAGCAGTGTTTCTATCTGGGGTCAAGGCCAGAGCAATGAACACCTTATCCCATTCATCCTCTTCCTCTGATAAAGCACCGGCCAGTACTGTAAAGTCTTTTTTCAGAAGAGCCTAGTGGCCCTTTTTTTTTTTTTTTTAAGCGCTTGAAAAAGAAAGGGACAAAGGACAACTGGAATTAAGAGGATTTCCAGTCTGTTCTGGTGGCTTGTCCAGAAGGATGCTTCAGTTCCTGCTTCTCACCTGCCTCTTCATCACAATCACACCTGTATCACCAATGGGTGAGTCTTGGCACAACGAACTTTTTGTTGTAGGAATTTGCTATTATGTCCAGATTAAGAGTTAGGTTCCAGTATCTTAAATACTGGTTCTAGAATAGTGTAAAAATCTATGATACCTACAATAGATATATTTTCATAGAATTTCTGTTTCATGTTCCGATTAGCCTCTTGCCTGGACATCCAGAATTTCCATGGACCTGCCATATCCAACAGCTTTCCACTAGCTAAATATTTCTTGGAGTACATGTAAAAAGAATTACAACTTTTTTTATATTATAGGCACTTGTATAATTCCAACTTTGAAAGCAGAAATATAATTTTTAGAGTTGAGGATAGAGTTTTTATTCTTTAATGAATACCAAGCACTGAATGAAAGCTCTATCCCCATGAAAGGCACAGATCTGGATAAATCAAACTTCTCGGTCTGGACATCTGAAAAATATGACTTTTGCATAGAATCTTAAACTCTTTCCCTTTTTGGGTTGGCACAAAAGTGGCCAACAAGGCAAAACAAAGTTTCAATTGCAGTTACTAACACATTTCTCCTTTTTCCAGTAGAATTTAAGTTCTAATTGGAAGTGAGAGAAGGTTGAGATGGACAGAGCCATGCTTTTTGGCACTTTGGCATTCCTCTGTTTAATTGACCCCAATTTATTTCTCCAGGGTAACTCAGGTCTTGCTCTAACACCTTTAAGGATATCTATTAAAAATGGGCTTTGAGACCCTAGAAGATGTGAAAATTAGGGTAATATGGTTTCCTGGATGGGATCCTGGAATAAAGACACAGGCAAGAAAAAAAAGGAAATCTAAACTATGGACTTGAGTTAATAATAATGTATCTCTAGTGGATCATTAATTGTGGAAAAGATACCACCCCAGTGTATGGTGTTTCATAACAGGGGAAACTGGGCACCAAGTATATGGAAACTCTTTGTACTATTTTCTCAAGTATGTCCTAAATCTAAAACATAAAAAAAAAAAAAAGTCTATTAGAAAAAGTCTTGAACTAAGTTTAATCACGCTGTATCTGCTGCCAATAACTAGACAAGACTTGCCTAAGCAAAGGCTGCCCCCCACCACCCCTCAACTTCCACTGCCCTTTCTTCTTATTTTTAATTGCTTACCCTTCCTCTAGTACCTCTTGTTCCCATCATAGATCTCCCTCCCAGACCTTTTTTATTTTATTAATTTTTTTGTAGCCCTTCTAGGATGTTTGACTCAACGCCAAAAGTGAGATAAAGAGAAACTCTGAGCGCTGGGGAGCAGGGAGGGGGCCTACCCTGGGAGGAGAGGGGAAGGGAGAGAAAAGGAGAGGAAGGGAGGGAGAGGAGGGGAGGGAGCAGAAAGCAAAGGGGGAGAGGGGGACGGAGGGAGAGGGAAGGAAGGGCACCCGGAGCTTCAGGACCCAGCTGGAGGGGCCGAGTCGCCTCCACCTGCTGGGCTGGGCCAGAGGGGCAGGGTCCCTCCGCACGTGGCTCCGCACTTGGCTGCGAGGGGCCGGTCCTGGGGGACACACACCGGGGCCCTTGGGGGACACACCGACGGCCCTGGGGGACACACACCGACGGCCCTGGGGGGACACACCGACACCCCTGGGGGGACACACACCGACGCACCTGGGGGACACACACACCGACGCCCCGGGGGGACACACACACCGACGGCCCTAGGGACACACACACCGACGCCCCTGGGGGACACACACCGACGGCCCTTGGGGGACACACACCGACGCCCCTGGGGGGACACACACCGACGCCCCTGGGAGACACACACACCGACGCCCCTGGGGGACACACACACCGACGCACCTGGGAGACACACACACCGACGCCCCGGGGGGACACACACACCGACGCCCCTGGGGGACACACACCGACGCCCCTGGGGGGACACACACCGACGCCCCTGGGAGACACACACACCGACGCCCCTGGGGGACACACACACCGACGGCCCTTGGGGGACACACACCGACGCCCCTGGGGGACACACACACCGACGGCCCTAGGGACACACACACCGACGGCCCTGGGAGACACACACACCGACGCCCCTGGGGGACACACACCGACGCCCCTGGGGGACACACACACCGACGCCCCTGGGGGACACACACACCGACGGCCCTTGGGGGACACACAGCGGCGCCCCTGCGGGACCCGGTCAAGGCCGAGCAGCCCCCAGGCCGGCCCGACAGCAGGGCGGGGCTGGCGCCTCCGGGAGGACCGCCCAGTTAGGGAGCGCGCGGGGCGCCCGGTCCCGGCTTCCAGGCTCGGCACCGAGACCCTGAGGCGAGCCTGCCCGGGCCTGGGTATGAGAGGACTGAAGGGGCTATTCAGACGGACCGGTTATTTATGTTAGAAAATATTGCGTGGATGACTTAAAAAATATATTTATTTTACAGAAGATAGTCGATGACGTCCTGTCACCTATTTGTGCCATCAGTCCCCCTTCAATGAGAGGAAGTGAACTTTTAACAGAGAGCACAAGAAATGACAGTTAAGTTTAAGGAAAGACTTTATAAATCATGAAATAGTTATTGAGGGAGGTTTAGGGATTTCTGCAAAAGCCATTAAGAGTTGAGTACCTAACCATTTCTTGTAAAATTAGAGCCAAGGAGATCAACCAAATATTTCTATGAATTTATAATCACCTGCGAAATTGCCCTGGAAACCTGGCTTCTGAAGAGAACTGCAGCTGGGAGGACAGATGAGAGAATTTTTCTTGTTTGAGAGGAGAGACAGTCTCTTTGAGGACATTTCCTGCCCTCAAGTGACATCAGATATGGTCTAGGGCACAGCTGGGATATATCTCAGGGACCTTTTTTTTTTTTTTTAAGATTTTATTTATTCATTCATGAGAGACTCAGAGAGGTAGGCAGAGTGAGAAGCAGGCTCCCTGTGGGGACACTGATGCGGGACTCGATCTCAGGACCCTGGGATCACCACCTGAGCTGAAGCCAGATGCTCAACCACTGAGCTGCCCAGGCACCTCTCTCAGGGACATTGTAAAAGAAAGAGAGTGTCTCCTGCCATGTGCAACTCTGCAAATGTGTTATTTCCAGAAAATGCCATAGCCCACTTATTTCCTGTCCCAAACCATCATATTCTCTTCGGGACCATTAGCACCAGACTACACCCTCCTCTACACGTGATTGAATTTAGAGAGTGAACTAGAGTTTGAAACATAGACTGGGAAAATCCAAAATACTTTCTAGACAACTTAAATTTTATGATCATGGCCCATCCACATTTAATTATCACGCAGTATCTGCTAAAACTGTATTTTCTGCCTATAAAATGTATCGGCCTTAATGTGAATTCCCTGCCTACAGTGTCAGGCAAGTCGGCCTCATGTGTGTTACAAAGGATAGTACTCTCTGGCTAGGGTTCCTTTCCAGAATTTGTTGGCTTTATAGAGTCTTCATAAGGACAAACCACCCATATTAATTCAATGTTTCCCTGAAATTGAGGGAAACTGAGAATATTGGGGATACTGGTGTCTTTAGTCATTATAATTTTTTTTTATAAGATCCATGTGATTTTACGCATTAAAAATGCAAGCTTGAGAAATTAGGCTCTCTTATAAATAGTGATGCCATGGCTGATTGTTTATATACAAAGTTCATATTTTCAATAAGCTGATGGCAAATGTACCGACATTCACTTAGAGAATATCTTTGGTAATAATTTGCCAATATGCTGTATATTTCAAAACAGCAGACATCTGCCAGAGGCATTTTCCTTTTCAGTGGAATGAGCTATACACCTTATTAACAAGACAAACTTTCCAATAGTGCAAAATTTCATCTACAGTCTGGCGTACAAATGACCATCTAAACACTTTTTGAGAATTTCCAAAGACGAAGAGCTTACAACACTGTGATACAGCCTCTCCATTATACCACAGCTGAACTAAAATGTGCTCCCCCCGTGGTCTGTTCTTGCTTTTATAACAGAGAACCTAGATTTGTGAGAACTGGTGCATGCTCTTCAGTCTTTTTTTCCTCCAAACTATAGTTCTCAGGTTCTTCCCCAGTTAGTAATTTTTAGACTCCCTTCCAAGTCTGGTCACTTTTCTCTGGACACCAGGTTTGTCCATACTTTCGTGTAATATAGTCTCCAGGTGAACACAATATTCAGAATATTTTCTGAGAGCTACCGAGTTCAGTGAGACTATAATCCTAACCTCCCTTGGTCTGATCAACTATCCTTCTATCAAATGATTACTCTGGATAAAAAGTTTAGTCCAACAGTAACACTAACCCTTAAACAGATTCGAAATAATTTTGTAAAAGGCATTTATAAAACCTGTTTCAGTCAATTTGAGGGGGATTTTAGATTATTTCTTTCTTTAAAAAAAAAAAAAGAAAAAAGAAAACAGCTAAAATGTAAGACCAAGAAGGTGAACTCAGCAGGCTCCTGCCATTGTAGTTTGAGACATCACAAGGTGCCTTTTCATTCCCAGCCCTAGATCCTTGTTCTGCTTACATCAGTTTGAATGAGCCATGGAGGAACACTGACCATCAGTTGGATGAGTCTCAAGGTTCTCCTCTATGTGACAACCATGTGGATGGGGAGTGGTACCGCTTCACAGGCATGGCGGGGGATGCCATGCCCACCTTCTGCATACCGGAAAATCACTGTGGAACCCATGCGCCTGTCTGGCTCAATGGCAGCCACCCTCTTGAAGGTGATGGCATTGTGCAACGCCAGGCCTGTGCAAGCTTCAATGGGAACTGCTGCCTCTGGAACACCACAGTGGAGGTCAAGGCTTGCCCGGGAGGCTACTATGTGTATCGTCTGACCAAGCCGAGTGTCTGTTTTCATGTCTACTGTGGTCGTGAGTACCTTCTCTGTGCTCCTTTTCCTCCCCTGTGAGGGCCATAGAGCGCATCAGAAAAATGCGCTATGAAATTCAGGATAGTATTTCACAGTCTGAATAACATTGATTTAGGGCCCCAGATAACTTCAGATTGTGAGAGGGAAAGGAGCTATGACTCTGATCAGTTCTATTTTATTTTGTCATTGTTCTGTTCAAACAAAACATTAGAAAATGGGATATTGACTTGGGTTATCTAGATAATGGATTTCCAACCTTTTTGAATATGGAGGACCCTTTCTTAAAATATGTATCAGACACCCATAGGGTACCGTCGTGCGTAGTATCCATTGATTCTTAAAAATGATATGTAATGAGAAAAGCGAATTTGAGATCAGTAATATTTTAAAATGAATTTTTGTGTTAATCCCACCAAAATCTATAGGCATTAAAGAAAACATGGTACGTAGAAGAGTGGGGCATAATATTTATTTAATCTCCAGCTCACGTTTGGTGAGGTTTTAAATTTGCAGAAACTCTATCACGAAAAAAAAAAAAAGAAAGAAAGAAACTCTATTACCCATGGATCTCAAGTTGGGAATCATTGATCTGAGTGACAGATGTCCCAGGCACTCTCTCTTTCCATTGGGTTACATAGACCCTGAACAATGAGAACTCTCTTGATGTTGTCCAGGAACTCAGACTTCATGACTGAACTCGTGAGGCTCCCTCACGAATGAAAGTGCCCTCTGGTCCTCACCCCTCATGAAAAGTTGGCTTCATCCTTCCACAGATTTTTATGACATCTGCGATGAAGACTGCCATGGCAGCTGTGTGGACACCAGTGAGTGCACGTGCTCTCCGGGAACTGTGCTAGGCCCCGACAGGCAGACATGCCTCGGTAAGAAACTCATCTTGACGTGGAAACAGGCCATTAGATCAAAAGGACAAACTCAAAACTTCCTGAGTCAGAGCTCTGTAGTTTATCTAGTCTGTGTCTCTAAACACTTACAATGGGGTTTGCCTTTTTAGTTCATGACTGAACTAAATTTATATTGTGTGTAGGAACAGTCTAGAATTGCACAGTCCAGTACAGCAAACCCTAGCTGTGTGTGGCTGTGGAGCTCTTGATGTGTGACTGAAAAAAATTTTATTTTACCTAATTTTTAAATTTTTATTTATTTATTTATTCATGAGAGACACACAGAAAGAGGCAGAGACATAGGCAGAGGGAGAAGCAGGCTCGGAGCCTGATGTGGTGATCATGCCCTGAGCCAAAGGCAGATGCTTAACCACTGAGCCAGCCAGGTGCCCTGTAATTTTACCTAATTTTAATATAAAAACGGATGCTTGACTCAGTTGTTGGAAAATTAAAAATGTTTGGGACAACTTGAGTAACCAACTGTAAATTTTATGACTAAATACTGATCAAGTATTTCCAATCAAAATTAGCATCCAAATTGAGATGTGCTATAAGTATAAAATATACACTTGATTCATTCAAAAAAGAATGAAAAATATCTCTATAATTTTAATAATGATTTTATATTGAGATGAAATATTTTAGATGTACTGAATTAAATGTATTATTAGAATTTTTTTTGTATTATTAGAATTTTTTAATGTGACTACTAGAAAATATTAAATTACTTATGTGGCTTGCTTTGTATTTCTGTTGGGTGGCTTTGGTCTAGAATTATCTAAGGACATAGTTCTATGGCTTCACTGAAATGATTACGGTTTCTCTGAGTACAAGAAAGGGGAGTCAGAATATTTTCTAGGAAATCTAAAGTTGTCTCCTTGTAAATGTGTTGTTGTCTGTAATTGGAAGAAAATAGAGTTGAAAAACCCAAGAATGAAGATCATATCTTTTCCCATTATGAAACCTTTTGTATTCAGATTCAAATAGATTTAAAACACACTCAGAGAGAAAGGGAGGACTGGCTGATACCCACCTCCTCAAGAGGAATAGTAACTGGTCAGAATGGAATGGAGATTAGATGGAAAAGTATATAAAAAAGATTCTTATTTTAGAAAAGCTTTTGTTCTTCAGCCTCCTTAATGAACCCCATGGACCATCCTATGGAGCATGTTTATGCCCCCCATACCAACTGTTAGGGCTCTTATGTGATGGACTTTGTGTCATTTAATGCTAAGGTTTGGGATAAAGGGGAGGATGGTTCCTGTAATCTTCCCCAACCTCCCTTCTTCCACCCTCCTGCCCTCCTTCACTCTGTCTTTCTCTCTCTGTCTCTGTCTCTCTCTGTCTCTGTCTTTGTCTCTCTCATGCACACACACATGCACAAACACACCTACACAGTGTGCTTGGCAAATATTTGATGTCATTTTAAGGCAGGCTTTGTTTCATCATTCAGCTTTTGGGATTTTTCTTATTTTTTGTTTTTTAAATATTTATTTATTTGAAAGAAAGCATACACGCCAATGGGGGAGGGGCAGAGGGAGAGAATCTCCAGGAGTGTGGAGCCCTACATGGGGCTTGATCCCACCACCCAGGTGCCCCTCAGCCTTAATGGGTCCCAAATTAAACAGCATGAAAAGTATCCAATGAAATGTCTAGCTCTCTGTCCTCCATTTGTGGTATTTCTCTGTTCTCCAACCCCATCTCAGGTAAACTCTTTTATTATATTTTTTCTAAAGATTTTATTTATTTATTTGACAGAGAGAGAGAGCACAAGCAGGGGGAGCAGCAGGCAGAGGGAGAAGCAGGCTGTACGCTGAGCAGGGAGCCCAATGTGGGGCTCCATCGCAGGACCTGGGGATCCAGGCGCCCCTCTTATATTATTTTCTTATGTGTGCTCCCTGGGTTTCTTCAGGCAGATATAAAAAAATGCAAATATATATGTTTATTTACTGCCCTTTCCTTATGCCAAAGGTTACATATCATACACATCTCTTGCTTAACAATTTATCTTGAACATTGTTGCCCAGCAGTGCATAGGGGAAAACCCCCAGTTCCTACCTAAGGTCTGTCTATTTCAGGGGGGTCATGAATTCCCTAAAATCAAAGGCAAAGTTTTGTGTTAATGTGCATTATGTCAGTTTTCCTTTATTTTTTCTTAAAAGTAACAATTTTAATTCTTTATTTTAAATTATGTAAATTTTTTCAGGCAGAGAGAAGAGTAAAGGAAAATAATACTACAGGATTTCTGGCCAGGATGATAAAATTATATAAATCATGTACCCTGATTTAACTATAGTTCATTTTTTTCCTTTTTCTTTCTTTTTTTTTTTTTTAATTTTTTTTTTTTAATTTTTATTTATTTATGATAGTCACAGAGAGAGAGAGAGAGAGGCAGAGACACAGGCAGAGGGAGAAGCAGGCTCCATGCACCGGGAGCCCGATGTGGGATTCGATCCCGGGTCTCCAGGATCGCGCCCTGGGCCAAAGGCAGGCGCCAAACCGCTGCGCCACCCAGGGATCCCTTCCTTTTTCTTTCTAATAAAATTTTACAAATACAAATAAAGCCATCTCACTCCATCTCCTTTTTCATTTTCCTATTTCATCCTCCAGGGGTAATCACTATTGTGAAGTCAGTGTATATTCTTCTGGTGCATGTTTTTATGCTTTTATCATTTTTGTACGTACCCTAACAATACAGAGTGTTGTTTTTATGTTCTTAAAATTTACATTAAAATGATTCTCCACGTGTGAGATTTTCTCTAGAGCATACCCATAAAAGTGGAATTGCTGGGACACAGAGTATCTAAGGCTGTAAATGATAATAAATTCCCAAGTAACAACAGCTTAAGTCAGTAGAAGGGTATTACTCTCTCACATTAAAAAAGAAAAAATCGGTCTCAAGGTAAATTGTCCAAGCTTGGAACAGAGTGTGGCCACATCTGGGAGAGCTGCAACCGCTTTCCAGGCAGTAGTGGCTCCAATGAAGAATCTACTCTTAACCACTACATTTCTCATTTCTACAAGTTCTATGTTTGTTTGGTTTCAATTCCTCCTTGTCTTTTCTTTTCTTTTTTCATTTTATTTAAATTCAATTTGCCAACATATAGTATAACACCCAGGGCTCATCTCATTGCCTTGTCTTTTTGCACGCTCCTTTATCTTGGTTACTATCCTTTCTTCTACCTGTTTAGTGATTTTTAAAATCCTTGCAACATGGATTTTTCTGGATTATTCTGTTATCTCCAGCTCAAAGCCTCCCATTTGTAATCTTGCTGAGTCATTCTCATGGTGGATCATTTCCTCCTGTGTAGTGTTTTGTGGCAAACCACCTTCTGTTGTAATTGTGTTTCTGTGGAGCTTCTCTGACCACCTGGTTTGTGGAAGTTTGACTACAGAGCAGTTTTTCAGATGCTTCTATCAGGTATCATAGAAGCTTCATTGGTCCAGGCCAAGTTTTTAAAAAGATTTTTAAAATTTATTTGTTTGTTTACTTATTCATAAGAGACACAGAGATAGAGGCAGAGACACAGGCAGAGGGAGAAGTAGGCTCCCCACAGGGAGCCCAATGCAGGACTCAATCCCAGGACCCTGGGATCACGCCCTGAGCCAAAGGCAGATGTCTAACCACTGAGCCACCCAGGTGCCCTGGTCCAGGCCCAATTTTATACCAATTTCTCAGCTTTAAGATAAGTTTATACTTCACCCGTGGCAAGGCCTGACTTCGGGTTCCTGTTGTTCATGAAGGGTTTTCTCTCCCCTAGAGCCTCAGAGAGAGCTTGCTTACTGCGTCCATGGGCCTTGGGGCAAAGTTCTACTCCTCCATTCATTGTGGGGATATCTTTTCTGGGGTCCTGGATTTAAGTAAGGTTTCAATTGCAGCTCATCACTTCCTCTGGGCCCAAGGCCATGCCTTCTGTCACCCCGTGGGTGTTTAAATCCCAACCCTCAAACCCCAACCCCAAGCTATGATACATTTAGTTCCCAAGCTTCCCTTTCCTTATAGAAGGAAGAGGATCGACATTTGTTCCCAGCTATGCATTATCTTATAGCAAGAGTCCATATCCTTCATTAGATTCTTAAAAGGTTAACAATCCTTGCTTAAGTACAGTGTAGGAATATTCCCATATTTAAAATAGACTTCAAGGGCAGTCGTTCATGTTATAACAGAAGACTGCTTCACACAAAATTTTATCAGCTATTTACTTCTGTGATGTAAATGCCTTTGATGTATTTAAAACACAGTCTGATTTATAAGGCTATATTTATTTAGCAAATCTTCAGGAACTCACTGGAGTAAATGATAGTCACCAATACAAAAAAAAAAAAGAAAAGAAAAGAAAAGGTGAATCCAGGTAACAAAAGAAACATCATTTCCCTTCAGTTTTGCTCTTAGAAGGGAATTAATTGGCAAACAACTAAGTGCCTTGTACTCCAGCAGAGGGCAGATGGACAAATAACTTGGTTGAGGAGATCAAGTTGATGGAAGTAATTATAAGGATTATAGCAAAGGAGTTGTATCAACAGGCTCTGAAAATGTGAAGATTCTGCTAAGGGGCTTGGGAAAAGATTGTGTTGCTCAGCAGTATGTAAATGGTGTGGTTTCTCTTCTACAGATGAAAATGAATGTGAGCAAAACAATGGTGGCTGCAGTGAGATTTGTGTAAACCTGAAAAATTCATATCGCTGTGAGTGTGGGGTTGGCCGTGTGCTAAGAAGTGATGGCAAGACATGTGAAGGTGAGAATGGCCAAGAAGGGATTCAGATCAAGAGCTCGAACTAAGCCATTGACTTATTCTTTGACTGATGTTCATGAAACTGTCCAATGTTAGAAAAGAGTCAAGGTTGGGCTGTGTAAAAAAATGACAAAAGGGGTTCACCGATGTTGAGGACGGTAATGTTGCAAGCAGAATTCAGTGTTGATTTTATCTTCAAGATTTAACAGGAAGGAGTTGTTGCATTTTGCAAGAGGCAGAAAGCCACCTAAAACAAAAAAAAGTAATCTCTACCCTTAACATGCTGCTCGAACTCACAGTCCCAGGATCAACAGTCAGTCACAGGCTCTACAGACTCTTGATCTGTTTTGATTTGGGAAATAAAAATAGGATATTATGTGTTTCTCAAACATTAATATACCTGTAAATCATCTGGGATCTTTTTAAAATGCAGATGCTGATTCAGAAGGTCTGGGGTCAGGGAGAGAATGCATTTCTAAATAATTTCTAGGTGACACCTCTGCTGCAGATCCCAGAGCATACCTGGAGTAGCAAGAAATAGAGGTGGTAGCAAAATTGGTTTCTCAAACATTCCTGCTTAGAAGAATCACCCAGATGCTTTCACACCTGGCTCTTCCCCGGCTTCTCTCCTGGAAGCTTCGTTTAGTGGGGCAAAATGGGCCTTACAATTTGTGTTTTTACCAAGTTCCATTAGGTGAGTCTTACCATCTTGAAAGTTTGGAAAACTAGTTCACATGAAGCCTTTTTTACCCCCTCTGTGCTTTGCATTTATTGGAGATTAATACACTTTGGGGGAAATAAGTAACATTATCTTTTATTCTTGAAGTTTTTATTTATTTATTTATGTATTTATTTGAGAGAGACAGAACATGAGTGGGGTGGCGGGGGGGAAGTAAGAAGAGAATCTCAAGCAGACTCTGGCATTGAGTGTGGAACCCCATACGGGGCTCAATCCCACAACCCTTAGATCACAACCTGAGCCAAAACCAAGAGTCACGTGTTCAACTGGGACCCCACATTATCTATTTTTAATAGCAGGAATGCTATGTACATATTATATGATTAAGTAATAAAAATAATTTGTAATGTATGTCAAATAGCTGAAATTTGTGACAACAATATGAAATTTAGAAAATGTCCCTTCTGTAAGGCACATTTGCCCTTGCAAATTATCAAAACTAAAATGTCATCATTTCTACTTAATTAAGTCTGAATCTCATGATGTTGGGAGTTGAGGAATCAAAAGAAGAAAAAAAAACCTTTTTGCAGATTATATAAAGAGATAAATGGCTTAATTATTATTATTTCAGAGGACATATGATTTGTCCCTGAGACTAATTGAATTTGTGGTATAATACTGCTTATAAGAGTTCACTTTATTCGAGTTATAGTCAATATAATAAAATACTACCCCAAAAGGAAAAATTATGACTAGTTCCCACAATTTATTCTATGCAACCAAGTTTGCATTATTCACTAAGGACCATTAGCCAGAATATTAAATTACTGTCCCTTATAACAAGACTAGGTGTACTTTAATTTTTATCGAATACAGGTAATGTCCTGAATCTTCCTTAAATCTTAATTATTTTATGTAATAATCTTTGCATATTTGAATATTAAAATGTTCCATGAGGAACATTTGTAATTATTCATGAGCTTTTTATTGGAAGTATTACTGTTAATCCTCATATAATTTTAAAACCTAATAGTCACAATTGAAAAGTGTTTTCACAGAGGATAAAATTTGTACATGTTATACTTTAGCGTTAAGGTTTGTATTTGAAACCCTTAAATTAAATTATTTTTTAAAGATTTATTTATTTATTTTAGAGAGAGGACAGCACAGTGGGAGAGGGGGAAGGGGCAGAGGGAGAGAGAATCTCACAGACTCCCCACTTAGTGAGGAGCCCCATGGAGGGGTCCATCTCATAACCTTGAGATCATGACCTGAGCCAAAATTAAGAGTCACTCTCAACCGACTGAGCCATCCTGGTGTCCCTGAAACCTTAAGTTTTATTGACAGTTCAAACATAATTGTTTTTACAGACTAACCAACTAATCTTTGGTTAGTCTGTAAAATAATTATATCTTTTTTTAAAAAGTGGCTCTTTTTAATTTTAAGTAATTTGTATTATTTTGTCTCATTATGAAAGTTATGTTCATAGAAGAAAATATTGGAGGAGTAAATGAAAGATAACTAAAGTGACCCACAATCCCACTTGCCAGATCTATCCAAACATTTTGGAATACCTTCATGCAAGACTTAAGTCCTGTAAGCCAACCTAGAATTTCAATTTTTGTGCTTTGCAGTTTTAGGCTTGGAAATACCCTAAGTGAACATTGACTCCAACTCCTTCCTTTTACAAAGATTGAAATATGAAATATGAAATTGAGACACAGAGAAATTAAATGACTTAAAGATTATTTTTATGTACTCATTTTAATATTTATTTATTTTTTTAGAGAGAGAGCACATATGTGAGCAGGAGGAGGGATAAAGGGAGAAGGAGAGAATCCCAAACAGACTCCCCACTGAGTGTGGAGCCCTACGTAGTACTCGATTTCATGACCCTGAGATCACGACCAAAGCCAAAACCAAGAGTCAGATGTTCAACAGACTGAGCCACGCAGTTGCCCCAGGAAGATCATTTTTAGGAAAAAAAATTCCTATTAATGTTGATTTTAACATTTTATAGTATATTTTTATGCTGTCATCTACATTGTTATATGTTGTTTTCAGCTTTTTAAAAACCCATAGCAGTACTTTTATCATTTTTAAGTATCCAGATTTATTAACAGGTCATAGCCTAATCTTTCTTAAGTTTTGCAAGGATTAATTCACTGTAAATTTACACTCTGTATATGTTTCACCCCAGTTAATTCATCCCCAGTTAATTTATTGATGTTCCAAAGAACTAATTTTTTTTTACTATTTTTGAACTGAGAATTATTGAGAATTATAACTATAACTGGAAATCAGTTCAAATCTTTCCTTAAGCAGCTGAGATGATTGAAAAGCATCCCCTTTATTTATCTTACCCCTAGAACAGGGGCAGCAAACTTTTTCTATGTAGGCCAAATAGTAGGCATTTTAGGCTGTGCAGATCAAATGGAATCTGTTGCAACTGTTCAAGTCTACAATGTAGTGAGAAAGCCCTCATAGACAATAGGTGAATGAATGGATGTGGCTGTGTGCCAGTAAAACTTCCAAGGGCGTGTAGCAGGCCAGAGTTTGATGACTCCTGACCTAGAAGATAATTCCAGAGCCCACAAAGGTCATTAATTTTTCTCTACTAACTATGAAATCATATGGTAGTCTCTTTAGTTTTCAGTTGAATCCTTTTTTCTTGTCCACTTGTTGAGTATGCTTTTTGAAAATGCAAGACTTTTTACTTTTTTTTTTTTTTTGGTGGAGCTTGAACTCATGACCCTGAGATCATGACCTGAGCTAAGATCAAGAGTTGGATACTTAACTAACTGAGCCACCTAGGCGCCCTCAAAAAATGCAAAACTTTTTAAAAGGAAACTTAAAAACTGCCTCGAAAGAGGAATGTAGCAAAGAGCTTGATAGAGTAGACCCTCTTAGTGTGTTATCCAGGCCTCATTTTTATAGTGTGCTGTCAGCCCAAAACATATATCCCAGGCAATCCGACCAACTGGCAATAACTAAATGATCCATCTAGCTAGTCTAGTTGAATTTATGTTTTGTCAGTCTCCTTTATATTTGTAATATTCTATAAAATTTCAAAATGGGTACATTAAATGTTACAGCAGTTAAGAAATGACTTTTGGGTCTTCCTCCCCAAAACTGTACTGTAACCATGAGAAAAACAAACAAATCCAGATTGAAGGACATTCTACAAAATGACCAGATGAAGAGGCTAGAGCTTTGGATGTTGTAAGATTGCTCTTTGCAGCTATCACATTGAATAAACATTTTTTTGTGGGTTTCCCTACATGACTCCGTGACTGAGTTAGGCCCCAGTGACACTGTGATGAGTCAGGTGTATTCCCTGATGCCAAGTGCTATCCCAAGAACCAGAATTTTCAGGGAAGAGGCCTGCAGGATCATTCCCTTTTCTTTTGGTTTTATTGCAGACATTGAAGGATGTCACAGTAACAACGGTGGTTGCAGCCACCTGTGCCTGGTGTCTGAGAAGGGCTATCAATGTGAATGTCCCCGGGGCTTGGTGCTATCTGAGGATAACCACACATGCCAAGGTAGTACATGGATGGGCTCAACCTCTGTTCCCCCTCCACACAAATCTCCCTGCCTTCCTCACTCAAGTGTGTTAAAATTCTCATCTTTTAGAATATCAGCTTTTTCAGCAGTGTGTATCCCTATAGCTTTACTCTGGGGTCATTCAAAAGAGAAGCTCTCTAAGAAAATATTACCAAAAAGTTAATTTTCCTTCACTTTTTAAAGATATTGTGGTTTAAAAAAACATACAACAAAAAACTGACCATCTAAACCAATTCTAAATGTATAGTTTAGTAGTGTTACATATGTTCACATTGTTATGCAACAGATTTCCAGAATTTTTTTATCTTGCAAAACTGAAACTCTATATCCATGAAACAACAATTCTCCATTCCTTCTCCCTCGACCCCCCACCATGGTTGGCAACCACTATCTATTTTCTATTTCTATGAAGTCTACTACTTCAGACACCTCATGTAAGTGAGATCATATAGTGTTTGTCTTTTTGTGATTGATTTACTTCACTTAGCATAACATCCACCAGGTTCATCCATGTTGTAGTGTATGACAGGATTTCCTTCCTTCATAAGGCTAAATAATATTCCACTGTGTATATATACCACCTTTTATTTAGCCATTCATCCATTGACAGGCACTTGAGTTACTTCTGTGGCTACGATATTGTGAATAATGTTGCTATGAACAGGTGTGTGCAGGTATCTATTTGAGATAACTACTTTCAATTCTTTTTGGATATATACCCAGAAATGAGATTGCTGGATTGTACAGTTTCCTTTGCTTTTTACTTGTGATTTTTTTCTCTAATTTCTATTATTAGTAGTACAACTGGTAGTTCATTTTGAAGCCTTAGACATTGATGTAGTTCATCTCTTTTCTAACAGATACTTGGGTGGTGAAACTAAGTTGAAAGTCTTAGGAAACTGATTCTTCTACCTACAATTACAATATGAGCATCAACAACCCTCTGAGAACTATTTTCTGGAAATCTAGTAATTTATGTCCAGAATCTTAACTCATTCATCTAGCAAATATTTAATGAGCATCTACCTCTGATTTCTTTATACTGTCATTGTTGATATATCCTCACATATTTTTTGACAGTACCCATAAATATTCCTTTTAGGGTATTTGTAGAGCCGGGAAAGTGAACACAGGAATGCTAAAGAAAAGCAATCCTTTTCATATTAAGTTCAAGTGGAATTTATAGTCAGCATTTATGGTTTACTGAACAATGCAAGGACAATTTGGAACTCTTCCCCAAGTGCACTAACATTGTTTTTATTACCTCTGTTTTATGAGACATAATTAATGGTAAAGTCAAAGCAGTACTGTTATGTAATTTAAGCCTATATCAAAGCAGTATTTTTTCTGTATTGCCAATAAATTTTTTTGTGCTAAAAGTTAATCCTTTAGGTGGTTCAGTTCATGGAACCATGCTACCCATATTTTGAAATAAATGTTGAATCGAAACTTGAATGCAATATTTCCTCAGTGGGGAATCAATGTATTTGAGGAGCAATTATTTGACCACAACCCGGGGAGTTAGGAGTCCTGGTTTTATTCACCAGCTTGTTTTGAGCCTCACAAATTTCCTTGAGGATAGAACAAAAAGCTCAAGTTGTGTGAGGGTAAAATTATTTCTCCTAGAAGCCTTCCTTATCCTTCTTCCCATTCAGATTTCCAAATTCTGACAGTACCCCCTTTCCGCCGCAGTCCCCGTGCTGTGCAAGTCGAATACCATTGAAGTGAGCATCCCCAGGGACCTGGTTGGCGGTCTGGAGCTCTTCCTGACCAACACCTCCTGCCGAGGAGTGTCCAATGGCACCCATGTCAACATCCTCTTCTCCCTCAAGACATGTGGCACAGTGGTTGATGTAGGTTCTTCCTGGAGGACTCTTGGGGAATGACCAAAAGCCAGTTATTTGGGAGGTAGTGGACAAAGGTCTGCAATGTGGCTTGTCATAGATGAAATATTTCCGCATGAAAGGATGGAGCTCAAAAAACCATTTGCCATTCGTTTAACACATGTATTATTGAGCTTCTACCGTGGTCCTAGCACCGTGAGCAAGGGAGGTAAGAATTCTGCTCTTTCTGTTCTTCGATAGTCCTATCTCCCCAATATGAGCAGACATTTTCCTGAGCGCATCAGCACCAGGACTGGCAGGCTGGTTGCATCTCCTCTGACCAATTATTTTACTTGAAAGAAAGCAACTGATATAGATGAAGGTTCGTTTACAAGGTAACAAATGAACTCAAGTGTTGAACTTGAGGTAGAGGGAAGAGGTTTGTGCTTCCCTCATCCAAGAATGTGCGTTGGAGTCTAAGGGATACATGAAATAAGATTCCTAATTTTGGGGGACACAAGCAGTAGTATTGAGATGACAACACACACAAGAAATAAGAAACAGGGGTACAGGTGACAGGTGTTGTCCCAGTCTGGGAAAGGACAAACACTGGAGCAGTCATGACAAGGAGGACTTGACCTGGGGTGGAAGCCTGGGTGTGGCTTATACAGAGAGGAAAAGAGAGGGCATTTCATAGGGGAAACAAGTGAGCCGGCCTCAGATATGGGACTATTTAGGGCCGAGTGAACGGGCGGGGCAGACTGACTGGCAAGGAACCCACTTTGGAAAGGGAAACTGGAAAAGTTGGAGGTGGAGGGTGGGGATGACCATGCTTCCAGAGCTCTGCCTTGTGTGCAAGGGTGAGTCGTTTGGGCTTTGTTCCATAGAGTGAGGTTTCTGGTATTGTTGTGATGAAATCAGAAGTGTGTGAGATGATAGAAAAGAAAGCCGGGGAGACCTGGATACAGGAGATCAGGGCAGAGGTTCTTGCGACCATTTGGTTACACCAATATTTATTTATTGAATCTGATGAAGAGAAAATCAGAGAGCTAATTAGACTTGGGGAAAGACATGGAGGTGGTATCTCAGGAGAAGGGGGTCCCACTTCAGGCAAATTGTGTTTGTAGTATCTGAGGATAATCAAGTGGAAATGCCCAGTGGTGGGTTGGAATTGCTAGCACCTGGGGGAGCAGACAAAGCTGGAGATAAAGAGCTGAAAGTCATCTGCCTTAATGTGGCAGCCGAAGCTTTGCCTGTGGATGAGTTCAGCACAAGGTCAGGCTGCAGCCTGATCAGCAGGTCTAGGATTCCAGAAAAAAAAATGATGTGAAGAAGCCATTCTTTCCTAAAATACCAGAGCTTTGAATTTGCTGATTCTGCATAGTTAGGTTTAATGAGTAATACTCCAAAGGAATGTGTGGGTTGACCATGAAGTAGTATATAAAACTCTGAACGGTCAGAACATCTTGCTAAAAAGAGAGGAGTTTTGTTTTGTTTTGTTTTGTTTTGTTTTGTTTTAAGGCTTCAGGCCTCAGCAACCAAATCTCTAATTGTTTTGATGTAAATAGAAGTTTGGAGAATGTGACAGTCAAGAGTGGAGTGGGGTGGGGGCTGGGGTGGGAAGGTAGGATGGGGGGGTGAGGGGGAACTCTACAGAAATAGACATAAAATCTTTTTCTTCTGCTGTCCCTGGCCTGGCTCAGGTGGTAAATGACAAGATTGTGGCAAGCAACCTCGTGACAGGCCTACCCAAGCAGACCCCAGGGAGCAGCGGGGATATTATTATCCGAACCAGCAAACTGCTGATCCCGGTGACCTGCGAGTTTCCACGCCTGTACACCATTTCCGAAGGATATGTTCCCAACCTTCGAAATGCCCCATTGGAAATCATGGGCCGAAGTCATGGAATCTTCCCATTCACTCTGGAGATCTTCAAGGACAATGAGTTTGAGGAGCCTTACCGGGAAGCTTTGCCCACCCTCAAGCTTCGAGACTCCCTCTACTTTGGCATTGAGCCTGTGGTGCACGTGAATGGCTTAGAGAGCCTGGTGGAGAGCTGCTTTGCCACCCCCACCTCCAAGATCGATGAGATCCTGAAGTACTACCTCATCCAGGATGGGTAATTATGCTGCTTACATGATTTATTATCCCCAGTTCACATCCGACTTCTGAGCGCACAAGCATACTTGGTCGTTTCCTAAAACAACAGGACACTTTTGTGAGCTCCTAATTGGCTCAGAAACCATTTATTGACGTTGGAGGTAAAAACTGGTGAGGGAGCGGGGATCGAGAATAACTCCAAGGGGTCTGGCATGGATGACCAACTAGATGCCATTAACCCGGAAGGCTGTAAGCAGAAGAGCAGATTCGAGGTGAAATATTGAATATGATAATTCTGTATAATAGTATTGAATTGGAAAGGCCTACAGCATACATGGGAAGAGAAGTTCAGTCAAGTTGGAAATGTGTATCAGACCCAGGAGGGCTAGAGGTAAGGGAACAAGAGTCATCCCTGTTCTATTTGAAACAGGACTGACTAACCTGTTCAGAAAGAGGGTAGAGCATGAATACTGAGCATGGTGGAAGGCTGATAAGTGCAAGGGGATGAGGAAGTGGAAGCAGCAGATGTAGATGCCTCTTTTAAGAAGCTTGGTAGTGAGGGAGAAAGAGGAAATATTTGGAAGGTTTTAGAAGAAAGGTCAAGTGAAATTTGTTTTTTGATTTCTTGTTTTATACGAAGGAGATTTCCTTATTTCCTAAGGATCCCTGGATTGAGAACTGTGCATCCCACGGGACCATTGGAAGCCTAGCAGTTGTCACACCCATTGCTTATATTCCCAGGAAAATTACACTCAAACCCCAAACTCATGAGAGAATCTTATCAATTTCTTCCTTGTTCTCAATGTCAGATGGGACATAGCTCAGGTAGGGTCAGGACCTGCAGCTCAATGAAAGGGAAATGGTCTGACAAGAGCACCACATGGGTCATGCCCTTTGCGAATTGGCCTGATGGACTCTGAAAGGTCTATTTAGTTTTTATCTACTGGATCTCTCACCACAAGCATCCTCCACCTGCTACTGTCAATCTCTTGCACAGTGATGTTCAACCTTGAAGTACATGGGATCAACTAAGAGGCTTCTTCTTTTTTTTTTTTTTTTTTTTTTTATGATAGTCACACAGAGAGAGAGAGAGAGAGAGAGGCAGAGACACAGGCAGAGGGAGAAGCAGGCTCCATGCACCGGGAGCCTGACGTGGGACTCGATCCCGGGTCTCCAGGATCGCGCCCTGGGCCAAAGGCAGGCGCTAAACCGCTGTACCACCCAGGGATCCCCTAAGAGGCTTTTGTAGAACTCGCAGTACCCCAAACTTTTTCTCTCTGTTCTACTCTTACCATCTTAATTCCAGGCCTTAACCTTTCACCTCACAACTAAAACAGCCTCCCAATAACCCCCTAGATCCCAAATCTCAAATCTCAGCTCTCAGAGTCCCTGGGTAACCAGTCAAAAGGAAAATAAATTTTAAAAATTAGAAAAAATATATATATGTACTCAAATCCCTGCTGAAAACCTTTAATGAGTCTTGATTTCCTTTGGTTGGTAAATTTCACTGTTTACCAGCAGGAATACTTCTAGCCTCAGATTTCTATAGCCTCCTTAGCTTGTTTTCGGAAGACGGAAAATTTCTCACTCTTCTTTGGATGGCCAGTAATAGGTCTCACAAGGGTCTGTAGTTCTTTGGATTTCTTGCCATCTTACAGTTACCTCTACAAGGTTTTAAAATGAATAGTAGAAGTATCATGTTTTATTTCTTTTTTTTTAAGGAATGGATCTCCTTTAAGGGGGGGAATAGATTCGGGTTCTTTTTTTTTCTTTTTACAGCTTTATTGGAGTACCATTCTCATACAAATGAGCATACACATCGAAAGTGTACAGTTTGGTAAGTTCTGGTGTATACATTCATGAAGCCATCACTACAATCAAGATAGGGAACATTTCTTTCATTCCAAGAGTCTTCTCCTACTCCTGTATTTACTTTTTGGAAAAGTAAATGTATAATCATAACCCACTGGAAAAAAACATGTAATCTACAATCTCTGTAGAGCTTGTAAAGTTTATTTCTGTATTTGTTATTCAGATGCTCAGTTAAGGACTATATACTTTCAATTTTAGACAGTTCTGAGAAGCTGTACTATTTAATTTTGTAGCCCTTAGCACATACGGAAAAGCAACAATGACAACAACAAAAAAGAGCTGCAGGAGAAATTAAAATGCATAAAAGCCAGAGGCAAGAACTCAAAAACGCAGCAGCAGAGGTCTATTTAGTAAACAGGCAAATAGTCCCATCTCTAGCACAATTATGGATAGTACCAGAAGGGTGTCTGTGAGAATTCCTCAAGATAAAATCCAACTCTGAGCCTGACTCACCTCACCTCACCTCACCCTCTGCCCTCTGCCCTCTCCAGTTTCTGCTCCCAGCAAAGGGAACTACTCTAACTCTATTGTTCTTATAAACTCTATTGTCTTTTACACCCTCCTCATCCCACCTGCTATTTCCTCTGCCTGAAATCTTCTTTCCCTTTTTTTTTTTTTTTTTTTAAGATTTATTTATCCATGAGAGACACAGAGAGAGGCAGAGACATAGGCAGAAGGAGAAACAGGCTCCCAGCAGGGAGCCCGGTGCAGAACTTGATCCCAGGACCCCAGGATCATGCCCTGGGCCAAAGGCAGATGCTCAACCGCTGAGCCACCCAGGTGCCCTCTTCTTCCCCTTTTCTTCCAGCTTAAGTCTTACTGTTCCTTCCAGATTCAGCAAGACTTCTTTCCTCCATGAAGCCTTCTTTGATTCCTTCCACCCTGAGCTAGAAATTTCCCTTCCTTCTCTTTCCTTCTCAATGTCTGGCCTATACTAAGAACCATTGAATAGTTGCCAGATGAACTATTGAATGAACATTTATCATAATAATCATTTGAGGCAAGTCCAGAACCCTAAAATAAACATAATGCAGTGTGCTTACATTTATAAATTGTTTGATTATTCATTGTCCTCGGCTTACATTTAAATCAGGCCGTTTCCCCCTGATATTTAACACAGCTCATTCACGAGGTCGCTCCAGTTTTGGCTGGCACGTGCTCTGAAAATACAAAGTAACAATACAGGCGAAGGCAAAGTAGAATTCGAAAGTTAACCTCCAGACAAAGAAATTTATTGAATGCCAAAGTGAATTACTGGACAACTTTTGGGTGATTGATTATTTTGGATTATCCTATACCATCATTACTTTCTTTTAACACAGGAGCTTGGAGGTGATGAACCAGCCTTGTCTAATCAAAGCAAATACCAACTCAAGAGCCAGAATTTGTCCTGGGTTCTGTAATATATATCACCCTGAAACAACTCTTTCTTCCTCGTTTTTTCTTTTAAAGAAAAACAATGGTATTTTGGGGTATAAATAAATTGGAAATGGTGAGGCACTTAGATAAAAAGAGCCATTTTAATATCATGTTACCATTTTTGTCCTAGATACAGACTATAAACTCCTTGACATCACAGACCATATTATTCATCTTTATATCCTCTGCAGCTCCCAGCCAGTGTGTTGCACAGACTAGATATATGATAGGTATTTATTATAGAACATAATCAAAAGATGATATAAATTAACTTTACCTCAGGAAAATGAAAATGAGTACATAAATACAAGAAATAACAGAAACCGTGTTATATATTTAGATCCTATTCAGTTCAGGGGAATATGGTACTAGGGGTAATATAAATAACAATGCCTTATTTTTAAACAACTTTATTGGATTTTTCAACTGTACTGAAATAGCACTTAGCAATGAACTAGAAAGTGGTCTGTAAACATGTGGAGCAAGGATCCAGTTTCATAGACTTTTATTTCTGATCCCTACAGTTTTTTCCTGGCCTGGTAAACAAGAACTATTAGGTATCCAGAAAAAGGAAAATACATTCAGGGGGTGGAAATTGTTCTTTTAAAATTCAGAATGGGAAAGATGACACAAGTGTAATCCCTAGCCTGTAAGGAGAAAATGTTCATCAAATACTAAACCTTGGTCTCAAAATCGAGAATCAATAACACTTCTTTTTCCCAGCTAACCCTGAGGTGAGCCTAGGAGTCACTGTTAGCAGTAGACATGAAATGAAAACCTCAAACCCTATCAAACTACAACTTAGCATTAAATCTGGGGAAAGAAGAAGTAGAGCAATTTGCAGGCGACTGAACTTTCCCAATAAAACCAGTTATTCCCTCTGGAACTTAAATCTTTATGCAGTTCTGTGATGCACAAATTGGGATTTGCTCACCTTTAAGCCTCCTTCGGGGGTTAGTGTATATTAGGTGTCCAATAAATATTTATGAAATCTAATTAAGTAAAGCCTTCTCAACCCCATAATCAAGTATGTGAACACAGGATTCCTGCGATATGTTACAAATGAAAATGCAGCCTTTCAAAGATGTCTTCATTTCAAAAGCTATCTTTGAAATAAATGTGGTTGCTGTTGCTAATGCTTCAATGCATTGGCATATCAAGATCCTTGTGTCCAGCTTGTGGGTGCAGAGAATGAGAGATGGGAAAGACAGTATTAATGAGCAGGGCTGTACCTGAAGATGCCTTTGCAGGGAGGGAATTTCATTTTTCCTTCATTCTCGAAAAGCTTGAATGCAGCCCAGCCTCCTCCACCCAGTTAGCCTCTCTTTGGGCCAAACACATTGGTCTGGATTGTTTTTCCACCTCTGTTGAAACGATCAAGTCCTTATGTGCTTTCCTGTCCTGCTTTCAGCTGTGTTTCAGATGACTCAGTGAAGCAGTACACGTCACGGGACCACCTAGCAAAGCACTTCCAGGTCCCTGTCTTCAAGTTTGTGGGCAAAGACCACAAGGTGAGCTGAACACCTTTACCTTGTAACACCCCCACCCCCACCCCCAGACCTGAGCGTCCTTTCTTGGTTTGCCAATTTGTTGACATTCTCTGTGAGCCCACAGTAGGGATCTGTGTTACCTCTATGAAAAACATTGTAGAACTGGCCAGCTAGAAGCTTAATACCTACCTTCATGAAGGTATTAACACAGTTATCTGCCTCACTTCCAATAAAATTGTTGTTTTTTCAAAGAAAATAATATAGGGTCATAATTTGATTTTCTTTTATGTTTTATAAAACTTTTATTTTATATAAGTCATTTCTATGCCCAATGTGGGGTTCAAACCCACAACCCTGAGATCAAAATCTGGGCTGAGATCAGGAATCAGACACCTAACAGACTGAGCCACCCAGACATAGGATCATAATTTTAAATTGTTGTGGGTAGGTATGGTTGTAAAAGCCTGTGTGGTAGTCATATGGCAAAGGATATGGGCAGAAAATTCACAGAATAGGCAAAGAGTGAATTGTCCAGTGAAAACAGTACTTAAAATGTCAAAATAATATAAGACACTATTTTATGCATATTAAATTGATAAAAATTATAAATCACAGTGCTTTTGCAGAGTTATAGGGGAAAGTATACAGTGGCAGTATAAATGGGTATAGTTTCTGGAAAGTTATATGATAATATGCAGTAACAGCCATAAAATCATCATATTCTTTTATCTAAAAATTCTAATTCTGACAATTTCTCAAAAACAAGCAAAAGAAGAGAAACAAGATTTGTTGGATGTTATAGAGCATTGTTACATGGAGAATGAGAAAAAGCCCCCAAACAGGGCTACTATATATCAATTAGTGCAATATTAAGCAGTTATTCAAATGAAAAATATAGAAAAAGAAGATAATTAAAAATCATTTATCATAACAGTTAACATGCATGTTGAATATGCTACTTTTTTTAAAAGTATACATACAACAGAGGTTATAAGAGGCTGTAGATAGTATGTTAAGGTGGAGACTGTTTTGTTTTTTCAGTAGAGCTGTTGAAACATTTAAACCAAAGGAAGTTTAAGAGCCAACAATCTTTTCCACGCTGCATTTAAGTGAATTCATGTCCTTTCCAGTTACATCATTGTTCCAGAACAGCTGCTAACCATGATGGCCTCATCAAGTAGGCAGCATGCTTTGGGAGGTAACTTATAGGAAGAAGCTTGGACAAAGGACTTGTTATTTGACACTGAAGCATGTGAGCACCGATGTTTTTCCTAGACCTTGAAGTGAAGAATGAGGATGTTAACGTTATTAGGTGTTCCCTTCTCGAAGGTCTGTCCCTGTGCAAAGGCAGGAGCTGTGCATGTGAGGGTTAGATCACCACGTGACTCAGTGTGTGTGCCCACCTGATGAATGGTGTGAATCTGGGCAAGTTCTCTAAACTAGGTCTCGGTTTCCTCATCTATAAAATGGGGATGCCAGCATCTACCTCAAAGGGTTTGTTGTTTAGATGAAATGAGGTATTATATATGAAACATCTGGTACAGCATCTGGCTTCCAGAAAGGGGCAGCTGTTGTCACTATATTTATTAATTATAATTATGGTCTTTCCAGGAAGTGTTTCTGCACTGCCAGGTCCTCGTCTGTGGCCGGCTGGACGAGCATTCCCGCTGTGCCCAGGGCTGCCACCGGAGAATGCGTCGTGAGGCAGTGGATGGAGAGGACACAGCTGGTCCACAGAGCCAGATGCTGACAGGCGGCCCCATCAGCATCGACTGGGAGGACTAAGAGCACCCAACACCCAACTCCTGGCTTTGGGCTGCCCACCTCTGTGGAGCTTCTCCCCATGGCCTCTGAGAACATCAGTCAACACCCTAGAACATGGCACTTCTTTAAACCTCACACTGTGGGTTTAGACCGACTCCCAGAACTGACTCATTCTGAGTCTGGCCCCTGGGTCAGGAGAGGTCACTTCACTACTGATGCCCTGACCCACATGGGGCTTCATCCTCCTGATGCCAGAGAGTAGCAGTTCACCCCACTTCCCACATTTCTTTCCTACAATAAAACATCTAGTATAGGATGCAGTAGGACCACTAAAATCAAGAGTTGGGTATGATATTTCAAACTACAAACTTAAAGTAAATTAAATAGTTGCTTGAAATTATGACTTAAATATCCAATGATTACTTAAATATGTAAATAATAATTATGCTCTGAAATTTTTTTTCTTTTCCTTTTTTTCCCCCTTTTTCTCCCCCCCATCCCGCTCTGAAATTTCAATTCAAATACAGAATAGTTATAGGGGATTTGGAAGTTTATCAATATGTGTGTACTAAAAATTACTATTTGATTTTCCTCTTGCACGTTTTCTTTTGATATTTTTATATTAAGTGAAATATATTCAATTAATAAATATTAATAAATTTATTAATGTCCAACGTGCCTCAGTGGCACAGTCGGTTATGCATCTGACTCTTGGTTTTGGCTCAGGTTGTGATCTCAGGGTTGTGAGATCAAGCCCTGCCTTGGGCTTTGTTCAGCATGGAGTCTGCTTAAGATTCTCCCTCCCTTATCCTATCCCTCCTTCCCCACCCCTCTTTAAAATAAATAAATAAATCTTTTAAAAAAATTTATTAACATGCTTAAGTTGTTCAATGACTGAACTATAGACAAAGTTAAAATTTGGTACCGTATGCCCTGTTATTTGGCATCCTATGCCCTCAGACTAATGAAGCAATAGAAAAAGGTGTAAAATTATATCATACTCTATTTCGTAGGTAGATGCTTAATACATTTTATTGAAATAAATATTATAAACCACAGGGATAAATTTTATATGCAATTAAATCCAATTTCTTAATGTGCCAATTAATTTTATGGCTTTACAGATCAGGAAACAGTTTTTCTTCTTTTTCTTTTTAGAAATGGCTATCATCAACAATTCTTAACGAACCAGTAAAATTAACAAAAAGAAGGGAAAAGAGAATGACCCAAGTCAGGAGTTGGCCAACTTTTTCTGTCAAGGGCCAAATGGTAAACGTTTTAGGCTTTCTGGCCATACAGTCTGTCACAACTATTCAAGTCTGAGGTTGTAGCACAGGAGTGGCCATAAACAAATGAGAGCATGGTTGTGGTCCAATAAAACTTCACAGAAGCAGGTGTTAGGCCTGATTTGGCCCATGAGCTTCACTTGCCAGTTCCTGACCTTAGGACTTCAGCCTTCCCAGGGCATCAGAATCAGGTGTGGAGCCTTTGCAAAACACCAATAGGGAGATACCACCCCCAGAGATGCTTTGTTTTTTAATGCTCCTCTGGTGCTTCTAATCTGCAGTCAGGGTAGAGAACCATAGTTTAGGGATTGACCATTTGTGTATCCTCAGATTTCAGGGACTTTTCCTGGCTTTCTTCAGTCGCAATTTTTACCAAGTGCTTCTCAGATCTTAACATGACACTAATACCACTTAGGAATTGGGAATATCAGCAGGAATAGTTCACTGAAGGAAAAAATGGAACCTCTAACAACATCTGATCTTCACCTCCATTGGCCAGGTAAGTCTCTGACTTTGCCCGCCTGTTCTTATCTCTTCAGCACCAGTGAGAATGATGGTTATCATTGGTGGAACTTACCGAGATGGGTTCTGTTCTCTTCTAAATGAAATGGAAGCACATTGGAGATAATGGAATTCATTCATCTCTTTTCTAAAAAGTACACTTTATTAAATATGAGATACTACTGGCAACTAAGACATGGACCAGAGGAAAGTCCTTGCCTCGCAAATGGTTGAACTCTGTAAAATTTCACTTAAGAATTACCCAGTCCAGGAATCCCAGTATTTTCGTCTTTATTTTAGTCTTTAAGAACTGAGTTGCCAGGCAATATGTCTTGGTTGGGGAATCCAGTGTTAAAATGAAGAATAGTCTTCAAATATTTCCATGGCATTTTTCCAATTCTCCTCAAAGGATGGGACTCACTTTCCAGCTGTAGAACAAGGTTTTCTTTCTCTTGCTTTGTGGCATCCAAACTTTTGGAAGCAAGGATGAGACATATCTGCCACACTACCCTCTCAGAGACTGACAGCTGTGGCGTCACTCAAAACCAGGAAGGGAGCACCTCTTTTTCACAACTCTTCTTTCTCCTCTTCTGCACAGATGCATGCTGCACGTTGGCTATTCATAAAAGGTCGGCAGCCCAAGGTCCACACAGTATTGAACACGGTATCAACCAGAGAATCACAGGCTACTTGAAAAAAAAATGAAGAGAAGTAAAAGGTTAATATACAAAACTATCCCAAGTGGTTTGAGTAATTTTAAGAAGCAATGTAATTCCAAGGATGACATACCAGGATGACATCATCCTACTTAAGGCCTTAATCCAAATACAGAATTAAAAAGAAAACCATACATGTAGAAGAAGCTTTTTCATTAGCTTCCATCCAATCTAGTAAAGCAAAATACATTTGGGGGTACTCTTCTTTTATGGGCCTCCAGGTCTAAATCATGTTTAGCAATCAGAATCTCCCATACTACTATGCTCACTCCATGGAAACTCTACCATTTGTGCAGAACATTCCCTCAGGTAACTGTATGTTTCCTACAGCTTTCTCTGTCCAGGTGTGGGATAATTAACAGTTCACTCATTGAAAAACCATGTGTGTTGGTCAGCCATTCTGTTAGATAAGGGATACAAAGACCAAAGAGATGCCAGCTCAAGTACTCGCAGTTTGGACCAAGAGGTGGACAGGATGGGCAGGTAAACAATGGTTACACCACACCATTATGGAAGTGACATCAAGGTGGTATGGGAACCCCCAGAAAGAGTCTCTATCCCTTTAGGGGCAAGGGTTATTAGGGAAGGGAAGGCATCTCAGAACATATTCCATTAGAATTTTGATAGGGATTACATTGAAACTGTAGATTGTTTTGGGTGTGCACATTTTAAGAATATTGAATCTTTTCATCCATGATCACAGAATATCTTCCCATTTTTTTGTGTCATCCTCAGTTCTTCCATCAATGTCTTATAGTTTTCAATGCACAGGTCTTTCACCTCCTTGGTTAAATTTATTCCTGGGTATTTTATTCATTCTGATGCTATCGTAAATGAAATCTTTTTCTTAATTTCTCTTTCTGATAATTCATTATTAGTGTATAGAAACAAAACTGATTTTTGTATATTAATTTTGTATCCTGCAACTTTACTGAATTTGCTTATTAGTTTTAACAGTTTTTTGGTGGAGTCTTTAGGATTTTCCATATATGATATCATGTCATTTGCAAACAGTGACAGTTTTACATTTTCCATTCCAATTTGGATATCTTTTATTTCTTCTTTTTGCCTAATTTCTCTGGCTAAAATACTTCCAATACTATGTTAAATAAAAGTGGTGAAAGTGGGCACCCTTGCCATGTTCCTGATCTTAGAGGGAAAGCTTTCAGCTTTTCTCCATTGAGTGTTTTGTTAGCTGTGGGCTTATCATGCATGGCCTTTATTATGTTGAGGTATGTTCCCTCTATACCTACTGTGTTGAGAGTTTTTACCAAAATGGATGTTGAATTTTGTTAAATGCTTTTTCTGCATCTATTGTGATGACCATATGATATGCTTCATTTTGTTAATGTGGTGTATCAGATTGTCTGATTTACTGATGCAAAACAATTTTGCATCCCTTGTGTAAATCCCACTTGATCATGATGTATTATCCTTTTAATGTATTACTGAATTAGTTTTGCTAATATTCTATCAAAGACTTCGCATCTATATTCATCAAGGATATTGACCTGTAATTTTCTTTTCTTGTGGTGCCCTTGTCTAGTTTTGGTATCGGGGTAATGCTGGCCTCATAAGGTGAGTTTGGAAATGTTCCCTCTTCTTTTATTTTTTGAAAGACTTTGAGAAGGATTGGCATTAATTCTTCTTTAAATGTTGAAGCCTGGGCAGCCCCAGGGGCTCAACGGTTTAGCGCCGCTTTCGGCCCAGCGGTGCGGTTTTTTTTTTGTTTTTTGTTTGTTTTTTGGTTTTTTTTTGCTATTCATAATATTTTATTATGTTTTTTTTAAGAATTTCCTTACTTTTTTAATTTTTATTTATTTATGATAGTCACAGAGAGAGAGAGAGAAAGAGAGAGAGAGAGAGGTAGAGACACAGGCAGAGGGAGAAGCAGGCTCCATGTACCAGGAGCCCGACGTGGGATTTGATCCCGGGTCTCCAGGATCGCGCCTTGGGCCAAAGGCAGGCGCTAAACCGCTGCGCCACCCAGGCGTCCCATATTTTATTATCTGAGTAAAATTGTGATGATGTTATAAGTAGAAATTCTGCAAAAGAAGAAGATATTCAAAGAGTATATTCTAAAATTTAAAGTGATCATTTGTTAGGTATAAGTACGGATACTTTGGAGATAGGATCCCTCTGTTGATTTTTTTTTTTTTTTTTTTTTACTATAAGCATGCATTAATCAGAGAATCAGAGTTAATTAGAAAAAAGGAAAAAAAATCTTGTCAATTGGCTCTTTCCTGACACAGCTCTTCTTGGATCTGTGACATCCGTTTTCTGATGTCGGGACATCTGCTGATCCTGGCGATCCAGGATCAAGTCCCGAGTCGGGCTTCCTGAATGGAGGCTGCTTCTCCCTCTGCCCTTGTCTCTGCTTCTGTGTGTGTGTGTGTGTGTGTGTGTGTGTGTGTGTCTTTCATGAATAAATAAATAAAAGCTTTAAAACAAACAAATAAATAAATAATAATAATAATAAATAAATGTTGAAGCCATTTCAATGGCTTATTAATTCTTCTTTAAATGTTAAAGCCACTTTAAAAGTCCATCTTGTTCTTTCATTTGTGGGGAGATTTTTGATTGCTGATTCAACCACCTTACTATTAGTCTGTTCAGATTCAATTTTTTCATTATTCATTCTTTGTAGATTGTATGTTTCTAGGAATTTACCCATTTCGAAGTTGTCTAATTTGTTAGTATATAATTATTCATAGTAATCTCTTGTGATCCTTTGTGTTTCTGTGATATCAGTTGTAATGCCTCCTCTTCCATTTCTGACTTTTTTATTTGGGTCCTCTTTTGTTCTTAGCGAGTCTAGCTACAGTTTATCTATTTATAAAAGATATATTTATCTATCTTTTTATAAAAGACTGGTTCCTAGTTTCCTTTATATCTTTTCTATTGTTATTTTAGTCTTCATTTAATTTATTTCTGCTCTGATCTGTGTTATTCCCTTTCTTCTACTAACTTTGGACTCCATGTTTTTCTTTTTCTCATTCCTTGAGGTATAAATCTAGGTTTTTTTATTCAAGGTTTTTCTTTTATTCTTGATGTAGGCATTTATGTCTATGAATTTCCCTCTTAAAACTGCTTTTGCTGCATTTCATAAGTTTAAGTATGTTTTGTTTCCATTTTCATTTGTCTCAATATTTTTTTTATTTCTCGTTTAGTTTCTTCTTTGACACTTTGATTGTTTTGTACCATTTGTTTATTTGCTGCCTACATTGCTCTCACCACTTCTATTCAATATTGACTGGAAGTTCTAGATCGGAAAATTGGCAAGAGGAATATATAAAAGGCATTGGAAAGGAAGATGATATGTAGATGGCATTATCTTCTGTAGAGAAAAACCTAAGGAATTTACTAAAATCTATCAAAATTAACAAGTGAGTTCAGCAAGGTTGCCAGATAATAGATCAATATACAAAATCAGTTGTATTTCTGTACATTATTAATGAATAATCTGAAAGTAAAATTAATAAAATTCTATTTACAATAACAACAAAACAAATAATTTAATGCTTATGAATAAATTAAACTAAGGAGTATGAGATTTGTGCTCCAAAACTATAAGGCATTATTGAAAGAAATTAAAGAAGATCCAAGTAAATGGAAAGATTCATGTTTATTTATCAGAAAACATAATATTGTTAAAAGGGTAACATGCCTCAAATTATCTACAGATTTAACAAAAGCCCTATCAAAATTTCAACTGCCATTTCTTGCAGAAATTGACAAGCTGAACCTAAAATTCATATGGAAATACAAGGGATTCAGAATATTCAAAACAATCTTGAAAAAGAACAAGTTAAAGAACATTTCCTGATTTCAAAGTTTACTACAAAACCACAATAATAAAGACTGTGTGGTACTGGCATAGATCAATGGAACAGAATTGAAAGTCTAGAAATAAACACTGAATTTATGTTCAATTAATTTTTGATAAGAGTGCAAAAAAACAATTGAATGTGAGAAAGAATAGTCTTTCAACAATATGCAGGCACATCTGTATATCCATATACAAAAGAATGAAGTTAGACCTCTTACACCATACACAAAAGTTAACTAAAAGTGGATCATATACCTAAAAAGCTAAAACAAAATCTTAGAAAAAAATTTAGGAGCAAATCTTTGTGACCTTGAGTTTAAGCAAAGCCTTCTTACATATGACACCAAGAGTACAAGCAACAAAAGGAAAAAAGTAGATAAACTGGACCCAAAATATTAAACTTCTGCTTTGCAAGTAATTTCATCAAAAAAGTGAAAAAAAAAACCCACAAAATGAGAGAAAATATTAGGTAGGATAGGGCTGGATCAGAAAGGGCTATGTATATCCTACTAAGGACTTTGGATTTAATCCCAAGGAAGAGAAACCAATTGAAGGATTTACACAGAGAGTAGAAATGACCAGATTCGTGTGGTACATAAATATATCTGGTCCCTATGGGGGAAAATAGATCAGATGGGACCCAGAGATTAAATTAACTTGCAGTATCCAGGCAAGTGGTATATTAAAGAGATAGGAGAAAGAAATCAATAGAACATTGCTTAGAGGAAGTAACTTGACCTAACTCTAGATTAGCAGCAGGCACTTATTCACCTTTTGTAGATACAGATAGAGTGATACTCCCTTTTACAGGGCCTAACTAATTATTTATATTTTCAAGCCTTCACACTTCAGGACTACACTCTAGACATTGATCTATGAAAACGATCCAAGATTCTTTCTACTGCTGACTTTCTCAGTGGCATGAGGCCAGCTCCTTATAAGATTAAACTTCAAACTTTGCCAACTAAAAATATATAATGCTAATACCTGGATGTAATTTTCTGGCTTCAGAACCTAAAGGATTACAGCTTTCCATAAGGTGAATCAGGGAAAGGAAATCACAGCAATCACACAATCAGCAACTGGGTAGCTAAGCAGTTGCCTAAAAATAATTATCCTCAAGTATATAGAGAGAGCTTTACACAAAAAAGATAAGTTTTAAAAAACTATTTCCCTAACTGAAAACAAAATAAGGAAAAAAGAGCTTATACCAAACCAAGTGGTCCTCTACAGAATTACTCCTAATAGGGAAAATTATTTAATAGTGGAATGAATAACCAAAGCCAGTTGGGCAACCCTTTCTCCGATCTTGAAGGATAGATTTTTATATCTCTGGGAAGACTTTGGTGTGGCACTGTCCATCAGGAGTGGTGCCAGCAGCTCCTGGGCAGGACAGCAAGAACTTTAGTGAAGGAATGCCCAGAATCTTCCTTCGCTCATCTTACATTTGTCACAGTGTTCTATAAGAAAGTTCAGCGAGCTCTGATGGTCTCTTTGTGTAATGGGGCTCTGGATACATTTCTGTATGAAAACAGGAACAAAACTCCCTGCTCACCAGACGATGCCCTTAAGATACCTACCTGCCACATTAGAGACAAAGCCCAGACTCCGCTTCAGATCAGAACAGATAGAATGGAGACACCATCGGAATTTTGCATCACAGCGATACTTATTGGCACCACAAGTGTCATAACAGACATCCAGCTGGTTGCAGCACTTGGTCATTGCTGGAATGCCGAAGTCCATCTGGAGAAAAGTGAATGAAAGAAAGAGAAGGAAGAAAATGCCACGTTTAGACCAAGGACCTTAGGCAAACTTGCCCTCCCTGTTATTAACTTACCAGTTCTCAGATTCCGATTATACATGCAGATCAATTCAGAAACACCAACTGGAGAGAATACATCAGATTGATAGTCACAGGATGTTAAGTTTCAGTCATGGTTTGGTTATTAGTTTATTAACTCTGAGTAGCCTATTTTCTTCTTTTTCTTTTAGATTTAGCAATTTTCAAATTCACAGGCCATGACAGTGATGAAAATAGAGATCATATCAGAAGGTTAGTGAAGACAGAGCTGCAGAACTTCCAAATTCAACTAAAGCCTAAGATATGAGATTTTGCTTGAGCAAAGGATCTGAAAGCTCAGAATTATGAAAAATTAAGCCTCAGTTCATCAAGAGGTCATCAGCATTTATTAGGGACCCATCTCATATAGCACTGTTTTAAAGGTTTGTGTGTCAGGGAGCACAGAGAGCTGTAGAGCACGTGATTCCTGACCATAGGGGGACAGCAGTCAAATGGCAAGAGCCAACACACACACACACACACACACACACACACAGATATATGTATTAAGCATCTTAAAAACAATTGTAAATGTTGTGCATAAACTGAGTAACTAAGTTCATAGAATGCCAAATCTAGAGTTTGATAACTCTACATGGGTTTTTTTTTTTTTTTTTGGAGAGGATTATTAGGAGTGAAAGTAGACTTAAGGTGTAGCAGGTAAAAAAAGGAGATATGAGCAAATCATATGTGTGCAAGTCAGTTTGTTTAGTCTTTCAGGGGAGGGGTCTTAGCAGGGATTTTTTGTTTGTTTGTTTATTGTGTTTTAAATTAGGGAGAAAGGCAAGTTGATGGATGATCCTGACTTCCAAAATAACCAGGAAGAATTGATAAAGACTCTCAAACAAGGAAGGGGCATGATAGAATGAGTGATTACAGAGAGCGATTGTTTGGTGGTATGTGAAAAATTTTGGAATGAGGGTGTATAGACAAAGGCAGAGCATCTTAGAATCTTTTGTGGTTCTTCTGATCATGCAGACTTGGACCTGAGGGGAAACTGTGGAAATCTGGTTTTATGGTATGGATGCGGATTGATGAACCAGCTATTAGAGATCCTTTCCACTTGGGTCTCCTGAAGTGTTCCCTTACTTGAACTTTTGCTCCAAGGCCACCTAAAGCAGAGTAGTGACCTTGATAGTTTAAAATGCCCTTGTGAGAAAAAGAAAAAAAAAAAACACATTGTTACATTAAGAGGTAATGTAACTCATTAGACAAGGCAACAGCCTGGGCTCTGCACTTCTGGGCAGATTCCTATCATTTGATTCCTGCAGTAAACCATTTTGCTTGTACCTCATCCCTACAACTAAACATATATCATCACAGCAGAGGTGCCTGAAAATTTGATGAGTATAGTCACTCTCATTCAATTCAACTCAATTGGAAACTCTTGAACTAGTTCTAAACAATACTAGTACCAATAAACAAAATGACATTACTCCCAAAGTTACTCCCAAAATAGAGTGCCTACTGTCGTTGAAAACTGACCTCTGTACTCTGGAGCCAAAATGTGTAATATGAAGACAGAGTCTGGGGTTAAAATAAGGAGCTAGTTTATTCCTTTGCCAGGCAAAGGAGGCTGCAGCAGGCTAATGCCTCCTAGACTACAAGCAAGCCCCGGGGTGAGCGGCTGAGAGGTGTTTTTTGTTTTTTGTTTGTTTGTTTGTTTTTTGTTTTTTTGGCTGAGAGGTTTTATAGGAAAATACAGGGTTGGGGGCAGTTTCAGTAGGAATCTGATTTATGCTGCCAGCATGTCCCTTATGTTTTCAAGCATGGGTGCCAGCCCTCCAAATCTCATTACTCGGTATCAACTCCAAACCAAGTTCCTAGAACAAAGATTCTACAGAAAAAACAGTGAAGGGGAGAGGGAAGTTTCCAGGATGAGAAAGAGAAAAGTTTGTTCACAAGTCAAGCCTTGCTGAAGCATTAATGTGTCCATCTTAATTTCCATCCACTTTTACATTTCCATAGAGGTTTCAGTACCACTTCCATAGCTTCTAAATTGGCATCAAGTATATGAGCTAAAAACAAGGATTTCTCTAATATAAATACATATTTGAAAAGCTTGCCTTTCTTCTGTGTCCATATGCATATTGATGAGCATAGACAAGGCGGGACATATAGCTGGGCAGGTCATGCAGTGTGCAAGAGTGATATGAAAAGGGCCACCTTCCCATGGGATATTGTAGATTTGTATATTAATTGAGAAAAATACCTAGCCAGGGTGCCTGGGTGGCGCAGTTGGTTAGGCATCTGACTCTTGGTTTCAGCTCAGGTCCTGATCTCAAGGTCATGGGATCGAGCCCTGAGTCAGGCTCTGCGCTCAGCAGAGTCTGGTTAAGATTCTCTCTTCCTCTGCCCCTCCCCCCATGCTCTCTTTCTCTCTCTCTCTGAAATAAATCTTTTTTTAGAAAAAAGAAAAATGTCTAGCCAGTGGCAGTGAAATTTCCTCTTCTAACAGTATATTGAGATAAAGTTCTGACAAATGGAAGAGGCAAGGGGACAGTTTTCCAATTTGCACAAAAATGCATTGGTGGGCAGCATTTTTGATAGAAGAATAAACATTAAGCTGCTTAGAAAACTATTACAAAGTAAATCTTTTGAATCAGCAGAAAAGTGAAGTTTAGCCTGATTAAGACACAATTCAAAAATCATGGCTTAGGGGCGCCAGGGTGGCTCTGTCTGCTAAGCCTCTGTCTTCGGCTCAGGTCACAACCCAGGGTGCTGGGATCAGGTTCCCTGTGGGAGCCTGCTTCTCCCTCTGCCCCTCCCCACACCTCGAGCTCTCTCGTGTGCTCTCTCACTCTCTCTCTCAAATAAATAAATAAAATCTTTTTTAAAAAATCACAGCTTAGATAGGAAATCCTTCTACCTACATTTTACATAACATCTCTTTTCTGAAGTTAAAAAAAGATAAAGAGGCCTCCAAGAGGTCTTAAAATAAATCAGTTTATTACTTGTTTTCATGGGAGGCCAGGGGTTTGAGAAACAGCCAGCAGTTTAGCCAGTGGCCGAATGGGGGCAGGGGTGGGGCTGGGGGCTGGATGCTTGTATGTGAGTGGGTGTGTGCAGATTACTATGACCTTGATACTCTAAACATACTTGGTTTGGTGCTACCAGCCTGAAATCAACCACTTGCAAAAGTATCTATGGTCAGTGCCAATGGCTCCAGCACATCACAGGAAAAGTCTCACTAAATTTAAGAAGTCAAACTTGTTAGATTTCAGATGAAGTGATGTTTGATCCGCTAAGATTTGGCTGATACTAGCAGAGGTGATTTTGAAGTTCACTACACAAGGTCTTATCTGAGGACAGCTGTCTCTGATGAAAGGAAATCAGGTGATTTCTCTGAAAATTATCTCCCTTACTCTGCATCCAGTTTAAAGTAATTATACTGCTCAACTATATTCCCTAAGTTATCACTCTGATCACTGATAACTCTTGGACTTGCCTCAGTTAAAACAATCAACTAAGAAAATAATGATGGTGGTACATACACTTTCTGGTATCTTAAGACCCAGGAAATAGGAGCTGCAGCCGTTGGGCTCCTGAGGCTTGTAGCCGGGTCTGGGCATTGGTGCCTTTCCTAGCAGGAGAAAGAAAGGAAAGAAGCAGGAAGAAATATTTAGAAATTAAGCATTTGGGAACATTCATCAGATAAAAATTATCTAAAAGCATATGCAACTTTTCTTTTAAAAGTTATCATTCCTCAAAAAAATAAAAAATTAAAAATTAAAGTTATCATTCCTCACCAGATATTCACATCCCAGTTAGGTGGTAATGATGGTAATGATAATGATAATGTCATAAAAGGGTAATGACCTTCAGATTAGTTTGGCATTTTTCTCCTATTCTCAAAGACTTTCATGAATATTCATTTACTAATAATTCTAATGTTTCTTTTGTTTCTGTTAGCTTTTTTCTTTTCTAATTTTTATTTTATTTAAAATCAGTTTGTTAACATATAGTGTATTATTGGTTTCAGAGGTGAAGTTTAGTGATTCATCAGTTGGATCTAACACCCAGTGCTCATTACATCACATGACCTCTTTAATGGCCATTACTTAGTTACCCCCTCCTCCCCTTCCAGTGACCCTCAGTTTGTTTCCTGTAGTTAAGGGTCTCTTATGGTCTGTCTCCTCTTTGATTTTGTCTTATTTTATTTTTCCCTCCCTTTCCCTATGATCCGCTGTTTCATTTCTTAAATGCCGCATATGAGTGAAATCAAATGATATTTGTGTTTTTTTGACTTATTTCACCTAGCATAATACCCTTTAGTTCTATCCACATCATTGCAAATGGTAAGATTTCATTTTTTTTGATGGCCAAGTAATATTCCGTTGTATATAAGTACCACTTCTTCTTTACCATTTATCTGTCAATGGACATCTAGGCTCTTTCCATAGTTTAGCGATTGTGGACATTGCTGCTATAAACATTGGATTGGGGTGCAGGTGCCCCTTCAAATCACTATGTTTGTATCCTTTGGATAAATATACAGTTGTCCAATTGCTGATCATATAGTAGCTCTATTTTAACTTTTTTGAGGAAACTCCATATTGTTTTTCAGAGTGGCTGTACCAATTTGCATTCCCACCAATGGTATAAGAGAATTCCCTCTTTCTCTGCATCCCCACCAACATCTGTTATTTCCTGACCTGTTAATTTTAGCCATTCTGACTGGTGTGAGGTGGTATCTCATTATGGTTTTCATTTGTATTTCCAGGATGACAAGTAATGTGGAGCAATTTTTCATGTGTCTGTTGGCCATTTGCATGTATTCTTTGGAGAAATGTCTCTATTTCTTCTGCCCATTTCTTGACTAGTTTATTTGTTTTGGGGGTGTTGAGTTTGATAAGTTCTTTATAGGTTTTGGATATTAGCCCTTTATCTAATAAGACATTTGCAAATATATCGCTTGCTTCTCAGTTTTGTTGACTGTTTCTTTGATGTGCAAAAGCTTTTTATCCTGATGAAGTCCCAATCATTCATTTTTGCCTTTGTTTGCCTTGCCTTTGAAGATGTGTCTAGCAAGAAGTTGCTGTGGACAGCCTAGGTCAAGGAGGTTGCTGCCTGTGTTCTCCTCTAGGATTTTGGTGGATTCCTATCTTACATTTAGGTCTTTCATCCATTTTATCTTTGTGTAAGGTTTAAGAAAATGATCCAGTTTTGTTATTCTACATGTGTCTTTCCAAGCACCACTTGTTGAAGAAACTTTTTTCCGTTGGATATTTTTTCTGGCTTTGTTGAGGATTAGCTCACCATAGAATTGAGGGTCCATTTCTGGGTTCTCTATTCTGTTCCATTGATCTATATGTCTGTTTTTGTGCCAGAACCATATTGTCTTGATGATTACAGCTTTGTAATATAGCCTGAAGTCCGGAATTGTAAAATTGTAAATATTTATGCTCCTAACTTAGGAGCAACCAATTATATAAACCAATTAACGACAAAATGAAAGAAACTCATTGACAATAATACAATAATAGTAGGGAGAGCATGAGCAGGGAGCGGGGTTGGAGGGCAGAGAGGGAGGGAGAAGCAGACTCTCCACTGAGCGGGAGCCCAATGCGGGGCTCAGTCCCAAGGCCCTGAAATCATGATCAGAGCCAAAGGCAGACGCTTAACCACCCAGGTACCCCTCTTCATTATTCTTAAAAATTGTTTTGACTATTTTGGGCCTATTGTCTTGCAACTGAATTTTAGAATCAACTTAGTAAAGTCTATCAGAGGTAGTGCAGGATTTTGATTGAAAATACATAGATTAATCTGGAAACAACGGACTTTCTTAGAATATACTGTCTTCATAAACAAGGGCATAATACAGTTTTCTATCTACTTGTGTCTTCCTTTATGTCCCTCAGTAGAGTATTATAATTTTACCATGTATTTATTCTATCTCCTACATACTGTATTATTCAGATGCTTAAACAAGATAGAATATATTATAATCTAGAATTGTGGATATAGGCTTATATTGTAAATCTACACTTTTCTGCTTCTAGCTTTCTGATCTACCAGCCCTAGAATGGAACCCTGGCTGTCATGGTTCAAGATGGAACTTCAGCCAACACAACCATATTACAAGCAGGAGGATAAAAGAAGGAGGCAGAATGGTCACAGCCCCTCTCTTTAATAAACACACTCCAAAAGGATACACACATTGAACTTCCCTTTGGCCAGACCTTAATCAAACAGCAATACCTAGTTGCAAAAGTGGGTACCCATGAGCTTAAAATTGGGCAGGAGGGACTTATTACTATAGAGAAGGAGGAAGATATTAGGCTACAAGGATCAGTCTTTGCCACAATCTGTTTGGCATTTGTTTCTGTGGTACAGTGTTTATATGAGATTGTGTTCAAGATGTCCCCAGTGATCCCAGTCTCTTGGTGTTCACACCCTTGTGTGTTGTCCCGTTGGTCTCTGTGAGCTAGAGAATATGGCTGAAGTGGAGATATGTTGCTTCCAAGATGAAGTGATCTATCAGCCCTAGACAATCACTAATCGACTTTCTGTCTCTATAAATTTGCCAATTCTGGACATTCACGTAAATGAAATCAATATGTGGCCTTTTGTGTCTGGCTTCTTTCACTTAGCATAGTATTTTCAAGGTCCATCCATGTTGTAGCATGGGTCAGTATTTCATTTCTTTTTATTGTCAATAAATATGATGAACATTTGGATTTTTCCCACTTTTTGGCTATTATGAAAAATGCTACTACAAACATTATTTTGTGTGGACAATATGTTTTCATTTCCCCATGAGAATAAAACTTCTGAGTCATATGCTAGCTCTGTTTAACATTTTGAGGAGCTACTAGACTATTTTCCAAAGTGGTGGCACGATTTTACATTCCCCACAGCAATATAGAAGCGTTCTAATTTCTCCACATCTTCTCCTCCACTTGCTTTTTTTCCCTCCACTTGACAATTAAAAACTGTCTTTTTAATTACAGCCATCCTAGTGAGTGTAAAGTGGTATCGCATGGTCATTTTGATTTGCATTTCCCTAATAACTAATTACATTGGTCATCATTTCCTGTGCTTATTAGCCACTCATGTCTTCCTTCCAAATACTTTTTCCCATTCTTTGGCTTGTCTTTTCACTTTTTTTTTTTTTTAAGATTTTTATTTACTTATTTGAGAGAGAGAGAATATGAGCAAGGGGGAGGAGGAGAAAGAGAGGAAGAAGCAGACTACCTACTGAGCAGGGAGCCTAATACAGGGCTCCATCCTAGGATCCTGGGATCATGACCTGAGCCAAAGGTGGATGCTTAACTGACTGAGCCACCCCCTGGCACCCCTCTTTGTATGGGTATTAAAACCCATCCCTCAGCCCCTAGAATCTACATATGTTCCTGACAAAAAAAAACTCCAAGTCAGCTCCTGCTCACCACTTTGGGACTGCTTTTCCTCTTCAGTTAGAACTTATAGGTTTTACTTTATTCCATTCTAGCTTGAGGGTGTATTTTTTTAATGTTTTATTTTCGCCCAACATTTTATATTTGTAATGGAGAGGAACTGTGTTTATTGATGGAGCCTGCCAACCCACCAGTAATCCCTACACTACTTTTCCAAGGTCTTGAGAAATGTAACCTACCACTGATACCTATTCTGTATGTGTATCCGTGTGTATGTGTCTGTGTGTGTGTGTGTGTGTGTGTGTGTGTGTGTGTGAGAGAGAGAGAGAATTACCAGGAGTTGGGGAATGGGTAAAATGAGTTAAATAGTGTTAGTCATCAAATTACACATATGAAAATAATCACACTGTGCCACAGATTAAATGTGAATTGTCCCCTGTAGGTAAGATGATTGTGGTGATTTTATTTTTTCTTTGGATTGTTCTTTTACAAATGTCCTACACATACTAGCTTTATAGAAATTAGGGAGGAAATTTTTCACGAAGAAACAAATGTGTAAATTTTATGATAAAACTTCTCTAATAATTTTGTTGATAAAGAGCTTCTGCAGCAGATGCAGTGCCATTTCCTGGGTTACCCTCTGCCTTTTTCATTCTTGATGACTCATAGAAGATAAAATTCTCTATCCCAGATTGAAAGGTAATGGAACACCAACTACAGACACTTCCTACCTGTCCTGCTATTGATAGTTATTTTGTGTGTGTGTGTTTAATAGTTCATGATAGCTGCTCGTGAATTTAATAGTTCATGAATTCCATTTAGAAATGAAGCTTGTAAGAAAAGTTCATTTTTAAAAAAATATTTTTATTTATCTATCTGACACAGAGAGAGAGAGCACAAGCAAGAAGAGGAGGAGAGGGAGATGGAGAGGAAGAAGCAGGCTCTCCACTGACCACAATGCAAGGCTTAATCCCAGGACCTTGGGATCATGACCCAAACAGAAGGTAGACACTTAACCTATTGAGCAACTTAGGTGCCCGTGAAAGAAATGTTCTAATAAAAAAGGTGATGGTTTGAGTCTGGGCAGCAATAATTTACTATATCCTCAACTTATAGTTTGAGTAGTTTTAGGTTGTATTGAGTCTTTATAGTTTGATGTTTTGAGTCTAGGCATTGATAATATACTATGTCCACAGATTAATTTTATTGTCTGGTTTTGGCTATTTATTGATCCTCTAGCTCAGGGGTTGGTAAACAATGACCCAAGACCAGCCCATTGCCTGTTTTTGTATAGCCTGTCAGCTAAAAATGTTCTTATATTCTTAAATGGTTGGGAGAAAAAAAGTAGTCAAAACAAGGATAATATTTTGTGACCTGTGAAAATTTATATGAGGTTCAGATTTTAGTGTCCATGAAAATTTTAATTGGAACCCAGCAACAGTCATTTATTACATATTAGCTATGGCTGCTTTCACAGACAAAACGAGCAGAAGGTGGTTGTTATAATTGTGATGTGAGGATGGCTTTCTAAGCAAGATACAAAATTGAGAATTTGTAAAGAAAAAGACTGACAGACTTGATCTTATGAAAATGAAAAACTTCTGAACAAAATGAAACACCATAAAACATGTCAGACACTTAAAAGACAAATGAGGGGGTGCCTGGGGAGGCTCAGTTGGTTAAGTGTCTGCCCTTGGCTCCAGTCATGATCCTAGAGTCCTGGGATCGAGCCCTGCATTGGGGCTTCCTGTTCAGCAGGGAGTCTGCTTCTCCCTCTCCCTCTGCCACTCCCCCTGCTTGTGTGCTTTCTGTCTCTCTCTGTCAGATAAATAAATAAAATCTTTTAAAAAATAAATAAAAGGCAAATGAGATAGATTTAGGAGGCGAGTTAGTTAGAAAACCCAAGTTCGGCCACAGGCATGCACACTGCCTCCTGGACCCAGCCTTTCTTCTCTCTCAGTTTTGTCACTGAAAAGAACAGTAAAAACTACTTGGCTTTATTACTCAGGTCAAGGGTTATGTCTTCCCGGGAGGGTGTGTCCCTTCTCCCCACCCAGCTGGCTCCTGCAGAAGCTGTGCTCCACTGGAAGTCCACTAAAGAATCAAAGTACTTTATTTAAAATGTATATCCTTCCAGGGGTGCTTGGGTGGCTCAGTTGGTTAAGCATCGACTCTTGATTTTGGCTCAGGTCATGATCTCAGGGTCATAGGATGAGCCCCAAACTGGGCTCAGGCTCAGCAGGGAGTCTGCTTGAGATTGTCTCTCCCTCTCCCTCTGCTCCTCCCCAGCTCATGCATGCTCTCATGCTCTCTCTCAAATAAGTAAATCTTAAAAAAAAAAAAAAAATACATGTATATCCTTCCAGAAACACTCAAATGTGACATGAGGAACACATCAAGGGAACAAAGCAGAACTCTGACAATTTTACTGAAGCAATAAACTCTATTTCAGTTGCTAAAACAGATTAAGTTACTGCAGGAGGGAGGATGACCAAGTTGTCCTGGTTTGCCTGGGACTGCCCCCGTGTTAGTACTAAAAGTCCATATCCCAGGAATCCCTACCCCACCCTGCCTCTTCCCTCCGTCCCCAGCAGACCAGGACAGCTGGTCACCCTAGCAAAAGAACAATCTTTGCCTCTAAACCAGTGGCTAGGGCATCCCCGGTGGCGCAGCGGTTTAGCGCCGCCTGCAGCCCGGGGTGTGATCCTGGAGACCCAGGATTGAGTCCCACGTCAGGCTCGCTGCATGGAGCCTGCTTCTCCCTCTGCCTATATCTCTGCCTCTCTCTCTCTCTCTCTCTCTCTCTCTGTGTGTCTCTATGAATAAATAAATAAAATCTTTTAAAAAAATAAAATAAAAAATAAACCAGTGGCTATTTCTTTTTTTCAGGCTATGGATCCCCTAAGAATCTGATGAAGACTGTGAATCCTTTCCCTGGAAAAATATATAAACTCACAGGTTTATAACACTTCGCTCTAGATTTTATAGAGACAAAAAGACCTCTTGAAAAAAGATGACTGGGCAGCCCGGGTGGCTCAGCAGTTTTTTTGTTTTTTTTTTTAAATTTTTATTTATTTATGATAGTCAGAGAGAGAGAGAGAGAGAGAGAGAGAGAGGCAGAGACATAGGCAGAGGGAGAAGCAGGCTCCCTGCGATCCCAGGAATCTGGGATCATGACCTGAGCCAAAGGCAGACGCTTAAACACTGAGCCACTCAGGTATCCCTGTGTTTTTTAATTTTATGTTGAAAGAGAACTGGAAGGATCTGAAGGCATAGTTAACCTGTTCACCAGACCATCTTTCTCATAATGTTTATAAAATCTGCTTGGTATCTCCCATACCTAAAGTAGGTGTTATTAACATATTTATAAACATGAGGCAACAGAGGTTGAGAGAGTTAGGTAACTTGCCCAAGGTCACCAGCAATGGAATTCACTCACCCCCACCCCCAGTTCAAACCCATGATTTTTCCGTTACTAGTTATTTCTCAAAGTCTGGTTCCAGAACCACCTGAACAGTTCCAGAGCCCTACCGCAGACCTACTGAATCAGAATCTCTGGGGGTGGGAGAGGGACTCTTGTTCACAGTAGTGCAGGCCCCTTGTAGCAATTATGCTACATCTCCCATTGCTACCTGCTGAATCTCATTATATTTATAGCCTGTTCCTTGACGAGTACAGATTTTGTGTTGACATGAAAACAAAGCTGCTATAGATCTAAGAAGTGAGGAAACCAATGTCACAGTGTTGTAGGGTACCAGGACACAAACGCACTTTCCCCTTTCTGAACAACCTATGGACTGAAGTTCTCCAAGAATGACCTTTCAAAATACTGCTCCATACCTTGACTACACTTGCTAATCACCTGGGAGACCTTAAAAATACTGATGTCTCCAACTCACGGAGATTCTGATTAAATTGGTTTGGGCAGCAGGACCTTTTGAAGCTCCCCAGGTGCTTATAATTGCAGGGCCAAGATAGGACTATGGTTTTAAATACTGAAGTAGAAATCAAATAGAATCTTTTTTAAAAGATTTTACTTATTCATGAGAGACAAAGACACAGGCAGAGGGAGAAGCAGGCTCCATGCAGGGAGCCCGATGTGGGACTCGATCCTGGGTCTCCAGGATCATGCCTTGGGCCAAAGGCAGGCGCTAAACCGCTGAGCCACCCAGGGATCCCTAGAAATTTTTTTCTTGTAGACTAATTGTTGCTAAGTTATTTCCTCTGACAAAAGATCACAGTCTTTAAAGCAGTTTGCTTTTTTTTTTTTTTTCTTTAGACGTGTGGACTCAGGATCAGCAGCGTCAGAATCACCTGGAAACTGGCAAAAGCACATCCTCTGGCCCCACCCCTGACCTACCGCCCTACCCAATCAGAAACACGGGGGAGTAGCAATCTTTTTAAACGAGCACACCAGGGGATTCAAAGCACAGGGGAGTTTGAGAACCACTGCTCTAGAGAGGCATTACACACAAGAAGTGTATCACAAAGCAAACTGAGAAAGGACAGAGACCCAGTTAATTATTAGGTATTATCTCTTCCAAAGATAGCTTGATTCATGATCAACTGAGAAGATATTTTGTGCTGTTTGGCCACAGCCTCTAGGTTTTCGAACTCCACCGGGTTCCAAAGGTAATAAGGCTTAACCCTGTATTTCCTACGTGTTTTTCAGGTCCCTCCTTGAACAGGCTCTGTTTTCAGAGCGAGTGGAGTTATTTGCCTTCCTGCAATGTCTCTATTGACTATCCCCCACCCCCCACCAGTGACTGCTGACCCTGCCGGGGTCCAGGCTTGCAACCAAAATTTGCTGAAATCTTTTAATGCTCTTTTGCTAGAGAAGGAAGAAGGTTTGATTCTTGTTTCCCCCTAAAATTCCTGTGGTTATGTATTTGCTAAACCACAGTCTCTTATTATCTCTAGGAAGGAAAATAGCACCTGTATTTATTCAACCGGGAAGCCAGTTAACCCCCTCCCTGCACCATTGCTGAGAGCTGGGTGAGCACAGTCCAGGGACAAGGCACCTCTGCATTTGTCCGGCCCACTTGGGACAGAGGTAGAGTTAGGGGCCCAGGGGGTCCTAGCACAGACCACTTTTTTACCCTCTGGAATCTTCACAGAGAAGATGCAGCTACCCTGTTCACCATAACTGTACCGGGTTAAAATCCGTGTCCTATGAGACTCTGGGGTTCTGCTGCGAGGATGACCCATTGTCTCTGAGTCACTTGTGGTTTGTAAGGAAGTGATGTGCCCAGCTCGAAGGTAAAAAGGAGTGAGACTGATGAGCCCAGCAATTAAGGAGCTTTTTCAAGACTCTCTCCAAGCTGAGTTTCATCTGCTGAGTGTTTGGAGAAAACATTTCTCAAATGTTTTTCCTGCTAGGCTAGACTGACTCACCATTTTCGTCCAGTCCTGTGATGAAATATTTGATAAACTAAACCATAAAACTAATGCTGTGTGAAACTGTGTATGCTTTAGAAAATAATCTCTCCTCTGCATTTGAAGCTCCCCCTGCCTCCTGGCTGCAAGGGCCCAGGGCCCTGCTTTCTGCTGTGCTCACGTGACTCCCAACACAGAGAAGGGAGACCTGGTGCCAGGGACTCCTTCTGGCAGCCAGAGTGCTCCCTGGTGCCGTCTCTACAACTCAGGCAAGGTGGTGCCTCCACCCATTCACAGTTGTACATGGGGCACCAGGCCTGAGGGGCAGCACGAGGCCTGCTCAGGGCCGCATCCATGCGGGCAGAGTTGGCTGGCTGCAAGGCCCCCTGCCCCCTGACGGCCTGCCATCGCTGATCCAGGCCGAAGCAGCACGGCCTGCCCTCCTGGGAGCCCCTGAGGGACTGGCCGAGCTGGCAGGAGGGTGTGAACTGTGTGAGGGGGAAGGAGAATCCATCTCCAAGCTTAGCACGGGGGAGACTGAGGAAACTGCTTCCCCTGCTGGCAGAGGTTGCTCCAAATGTTCATCTCCAGTTTTCACCCCTAGGAACCCCTCACAAAGACCCCTCATCTTCTCCTCCCCCCTCCCCCCCACCCCTGCTCCCAGTCCCTAAGTACTGGCCTCCCCACAAATTCATTAAAATGGCCTCAGGGAACCAGTCTCCCAGGAGTACGTTTGTCAGAAAAGCTACAGGAAGCTCAGTGAAATTTGTATTTCAGATAAACAACCAGTACTTTATAGGGTGAGTATGTCCCAAACATTTCAGATGTATTAACAAATGATTGGTTGTTTATTTGAAACTCACATTTCCCTGGGAGCCCTCTGTTTTTATTTGCTGAATCTGGCAAGCCAACCTAGGAAGTGGATGACAGGGATGACCCTGCTCCAGCTGTTCACAGGTCCACCTGGGAAGGGAAGGGAAGCAGGGCACGCACTCACCATAACGGCATCTGTACTGGCAGATTCCATTTTTCCCTCCGAGAAGCTCCAGAAAGGAATCGAAGTAGCTGTTGACAGATTCAAAGCTGCCCCTGATGTGCCGAAGGCCCCAGTCTGAATAGGACTCCTCGGCATCGGGGCTGGTGTCACTCTGAGCCAGGCCACCCCCCAGGCTGAGCCACAAAATCAGGAAGCCCATGGCCAGCTTCATCCTGAAGCCAGGTAGGTACTGGGGTCTTCCTCAAACCCTGGCCAGTGTCCCAGGAAGTCCAGGTCCGAAGCCTGCTGGCCAGATGTCAAGCAGGACTGGAAAGGGGATTATCTGGAACACTCAATCTGTGTATTCCCCAGAGGTGGACTTTAAACATAGCTATGGAGGTTGGGATGAGATCAGGGCAATTAGAAAGGGCAAAGGTTAGGCAGTGGGAGGGCCTGTCTAAGGGATGGCCAGTGAGAGAGAACACTTCAGAGTGGATTCCACAGGCCTGGAGGACAGAGATTAAGATGTTGGCCAACTTGTAGGGGGCTTGAGCCGTGGAGCAGTTGGAATTCTCCCCCCAACCAGCTTGTTAATCTACTGACCTGTTACAAGTTTGGTTCTTCAGGGCCAGCCTCTTGACACAAGAGCTTGTCCGCAGGTCCCAGTGCCCCCCTAAAGCCAGGGCATGGTCTCCAGGGAGATGTGGCGGGATGTCTTGAGGGCTCAGGAAACCCACAAAAGCAGGGAGTCAACAGTGTCGCCTGTACCAATGGTCAGAATATTGTGAGTTTGCACAAAGTGGGCTTCCAGACTTGGGACCCCGGCTTCTACCTTTATCCCTTCTTCATGGCTCTCAAACTCGGCCTCTAATCCGGCAGAGCTACTAAGCGCGGCCACGCCAGTGCTGGGACAGTTTGGCCTCCTTGTTAGAGTGGTGTTGCTTGCCCTCAGCAGTGTCTGAGGTCTACAGATTGCCCAGGGATGGTGCTGGGGGGGTGGGGGGTGGCCTCCGCTTTCCTCGTCTTGTTTTTACTCAGAACTGCTTAGAAGTTAGAGGGCTTGTCAGGAACAGTATTTGAAATTGTAGGCTTTAAGACCGTTGACTGGAGTCCAGTGTTTCGGCATCACTCTCATACTTTGCTTTTAGTCACATGAGGAAATGAATTCCATCCATGAGATCACTCGTCTATATAAATGATTCCTATATGAACAGGAGGAGTCATTTAGGCTATCTCTCAAAAGTCTGGAAAGCTCTATAGGAAATCATGAATTACACTTCTTCATTTTAGATAAGAAATGTATTTGTCTAGAGACTCACACACCAGAAAGGGCAATGGCTAAAAACTATTTTTCTCTTCTTTCTTTAAAGATTTTATTTATTTATTTAAAAAGGAGCTAGAACATGAGCATGGGGAGGCGCAGAGGGAGAGAGAAAGAGAGAAGCCAACTCCATGCTAAGCAGGAAGCCCAAGCCCGTGGGGCTCGATCCTGGGACAGAGATCATGACCTGAGCTGAGGGCAGATGCTTAACTGACCAGGCCACGCAGGCGCTCTTAAAAAAATATTTCATATGGACAACAATGCCACCAGTATTTTAAAACATCTATTTTTTTCCAAACCGCTGTGTGTGTGTGTGTGTGTATGTGTGTGTGTTTTACATCAATTCTATGAAGTAGGGTAGACACCATTCCCATTTGAGAGGTGAGAAAGCTGAGATACAAAGGCAAGAGTACTGTTGGAAATGGACAGGCTGTCACTGGTAAAGCGGGGATCAGGGGTTTGTGGGGCCAAGTCAAAATAGAAACGAGAAACTCTTTTTCAGAAAGCAGGAAAAAAGTGCCACTAAAAGAGCTAAAGTATAAAGCTTTTCCTTTAAAAAGATCTTATTAATCATAAAATATCCCGGGATAATAGTGATAACTGAGTAACAATATAAACTTGCAAATTGCAACAATATTTTTGGTGTCCTAATTTTATATAATACAATATGTGCTGCGTTAATAATATGTGATGTATTCGTTGATCCTCATAAGACTTTTCTGACTTCTCTGCAAATGTGTTTAATAGCTTAAGATTTACACTCCAATTAACTTCATTTTTGATTCACATAATTGAAAGCACTGTCAGTTGCTCTTGGCAAATGCAAGATTGCAAATATTTGATAATTTTTAATTTTGAGAAGGATCTTTATGCTGATACAACTGTTACTGGAACTATATTAGTATTTTTCCCCATTTCTTGATACCATACCATTTTTATTTTTGTGATAAGATATGTATAACTGCCATTTTAATTGTTTTAAAATGTGGCATTAAGTCCACTAAGTACATTTGCAGTGTTGTTCAACTGTCATCACTGTTCATCTCCAGAACTTTTTCATCATTCCCAGTTGAAACTCCATACATATTAGACAGTAGTAATTTCCCATTGCGCTCTTCCCCAGCATCTGGCAACCACTATTCTACTTTCTGTGGAATTTGTAATTTGCCTGTTCCATAGAAGTGGAGTCCTACGTTTGTCCTTTTATGTCTGGCTCATTTCACTTACCATAATGTTTTCAAGGTTCATCCATGTTATATTAGCAATACTTCATTATTGTAAAAAATACTGTTCGGAATATTGGTGTACAAATACCTGTTCAAGTCCCTGCTTTCAATTCTTTGGGGAACATACCTAGAACTCGATTAGTTAGGTCATGCGGTAATTTTATGTTAAACTTTTCAAGGAACCGTCATACTGTTTTCCATGGCAGCTGCGCTATTTACATTCACCCAGCCATGCAAACAGGTTCCAATTTCTCCACATCCCCACCTACACTGCTTATTTTCCTTTTTTTTTTTTTTTTTTTTTTTGACGGGAGCCATACGAGTGGGTGCAAGATAGTGTCTCTTGTTCTAGATTTACGTTCTCTAATGATTAGTGACTTGAGCATCTTTTCATGTGCTTATTGATTATTTGTATATCATCTTTGAAGAAACGTCTATTCAAGTCTCTCTTTGCCCAGTTTTCTTCCCCAGCTTTATTGAGATATAATTGACAGAAATACTCTGTGAATTTAGAATGTACATCATGTTGATTTGATATACTTATATATCATGAAATGATTACCACAATAGCATTAGTTAACACCTCCCTCACCTTGCATAATTACAATCTCTTCTTTGAGATAAGAACAATTTAACATCAATTTTCTTAGCAGCTTTCAAGTACATAATACAATACTGTTGACTATAGTCACTGCACTGTACATTACATTTCTAGGACTTTTTTGTCTTATAACTAGACATTTGTGCCCTTTAACCAATATCTCCACAATTTCCCCAACCCCTAACCTCTGGCAACCACTTTTCAACTCTGTTTCTGTGGGTTTTGCTTTCTTAGATTTTACGTATAATCATGATACCATACAGTGTCTTTCTCTGTCTGACTTATTTCACTGAATGTAATGCCCTCAAGTTCCATCCGTGTTGTCACAAATAGCAAGATTTCCTTCTTTCTCATGGTTGAGTGTGTGCATGTGTCACATTTTCTTTATCTAGTCACTGTAGACAGACACTTAGGTTGTTTCCATACATACCCAGTGTGAATAATGCTACAGTGAGCATGAGAGTATAGATATATCTTCAGGATTCTGAGTACATTTCCTTTGGATATATATATAACCCAGAAGTGGAATTGCTGGATGATACGGTAGTTCTGTTCTTAATTTTTTTTTAAGGAAATTCCATACTCTTTTTTATTTATTTATTTTTCGTTTACTTTTGGACAGAGCATGAGCAGGGGAGTGAAGGGGAGGGGCAGAGACAGACAGAGGGATAGGGAGAGAGTGAATTTTAAGCAGGTTCACACTCTATCTCATAATCATGAGATCATGACCTGAGCCAAAATAAAGAGTCAGACGTTTAACTGATTGAGCTGCCCAGGTGCCCCTCCACACTGTTTTCCATAGTGGCTGCACCAATTTACATTCCCACGAACAGTGCATATGGGGTTCCCTTTTCTCTGCATCCTCACCAATACATGTTATTTCTCATCTTTTTGATAACAGCCATTGCATCAGATGTGAAGTGATATTGTTTTAATTTGCATTTCCCTGATTAGTTGAGTACCCTCTTGTGTGTCTGTTGGTCACCTGTATGTTGTCTTTGGGAAAATGTCTATTCAGAACACTCAGCCCATTTTTAAAAATTGGATTGTCTGGTTTTTTGCTATTGAGTTGCATGAGTTTGGATATTAACCCCATATCAGATATATAATGTGCAAATATTTTCTCCCATTCCATAGGCTGCTTTTTCATTTTTTGATGGTTTCCTTTGTGGTACAAAAGCTTTTTAGTTTGATGTAGTCCCACTTGTTTATTTTTATTTTTGTTGCTTTCGGAGTCAAATCCAAAAAAATAATGACAAGACCAATGTCAAGGAGGTTACTGCTCATATTTTCTTCTAGAACTTCTATGGTTTCAGGTCTTATGCTCAAGTCTTCTTTTTTTTAAAGAATTTATTTATTTGTTTATTTGTTTATTTATTTACTTATATATTTGGGGGGGGGAGAGAGAGATAGCAAGAGAGAACACAAACAGGCAGGAGAGGGAGAAGCAGGCTCCTTGTGTGCAGGGAGCCCAATGTGGGGCTTAATCCCAGGACCCTGGGATCATGACCTAGGCCAATGGCAGATGCTTAACTGACTGAGCCACCCAAGTGCCCCTACATTCAAGTCTTTAATCCACTTTGAGTTCATTTTTCTGTATGGTGGAAGATAGTAGTCCATTTTCATTCTTTTTTTTTTTTAAGATTTTATTCATTTATTCATGAGAGACACACACAGAGCGAGAGAGAGGCAGAGACACAGGCAGAAGGAGAAGCAGGCTCCATGCAGGGAGCCGGACATGGGACTCAATCAGGGTCTCCAGGATCACACCCTGGACTGAAAGCAGCGCTAAACCACTGAGCCACCCAGGCTGCCCTATTTTCTTTCTTTTGCATGTGATTGTCCAGTGTTCCCAGCACCATTTCGGAGAGACTGTCCTTTTCCCATTCTATATTTTTTGGTCCTTTTTTATTAATTGACCATATATGCCTGGGTTTACTTCTGGGCTCTCTGTTCTTTTCCATGGATCTATGTGTCTGCTTTTATGCCAACACCATACTGTTTTAATTGCTATAGCTTTGTAGTATAGTTTGAAATCATGAAGTTATGCCTCCAGCTCTGTTCTTACTTTTTTTTAAAGATTTTATTTATTTATTCATGAGAGACACACAGAAAGGCAGAGACATAGGCAGAGTGAGAAACAGGTTCCCCACAGGGGAGCCTGATGTGGGACTCGATCCCAGGACCCCAGAATCATGCCCTGAGGCAAAGGCAGACACTCAACCACTGAGCCACACAGGTGCCCCTCTACCTCTGTTCTTTTTTCTTAGGATTGCTTTGGCCATTCAAAGTCTATTGTGGTTCCATACAAATTCAGGATTGTTTGTTCTATTTCTTTGAAAAAAGCCATTATAATTTTGATGGGAATTGCTTTGAATCAATAAATGTTTGGGGGCATAGTGGACATTTTAAGATTCTTCCAATCCATGAACATGGAATATCTTTCCACCATGTCACCTTCAGTGACTTTCATCAATGTCTTATGGGCTTCAGGGAACAGATAGTCCCTAACTTGCAATGGTTCAATTTACAATTTTTGGAGGCACCTGGTTTTCTCAGTCGGTTAAGTATCTGACTCTTGATTTTGGCTCAGATCATGATCTCAGGGTCATGAGATTGAATCCTATGTCAGGCTCCATGCTGGGTATGGAACCTGCTTAAGATCCTCTCTCTTGGGCAGCCCCGGTGGCGCAGTGATTTAGTGCCACCTGCAGCCCAGGGAGTGATCCTGGAGACCCTGGATTGAGTCCCACATCAGGCTCTCTGCATGGTGCCTGTTTCTCCCTCTGCCTGTGTCTCTGCCTCTCTCTCTCTCTCTCTGTCTGTCTCTATGAGTAAATAAATAAAATCTTTTTTAAAAAATCCTCTCTCTCTCTCTCAAAAAAAAAAAATTATCTCTCTCCATCTCTCTCTCCCCCTCCCCTTGTTTTCTCAGTCTCAAAAAAAAAAAAAAAAAGTGGTGAGAGTGGGCATCCTTGAATTGTTCCTCATAGTATAAAAGCTTTCAACTTTTCTCTGTTGAATATGATGTTAGCTGTTGGCTTCTCATATATGGCCTTTATTATGCTGGGGTATGTTCTCTCTATATATCTATTTCATTGAGAGATTTTATCATAAGTGTGTATTGAATTTTGTCAAATGCTTTTTCTGAATCTATTGAGATGATCATATATTTACCCTTCATTTTATCAATGTGGTATAGCACATTAATAATGTCAGTGTTAATCTTGCATCTCTACAATAAATTCTACATGATTATGGTGTATGATCCTTTTAATGTATTGTTGAATTTGGTTTGCTAATAATTTATTGAGGATTTTTGCATCTATTTTCATTGGGTATATTGGCCAGTCCTATTCTTTTCTTGCTTGTAGTATTCTTGTCTAGATTTGACATCAGGATAATGCTGGCCTCAAAATGAGATTGGAAGTGTCTCTCCTCTATTTTTTGGAAGAGTTTGAGAAGGATTGATATTAATTCTTCAAATGTTTGGTAGAATTCACCAGTGAAGCTATCTGATCTTGGACTTTTGTTGCAAGAATTTTGATTGCTAATTTAATCTCCTTCTTAGTAACTGGTTTGCTCAGATTTTCTATTTCATCTTGATTTGGTCTTGGTAGGTTGTATATTTTAGAAGTTTATCCACTTCTGGATGCTCAATTGTTAGTGTATAATTATAATAGTCCCTTATGATTCTTTGTATTTCTGTGGTGTCTGTTATATCCTTTTTTTTCCCTTGGTGAGTCTAGCAAAAAGTTTTTCTATTTTGTTTTTAAAAAATCAGCTCTCAATTTCAGTGATTTTTTTTTCTATCCTCTTTTTTTTTTGTCTCTAATTCATTTACTTCCACTTTGATCTTTATTTCCTTTTTTTTCTACTAATATTGAGCTTCATTTGTTCTCCTTTTTCTAGTTCATTGAGATATAAAGTTAGGTTGTTTCAGACCTTTCTTGTTTCTTAATGTAGGTATTTATCATTGTGAACTTCCTTTTGAATGGCTTTTGCTGCATCCCCTCAGGTTTGGTGTGTTATATTTTGGTTTCATTTGTCTCAAGGTATTTATTATTTCTCTTCTGATATGTATAATTTCCACATATTTGTGAATTTTTTCCTTATAATTGATTTTTCTTCTTGTAATTGATTTCTAATTTTCTACCATTGAGGTCAAAAAAGATTCTTTTTTTTTTTTTTTCAAAAAAGATTCTTGATATAATTTCAATCTTAAACTTATTAAGATTTGGTTTTTGGCTAACATATTGTCTTTCCTAGAGAATATACTATGTGCGCTTGAGAAAAATGTGTATTCTGGGTTTCTTTGCATGGAATGTGTGTTAAGTCCATCTGGTCTAATGTGTTGTGTAAAAGTGAAGATCTCTTCAAGTTAAGATGAGTTTCTTTGGTAACCTATGAGCTTCATGAACTTAGATATTATCGTCTCTATCCAGATTTGGGGAGTTCCTTCCCACTATTTCTTTAAATAAGCTTTCTGACTCTTCCCTCTCTTCTCTTTCTGGGACTCTAATAATTCACAAAGTGTATCTTTTGATGTTATCCTATAGATTAAGTTGGCTTTCTCTATTCTTTTTCTTCTCCTCTGACTGGATAATTTCAAACATCCTATCTTCTAATTCACACTTTTTAAAAAATTCACAATTTTTGTTTGTTTTTCTCCTGCTTGATTCATTTTATTGTTGGTGCTCTCCATTGAATTTTTCAACCTCCTCATTGTATACGTCAGCTCCAGATTTTCTGTTTGGTTCTTTTCATGACTTCTGTCTTTCTTATGCTTCTTATTTTGTTCCTGTATTTTTTCTAATTTCATTGAATTGTCTTTCTATGTTTTCATAGAGCCCATCAAGCAACCTTAACACAGTTCTTTTGATTTCTTTTTCTTTTTAAAAAATTGTTTAAAAGATTATTTATGGGAGAGAGGGAGGGGGAGAGACAGTGTGTGAGTGTGTGCATGTGTATGTATGCAAGCCAGAGGTGCGGTGGTGGTGAAGCCAGAGAGAGATAATCTCAAGCAGACTCCACTCTGAGCATGAAGCCCAATGTGGGGCTCAATCTCACAACCCTTAGATCATGACCTGAGCCTAAATCAAGAGTGGAACACCCAACTGACTGAACCATCCAGGCACTCCTGATTTTTTATTAAGTAAATCACAGATATCCATGCCTTTGAGGTTGATTACTAGATTTTTTGTGTGGCCAAATCTTGTTTTATATTATTTAATTCCGGTATAGTTAACATAGTGTTATATTAGTTCCAGTTGTACAATATAGTAATTCAAAAATTCCATACAGGGATCCCTGGGTGGCGCAGCGGTTTGGCGCCTGCCTTTGGCCCAGGGCGCGATCCTGGAGACCCAGGATCGAATCCCACGTCGGGCTCTCGGTGCATGGAGCCTGCTTCTCCCTCTGCCTGTGTCTCCGCCTCTCTCTCTCTCTCTCTGTGTGACTATCATAGATAAATAAAAATTAAAAAAAAAATAAAATAAAATAAAAATTCCATACAGCACCCAGTGCTCATTATGATGAGTGCACTCCTTTATCCCCATCACCTATTTCACTCATTGTGCCACCTGCCCCCCCTCATGGTAACCAGTAGTTTGTTCTCTATAGTTAAGAGTCTGTTTTTGGTTTCTCTCTATATATTTTTCTGTTTGTTTCTTAAATTCCACATATGAAAAAAAAAATTCCACATATGAGTGAAATCATATGGTATTTGTCTTTCCCTGACTGACTTATTTCATTTAGCATTATACTCTCTTGCTTCATCCATGTCATTGCAGATGGTAAGATTACATTTTTTTGTGGCTGAATAATATTCCATATGTAATGGAATATTTTCTCACTAATGGAATATTTTTTTCTCACTTTTCTGAGGCCAGAAATAGGATAACGTTTGAAATCTAAGAGAGCTAGGGGTACATGTGGAGCTCACTGGTGGTTGTGGTAGGAACAGGAGCGAGGCTGTAGGGGCTCCTTTCTCGTGGCTTAAAACACCAGGCTGGTTTCTAGCAGGACCCAGGAACCACACGAGGGGCTGGAGCATTCCATATGTAATGAAATATTATTCAACCATAAAAAGAATGAAATATTGCTTTCATGGGTATACATATACACACACCACATCTTCTTTATCCATTCATCAATTGATGGACATGGGCTGCTTCTGTATCTGGGCTATTATAAATAATGCTGCTACAAACAGAGTGGCATATGTTCCTTTGAATTAGCATTTTTGTATTCTTTGGGTAAATATCCAGTACTGCAATTGCTGGATTGTAGGATAGTTCTATTTTTAACTTTTCGAGGAAACTTCATATTGTTTTCCACAGTCTCTGTACCAGATTGCATTCCCATCAACAGTGCAAGAGGGTTCCCCTTTCTCCATATCATCACCAACACCTGTTATTTCTTGTGTTGTTGATGTTAGCCATTCTGACTAACAGAATGGTGTGAGGTGACATCTATTGTAGTTTTGAATTTCTCTGATAATGAGTGATGTTGAGCATCTTTTGATCTGTTGGTCATCCGGATGTCATCTTTGGAAAAATGTTCACATCTTCTGCCAATATTTAATTGGATTATTTGTTTTCTGGGGATGTTGAATTGTACAAATTCTTTATATATTTTGGAAACTAACCTTTTATCAGGTATGTCATTAGCAAATATCTTCTCCCATCCTGTAGGTTGTATTTTAGTTTTGTTGATTGTTTCCTTTGCTGTGCAGAAGCTTTTTATTTTGATGTAGCCTCAATAGTTTAGTTGTGCTTTTATTTCCCTTGCCTCAAGAGAAATATCTAGAAAATATTGCTACAGCTGATGTCAGAGAAATTACTGCCTGTGCAATCTTCTAGGATTTTATGGTTTCAAGGTCTCACATTTAGGTCTTTAATTCATTTTGAGTTTATTTTTGTGTATGGTGTAAAGTGGTTCAGTTTCATTCTTTTGCCTCTTGCTATACACTTTCCCTAACAGTACTTGTTGAAGAGATTTTCCCACTGCATATTCTGTCCTTTGTTGTAGGTTAATTGACCATATAATTGTGGGTTTATTTCTGGGCTTCTTATTCTGTTCCTTGATCTCTGTGTCTTTTTGTGCCAGTACCATGTGTTTTGATTATTACAGCTTTGTAATATAACCTGAAGTCTGGAATTGCAATTCTTCAAGGCTTGTTTTTCTTTTTCAAGATTGCTTTGGCTATTTGGGGGTCTTTTGTGGTTCCATACAAATTTAAGGATTGTTTGTTCTAGTTCTGTGAAACATGTTGTTGGTATTTTGAAAGGGATTGCATTAAATCTGTACATTGTTCTTGGTAGTATGGACATTTTAACAATATTCTTCAATCCATGAGCATGGAATAACTTTCCATTTGCATATTCTTCGATTTCTTTCACCAATGTTTTCTAATTTTCAGAGTAAGTCTTTCACCTCCTTGGTTAAATTTATTCTTAGGTATCCTTTTTTAAAAAATTTATTTACTGAGAGAGAGAAAGATGGGGGAAGGGCAGAAGGAGAGGAGGACAGAGAATCCCAAGCAGACTCCACACTCAGCTCAGCACAGACCCTGATGTAAGGCTTGATCTCACGACCATGAGCTCATGACCTGAGCTGAAACCATGGATGTTTAACCCACTGAACCACCCAGGCACCTCTATTCCTAGGTATTCTATTATTTTTGGTGCAATTTTAAATGAGTCTGTTTTCTTAATTTCTCTGTCTGCTGCCCTATTAAGGTGTATAGAAATGCAACAGATTTTTGTACATTGATTTTTATATCCTGTGATCTTACTGAATTCACTAATCAGTTCTAGTAGTTTTTTGGTGGAATCTTTAGAGTTTTCTACATATAATATCACATCACCTGCAAATGAAAGTTGTACTTCTTCCTTAGCAATTTAAGTGCTTATTATTTCTTTTTGTTGTCTAATTGCTGTGGCTAGGACTTTCAGTATTATGTTGCATAAGAGTGATGAGTGACAGTCTTCTTTTGTTCCTTATGTTAAGGGAAAAGCTCTCAGTTTGCCCCCATTGATGAGATGGTAGCTATGGGTTTTTCATATGTAGCTTTTATTATTTGAGGTATATTCCCTCTAAACCTACTATGTCAGGGCTTTTTTTTTTTTTAAAGGAATCCCTAAGCCCAATGTGGGATTCAAACTCACAACCCCAAGATCAAGGGTCACATGTTCCACCAACTGAGCTAGCTAGGTGCCCCTGTTGAGGAATTTTATCATGAATGTTGTTGTACTTTGTGAAATACTTTTTCCAAATGTATTGAAATGATCATGTGGTTTTTATCCTGTTTTTTTTTTTTTTTTTTTTTTTTTTAACTCTCCCATATTTTAGGTATATGGTATCCTGGCTTTACATTCTTTTGTGAGTTGCTTGACTGATTTTTACAGATACACTTATTTTTACTGCTTTTAAAAAAAGATTATTTTAGAGAAAGTGCACGCTGTGGTGAGGGAAGGGTGGTGGTGGGAAAGGAGAGAGAGAATCCCAAAGTAGACTCCCTGCTGAGTGTGGAACCCAATCTGGGGCCAGTCCTATGACACTGAGATCACAATGTGAGCCAAAATCTAGAGTCAGTTGCTTAACCAACTGAGCCCTTTTTTGCTGCTTCTATGCTCCCCACTTTTGTTAGTCTTACTTATCATCTTCCCTTTCCATTCAGAGTCCCTTTTAACATTTCTTGTAGGGATGGTTCAATGATTATGAATTCTTTTAACTTCTGTTTGTCTGGAAACTGTTTATCTGTCTTTCTATTCTGAATGATAGCCTTGCTGGATAGAGTATTCTTGGCTGCAGATTTTCCTTTCAGCATTTAGAATATGTCATGCCACTCTCTTCTGGCCTTGCAAATTTTCTGCTGAAAAATCCACTCATAATCTAATGGCGGTTACTCTTTTATGTAACTGTTTTTCTCTTCTCTTCCTGCTTTTAAAATTCTTTCATTACTTTTTGACGTTTTAATTACTATGTGTCAAAAAAAAAAAAAAATTACTATGTGTCTTGGTTGGATCTCCTCTGGTTTGTTTATTCGTTTATTTATTTAGAATGCATCAGTCAGAGGGTGGGGGTGCAGAGGGACAAGGAGAGAGAGCATCTTAAGCAGGCTCCACTCCCAGCATGGAGCTTGATGGGGGCCTTGATCACATGGTTCTGAGATCATGACCTGAGCCAAAATCAAGAGTTGGACGCTTAATCTACTGAGCTATCCAGGTACCCATCTTGGTTGATTTTGTTGGGGGGATCTCTGCCTCTTGGATCTGAATTTCTGTTTCAGATTTGGGTAGTTTTCACTTTTATTTCTTCGGATAAGTTTCCTGGCCCCTTTTCTCCCCCTTCTCTTTCTGGGATCTGTATAATGCATATGTTATTATGCTTGATGGAGTCACTGCTTTCCTTTAGTCTATTCTGCTTTGTATAATTTTTTTCAGTCAGCTTGATTATTTTCCATTACTCTATCCTCCAGGTTCCTGCTCCATTCTTCTGCTTCCTTTATTCTACCATTTATTCCATCTAATTTCATTTATTGTGTTTTTCATCTCTGATTCTTTCTCTCTTTGTTAAGGATCTCACTGATGCCCTCCACTCTTTTCTCAAGTCCAGTGAATATGTTTATGATTATTACTTTAAATTCTCTGTCAAGTATATTACTTATATCTGTTTCATTTAAGTCTCTTGCTGTGGTTTTGTTCTGTTCTCTCATTTGGGATGTTTTTCTCTGTCTCCTCATTTTGTTTATGTCTCTGTTTCTGAGTGTTATGTAAGTCAGATATGTCTCCTGCTCTTGAGAGGTGTAGCCTTATAAAGGAGAGATCCTGTAGTGCTGTGCTGTGCAGCACCCCCTGTGGACCAGGACCTGGCACTTCAGAAGTGTTTTTTTTTTTTTTAATGTTTTATTTTTATTTTTATTTATTTATGATAGTCACAGAGAGAGAGACAGAGGCAGAGACACAGGCAGAGGGAGAAGCAGGCTCCATGCACTGAGAGCCCGATGTGGGATTCGATCCTGGGTCTCCAGGATCGCACCCTGGGCCAAAGGCAGGCGCTAAACCACTGCGCCACCCAGGGTTCCCCCACTGCGCCACTCAGGGTTCCCCAGAAGTGTTTTCTACGTGTGTTGGGTGCACCTTGCTTTTGTGACCAAGCTGCTTTTTTCTTCAGTCCAGCCATCTGCAGTGTCTCTCTTTGCCTGTCATGAGCCATGTTTAGTCCCTGTGGTATTAGCGGATCAGTCTGTGGCTTCCTTGGGCTTGAGATGAATCAGATTCCGCATTTGCTGGAGATGCAATAGCACCAAATTGCAGGGTGTTTTCCCTGTGTTGTGCCCTGAGAAGCTTCTGTTGGTGGGCGGGGCCTGCAGTCAGATCAGCTGTCTGCCCCCAGCCCACTGTTGGTCATAGTCAGACTGGTGTGTGTGGATATCTTTCCGTCTCTCCAGAGCAGGCGTCACTTTGGAGTGGTGTTGGTGCTGTCAGGACTGCTTGCACACTGCCACGTTTGTGGCTCCCGTTTGAATGGGCTGTGTTCAAGAGCGTATTAGAGGGGGCAGATCCACAAAGCACAGGGGGCAAGACTTGCAGTTTTAGCATGGTTTGTGCACAGGTCCCCTGGAAGAAGGGACTTTGCTGCTCCTGGGACCGAGGTCCCACAAAGCATGCAGTTCAGGATACACAGTGTTAGCAAGGTTCGCTCAGGACATCTGGAGTAGGGAACCCACAGTGCTGGGTTCCCTGGGTGCCCCTGGCTAGAGGGGCAGATCTGCCAATGTTGGGGAGGCCGGGTGCAGTATAAGCCAATGAGGTAGTGTATGGTGGCACTGCACCGCTCCACAGCTGGCTGCCTGTTTCCCCTGGGGAGTGGGGAAAGGTAAGTGGTGCCTGCCAGCACCTTTGTTCCTAGAGGAGTTTCCCAACCATCTCTTGTCTCTCCCTCCAGACACACTCTAATATTAGTAAATAACCCTCCCTCCTGCGTGCCCCAGGCATTTTTCAAATTGCTGCTTCTATGTTGAATTTTTGCAGGCTTTTTTTTTTTTGTGCTGTCTCTTTAAGGCCAGGGACTCAGTTTCCTCTGCCCTCCCAACTTTCCCAGAGCCAAGCCTGCTGATTTTTTTTTTTTTTTAATTCCAGGTTTTAAGTCCTGTTGGTTGTAAGAACTCTTGCAACTCTGCCTCTGTGGTTTTCAAAGCCAAATGTTAAGGAGGATTCTTCTTCCTCATGCAGGCTCCCTGGTGTGATAGTCCCGTTTCTCTCTCCTCTCGGTGCTGGTGGGTCCGTCCCTCCCACAGATGGTCCTGAAGTCTCTTGGGCTCCTCACCAGGTCTCCGCCCTTCCTACCGTCTTTGATGTGGCCTCTGCTCTGTGTTTAGTTGTGCAGTTGGTTGTGCCAGTCTTTGGGTCGTTTTCTGGGTTGTTTATGGTGATGTGAGAGTTATCTACTTGTGTCCATGGGACAAGGTGAACTTCAGGTCTTCCTCCTCTGCAATTCTCCTCGGGCAAACCCTTAGGAAACATTTTCTTTTCTTTTTCTTTTTCTTTCTTTCTTTTTTTTTTTTTTAAGATTTTATCTATTTAATCATGAGAGACACACACACAGAGAGAGAGAGAGAGAGAGAGAGAGGCAGAGACACAGGCAGAGGGAGAAGCAGGCTCCATGCAGGGAGTCCGACGTGGGACTCGATCCTGGGTCTCCAGGATCACACCCTAGGCTGCAGGTGGCACTAAACCACTGTGCCACTGGGGCTGCCCAATAGATTTTTTTTAAAATACTGATCCTCACATTCTTAGAATAGACAACACTTGGTTAGGCTATTTTTGATTTATAGTTTGCAATGCCAAGTTGTTTGCTAATTTTTAAAACCTACAGTACTGGGATTTCAAAGAACAGAAATTTAAAATCTTGGTAGGATCAAATTATAATTTTTTTTCTTTTCTGGTTAATGCTTTTTTTATGTCCTAAGAAATTTTGCCAACACAAAGGTCACAAAGATTTTCTCCTGTATTTTTTCTAAATTTTTATACTATTACTATTCACATTGAAGTATATTATCCACTTCAAGTTTTTCTGTGTGTATGGTGTGAGATAAAGGTAAAATTTGATTGGTACACATGTGGTAGATAGGAGGATAGGTAGATATCCAATTATTGTTAAAAAGGCTACACAGTTCCTATTGCATTACTTTGACCCCTTTGTCAAGAATCAATTGACTATATATGAATTTATCTATTTCTGGACTTTGTATTTGGTTCCACTGATCTGTATGTCTATTCTTATAACAATACACACTATCGCAACTACTGTGACTTCATAAAAAGTCTTTAAATCAGGTTATGTAAAACTTCCAACTTTGTTCATTTTTTCCCAATTTTTTTCATCTACATTCTTTGGGAGGGGGAGTCCTGACACAGGACTGGATCCCAAGACCCTGAGATCATGACCTGAGCTGAAAGCAGATACTTAACGGACTGAGCCACCTAGGCCATGTTCAGTGATTTTTTTTTTTTTTTGATCTTACATATACATTGTTTTTAAAATTTAATTTTAAATTGATTTTTGTATATGGACTTTGTATTCTTATTCATCTCTACTAGTTTCTTAAAAAAATATTTTATTTATTCATGAGAGACACAGAGAGAAAGGCAGAGACACAGGCAGAGGGAGAAGGAGGCTCCATGCTGGGAGCCTGACATGGGACTTGATCCTGGGTCTTCAGGATCATGCCCTGGGCCAAAGGCAGGTGCTAAACTGCTGAGCCACCCATGGATCCCCTAGTTTTGCTTTTTTTTTTTTTTTTTTTAAGATTTATTTATTTTAGAGAGAGATCGAGAGCAGGGGTCGGGATGGGGATAGAAGGTGAGAGAATCCCAAGCAGACTCCACACTAAGTATGGAGCTGGATGTAGTGCTGGACCCCACAACCCTGAGATAACAATCTGAGCTGAAAGCAAGAGTCAGACACTTAATCGGCTCTGCAACCCTAGGGCCCTTGTACTAGGTTTTTTTGTTTTTTGTTTGTTTTTAAGTTTATTATGTGTTTGTGTGTGTGTGTGTGTGTGTGTGTATGTGTGTATTTTTTAAAGATTTTATTTATTCGTGAGAGACAGAGAGAGAGGCGGGGGGCAGAGACATAGGCAGAGGGAGAAGCAGGCTCCATGCAGGGAGCCCCATGTGGGACTTGATCCCAGAACTCCAGGATCACGCTCTGGGCCAAAGGCAGGTGCCAAACTGCTGAGCCACCCAGGGATCCCCATATTATATGTATATATTTTTGGTAATATTTTTATCCAACATGGGGCTTGAACTGGTGACCCCAAGATTAAGAGTCACATGCTCTTCTGACAGCCCCAGTCTGTGTTAGTTTTAAAGCTTTTTTGTAGATCCTCTAGGATTTTCTACAAACACAATCATGTCACCTGTGAATAAAGGCCACTTCTTCCTTTCCAATGTATGTGTCTTTTATTTTTTTCTTATCTTATTGCACTGACTAGGATCTTCCTATAATGGGTCTTAGTCCATTTGGGCTACTATAACAAAATGCCACAGACAAGGTAGTTTTTTTTTCTTATTTTTTTTTAAATTTATCTACGATAGTCACACAGAGAGAGGCAGAGACACAGGCAGAGGGAGAAGCAGGCTCCACGCACCGGGAGCCCGACGTAGGATTCAATCCCGAGTCTCCAGGATCGTGCCCCGGGCCAAAGGCAGGCACCAAACCGCTGCACCACCCAGGAATCCCAGACAAGGTAGTTTAAAGTATCAATTATATTTCTCACAGTTCTGGAGGCTGTAAGTCTGAGATCAGCCTGCCAACATAGTTAGGTGAGCCCTCATCTGGTTTACAGAGTTCTTGTATCCTCATATGGTGAAAGGGCCTAGGAAACCTTGTGACATCTTCTATAAGATCATTAATCCATTTCATAAGAGCTCCACACTTATGACCTAATCACTTCCCAAAGGCTCCACCTACTAATATCATAATATGGTGATAATTTCAAGATATCAATCGGTGGAGGAGAGACACAAACAGTCAGACCATAGCACAGTGTTAAAAAGGAAGGGGGAAGGGAGAAAGCAAGCATTTTGCCTCATTCCAAACATAGTGAGAAAACATTTAGTCTTTTACCATTTATACATGATGATAGAGTAAGGTTTTTATAAGTGCCCTTTATCAAGTTGAAGTTTCTCTCTATAGCTAGTTTGCTTTACTTTTTTTTCTTTAAACTAGAAATTACTTTTAAAATATGTGACACTTCCTGAATTTGCCTGTCATCCTTGCACAGGGACCATGCTAATCTTCTCTGTATTGTTCCAATTTTAGTATATGTGTTGCTGATGCAAGCACTGTTTTATTTTTTTTAAGCATGAATGCTATTGAAATTTGTCAAAAGTTTTATCTGCATCTACTGAATCATGTGGTCATTTTTTATTTCTTCTTCTGGCAATGTGATAAATTTCACAGACTGGATTTTGATTGTTAAAACAACTTTGTATTCCTGAGATAAATATGACTTGGTCAGAGAATATTAACCTCTTTTTATTGTTGAATTGGACTTGCTAATATTTTGCAAGGGATTTTGCTTCTGTGATCATGAGAGCCTTATTGGTAGTTTTGTTGTTTTTGGAATCAGAATATTTCTTAAATGAGTAAGGAAGTTTTTCCTCTGTTTTCTAAAAAGATTTGTATAGGACTGGTATTCTTCTGTACATATTTGATAGAATTTGCTTACTGAAAATATCTAGACCTCAATTTTGCTTTATGGTAATGTTTTTCATTATTAGTTCAATTCCTTTACTTCATATGGAGCTATTCAGGCCATTTATTCTTGGTATGTGTCCAATTCATATAAGTTATCTAATTATTGATATAGACGTTCATTATATTCCATTATTATCCTCTTAATATCTGTAGAAACTGTAGTAATGTCCCCTTTAAAATTCCCAATATTGGTAATTTGTGTCTTTTCTGTTTTTTATCATTCTTGCTAGAGGCTTATGAGTTTTATCAATCTATTCAAGAAACTGGCTTTTGGTTTCATCGAATTTCTCTATAGTTGGTCTATTTTCTATTTCATTTATTTCTGCTCTTTGTTGTGATGTTACCTTCTGCTTTTGATTTAATTCATTCTTCTTTTTCTAACCCTAAAAAACATTTTTATTGAAATATATTACACCATACAACCCAACAACTTAAAATGTACAATTTGGTATCTTTTAGTACATTCACAGAATTATGTATTATTCATCATCACGCAATTTTAGAACATTTTCATTACCCCCAAAAGAAGTCCTATATACCTTAGCCAACACTTCCTAATTACCCCATCTCCAGGCAAACCCTAATCTTTTCTCTATAGATTTGTCTGTTTTGGACATTTCATATATATGGAATCATATAATATATTGTCTTTAGTGACTGATTTTTCACTTAGTATATGTTGTCAGGGCTCATCCATCTTATAGCATGCGTCAGTACTTCATTCTCTCTCATTGCTGAGTAATACTTCATTGTATGGCTTTTTTAGTTTCTTAATGTAGAAACTTAGGTTATTAATTTTAGACCTTTCTTTTTCCTAATGTAGGTAGTAAGTACTCCAAACTTTCAGGTAAGCACTAATTGTTTCCATGATACTTACTAAGGGTTTTCTCTATTCTTCTCTAATTAAATATATTTATTTTATGATATTTTTGTTTTTATAATGTCCTTTAATATTCCAAGAAAAAATAATAGGATAAGAAATCTATTTATCTATCAGGCTCAACTGCAATACTCCTTGGAAAAAAATTGAGGAGGAAGTTTTACTTGTGGAATTCTTTTAAAATTCTTTATTTAAATTCATTCAGTTAACATGTACTCTATTATTAATTTCAGGGGTAGAATTTAGTGATTCATCAGTTGCATATAACACTCAGTGCTCATTACATCAAGTGTTCTCCTTAATGGCCATTCCAGTTATCCCTCCCCCACTCACCTTCCCTCCATCAACTCTCATTTTGTTTCCCAGAGTTTAGCATCTCTTATGGTTTGCCTCCCTGTTTTCATCTTACTTTATTTTGCCTTACTTCTCCTATGTTCATCATTTTGTTTCTTAAATTCCACACGTGAGTCAAATCATATGGTATTTGTCTTTCTCTGAATTTCTTAAAGAAAATACTTCATCACAATTAATTAATTTCTATCAGCTATTCTTCATCAGACTGCTGAGATCAGGGTTTCTCAACTTTGGCACTATTGACACTTGGGGCTGATAATTCTTTTCTTTCTTTTGTCTTTTCTTTCTCTCTCTTTCTTACATATACTTGACATAAGATTATATTCATTTCAGATGTATAATGACTCAATATTTATATATATTGTGAATCATCATAATCTTTAACATCCATCATCACACATAGTTACACTTTTTTTCTTATGAGGATTTTTAAGATTTACTCTCTTAGCAACTTTCAAATATACAACACAGTATTATTAACTATAGTTATGATGGTATACATTATATCCTCAGGATTTATTTATTTTAAAACTGGAAATTTGTACTTTTTGACTACCCTCACCCATTTCACCCACCCACCTCTTCCCCCTTAACTCTGGCAACCACCAATCTGTTCTCTATGAGTTCAGGGCTTTTTGTTGTTTTGCTTTTGTAGAGACCACAGATAAATAGTATCATACTATTCATCTTTGTCTGACTTATTTCAGCTAGTATAATATCCTCAAGGTCCATCCATATTGTCACTAGTGGCAAAATTTTCCTCTTTTCCTCTTTTTTTAGGTTGAATAATATTCTGTTGTGTGTACACACATACACACACACACACACACACTCCACATTTTCTTTATCCATTCATCCATTGATGGACTCTTAGGTTGCTATATAAATAATGCTGCAGTACACATGGGGGTGCCTATATATTTACAAGTTAGTGCTTTTATTTCCTTTAGATAAATACCCAGAAGTGGAATTATTAGATCACATGGTTCTTTTTTAATTTTTTGAAGTACTTCCATACTGTTTTCCGTAGTAGCTAGACTATAAATACATTGATTTTAAAACTGTTTTGTATTTTACTATAAACATTAAAAGTTAATTTTCCTGTAAATGCTATTGTATACCACAACATTCACTGTTTTTCTTGTCTATTTCATAACTTCCCTTTTGGCTTCTGAAGCTCATTTTCTAGATTTCCTGAGAAGGGATCCTGGGCACATACACATTCCTACATGTTCATAGATTTGTCTGTGTCCTTTATATTTGAAGGTTAGTTGTGTCAGATATAAAATTCTTCATTCACATTCTTTCCTTGACTATTTGAAATATATTAATCCATGTTCTTCTGGGATAAAGTGTTGCTGTCAACATCTGATCATGATCTAACTTTCTCTCCCTTATGAGTTATGTGGACTTTTTGCCAAGATGCTCAAAGAAATTTTTTCCCTCTTTAAAACATGGTAATTTACAAGGATGTTTTGGTGTTGGTCATTTTGACTCACTAATCACAGATACACAGCGTTTTTTTCATCACATAGTTTTAAATATTTTAAAGAAAGTGTGTCAATTCCAGCCTATTGATAATGATGCTATTACCTAGGAATGCCTGAGACACTCATCTGGGCCCATATTACTCATGGCAAACTCCAATAGACATTTCGTAGATTGGAACCAATGTTGGTGCTGGACTATTCCTTGTCATTCTTATTATTATTGCAGGGCACACCTAGCAAAAGCCATCAGAGACTTAGAAGAACAAAATTTATTACAGATTCTGGAGGGTACAGAGCATGATTGAGAGTTACAGGGCAAGATCATAGATAGAGAAAATGGGCAAGAGCACAGACCTGACCTCTGTCTTTATTAGGATCTGAGGTTGATGTGCCTTAAATTTCATGGGTTCATTCTCTATTGGCAAACTCAAGCATAAGAGTAGAAATGTGCGAGGATCCCTGGGTGGCTCAGTGGTTTAGCGCCTGTCTTTGGCCCAGGGTGTGATCCTGAAGTCTAGGGATGGAGTCCCACATCTCTCTGTCTCTGTCTCTGCCTCTCTTTCTCTCTGTCTCTAATGAATGAATAAATAAACAAAATCTTTTTTAAAAGAGTAGAAATGTGCATGAAGGGAAAAGTAGGGACACTCAAGTGGCCAGTTATCTAGGTTACCCAGGAATTTCTTTTTTTTTATTTTTTTTTTTTTTTTTTAATTTTTATTTATTTATGATAGTCACAGAGAGAGAGAGAGAGAGAGGCAGAGACACAGGCAGAGGGAGAAGCAGGCTCCATGCACCGGGAGCCCGACGTGGGATTCGATCCCGGGTCTCCAGGATCGCGCCCTGGGCCAAAGGCAGGCGCCAAACCGCTGCGCCACCCAGGGATCCCACCCAGGAATTTCTAAAAGAGGATCTTCATGGGTTGGGGCAGCCTGGTTCCTTATCCAGTTGTTTCATTTGTAGCTGCTTCATACAGTTGGCAATATCTTTGTTGGAGATGGATGTCTTTGAAATGGACACCTTGGCAATCAAAGGCTTAATGTCAAGCAGTTATATTACAATCAAATCCTTAATGTCACATGCTTACAATACAGAAAGTTTTCTTGAAGCATAATCTGTAAGCATTATTCTCCTCTTTGTTATATATTTAGGGATTCCTATTATCTCTATCTTAGATCTTCTTTGCTTCTTTTCTTTTTTTTTTTAAGATTTTATTTATTCATGAGAGACAGAGAGAGAGAGAGGCAGAGACAGAGGCAGAGAGAGAAGCAGGCTCTATGCAGGGAGCCTGATGCGGGACTCGATCCCGGGACTCCAGGATCATGTCTTGGGTCAAAGGCATACACTAAACTGCTGAGCCACCCAGGGATCCCCTTCTTTGCTTATTTTCAATGTAATTTTCTTTTTAATTCTTTTATTTATTTTAAAAATTGTCCTTTAAAAATTTTTTTTTAACTTTATCCTATTATCTGCCAATGCACTTACTTGATTTCACCTTTTGGTTATATGAATAATGCCGCTATGAACTTGGGTATACAAATATCTGAGTCTCCTTTTAATTCTGTGGGGTGTATACCCCCAAAAGGGAATTGCTGGATTACAGGTAATTCTATTTTAGTTTTTTTGAAACTTCTTTTATTGTAGTAAAATTTACAATTTTAACCATTTTAAGTGTATATTAAGTACATTTATTGTTGTGCAACCATCACTATAATCTATCTCCAAAACTTCATCATCTTCCCCTACTGTAACTCTATTAAACAATAACTCCCCATTAACCTCTGGCTGCAGCCCCTGACAACCACTATTCTAGTTTCTAGGTCTATGAATTTGATTATTCTAGATACCTCATATAAGTAGAATCATATCATATTTGTCCTTTTGTATATGACTTATTTCACTTAGCATGTTTACAAGATTCATCCATTTTGTAACATGGGTCAGAATATCCTTCCTATTTAAGCCAAATAACATTCTATTATATGTATATACCACATTTTGTTGATTCATTCATCCGTTGATAGATACTTGGGTTGCATTTACCTTTTGGTTGTGAGCACTGCTGCTTTTATTAAAATGAGTTTACAGGTATCTTTTTAAGTCCCAGCTTTTCTTATTTCTGGATATGTACCTGGAAATAGAGTTACTAAATCATATGGGAACTCTAATTTTTTTGAGAAATGATCATACCACTTGCCAGTATCTCCCACCAGCAAAACACAAGAATTCTGATTTCTCCACAGTTTGATCAACACTATTATTACCTTCTATTTTTTGTGATAACAATCACTTTAAAAGATTGGAGGTGGATCCCTGGGTGGCTCAGCGGTTTAGCACCTGCCTTCAGCCCAGGGCGTGATCCCAGAGTCCTGGAATCGAGTCCCACATCGGGCTCCCTGTATCGAGCCTGCTTCTCCTTCTGCCTGTGTCTCTGCCTCTCTCTCTCTCTCTCTCTCTCTCTCTCTCTCTCATGAATAAATGAATAAAATATTTTTTTTAAAAAAAAGATGGGAGGTAATGTCTCATTGTGATTTTGAGTTACATTTCTCTAATGATTAATGATGTTGTGTATCTTTTCATGTGGTTACTGACCATTTGTATATTTTTTGGAAGATGTCTATTTAAATCCTTAATCCATTAAAAAAATTTTGTTGTTGCTGAATTATAAGGATTTTTGTGCTATCTATTCTATTTTGGTTGTCTATATGTCTCTCTTTTTTAAAAAATTTATTTATGATAGTCACAGAGAGAGAGAGAGAGAGAGAGAGAGGGAGGGAGGTAGAAGCAGGCTCCATGCACCAGGAGCCCAACGTGGGATTCGATCCAGGGTCTCCCGGAATGCGCCCTGGGCCAAAGGCAGGCACTAAACCGCTGCGCCACCCAGGGATCCCTATATGTCTGTCTTTATGCCAGTACCACACTATGTGGATTTCTGTAGCTGTATAGGAGGTTTGAAATCAAGAAGTCTGACACCTCTATTGTAATTCAAGTTTGTTTTGGGTATTTAGGGTCACTTGAATTTCCATATTAATTTTAAGATGGCTTTTTATTTCTGTAAAAAGAAAAATCACTGAGATTTTAATAGGGAATATATTTTTTCCATCCTCTCACTTTCAACCTGTGCATGTCTTTAGATATAAAGTGAATATCTTTTAGATAGCATACACTGGAGTCATGTGGGTTTTTTTTTTAAAGATTCTATTTATTTATTCATGAGAGACATAGAAGCAGAGACATAGGCAGATGGAAAAGCAGGCTTCCTGTGGGGGACTTGTAGTGGGACTCAATCCCAGGACTCTGGGATCACCACCTGATCCAAAGACAGATGCTCAACCACTGATCCACCCAGGTGCCCCTGGAGTCATGTTTTTAATTGATTATATCATTAATGTCTTTTGATAGGAGAGTTTAATTTATTTACATTTAAAGTAAGACTAACAGGGATGGACTTATTCTTGCCATTTTGTTTTATGTTTTACAACTTTTTTGTCCCTCATTTCCTATATTACTCCCTTCCATTGTGTTTAGTTTTTTGTAATAATGCATTTTGATTCATTTTCATTTTCTTTTGTGTATATTCTGTAAATAGTTTATTTGTGGTTACTATGGAGATTATGCATAATATCCTAAAGTTACAACAATCTAATTCAAATTGATACCAACTTAATTTCAGTAACACAAAATTCTACTCCTTTACAACTCCATTTCCCTTTGTTAGTAAAGTCACGAATTATACATTTATATGTTGTGTACCCATTAATACAGATTTATTTTTTAGGTATTTGTCTTTTAAATCCTACAGGAAAAGGGGGAGTTACAAATTAAAACTACAGTATTGATTTTTTTGTTATCCATATATTTACCTTTATTACAGATATTTATATTCTCCTATGGCTTTAAGTCAACTTGAAGCATTTCTTGCAGTGTGGGTTTAGTAGTAATAAAATCCCTTAATTTTTAGGGCAGCCTCGGTGGTCAAGCGGTTTAGTGCTGCATTCATCCCGGGGTGTGATCCTGGAGACTCTGGATCGAGTCCCACATCGGGCTCCCTGCATGGAGCCTGCCTCTCCCTCTGCCTGTGCCTGTGCCTCTCTCTCTCTGTGTCTCTCATGAACAAATAAATAAAATCTTTTTAAAAATCCCTTAATTTTTATTTATCAGAGAATCTAATTTTTCCTTAATTTTTTGGTAGGACATATTTGCTAAAAATTGAATTCTTGATTGACATTTTTTTCTTCATCAGTTTACATGTATTATTCCACTGCCTTCTGGCCTCCTGGGTTTCTGCTGAAAAACCCACTGATAATCTTATTCAAGTTTCCTTGTATATGTCAAGTCAATTTTCTCTTGCTGCTGTCAAGACTCTCACTTTATTTTTGGCTTTCGAGAGGTTTATTAAGCATCTCAGTGTTATTCTCTTTGAGTTTAACCTACTTGGAATTCTTTCCTTTTTTGGGATTTGTACATACATGACTTCAAATTTGGGAAATCATTGACGATTATTTTTTCAAATGCTCTCTCAGCAACTTTCTTCCCAAGGGATTCACATAATGTGTATATGGGCCTGCTTGATGGTGTCCTATAGTCCCTTTGGCTTTGTACAATTTTTTTCATTCTTTTCCTTTTGCTTCTCAGACTTGATCAATTCAAATGACCTGTCTTCAAGTTTGCTGATTTATTCTTCTACCTATTCAAGTCTGCAGTTTAACTCTTCTAATGAATTTTTCCATTCAAGTTCTTGTATTTTTTCAGCTCCATAATTTTTGCTTGATCATTTTTATCATTTTTAACCCTTTGTCAATATTTTCATTTTGTTTATAAATTGTTTTCCTGACTTCTTTTAGTTCTTTGTCTCTGTTTTCCATTAGTTCTTTGAGCATATTTAAGACAGGTATTTTAAAGTCTTCATTTAACACATCCAGTGTTTATGTTTCTTCAGGGATGAATGGATCATGTTTTTCTGTTTCTTTGTATGTCTTGTGATCTTTTCTTTGGTTGAAAAATTAGATAATTGTAAAAATAGCCACCCCTCCCAGTTTTGCCAAATGACTCCAAGCTGAGGGACCTTTGGTAATTAGCAGGGCAAGATCTGATCCCTAGGATCAGCCTAGAGTGGTGACTTAAGGGCTTTTCTTGGCATGAATCTTGCCTTGCCAGTGTGCGTGTATGCGTGTGTGTGTGCGTGCATGTTTAATCTCCCCATATACATGGCTGCTTTTAAATGTCTTAATTTCCGTAAGACTCTCATCTCAGCCCATTTGGGGGGTCTTATATTGTACTACCTGTAACCTCTTGCCTTACCTATCTGCAGGTGTGTTATCCCCATACAGCTTTAATAAAACAGTGTCTGATGCTTCCTAGGGCTTTTTTGTTTGTTTGTTTTTAAGATTTTATTTATTTGTTCATGAGAGACCAAGAGTGAGGCAGAGACACAGACAGAGGGAGAAGCAGGCTCTTCACAGGGAGCCTGATGTGGGACTCGATCCCTGGATCCGGGATCACGCCCTGAGCCAAAGGCAGATGCTCAACAACTGAGCCACCCAGGTGTCCCATCCCAGGGCTTTTTCTAGTCATAAGTTTTTCCTTATCTGACCTCTGAATTAGGTGGAACAGACCAGTCCTTCAGGCAACTTCCAAACAGGATAGAATGTTAAAAACTAGGTCTGCTCTGTTACCTCTGGTTCAAGAGGGGAAATTGGGAATTGGGCAACTACTTCCTCTCATCTATCCAGCACCATTTTTAGAATAGGACAAGAGTAAGTAAACATACCACAAATTTCCTACCATGCTGAGTGTGGCTTTTTCTTGACTAGGAATTCACTTGGTGACTGTAAACCTTCTGCTGTTTTTCAGACCTCTAGACTTCTAAAAAGTTATCTTATCCAGGTTCTAGTTGTTTATTTCCTGTTTCCAAGGGGAAACAAGGGCTTGGAGCTTCCTAGTCTGGTATCTTCCTCTAGAAAATACATTGATCTTGATATTCTTGATTCCTTGATATGTAATTTACAAAGCTAAATAATTATTCTAAAGTGTTTTTCCCCATTATCCTAAGACCTACAAAATTTGCTTTCCTTATCCCAAACAAATGCAAAACACACATATTAAACTTTCTTAGTGCTTTTAAAAATTCAGAATTAGGGGTGCCTGGGTGGCTCAGTCAAAAGGCTCCCTTCAGCTCAGGTCATGATCTTGGAGTCCTGGGATCAAGCCCCACATCAAACGTAAAAAGCTCAGCAAGGACCCTGCTTCTTCTCACCCACCCCTGCTCATTCTTTCTCTCAAATAAATAAATAAAATCCTTTTAAAAATATGGGATCAAACAGTTTGTATGTTTTAGAGCAATGCCACTTAAGCTAGTTCTAAGATAAGAACCTGTAACATGATGTAAATAACACACTGCTTTTTCATCTTGAAAATCTTGCTATGAAAAAGTCAACTAAACAAAACCATGTACTTATTGATACACGTTTTGATGTAATTTTCTTATCTTATTGTTTACAGTAACAAATCCCATGCCAACTCTTCTGCAAACCACACTCCAAGTAGCACTGTTTCAGAGCACTTTTAGTTACCTTAGTTTAACTTTCTATAGGCTACTTTCTCATGTTACAGAAGAAAAACAGGAATGTGGGAAAGATAACACTGACTATTTTTAATAAGGGCCACTTTTTCCATCTCACAACAAAAGTCTGACAGGTGTTTCATGTCACAGAGGCTTAACTTTGTTGCCTTTTAAATGTAAAGCTAGAACATAACTAAATTAAATTAAACTATTATGTAAGTTATTTTATCTTCTTTAAAAAAAAAATTATTCATTTGAGAGAGTGTGTATGCGTGTGTGAGCAGAGGCAGAGGAAGAAGCAGACTCCCTGCTGAGTCAGGAGCTCAATGTGGGACTCCATCCCAGGACCCAGAGATCATGACCTGAGCCAAAGGCAGATGCTTAACCGTCTGAACCACCCAGGTGCCCCAAGTTATTTTATCTTCTAAGAGTTAACAACTACAATAAGTTTTATTATTTAGGTATCAAAGGATAAGATTAATGTCTGTTATTAGAAGTTAACCATTATGGAAAAAAAAAAAGAAGTTAACCATTATGTAGTTATTTTGCATAATATAATTTAACTCCTGTTATATTCAAACTTATATAAAACCTACACTGCAGTGGAGTTTACATTTACAGCTTTAAAATAGATATTACAATAATAATTCTGGGTCTCTGTTGCACTTAAAATTAATAAGTGCCTTTTCTAGAAAAGGACTCAAGATACAATACAATTCATCTCCCTAAAATGCCCTGAAATATAAAATTGCACATCACTCTGTGTTCTATTTGAAGTATTATTCTGAAGTCTTTAAAATGTTTAGCCTAAAACAGATTTGTATTAGAAATAAGCCTATCAGGATATTGAAACAACAAAATAAAATCTAAGGATTTTTTTGTTATTTTAAAACTTTATCTGACATTATCTTGCTTTGTACAACTAATTTCAACAGAGAAGCACTGCAATGGAAATTCAACAAGACCTCAAAAAGTAGAGTATGGATGACTTCCACTGCTTTTGGCTGTTACTTTTATTAAAAATCTGCTTTTTACATTTGATAAGACTGCCTTCCTCCTAATGTTTATTTTTTTATAGCTTATCAGTCTTGCTGAATCAAAATGTATATTTAGCTGAATCCTACAGTCACACAGAAAATAAACTTAAAATCCTCAAATAAAAGTTAATAAAGCAGGCAGCCAAGGACATTACAGGTCTACTACAGTTAATTTTGCATAAGTCATCAGTGTTGTGGGATAATATCCAAGAACATTAGAATAGGAATATGAAATTTATTTTATTTCGATCTGATAATTTAACAAATGGTACTCTCTAGTATTGATAATTCATTCCTTTTTCTCAAAGTCACCCAATATTGTGCCTTCTAAAACCTATCTTTTACCACAGTAAAATAAGTGCTGCCAAGAGAAGTGATTGCTTCTTATGTTGCTGGCTATCCAGATTAAGATGTCATTTCTCATTCTGTTTTCTCCTAGCAACTTATCTTTTGCAATTCTGTTTATTTTTGAGTGATTTATAGTTATTTTGTGATTGGATATTTGTTATGTTGTATTGTTTTGGTATTACTCTGTAAATTTCTTAATGTGTGCAAGCCAGTCATTCAGTTGTTTAAGCCCATGGGTCCCTGCACATATGTTGTTCATTTTCAGCTATACAGGCTTAAGGGGATACTGGATATGGAATGTACATATAACCAGTTAGCACTTGGTTATATAGAGATATTTAAATTCTTTTCAGCAATAATATCATAGTTGTGTGTATGCATATGTATTGGTTTCCATATTTATATATGTGTGTTTACTGCTTACAACTCGTCTCAATCCTCTCACACTGTAATAACCATTTTATCATATTTTCACCAAAGTAAATGGTTAACTTTTTTTGTTTTTATTTAAATTACAGTTAGTTAACATATAGTGTGATATTAGTTTCAGGAGTACAATTGAGTGATTCAACACTTATATAAAATACCTATTGCCCATCTCAACAAGTGCACTCCTTAACCCATCCACTTCCCCCACCTTCCCTCTGGTAACCATCAGTTGTTCTCTATAGTTAAGAGTCTGTTTCTTGGTTTTCCTCTCTTTTATTCCCCTATGATGATTTGTTTTGTTCCTTAAATTCCACATATGAAAGAAATCATACGGTATTTGTCTTTCTCTGATTTATATCACTTAGTATAATACTCTCTAGCTCCATCCATGTCATTGCAAATGGCAGGATTTCATTTTTTTATGAATAATATTCCATTATACATATATTCCACATCTTCTTTATCCATTCATCAGTCAACAGACATTTGGGCTCTTCCCATAATTTGGCTATTGTTGATAATGCTACTATAAACATCAAGGTGCATATATCCTTTTGAATTAGTATTTTAATATCTTTTTTAAGAAGGATTTTATTTATTCATGAGAGAGACACAGAGGCAGAGACATAGGCATTGGGAGAATTAGGCTTCCTGCAGGAAACCCAATGTGGGACTCAATCCCAGGACCCCAGGATCACGCCCTGAGCCAAAGGCAGACACTCAACCACTGAGCCACCCACTGAGTGTCTAGTATTTTTGTATTCTTTGGGTAAATACCTAGTAGTACAATTGCTGGATCATAGAATATAGTTCTATTTTTAACTTTCTGAGGAACCTCCATACTGTTTTCCAGAGGGGCTGCACTAGTTTGCATTCCTACCAACAATGCAAGAGGTTTTCCTTTCTTCACATCCTTTCCAATACCTATTGTTTCTTGTGTTAATTTTAGCCATTCTGACAGGTGCAAGGTTATAAGCTCATTGTTGTTTTGATTTGTATTTCCCTGATTGCTTCTTTCATCACTGTATTTACAATTTAGCTTTCCACAGAATCCTAAAATAATTTAAAAAAATAATCCTACTAGGTTATTTCTTAGTTATGGCATTTAATTATCCTGCTGTTTGAGTGTTTTGGTAAATACTTTGTTAACTCCATGTTGGTAAAAATGATGATAATTCCATGCTTAAAGTTAACAAGTGACGAAACTCCTATCTTGAAGGATAGGCACTTAAGGTTGTTAAGGAAACAGTTTCCACATCTTCCAAGATGGCTCTAGCCCTCATTTATTTTATTATTTATTTATTTTAATTGAAATGTAGTTGATGCACAATCTTACATTAGTTTCAGAAGTACAACATAGTGATCTGACAACTCCACATTATGCTATGCTCACGAGTGTAGCTACCATCTGTCTCCATATAGTGTTAACACAGTACCATTGATTATATTTATGCTGTACCTTTGATCTCTGTGATTACTCATTCCATAACTGGAAGCCTGTACCTCCCTTTTCCCTTCAGTCATTTTGCCCATGCCCCCACATCTGTCCCTCTAGCAAACATCAGTTCATTTTCTGTATTTATGAGTCTGTTTCTTCTCTTTGTTTTTTAGCTTCCACATAGAAGTTGAAATCATATGATATTTGTCTTTCTCTGATTTATTTCACTTGGCATAATACTCTGTAAGTCCATCCATGTTAACCATAAAAAAGAATGAGATCTTGCCATTTACAGTATATATAAAAAACATCTTTATCCATTCATCTATCAGTGGACACTTGGGTTGTTTCCAATCTTGGTTATTGTAAATAATGCTGCAATAGACATAGAAGTACAAATCTTTTTGAACCAGTGTTTTCAGGGGTGGTGGTGGTAAATACCCAGTAGTAGAATTACTGGATCATATGGTATGACTATTTTTAATTTTTTAAAAAGATTTTACTTATTTAAGAGAGAGAAAGAGACAGAGATAGCAACAAAGATAGCATGAACAAGGAGGAGAGGAAGAGCTAAGCAGGGAGCCTGACATGGGGCTTGATCCCAGGACCCTGGGGTTGTGACCTGAGACAAAGGTCTGACTAAGCCACCCACAAAACCCTATTTTTAATTTTTTGAGCAACCTCCATACTGTTTCCCACAGTGGCTATACCAGTTTGCATTCCCACCAACAATGCATGAGCATTCTTTTTTCTCTACATCCTCACCTACACTTGTTATTTCTTTTATTTTTTATTCTAGCCATTCTGACAGATATAGGGTGATATCTCATTGTGGTTTTAATTCACATTTCCCTGATGATGAGTGATGTTAAGCAGCTCTTCATGTTTCTGTTGGCCATCTGTATGACTTCTTTGGAAAAATGTCAATTCAGGTCCTCTACAAATTTTTTAATCACATTCTTTTCCGTGTTGAGTTGTTTAAGTTCTTAATATGTTTTAGATATTAACCCCTTGTTAGATATATGTCTGAAATATAATTTACAAATATGTTCTTCCATTCAGTAGGTTGCTTTTTTATTTCCTTCACTGTAAAAAACAAAACAAAACAAAACAACAAAAACAAAAAACACCCTGTCATTTTGGTGTAGTTCCAGTAGTTTATGTTTGCTTTTTTTCCCCTCTTGCCTGAAGAAACATCTACGTTGGTAAGGTTGATGTCAGGGAAATTACTGCCTATGTTTCTTTTAGGGGTTTTATAGTTTCATGTTTCACATTTAGGTCTTTAATCAATTTTGAGTTTGTGTGTGTGTTAGGTGTAAGAAAGTGGTCCAGTTTCGTTCTTTTGCATGAAGCTCTCCATTTTCCCAGTACTATTTATTGAAGAGACTGTCTTTTTCACTTTATATATTCTTGCCACCGTTGCTATAGATTGACCATATAAGCACAGGTTTATTTCTGGCCTCTCTATGCTGTTCCATTGATTTACATGTCTGTTTTTGTACCATGCTGCTTTGATGACTACAGCTTTTTAGTATATCTTGAAATCTGGAATTGTGATACCACTAATTTTGTTCTTCTTTCTCAAGATGGCTTTGGCTGTTTGGGTTCTTTTGTGGTTCCATATAAATTTTAGGATTATTCACTCTAGTTCTGTTAAAAAAAAATACTATTGGTATTTTGATAGGAATTACATTGAATATGTAGACTGCTCTGAGTAGTATGAACATTTTAATAATAATACTTGTAATCCGTGAGCATGGGATTTCTTTCCATTTGTTTGTATCATCTTTAATTTCTTTCATCAATGTTTCATGGCCACAGGGAGCCATAAAATGAAAACATTCAATTTTTAGGAAGTAGAGGACTTTTGCCTCTTTAGTTAAGTTTACTTTTTAGGTATTTTATTCTTTCTGGTGCAATTGTAAGTAGAAATATTTTCTTAATTTCTCTCTGGAAGTTCATTAATGTATAGAAACCTGTTTCTAGGTATAAGCTTTAAATACTGTAAATTTACTGAATTTAAGTTTTTGGGTGGAGTCTTTAGCGTTTTTTATAAATAGTATCATGTCATGTACAAATAGTGAGTTTACTTTCTTCCTTACCAATTAGAATACCTGTTATTTTTCTTGGCTTATTGCTGTGACTAGGACTCCCAGTACTATGTTGAATAAAACTAGTGGGACTGGACACCCTTGTCTTATTCCTAATCTTAGAGGAAAAGGTCTGATTTTCACCATGAGTATGATGTTAACTGTGGGTTTTTCATAGATAGCCTTTATTATGTTGAGGTATATTCCTTCTGAAGCTACTTTGTTGGGAGTTTTTATCATGAATTAATGTTAGATCTTGTCAAATGCTTTACCTGCATCTATTGAGATGATCATAATTTTTCTTCGTTTTGTAATGTGGTGTGATTTGATTGATTTGCAAATATTGAACCATCCTTGCATCCCTGGAATAAATCCCACTTGATATGGTGAATGATCCTTTCTCTTCTAGATTTATTTGAGAGAGAGAGGGATGCCTGGGTAGCTCAGCAGTTAAGTGCATGCCTTCAGCCCAGGGCATGCTCCTGGAGTCCTGGGATTGAGTACTGCATCAGACTCCTTGTATAGAGCTTGCTTCGTTCTCTGCCTATGTCTCTGCCTCTCTCCCTCTCTCATGAATAAATAAATAAAATCTTTAAAAAGAGAGAGAGAATATGCAAGGGGAAGGACAGCAGGAGAGGGAGAGACAGAATCTCAGACTCCCCACTGAGCACAGAGCCCAACACAGGGCTTAATCTCATGACCCTGAGATCATGACCTGAGCCCAAATCAAGTCAGATGCTTAACTGACTGAATCACCCAGGCATCCTGGTGAATGATCCTTTTAACGTATTGTTTATAATTGTGGTTTGCTAATATTTTGTTGAGGATGTTTGCGTCTATGTTCATCAGAGATATTGGCCTATAATTTTCTACTTTATGTAGTGACTTTTCTTTTGTTATCAGGGTAATGCTGGCCTTGTAGAATGTATTTGGAAGCTTTCCTTCCTTTTTTTTGGAATGTTTTGAGAATAGGTGTTAACTCTTCATTAATGGTCTGCTAGAATTCACCTGTCAATCCACGTAGTCCTGGACTTTTTGGTTGTTAGAGGAGTTTTTTGATTACTAATTCCAATTTTGTTACTTATAATTGGTCTGGTTTGATTTCCTTTTTCTTCCTACTTCAGTTCAGGAAGATTGTATGTTTCTTTTTTTTTTTAATTTTTATTTATTTATAATAGTCACAGAGAGAGAGAGAGAGGCAGAGACACAAGCAGAGGGAGAAGCAGGCTCCATGCACTGGGAGCCCAATGTGGGATTCGATCCCGGGTCTCCAGGATCGCGCCTTGGGCCAAAGGCAGGCACCAAACCGCTGCACCACCCAGGGATCCCAGATTGTATGTTTCTAAAAATTTATCCATTTCTTCTAGATTGTACAATTTGTTGGCATGGTTTTTGTAGTAGTCTCTTATAATCCTTTGTATTTCTGTGGTGTTGGGTTGTTCTCTTTGATTTCTGATTTCATTTATTTGGGTCATCTCTTTTTCTGAATGAGTCAGGCCAAAGGTTTATCAATTTTGTTTCAAAGAATCAGCTGTTGATTTCATTGATCTTTCCCCTTTGTTGGGGTCCCCATTTTATTTATTTCCACTCTGATCTTTATTATTTCCCTTCTTGACTTTGGGCTTTGTTCTCTTTTTTTCTAGTCCTTTTAGGTGTGAGGTTAGGTTGCATATTTGAGATTTTTTTGTTTCTTTAGGTATGCCTCTATTGCTATAAATTTCCCTTAAAACTCTTTTCACTGGGAGTTGACGGACAGTCTCTGGCTGCTTTGGGGCAGCCTGGGGACCGCGGAAGAGGCTCCCCGGGGCGGCCGCAATGCCTAGCTCGCGGCAGGTCAGTCAGCTCCTGGATCTATGCCTGTGGTGCTTCATGAAGAATATTTCCAGATATATCACAGACATTAAGCCTTTGCCTCCCAACATAAAAGATAGACTGATTAAAATAATGAGTACCCAGGGGCAGATAACAGATTCAAATATAAGTGTGATTTTACATCCTGAAGTCCAAACACTAGATCTAAGAAGCTGTGACATTTCAGATACTGCTCTCCTACACCTGTGCAACTGCAGAAAATTAAAGAAATTAAATATAAGTTCCTCAAAAGAAAACAGAATTTCCATAACTTCAAAAGGAATAAAAGCTGTGGCTTCCTCTTGTTCATACGTCCATGAAGCTTCTTTGAAAAGATGTTGCAATCTTACTGACGAAGGAGTCCTTGCTCTTGCACTCAACTGCCGGCTGTTAAAGATCATTGATTTAGGTGGCTGTTTAGGAATTACTGATGTGTCCTTACATGCATTGGGAGAAAACTGCCCATTTTTGCAGTGTGTTGATTTTTCAGCTACTCAGGTATCTGATGATGGTGTAGTTGCTCTTGTTAATGGACCTTGTGCCAAGAAATTAGAGGAGATTCATATGGGACTTTGTGTAAATCTGATGAGGCTGTAGAAGCTGTCCTTACTTGCTGTCCTCAGATACGTATATTACTCTCCCATGGATGCCCCCTAATAACAGATCATTCACGAGAAGTCCTGGAGCAATTAGTAGGCCCAAACAAACTAAAGCAAGTGATGTGGACTGTTTATTGATGCTTATTGAAGCTTATCAAAGCAATGATCTTCATACTACATTCCCAGGAAACAATGGTTTTAAGAGATTGGCTTTCCAATAATGTGGTTTTTGCTTTGAAGTTAACAGACTCTTAAACATTTTAATAGTGCATTATCCTGTTTGTTTGCGGAGTCATTGTTTTTGACGTGGTAAGCCAGGCATGCCCTCTAATGTAGGGGGGGGTGGGGTGGGCAGGGACTATTGTGTTTGTTCCTTAAATAACAAACTTAAATTACCAGTTTTCCTTGAAGATTTCCTTCTCTTACCTACATATTTGAGCTGTTGCAAGAGAAATTTACCATTATGAATAAATAACCATTAGGCAAATTCTAAGTATCTCTAAAAGCATAATTATCTTCCTTGCTATTTTCTGGCCCCTACCTTCCATAAGCATTTAAATGCTCATTGGCCAAAAGCAAAGCTGAACATCAGGCCCGTAAATCCTCACAGAATTTATTATTTCAATTAAAAAATAATAATAGAATAAAATATAATAGTTTAATGTCATAAACCCACATCATCCACCTTAACCATTCAGCCTATAAATATTACTGAGGCCTTTGCCCAGACACTTATTTGATTTCTATGGCTACTTTTCCCAAATAGTTGCTATTCATCTATGAAATTTCTTCCTTAAATACTGCATTCAGGAACATGTAAGAATGAGTAAATACAAAATATCATTGGACAGCCCAGGTGGCTAAACGGTTTGGCGCCACCTTTAGCCCAGGGCATGATCCTGGAGACCCAGGATTGAGTCCCACATTGGGTTCCCTTCATGGAACCTGCTTTTCCCTCTGCCTGTGTCTCTGCCTCTCTGTCTCTCTCATGAATAAATAACATTAAAAAAAAAAAATACATGGGGCAGCCCTAGTGGCTCAGTGGTTTAGCGCCACCTTTGGCCCAGGGCCTGATCCTGGAGACCAGGGATGGAGTCCCACATTGGGCTCCCTGCATGGAGCCTGCTTCTCCCTCTGCCCGTGTCTCTGTCCCCCCCCCCCACCTCTGTCATGAATAAATGAATAAAATCTTTAAAAAAAATTCTTTTCACTGTGTCTCAGACTTTGGACCATTATGTTTTCATTTTCATTTGTCTTCATGTATTTTCCTATTTCTTCTTTGATTTCTTGGTTCACCTATTCATTGTTTAGTAGCATGTTATTTAACCTTCATGTATCTATTTTTTTCTAATTTCTTCTTGTGATTGATTTCTAGTTTAATAAATACCACCATTGTCAGAAAAGATGCATTTGACTTCAATCTTCTTAAATGTCTCAAGATTTGTGACCCAAAATGTGCTCTATCCTAGAGAATGTTCCATGTGCACTTGAATGTGTGTTCTATTGTTTTTGGATGAAATGTTCTTTATATATCTGTAAAGTCCATTTGGTCTAATGTCATTCAGTGACACTATTTCCTTATTGGTTTTCTGCCTGGATGACCTATCCATTGATATAAAGTGGTGTGTTAAAGTCTACTATTATTGTATTACTGTCAATTTTTCCCTTTAGGTCTATTAATATTTGCTGTATATACTTAGGTGCTCCAATGTTGGGTGTATAGAGATTTACAATTGTTATATCCTTTTGTTGGATTGGTCTCTTTAGCATTAATGGCCTTGTCTTTTGCTATAATCTTCATTTTAAAGTCTGTTTTGTCTGATAAAAGTATTGCTACCCTGGCTTTTTTCCCCCCTTATGTTTGCATGGAGTAACCTTTTCCATCCTTTCACTTTTGGTCTGCATGTGTCGTCTTAAGTGAGTCTCATGTAGGCAGCATAAGACAGTTCTTGTTTTTGTTTTTTTAACTCATTCTATAACCCTATATGTTTTGATTGAAGCATTTAGACCATTTACATTTAAAGTGATTGTTGATAGGTATGTACTTACTGCCATTTTAATTGTTTTTCTGGTTGGTTTTGTAGTTCTTGTTCCTTTCTTCTCTTACTCTGTGACTGATGACTTTTAGTGTTGTTTGGCTTTCTTTCTCTGTATTTTTTGAGTATCTGTTACAGGTTTTGGGTTTGTGGCTATCATGACATTCATATACAATATTTTAAGTATATATGTATGTATTAAGTTGATGGTTAAGTTTGAACACATTCTAAAAGAACTTTTTTACCACCCCCCATCATGTGTTCTGTGTATGGTATCATATTTTACATCCTTTTATTCAGAATTTTCTTTTAATTATAGCCTTTTACATGTAAAGAAAGGCCTTTTAACATTTCTTGTAAGGCTGGCTTAATAATAATTAACTTTCATCTGGGAAACCATTTCTCCATCAATTCTGAATAATAATCTCACAGATAGTCTTGTTGCAGGTTTTTTTCCTTTCAGCACCTTCAATGTATCATTCCACTTCCTTCTAGTCTACAAAGTTTCTGCTGAAAAATCAGCTGATAATCTTATGGAGTTTCCCATTGTACCTATTTTGTTCTCTCTTGCTGTTTTTCAAATTCTCTTTAATCATTAACATTTTAATTATGTGTTGTGGTATAGACTACCTGAGTTCATCTCGGCTTCCTGAACCTAGATGTGTTCCCTTCCCCAGGTAATAGAAGCCTTCTGTCCCCAACTCTCTTCTTCTGGGACCGCTATAATGTGAATGTTTGCCTGCTCTTGTCCAAGAGATCTCTTAACATAGCCTCATTTTTAAAAATTCTTTTTTGGGAGCACCTGGGTGGCTCAACCAGTTAGGCATCATACTCTCGATCTCAGCTCAGATCTTGATCTCAGGGTTATGAGTTCAAGCCCCATGTTGGGCTCCACAATAGGCATGGAACCTACTTAATAAAATAAAAATTCTTCTCTTTTGCTGTTCATCTTGATTGCTTTATATTACCATCTTTCAGATTACTGATCCATTCTTCAGTATTTGCTAATCTGTTGATTCCCTTTAGGGTATTTTTTTGTTATTGTATTCTTCAACTCTGATTGGTTCTTTTTATATTTTCTTTTTTTTTTTTTTTTGGTTCTTTTTATATTTTCTTTGTTCAAGTTCTCACAGAGCTCTTCCACCATTCTCTCCAGTACACTGAGCATCTTTATGATCATTATTTTAAACTTATCAGGCATATTGCTTATCTCCATCTCATTTAGTTCTCTCTCAAAGGTTTTGTCTTAACTCACTTGGAACATACTTTTCTGTCTCCCCATTTTGCTTGACTTTGTGTTTATTTCATGAATTTTGTGGGACAGCTACTTCTAAACTCAAAGGAATGGTCTCATGTATGGCCATCCTGTGTAGACTGTGTATACCTGGTGATTTTGATTTGCTTGCTGGAGCTGTCTGGCATAGGCTGGGGTGCTGGGGCGCTGGGGCTGTCCTTTTGGGATAGCCAGAGCTGAAATGGGCATAGCCTGGGGTGGTTCCTGTGCTCTCTGTGCAGAGGGTACCATGGCAGGCTAACTGAAGCTGAAGTGGGTATGAACTAGGGTCCCTGGGATCTCTGCAGAGGGTACCCTGGTGAGGCACAAGCTGGGGAATCTGGAGCCAAGGCTGGGTGTGAGATGGGGGGTTCTGGGGCACTCCACACAGGGTATGCCCTGGCAGGTAAAAGTAGCTGAAGTAGGCATGTGCTGGCATGGTCCGGGGGCTCTTGGTGCAGAGAACACCCTGGCAGGACAGCTGAAACTCAAGTGGGTGTAAGCTGGGGTGTCTTGGGGTACTCAGTGCAAGGGATGCCCTTATGGAGCAGTTTGAGCTGAGGGAGGGTGTGGGCCAATGAATCCTGGAGCACTCCACACCGGGGTGGTGCCTTGGTGGAGTGGCTGGAACCAAGGCAGGCACTGGCTAGGGGTTTCTGGAGTGCTGTGCCACGAGTGTACTGGCAAGTCCTCTGGAGCCAAAGTGGTAGAGGTTTGGAGTGTTTTGGGGTGCTATGGGCCTCTGTCACCTTACTGAGATGGTTGGTGCTATAGTGAGCACTAAGAGTATCCTGGTGTGTGCCCCATCCTGGCTCCAGCTGAGGCTGCCTTGGTGGGATGACTGGGGCTGGTGTGGACTCGAGGCATGCTAGGGTTGCCTGACTCTGTTCTCATCCATGCTATCAAAGTGAAGGGAGACATAACCGTGGCACTTACTAGCCCCTCCAACCCAGAGAGTTCTAACAGCTCCCTATCCTTTGGCAGAGTTCCTTTCTATTCTATTTTCTCTTTTAAACCAGTTTTTTTCTGTGCCCCAAGGCATCCAGGGCTGGTAAGTAGCCCTCATTTATTTTAATGTTCACCTTTAGAAAAAAAAAAAAAAAAAAAAAAGATTGCAATGACCACTGGGCTCAAAGCTTTTGACAGGATTTTGTTTTTCCTCCTTTTCATTTGGAATGAAAAATAGTTGGTAATGAAACTTGGGAACGTCCTGTAAGATATAATACTGAAAAGAGTTTACTGATCCCCATGGAGAGTTTGGGTTGAATATAATGAGGAAATTTGTAAGAATGTCATTTCCTTCTGAAATATATATTATTTTTATTCTACTTGCTATAACACGTAAGGTAATAAAGGTTAGTTTCCATTCACTGAACCACCATTTTATTTCTATCCCCTCACATTTACATTGCTTCTAACAGGATTTTTTTTTAAATCCTCTATGGTCACAAAATTTAAGTAAAGTACTGAAGCTTATTTTCAATATTTTTTACCAAAATAGTTTGGGTGAAACAAAGGGTATTTGGGAGAAAGGAATTTCACTGATTTTTTTTTTTAAGTTGGTAAAAGTAATAATACTTTCTTACCCAAATTAAATATTTTAAGAGTGCATAAAAGATAAAGAGCCCTTGTATAAACTTAGTATACTTCATTAGGGTCACAGCTTTATATTACGCCATATTTTTGAAAAAGAGAAAGCTTAAGTACCATTATTGTAATAGCTCCATAACCATAGTAAAGTTGTAGTTCCTTTAGAAGGAAACCTATTTTGAATAAATATCTGAAAGTTCAGAGAGCCTAAATTTTCTACTGTAAGAGTGTGCCATTAGAGTGAATGAATACCAAGGGGATAAACCTAAGTCCTATGCATCAAAAAAAAAAAAATAGTAACATCAATAGAATCATCTGTGTCACTATAGCATGCATTCACATTCAAATATGAAAAATACCACACAGAAAACAGAAACATTTTTAAAAAAAAGATTTAAGATCATAAATAGGTCATTGTTGTCACAACACATTTCAGAATTGAAAAAAACATTTTGGCTTTTTAGAAAATTTCTATCAATTCCCTCATCATTAAAAGGACTTGTACATTTTAAAATTTCCAGTCTCCTAAGGCACAATATTTTATCAGAATGCCAATATCACCACCTGCTGTAGCAGGAATAAGAGGCAAGGTATTAGCACTAAGAAAAACAGTAAATTTTATGGACAAACTCATCATTTAAAAAAAGGGGGCAAGAGACTAATGATCATTTTAGTTAAGAAGACCCACTGTTATATAGGGATCTGTATTTAAAAATTTTTTAATCAAAGTATTTTAACTTAAACAGACTTAATTCACCACAATCAACTCAGAATAGCATATGGGGCAAACATCAAGTGGAACCCTGATTAGAGGCCTAGTTTATTCCTAGTCTTCAGGTAGATCCGGAAAAGTAAGACTAGGTAAACCTAATACCTAGGTACATACTGTGAGGCTTCTGTTCCTTAATCAGATGGCCCATTCTAGCTACTCCCTACTGAGATATAGTGAGATACTATAATCAGATGCTTAAACTGTTTTCTTTATCCAAGAAGTTCTTTAAGATAAAAGTGTAAAAATTCCTCACTTTTTAGGTCTACCTTGCTTTATCCTCTGTGATACCAACTGAACTTTAAAGGTTTATATGTACAATATGGTGATTTAGTGTTACTTTTAAAAGAAAAAACCCCCACAAAGTTAGTGATTGTCCACAGATGAAACATCAGATGAGGTTCATGACTGAAATCAATCATGGAGTGTTAGTCAATTGTAAACTCTGGAAAGTTAAGACTGGGAAATGTGCATATCAGACACATTAGAGTACAGGAGAAGAAGGGAAGCCTATTTGTCATTCCAATTCTGATAAGGTGCATGGTCTTCGAAACTCTTGTCCACGTTCATGGAGCCACTTATTGGATACTGTGAGAGAAAAAAAAAATAATATTCTTTACTATCTAATTAGTTTAATGAACCTGCAGGAGCTATATCTGTATCAAAGTTTCTAAATGAGCTAAAAGTTCAAGACCAAGTAAGATGAAGGCAGATGAAGAGCTCCACTGAAAGTAGGAACACACATTTGAGAGTTTTTGTGCATTTCCTAAAGTTTCTGATGTTCGATGAAAGGCTTGAAATGAAACGCAATTGGAATTAAGATTAGGTACAGACAGAACATTATTTTTCCTGTTTGCAAAATACAATCTCTGATAGAGACATTTTAAAAATGAACACAAAGGCTCCACTCTCCAGGAACAACTCTACAACCAATCACTACTATTATGTGCTCATAATTAAGTTTCCTTGATTCTGAGATACTGCTTTACAACGTACATCAGATGGAATTGTCTACTCCTCCTATATCCTACAGACCAATCAGTGGCATCAACGTGTATAAAATATCTAAACTAGGACCCATAATTACCCTGTCACTTTTTCTTATATATCTCTTCAGCCTCTTTACTCTTCAACCCTTTCGCTGCTGCCTTAGTCCAGGCTTTCATCCTTGCCCACTTAGACAAGGGAAAAGAACTTTCTAAATGATCTCCCCTTCACTACTCTCTTTTAGTCCAGTGATTCTCAAGCATTATAATCATCAGGGGAGATTTTTAAAATCCTAATAATCAGGTGTCAGTCCTTAGTCCTGCTATGTCTGATATGGTAGCCACTAGACTAGACACGTGGCTACTAAGTACCTGAAATGTGGCTAGTAATACATATTGAAATGGATTTATATATTATTTAGCCTCTATTTAAAACCATCTGGTTCTATATCTTTTTAATGTGGCTGGTCATGCACTAGCATGACCTTGAATATCTCTTTAGCCTCATGAGTCCTGGTCCCTAACATTCCTGGAAAACATACTGCTCTAGCTTCAAGACCAAGTTTTAAAATTAAGCTTTAGAGCCCCAATATAATGAGTTACCATCTTCTGTTTACATCTCTGTATTAGTAATGCACTATACTATATTCTATTTATCCATTAGCATGTCTCAATCAGAATAACTGTAAACTTCTTGAGGGATAGATAGTGTCTTATTCAAGTGGGAATTCAAGTTAAAAACGGTCATCAGAATTCTGATCTTTGAAAGCAAATATTAAGATCAAAAACTGACTTGGCTGAATCCCTTTCAATGTTAGGAGTTCTCTTTTCTTTTTAAGATACAGACATTAATTTCAAAATAAGACTGAAATCTTAGAAGAGAATATAGGAAATATTTACCCCATTTGTTTCCAACCAGCACTGGACAGGCTGCATGCCGTGTACTATAATCTCCTTCTCCACTGGCAAACAGATTATACCAGAAAACAGCTGTACCCTATGGAGAATAATACAAAATTACCTCTACATAACATATCAGGTTATCATTTTTTGCAATAATTTAATTTTCCTGTGGAAGCATTATCTTCCTAATAAAATTCTAAAAATATGAGTAAATCATTTACAAAATTTTGGTGAGCATATGAAAATGCTAATAACACAAAGCTGCTTGACAAAAGAGTATTTGCCAAAACAAAGCTAACAAACCTTACAATAGCAAGATGGAGGGATAAACATCATATGGAACCCATTTCAGAAATGAAAACTTTTAAGTACTAATCCTTGGCTGTTCACTACTTCTAGATAATCATGGTAAATTGTGCCATAAAAATACTCAAAATTTTATCTAGTATACATAAGGACTACATTATCTCTATCTTTAAAAAATGTAATTCATTAATTAGGCCATGAAATAAAGGGTGCATCTCTTCCTTAGGGAAAAAACAGACTCACAAAATTAAAATAACAAAGGAATCAAGTTTACCTTTTTGGGCCAAACACTTGCTCCTACTTCAGGAAAAACAGTGGCTCCTCCTGCTGACACATCACTCATCTGTAAGAATTCCAGAAACGATTATCAGAAGCACTGGCATAATAAAGTTAAATGTGCCATTGTGAGGGAGAAAGGACACTGCAGAGAATATGAGAACATCTGGACTTCTACTTAACTTCTACTTAACATAGGTTTGTGCATGCTACTCAATTTTTTATAAAAACAAGATGCTGCTTAGGTTTATATACTTAAAAGAAGTAAAGAAATGATAGGAAGGGAGATATGGGTATCATTTATATTTTATAGCCAGATGTAAAAAGAGATTATTTAAAACCAATAAATCAAGTAATACAGGGGTATAATTATGCATTTATTGCACTTAGAATATCCTCTCCATGGGGGCAGGACTTCTCATTTGTTCACTGCTTAGCTTTAGTGTAGTTACAGTAGGTGTTCCTAGGTATTAGGTATTAGAATATGAAAACGCTAATTCAAAAGGATGTATGTACTCCTGTGTTTGCTGCAGCATTACTTTCAATAGCTAAATTATGGAAGCAACCCAAGTATCCATTAAAAGATGGACAGGGATGCCTGGGTGGGTCAGTGGTTGAGTGTCTGCCTTTGGCTCAGGTCATGATTCTGGTATTGAGTCCCACATTGGGGAGCCAATTCTCCCTCTGCCTATGTCTCTGAGTTGCTTATGAATAAATAAACAAGAAAGATGAATGGATAAAGAAGATGTGGTATATATGCACAATGGAATATTATCCAGCCATAAAAAAGAATGCAATCTTGCCATTTGCAATGTGGACAGAAGTAGAGAGTTTTATGCTAAGTCAGAGAAAGATAAGAAAGAAACCAAGAAACAGAATTTTTAACTATAGAGAACAAACTGATGGTTACCAGAGGTGGGGGAGAGGAGATTAAGGAGGGCACTTGTGATAAGTACCGGGTAATATAAGGAAATGGTGAATCACTAAACTGTACACCTGAAACTAATATCACACTGTATGTTAAACTCCACTGGAATTAAGATCTAAAAAAAGTTTTTAAATGTAACCTAGAATAAAAACACAAATCTTCTAGATTGAGGAAGTACACGGACAAAATGAGACAAAGGAAACCTAGGCCATAAAGATTGTATCACAAAGTAAAACCAACTATGCTATATCCAAGAGTCACATCTAAAACAGGGACTTATAAACACTGAAAACAAAAATATTGCCAGGCAAATGTTATACCAAAGAAAACAGAGTTTGATCTTAATACCAGGCATTGTTTAAATAAAAATAAAAGCATTAAGTGGGATAAAGAAAAATATTTTACTATGATAAATACATCAATAGCAAAGAGTTATTAGCTCTTTAAGTAGTGAAAAAACTGACTTTGGAGAAATGAAAAAGTTGTGCTAAATGGCCCACTTGGCAATAGTATTTAAACAATGGGGGGTATGAATTACTAATCAAAATGCTACAGAATTAGAGGAGAACATAAAAATTGATAATCTAACATAATCGAATGGTCAAAGCTAATATTTACAGATAATAGACCAAATAATATAGCATCAATATTCATAAAAGTGAAAAAAAAACCGACTGAATGTCTTTTAAACATCACCTTTCTAATGAGAGAAATGCAAATTAAAGTTACCATAACTGCCAATTTAATAAGTAAAAAAGATGTACAGATCGAAGTCAGACAAACATCACACTTAAAGGCAGGATATATATTGGTACAATTATGGAGAGCTCACCTCTAGAAAGTATACAAGATTTCACTGTATGAATTTTATATAATGTATCAGCTTCTCTGGTCTTCTCTTTGAGTCGTTTTTATTACAGTACTTAAATCCTTTTTTTATGGGATCTTAAATCTTTTTGGAAACAGATGAAGTTGTAGGAGGGAGGGAGAATGATAAAGTAGGCTGGAAGGAGGGAGAGAGGATTGGAGGATAGAGGTTTTGTAAAAGACAGGGAAGGCAGAAGGGATCAATAAAGAGAGGAAAAGAGACAGCAGAGGTACACAGATTCTGGTAGGGTTTGAGAAAAATAAAAAGAGATGCCATTTTCATATCATTCAAATGGGGTAGGGGGTGGAAAGTGTGATGAAATAAGCAAAATTTAAGTCTAGATATAAAATACATCTTTTTAAGGTAACAAAAGTTACAACATTGTAGGAGATTATATTTTCCAAATACAATATATACCAATATGTCCTGTCCCACGTGTTCTTTTTCCTGTTACACTAATACTTTTTTTTTAAAATATTTATTTATTCATGAGACACACACACACACAGGCAGAGACAGAGACAGAGGGAGAAGCAAGCTCCATGCAGAAAACCTGATGTGGGACTCGATCCCGGGGCTCCAGGATCATGCCCTGAGCCACCCATGCATCCCACACTAACACTCTTATCAAGTGGCAGGGTCTATGTCCCCTCCTCCTGAATCATGGCAGATCTTTGTAATTGCCTTGGTTAATAAAATGCAAGAGAAGTGACATTATTTGATTTCAGAGGATAGGTAATAAAAATACTATGCATTTCAGCCTTGCTTTTTGTGCGTATGAGCTCTTGTAATCCAGTCACCATGCTGGGAGGAAGCGCAGACCACATGCAGGTGTTCTGGGCCAAATCCAGTCTCAATCCCAGCCTTTAAAATGACCCCAGTGAGTCATCATCTGACCACAGATGCATTAAAGATCCAGAGCAAGAATCAGGAGTGAAGCCCACTCAACCTCACAACTATGATAAATTATTGTGCTCAAAGTTTAAATTGTTTAAATACTTAAAAACATATAGGAAAAATAAAAAAATATCATATATTGTTTTGAAACTTCAATAAATAATGTGAATATGTTTATTCATAATGGGGCTTCCAGGGTGCTATAATATGCTCTCAATCTGGCTGCTGCTTACACCAGATGTGTTCACTTTGTGAAAATTTATCAAGTTATAGTACTTATGATTTGTATACTTTTCTGATTTATATCAACAAAACTTTCAAAGTTTGTTAAAATGAGTGCAAATATATACAGAGATGCCTATGTACACATATTAACAGTCTATACTCCAAAATATCAGTAATGATCGTCTCCAAGTAGAGACTGTTAGTAATTTTAGCATTAAGGTTTTCATATTACAATTTTAAGAAGTTACAAATGCAAAAATCCCCTCTATTTACTCAGTTGTAAAAACTTTATGTTAAATAAGAGCTAAGGAAAACATCTGAACACATCAAAATAAATGTCATGTAATAAAATCTCAACTTACAAAAATTTTAGCTGTAACTTACATAAAACAACCATGTAGCAATTCTGTTTCCTGTCCCCAGCTCTTTGAAAGCATCTGGTTCATCTTTCTGTGAATGAAACACAACAAATTCAATGGTATAAAATTCAGTAATGCAAATACCTAGTGGCAAATAAACACCAGTAATATGCTAAAGGATATGCCAAAAACAATCCTAAAAAGTTCAGATAGTATGTACTGCACACTGTATAGCAGGCACTCAAATACTTGGATGTCAATTCAGCTTGTACATGAATACTTTTGATAAGACCATTGCAGGGGAAAAAAACCCAGATTTATTAGCCTAAATAATGAAAACCAGTATCTACTATCCACAGATTAATAAAATTAATGCCTATAGCTTCACTTCCAAACCAAACAAAACAGAACAAGACATGACAGCCTCTTAGCTACATTCATGAACTCTATTCTCTGTGAGTAAAAAATTTACCTTGAGATTTACTTTGAACTCATGATCCATTCAAATGTTTACTGCTACTATGCTTGTCATTCTTTTGGACAGTCAGCACTTTAATCTGGCTGGAGAATTCACATCTGGCTATTTAAATCTAAATTAAAATACAATACAGTCTCTTGGCAGTTATCCCAGAAAAATGAAAATGGATTTTTCACACAGAAATTTACACACATCTTTATTTGTGATAGCCCTAAACTGAAAACTACCCTAACATCCTTCAAAGGATGATTAAACAAATTGAGGTGCATCCATACCATGAAATAATACTTAGCAATAAAAAGAAAGACTATTGATACATTCTGAAAGAACATGAACCTCAAAGGAATTATGCTCAGTGAAAAGAGAAGATCTCAAAAGAATACATACTGCATTTAACAGTTATATAATGTTTGTGAAATGACAATTATAGAGAACAGGTTAGTTTGGTGGTTACCAGCAGTTAGGCATGGGAAGCAGAAGGGTATATGCAGCTACAGAGCATACTATAAAGGAGTCTGGCAGTGATGGTGCAACTTAACTGTGGTGGTAGTTTCACAAAGCTACACATGTAATAAAATTGAATAGGCACACACATAAATTAGTGTAAATATAACTGGTGAAAATATGAATAAACTTGGTGGCTTGTTTCATTGCCTCTTAGGTTTTTTGTTTGTTTTTTGTTAAGATTTGACAGAGAATGAGAGAGTGCGCGCAAGTAGAGGGAGGGACTGAGGGAGAGGGAGAAGCAAGACTCCCTGCTGAGCAGGGAGCCCAACAGGGGGCTCAATCCCAGGACCCTGAGATCATGCATGACCTGAGCTGAAGGCAGACGCTTAACCAACTAAGCCACCCAGGCACCCCTCATTCTTCATTTTGATAGTGTGCCATGATAATGCAAGATGTTAATGTTGGGGGAGGCTGAAGGAAGGGTTCATGAGACCTCCCTGTACATTTCTTTGCAACTTCCTAGGAATTTGTAATTATTTCAAAATAAAAAACTAAGAAAAAATTTAGTTGCACTAATGGCAGGGCTTGAATTGTATGCTTTCACATCATCTAAGACTCAGACATTTTTCAATAATTGAAAATAGAAGGGAAAGAAACTAAAAATATACACTTTGCTGGCCTACATAGAAAAAGATTCTAGGATTTTGGTATTTAGGCTGGTCAAAGCCTATATATAACACAATATAGGCTGTGTTTTCTTTCAAAAGAATATACCATTATTTTACAATGGTAGTAGATCAAGAAGGTTATTAAAATACCTGAGACAGTTCTTAGAATTGATGTAATTATGATAAAGCTTAATTAATTGAGATTTAGTAATATATAATTTATAACTTGGTAAAGGACAGCTTTTTAGCAAACTGCTTTAATATTATTTATTTTCCAGTGTCTCTCTCTCTACATCTTTTTTCTCTTCCTGTCTCTGTGTATTCTTTTAATTCAGATTTATCAGCTAATTTGCTAATTCACTTCAACTGTCTCTGTTTTAAATTACCCACCAAACTTTATCTTATTTTTTTCTTAAAGATTTTATTTATTTATTCATGAGAGATACAGAGAGAGGCAGAGACAAAGGCAGAGAGAGAAACAGACTCCCTGTAGGGAGCCTGATGCAGAACTCGATCTCAGGACCCCAGGATCACGCCCTGAGCTGAAGGCAGATGCTTTAACCACTGAGCCACCGAGGTGCCCCTATCCATCAAACTTTAGATTTCAACAATTACTTTTTTCTATCTAGAGCTTGTTTTACAAATGTTAAGTCATTTTGAAAGTTTATTAATTTTTATTCTCTAATTTTAAAGAGTTATTTTATATTCTGTATCTGATAATTCAAGTACCTAACATCCTGGGGGGCATCTAAATTGCTTGGTTACTTCAGTTTCACCAATGGCGTTTTATCATCAGTTAGTAATTTCTTTTTTAAGGAGTTCATATTTGACTGACTTTAATCTTTAGAATTCCTGAGGTGCTAGAATGAGGATGCCTGTTTTCAACGAGGACAAGAGTTTTTTTCTGCCAAGGATAGGTACCAAGGAGCACTATCTAACTGGAAAACTTTAACTTCTCCTCTTCTAGGGTAGTGAAAATTCAAATCCAAGGTTAATGTGGGAGCAGGCATATGCTTTCAAACTCCCGGAAGAGTCTCTCATACACATTACATCCCCACCAAGTTGATGACAAGCAACTCTCATTAAGACTCCTGACTCAGAGCAGATTATTTTCGATGCTATTCTCTCTTTGAAGGCGTAACCCTTTTGGAGATTCAGGTTTTATATGTGTGTCTCTCAGGTTCAGTAGCCTGCACAGTGGTAGGTCCTCTCACAGAGCAGTCAGTCCTCAAAGCTCTAGATTCCCGGAAGCACAAGCCTTTAGCTTCAGCTTTTTTGCACCACCACCCTGCCTTCACTCTAATTTTAGTTTCTAGGTTTTCTTTGTTCATTTTGCCTCTGGGAACTGCCTTTACTTCCCTCCAGGCTCAGCAATGCATTTAAAAGTATCGTATTTTTTTTTTTTTTACTGTGTCTAGGGTTTTTTTTTTATTTTACTGCTAAAAAGGTTTTATAGGGTATCATCTATTCCACTGTGCTTCCAAAAATTTGCAAACAGGCTATATATTTTTAATACTAAAAGAACAGAATTAACATGTCACGCCTGAGTTTCAGTAGAACTCCTATATTCTTTTTTTGTTGTTACTTACCCGTGCAAAATCAAAGTGGGGTTCATACTGTCCTCCAACTCCATAATTGGCTACCTGAAGGAGAGGAACAAAGCATGCATCAAAAAAGAAAAATCAAGAGTACTATTCAAAAAATACATAAGTCCTATTTTGTCATGGTGATCTACTCCTAGAGAAATTAAAGGCAAAGCAGTTTAAATCAATGATAGTTCTTAAGGAACCAAGGATAAAAAACTAAGGATAGCTACTATACTATGTTTTAGAACGTTAGTTAATATGCTTTTCTTTAGCAAATGTTTGGGTACGTGTTTTCCTCTAATACATGACTTAAATCTGACCTAGAATTTTATTTATTTTTTTAAGAGTTTATTTATTTATTTATGAGAGACACACGGAGAGAGAGAGAGAGTGACAGGCAGAGACACAGGCAGAGGGAGAAGCAGGCTCCATGCAGGCAGCCTGATGTGGAACTCGATCCCAGGTCTCCAGGATCAGACCCTGGGCTGAAGGCAGCACTAAACTGCTGAGCCACCCGGGGCTGCCCCTGAGCTAGAATTTTAAAATTAAAATGTTTAGAATTAAAATTTCCCAGAATTAGCGTTTTGAGATTTCTATTATCAGTTACTAAACACTTTTCTTTGGAATTTAAATCACGACTCGTGTTTTCCAAATTCTCAAATGCTGGGAAACTCCTAAATCTATTTTTTTAAGGTTTTATTTATTTATTCATGAGAGACAGAGAGAGAGAGACACAGGCAGAGGGAGAAGCAGGCTCCATGAGGGGAGCCCAATATGGGACTCGATCCTGGATCCCGGGATTACGCCCTGAGCCGAAGGCAGATGCTCAACCGCTGAGCCACCCAGGCGTCCCCCAATCTATTTTAATAAAATCTCCTACATATTTTTTTACCCTACAGTAAAAAAGGAAGTTAACACGAAACTTAATTATTCCTGATGGCCCTAACAATTTCAATTGGTAATGACAGTGTCCCAGTGTGAAGCAGTAAAATAAGAAAAGTATCTGGTCTGACTGTAAATTCTAGCTTTCTTAGTTATAATATATGTAACTTTTCAATATCATCTGTTTTCTTATTTGTAAACTAAGGAGAATAATACCTTCCTTAACTCCTTCCTTGCATCCCAATATGACAAAATAAAAGGAGAATGTAATTTAAACAGCACTGCTGATGAAATGAAAGGAGAACATAATTAAAAGAGTATTGCCCACAGCAAAGTCCCAAGTCCTATGTAAATTATTAGTACTCTAGATATTTGACTCCTTATGTTGTAGACATGTTGAGTTGAATCAGCCTAGTTAAGTAGAACTTTATCAAATAGGCTTAAAGATTCTGTGAAGATGAGAATAAACACAGATCAGGAAAAATAAGATATATATTTAGTAATATAATAAATACCAAGGAAGTTGTAGATTACCATGGAATAAATGGCAACTTCATTAAGCAAATTTAAATATAGGCAATCCTGCTTTGCACAGTTCCAAAATGCACAAATCTAATAGTTTAGTCAATCATTAACATCAGACCACCAACAACGTTAAGTTTAAAATTCAGTTACCACAACATAGTAACTGTAATTACATAAAGCACTATTGTCACTGCTAGTGCTTTAGTCCACAAATTACCATGTAAATAACAGCTGCACATCATGATCAAATACCAATCACTTCTTTCAAAGTCTATCACTGCATATCTGTTATTCAGTTTACACAAAGACAGCAAAGTATGTAGTTGGGTTGCCTCCTATCAATGAAAACCCATGTGATATTTTATAAAAATGGATAGCTGGAAGAGGAACTGGTTAACAAAGATAACATACAGCATAGAAATGGAAAGTAATGATACTTTAAGTACAATTCAAATCAAACCTAAATGGAGATACAGAAAAAACTGACAAGGGGAATGCTTCTACTTGTGCTGTTCAAGAAACTCTACATACAGTTCCAGAGGAACTGTGAAGGCAAACTTATTAACATAAGGAAAGTGACTGTGATGGAAAGAATAAAGATGTTTTGAAGGAAGTGACATTGGAAAAAAATCTTCATAGTAAAAAACAAACCTTATTATGTATCCTCAAGGATATTTGAAAGCACGAAAGATAAAATGTTGAAAGCTCACCCAAACCTAGATATATGACAATTTGCAAAGGCAGAGAAAACATGCTTACTCTGTATCATTTCACAACAAGAAGAAGGAATGTTTATTTTTGATAAGTGTTTACAAAGAAATAAAGCACTTTAATTCTCAATATTCATAATATTTTAAATTACCAAGACAATTCAATAAGAATAGTTTTTTTAACAGATGATGCTGACACAACTGGATAGTCAGATGAAAAAAATGAAGCTAAGACCTCTGCCTCCTACCATATATAAAATCTGACTCAAAATGGATCAAAGATCTGAATGTACAAGATAACTATAAAACTGTTAGGGAGGGATCCCTGAGTGGCGCAGCGGTTTGGCGCCTGCCTTTGGCCCAGGGCGCGATCCTGGATATCCGGGATCGAATCCCATGTCGGGCTCCCAGTGCATAGAGCCTGCTTCTCCCTCTGCCTGTGTCTCTGCCTCTCTCTCTCTCACTGTGTGCCTATCATAAATAAATAAAAGTTTAAAAAAAAAAAAAACTGTTAGGGAAAAACACAGGTGTAAATCTTTGTGACCATGCATTAGGCCATGGTTTCTTAGACATCTAAAGCACAAAGCAACCAAGAACTTCTGCGAAAGATGTCAGAATAGGAGGATCCTAGGCTCACCTTGTCCCGTGAGTACATCTAGATAACACCAAAATCAGTGTAAATAACCCGGAAATGACCCGAAGACTGAAGGAACACACTCTCCACAGCTAAATGTAGAGGCCACACTGAAGATGGCAGGATAAGCTGAGACATGGTTGGGAGCCAAACGCTGTGGGTCTGCCTGTGGGAGGGAGGGATGCAGTGGAGAGGGAAGAGGAACAGACCTTCACATTAGGTGCCCCAGGCAGGGACATGCATGGCTATATGCATATGATGAAACTCTAACATCTGGCTTTGAAAACTAGAGGGTTCTGGTTTCTCAAGTTCTCACAATCAGTGGGGCTTAACACCTAGAACTTTAAAAATCAGTAAGCTCAGCTCTGGGAGAGCTGGAGGGCTAGAAGAAACTGAATCCAGTGCAAAAAGAGCCCAGCTGAGATACAATATGGAAGAGGCAGTCTGAAAAATGCCTGGGGTATATAGGAAGGTAATTTATTTACTATTCTCAGAGCATATGCTGGAGGGACAGGGATTTGAGGGAGACTTCTCGAAGAACAAAAGAGCTAGAAGGTGCCATTTCCTTCCCCTGTCCCAACCTAGAAACACAGATACCTGTGGGAACCAAGGCAGCAGAACATTCTCCTGCTAAAAGTGAGAGCCCTGCCCCAACATTCTTCTACAGACACATCACTTCCATCCTAGGCAACTTCAGATCCCCTCCCGCAGCACAGCTGCATGCATCTTAGAGTACACCTCCCCCTTTCCTGAGCTTTTCTATGGACCCATCATTCCATTCCAACCTGGGCAGGAGTTTTCCCAGGGGCTGTAGGCTCCCTCCTGCAGCAAACCAGTGCAGATCCTGCTAGCACCATGATCTCCAGCCCTCTCCAAAACACTCTTAGAGTCCACCTGGCTAATTAATGCCACAAGCCTAGCAGTGTGCAAGTAGCCCTGACACAGGCCTCTACCACTCCAAAATGACTTCCGCCCTGGGGAGAGGTGAAGATAAATACACTAGTTAAACTGCAGTCCAGCAGTGGGCTGGGGGCAGACATTGGTCTGCCTGTAGCTCCCGCCCACCAACAAAAACTTCTCAGGGCACAACACAGGGAAAACACCCTGCAGTTTGGTTCACTACATCTTTGGCAAATATCTGATCTGACTCAGCTTAAGCCCAAGGTGGTTCCAGACTGACTCACTAACAACACAAGGACCTAAACCTGCCCACAATAGGGAAAGAGAGCCATTGCAGATGACTGGACTAAAGGCAAAAGTGGCTCAGCCACAACAGTAGGGTACATGCAACACATATAGGAGAAACCCCTGAACACTGGGTTTTGGTGAACAGGGGACATTGTGCTGCAGGGCCCCACAGGACCTCTTCTTCATAAAGCCACTGCTTTCAAGAATAGGAGACATAGCTGACTTACCTGACAGAAACAGAGTTAGACAAAATAAGGGGACAGAGGAGTATGTCCCAAAATGAAAAAACAGGACAAAAAAATCACAAGAGACCTAAGTGAAACTGAGGTAAGTAATATACCTGATTGAGAATTTAAAGTAATAGTCATAAAGCTACTCATGGGACTTGAGAACAAAATGAAGGACCTCAATGATACCCTCAACAATGAGATAGAAAACAAAAAAGACGGGGAGCCCAGGTGGCTCAGCAGTTTAGTGCCACCTTCAGCCCAGGGCATGATCCTGGAGTCCTGTGATCGAGTCCCAGGTCAGGCTTCCTGCGTGGAGCCTGCTTTTCCCTCTGCCTGTGTGTCTGCTCCCCTGCTCCCATATGTGTCTTTCATGAATAAATAAATAAAATCTTAAAACAAAACAAAAAAGAACCAGAGATTGGACAATTCACTAACTGAAGTTAAAAATACACTAAAGGGAATAAATAGAACACAGGAGGTAGAAGAACAGACCAGCCACCTGGAGGACAGAGTAACGGAAAGCAATCAAGCTGTACAGGAAAAAGAAAAAAATTAATGAAAATAGACTAAGGGAACTCAGTGACACCATCAAACATGGTAACATTTGGATTATATAGTTTCTAGAAGGGAAAAAGAAAAGGAAGCAGAAAATTTGAAGAAATAATAGCTGAAAAGTTTCTAAATCTGGGGAAAGAAACAGAAATCTACCTCTAGGAGGTAGAGATAGCCCCCAACTAAATCAACAGGGAGGTCCAAACCAAGACATAGAGTAATGAAAAAGGGCAGAAAGCAGTGATAAAGACACAATTTAAAAAGCAGTAAAAGAAAAGAATTACATAAAAAGGAAACCCCACGGGGATCCCTGGGTGGCTCAGTGGTTTAGCAACTGCCTTCAGCCCAGGGCATGATCCTGGAGTCCTGGGATCAAGTCCCACATTGGGCTCCCTGCATGGAGCCTGCTTCTCCCTCTGCCTGTGTCTCTGCCTCTCTCTCGCTGTGTCTCTCATGAATAAATAAAAAATCTTTTTAAAAAAATGAAAGTGAAGGGAAGGAAAAAGCATTAATCATGCAAGTGGAAGTGAAAAGAAAGCCAAATAGCAATACTTATTTTTTTTTTTTTTAAAGATTTTATTTATTTATTCATGATAGTCACAGAGAGAGAGAGAGGCAGAGACACAGGCAGAGGGAGAAGCAGGCTCCATGCACCGGGAGCCCGACGTGGGATTCGATCCCGGGTCTCCAGGATCGCGCCCTGGGCCAAAGGCAGGCGCCAAACCGCTGCGCCACCCAGGGATCCCCAAATAGCAATACTTATATTGGACAAAACGCATTTTAAAACCAAGATTATAACAAGAGACAAAGAAGGACACTATATAATCATAAAGTGGACAATCCAACAGTAAGATATAACAATTGTAAATATTTATGCACCCAACATGGGATCACCAAATACATAAAGCAGGTAATAACAACATAAGGAAATAATTGATAATAATAGTCAGAGACTTTAATACTCATAATGGATCGAGTGTTACAAAAATGGATTGATCAAACAAAAAATCAGCAAGAAGAGAGTAGTTTTGGATGACACACTGGACCAGATGGATCTAACAGAAACTGAAATGGAAAGATATTTCATGGCCATGTATTGGAAGAACAAATACTGTTAAAATGTCCATGCTGCCCAAAGCAATCTATAGATTTAATTTGCTCCCTATCAAAATAACAGCATTTTTTATAGAACCAGAACAAAGAATATGAAAATTTGTATAGAACCACAAGAGATGTCCAATAGCCAAAGCAGTCTTGAAAAAGAACTGTAGGTATCACAATCCCAGATATGAAAATACACTACAAAGCTGTAGTAATTGAAACAGTATGGTATTGGCACAAAAACAGACACATAGATCAATGGAACAGGACAGAAAACCCATAAATAAACCCATGATTATATGATTGATAACCTTTGACAAAGGAAGAATATGCGATGGGAAAGAGTCTCTTTAACAAATAGTGTTGGGAAAATTGGACAGCAACATGCAAAAGCATGAAACTGAACCACTTGCTTATACCATACATAAACATAAACTTGAAATGGATTAAAGACCCAATGTGATACCTGAAACCATAAAAATCCTAGCAAAGAGCACAGGCAGTACAGTAATTTCTCTAACATTGGCTATATCAACTTACACAACTCAACACTCAAAATATAAATAATTCAATTAAAAAATAGGCATAAGACATAAACAGACATTTCTCCAAAGATGACATACAGATGGTCAACAGACACATGAAAATATGTTCAACATTTCAACATCACTCATCATCAGGGAAATGTAAATCAAAACCACAATGAGACATCAGCTCACTCACACCAGTCAGAATGGCTAAAATAAAAAAATGCAAGAAACAACAGGTGTTGGTGAGGTTGTGGAGAAAAAGAGACCCTTGTGCACTGTTGGTGGGAATGCAAACTGACACAGCCACTGTGGAAAACAGTATGGAAGTTCCTCAAAAAATTAGAAATAGAATTACCATATGATCCAGTAATTCCAGAACAGAAAAACACTAATTCAAATAGATATATGCACCCTTATATTTATTGCAGCATTATTTACAACAGCCAAATTTTAGAAGCAACTCAAGTGTTCATTGACCGGTGAATGGATAAAATTATCATATATAAACACAATGGAATATTACTCGGCCACAAAAAAAATGAAATCTAGCCATCTGCAAAAACATGGATAGATCCAGATAGTATAATGCTCAGTGAAATAAGTTAGAGAAATATAAATACCATATGATTTCATTCATGTGGAGTTTTTTAAAGATTTTATTTATTCATTCATGAGAGACACACAGAGGTAGAGACATAGGCAGAGGGAAAGCAGGTTCCCTGTGGGGAGCCCGATGTGGGACTCCATCTGGGATCATGCCCTGAGCCAAAGGCAGATGCTCAACCACTGAGTCATCTCCAGGTGTCCTTCATATGTGGAGTTTAAGAAACAAAACAAATGTACAAAGAAAAAAAGAGACAAACCAAAAAAACAGACTCAACTATAGAGAGCATTCTGATGGTTACTAGACAGGAGGGAAATAGAGTAGAATGGGTGAAATACATGATAGGGATTAAGAGTACACTTATGATGAGCACTGTAATGCACAAAATTGCTGAATCACTATATTGCACTTTCTGAGACTAATATAAAACTGTATGTTAACTATTATGGAATTTAGTAAAAAAGTACAAGCAACTAAAAAAAACTCCAAAAACAAAAAAACAAAAAAGACCTATCAGACTTCATCAAAATTAAAAATTCTGTGCCAAAGGTTATCATCAAGAAAATGAAAGATGACCTACAGAATGGGAGAAAATATTTGCAAACCACATATCTGATAATGGTCCTGTATCCAGAATGTAAAAAGAACACTTACAATTCAACAAAAACCCAAAAACTCAATGAAGAAATAGTCAAAGAATGTAAACAAAAATTTTCTCAAAAAAATAAAGATGCTCAACATCATTAGCCATCAGGGAAATAGAAATGAAAACTGTAATGAGAAAAAAAACAGACAAGAACAAGTGTTGACAAGAATGTGAAGAAATTGTAATCCTCATACTGCCAATGGAATTAGAAAATTGTGCAGTCATTTTGGAAAATAGTTTAGCGATTCCTCATATGTTGAACTGAAGTTATTACATGACTCATCAATTCTATATGTAGATATATACCCATGGATTTTAAATGTTTGTACAAAAACTTGTACACAAATGTTCACAGCAGCATTAGTCATTATAGTCAAAAAGTGCAAACAACCCAAATATCCTTCACCTGACATGAAGTGTAGTACATCCAAAAAATGGAATATTATTCAGCATGAAAAAGAATAAAATATACTGATATATTGAAAACATTACATTAAGTGATAAAAATCAGACATAATAAAAAGAAATCAGACATAATAGGCCACATATTATTCGATTGATATGAAATATCTAGAAAAGGCAAATTCATAAATAGAAAGGAGATGAGAAATTGCCCAGAGCATTAGGGAGAGGGAATGGAGAGTGACTGCTTAAAGTTTCTGAAGTGATGAAATATTCTTGCAATTAGATCGTGGTGATGGCTCCATAACCATGTGCATATAATAAAACCAAGGTAAATCTTATGGTATGTGAATTATAACTCAATAGAACAGAGAGAAAAAAACATTAAAAAATAAGAACTGCCCCGATTACCTAACAGAATTATAGTTAAGAATGACAAAAAATTATAGTGTACTTAATAAATATTAATGTTCCATATTGTTCATTTCCCTATAAATTTATACTTAACAGTAAGTTTTTAACATTTTGTAAAAGAATTTCAGAGATCACAGACAAATCTTAATTTTTCCCAGTGATTATTAAGATCAGTTTGCATGATTTCAGCTTGCATATTCACTTTTGGGGTCCCAAACTCTCCTGCAATACCTTACAGTGCCTGTACAATGTTAAGAACTCTCATCTGAAGCATGTTTTGAAAAAGTATAAAGAAATAATGTGATAGCATATAATTTAAGGATAATGTCAATACCTACCTGTAATTCCTCTGCTGTGGAAACATCCAGTCCTGTTAAATCTTGTATTCTCATATTAATTCGAGACACCACAGGGTTTTCATAGCCAGAGAGCCAAGCACTAAGAACAAGAATATTAGTTTTACTGATAATGTTTCACTACATAAAGATTAAAAGCCATCATTTCAAAAGCCATAATATGAGAGACAGTAAGCCTTCACCTATAGGCATTTAGTTGGCTTGCTTGATAGGATTTTTATTGATAAATGCTATAACTTTTTAAAGATGCTACATTTTAAAGGTTAGAAAAAACTGACTCATTTATTACAGTTTCTTTGAAAACAGCTGGATTAATTTAAGAAGGTTACAGAGAGCTATTACATTGAGAATTTTTTAAAATTCTGTAAAAATACATACCAAATTGAAAACAATTTTTCTTTTTAGGTAAGGTATAGGAACTGACTGGGGTGGAGATCATAGGGTTTTTAGTCTGACTTCTACAGTGTAAATATAAGAAAAAAATTCATGTAGGGGCACCTGGGTGGCTCAGTTAAGTGTCCAACTCTTTTTTTTTTTAAGTGTCCAACTCTTGATTTTGGCTCAGGTCATGATCTCAGGGTCATGAGACTGAGCCCCTCATTGGGCTCCATGCTCAGTGGGGAGCCTGCTTGAGATTCTCTTTCTCTCTCTTTCTCTGCCCCTCCCCCTACTCACACACTCTTTCTAAAATAATCTTTAAAAAAAGAAAAAATTCATGTTATTTGCATAAATAAAAATACATTTTTAAAAGGTACCAAAATACACCCAGTAGGAAGACTATAATAAAAACAGGTGGAAAAAAAAAACAGGTGGACAGGGGCCCCTGGTTAGCTCAGTTAAGTATTTGATTCTTAGCCCAGGTCCTGATATCAGGATCTTGAGTTCAAGCCCCCAAATAAAACAAAAGATGGACAATTACAGGTGCTGGTGAGAATGTGAAGAAAGCAGAACCCTCATACATTGCTGGTAGGAATGTAAAAATGGTGTAGCTGCTTTGGAAAACAGTATGGCACTTCCTCAAATTGTAAAATGTACAGTTACATATGACTCAGCAATTCCAATTCCAGGTACATACAGAAAAATTAAAACATATGTTCATACAAAAACTTGTACATGAATGTTCATAGCAGCATTAGTAATGGCCAAAAAGTGGAGATAATCCAAATATTCATCAACTGATGAAGAGATACATAAAATGTGATATATCATCCATATGATGGATTATTATGCCATGAAAAGGAAGCGGGTACTGATACATGCCACCATATGGATGAACCTTGAAAACATTATGTTAAGTAAGCAACATACAAAAGGCCACATATTAGGATTCCATTTATGGGAAATGTCTGGAATAGGCAAATCAACAGATATAGAAAGTAGATCAGGGGTTGCCAGAGGAAGGAGGAAATGAGGAGTTACTGCTAGTAAGTACAGGCTTTCTTTTTGGGGTAATGGGAATGTTTGGAAATTAGATAATGGTAAAGATTGCGTAACTAAAAAGACTAAAATAACCACTGAGTTATACACTTTAAAGGAGGGAATTTTATGGTATGGGAACCATACACAGCTAAATAAAAAAAGCACCCCAAATTAAACTATCTCCTTTGCATATGCTTCTTCCTGGTCTATCAGCCTCATTCTTTCTTCACTTCTCTCATCAACCTCTGATTCCACATCTATCATTTCAACAACATTCTTGCTAAGTGCCTAAATTAAACTGCCTGGCAAAAATACTATCCTCAGGAATGATTTCTTTTCTCTAAGCTTATACCTGTGTCACCAAACCCTACTGACAAAGTCCTGAAATAGGGCAAATGTATTCCACTGATAATTCATGAATACCAACTTCAAATGGGCCCAGACTCCTACTCCTTCTTCTACTCTGAACTCCAACTCACCTCAGCTTCCCCCTTCTCTCAGTACATACCCCTACTTGACAGAAAATAGAAACTGTACAATCTACCTACGTTTGCATCTATCTGTTCCTTTTAGTTCATCTAGTTCCTTCATTCCAGTTCCAAAGAGATTTCTCTCCATAATCTAAAGCTAATCCTCTGCCTTAGATTCTATTATTTTCTGACATTTTAGGAAGCATAAATCATTGATTGGCCCTTTCTCTCTTAATCAACTTTCCTTCTCAATTCCTCTCACAGCTTTAAACTGAGCTCAAGTCTCTCCCTTAAATATATAAAAATTCTTTCCTTCAGGGGTGCCTGGGTGGCTCAGTCAATTAAGCATCTGTCTTCAGCTCAGATCATGATCTCAGGGTCCTGGGATGGAGTCCCACATGGGGCTCCCTGCTCAGCAGGGTGTCTGTTTGTCTCTCTTTTCCTCCCTCAACTTGTGCTAACAAATAAAATCTTTAAAAAAAGATGTTTTTCCTTCAAGGCTCTATCTTCTTCCAGCTACCAATCTCTTTCTCTTCCCTCTGTAAGCCAACTTTTCCCACAGACTCTTCATTTCTTTTTTAATATTTTAAAGTAATCTCTACACCCATTGTGGAGCTCAAAATTACAACCCCAAGATCAAGAGTCACATGTTCTACCAACTGAGCCAGCCAAGAGCCCCAACTCATTTCTTAATTCATTCCAGTGTAGCTTCAGTCCCTTACCACTCTATCAAAACTGCTCTTGGTAATATCACCCCAACTAATGTGATACTAAATCTACCAAGATTTTTCCAATTCTCATTGTATTTGCTCTTTTAGTAACAACTGAATGTTCATCCTTCTGGAAACTCCTCCTCATTCATTCTCCAGCATTCCTTCAGTCTCTCTGGTTGGCTTGGTCTTGGTCTCCCTTACAGCCTCTCCCACTATAGTCTCTCTCCAGGTGCCCCACCTTGATTTCTTTAACATATTCCTTCTAGCCCCAAGGCCAGTGCATGTGCTCTTTCTTCTTTCTGCCTAGAATAGTCCCTTTTCACTTTGCAAAGATCAGGCTTTGGATTATCAACTTAGTCATCTCTTCTTCAGAGAAGCCTTCCTTGACTCCTCCCTGTCAAAACTTATAATTTTTATTTTAATAAGAGGAAAAGGAAGGAGGAGAGTGAAGAAGTTTTTACTAATCACAACATTAAATTGACATGACATGCTATTAGAACTGAACCAAGATAAATAATACTGTTATAAAATTTATATTTCTCACACCCATTTCAAAAGAAAATATATAGGATTCTTCTTGTTCTGATGGACTGACTTCAGTAAAATTATTTTAAAAATAGTAAGTAACAATAACATACTTTCTCAAACTGTGTTAAGAAGTTGTAAGAAAAAAAAACAAAACAAAAAAAAAACAAACAAAAAACAAACAAAAAAAAGAAGTTGTAAGAAAGGCAGCTATAAAATCTATAATGATTACAATTGACAGGATTTTTTAAAAACATTAAGAACCACATCTCTTTTTTAACTGTTACATTAATGCACCTTTTTCATCGGTAAGGCGATATTTTGCTGTGGATACCAAAATGATTAGCAAGTCTCTTAACAAACATTCTCTGGTTCAAGACTAAAATGAGTTTTCTAATTTTGCCCTCCTTTAGAACACAGGCAACTATCTTTGTCTTTTGTATGCAGGTGGGTAAATATTGTGAAACACAGTCATTGCAATCTTCTAAATTTTATTCTCTCACAAACAAGGACAATTATTTATTATTAAGAATAATACTTTGAAACACTTTCAGTTTTTAAAATAGCAAGGCTTCTGAAATATTGCTTAAAACTAGCTTTCCATTTTGGTATATGACCTGATACATGACACACTTGATCTGTTATAGTTTTCTATCGACTATACTTCGCCCTCAGTAGGGATTAGTATTGTAGTTTCAAACAACTTTTAGATAAATAGATTTTAAAATAAGTCTTAATTTCATGAAGGGAGATTATCACTCACGTACCTGTAGAAGGTAATTTGAGCGCCTACATGTGTGTATTTTTTTTAAAGTAAGCTACTCTTACCATTAAAATAAACTAGACTACAGGAACAAACTATGAGACAATTTGTCTTCCTTAGAAATCCTTTTCCAGGTTGAAGAGGATCAGTAGTTTGCTGAATGATTTGATTAGGCTATAGGCTTTTCATCATCCCCTAATTCCACCTAGTAATGTCTCACCACCACAACTATACATGTGTCCACTTCCTCAGCAACACCAGCCTCTAGACTGATGCTGTTGGCTGAGCATTCAATGCTGCTTGCAGTCTTTCAATAACTCTCTCCACTTTATGCCCAACCTTGGCATCCATGTTAACTATCCACACAAGCTCAAAACATCTTCCTCTTTAGAATGCACATGTCATAGTTTCTGTGCCTCTACCCTCCTTGAAGAACAGATAGACATCTCTTTCCAGCTTCTCTCCATTTCCTAGCTGCTTGAATGACTTCTTCAGTGAATGCTGCTCTCATTCTCCCAGCTGTGAAATGCTGCCTTCCACTTGTAACAGTACCATGGTCTTTCCATCCAGAGATCTCTGCCAGCGCACATGATCTACCACAGCATGCATCATCTAGTGCACATCATCCACCCCATTCCCAGATGCTGCAGAGGTCAAGATAACCCACCCTGATGGGAATCCTCTTCAGTCTGTTACCTCAAAAGACTGAGGTCCTGCTAGCACTCTTCTAAGAGGGAAGAAGTATTTTTCTGAGGTAACTCTTAACATTTTCTCTAAGAAATAAAATGCTCTTCACAAAAGCAGTCAAGCTTTTGTAGTACTTCTGATATATAAAAGACCACAAGGACTTTGGTGGGCACCTGCTGGATGCTACTATGGGAATCACCCTTGGTCCAGAGGATGGAGGATGGTGGCAGCTGTACCCCCAGAACCATTAATCTTGGAGCTGGCAACCATTTGCAACTGAAGCACCTCAGATAGAGGCTACCTCCATCCCCTTGGAAATGCAAAGGGCAGCTGCCGGTAATGTTTATGGGTTTTTTGGGTTTTTTGTTTTTTCCGGTAATGTTTTATAGTACTATAGATCTTTTATAGTACTATATACATATAGTACTATATAGTACTTTGTAGCATTTATCACAGTAACTGTATATTAATTCGTTGCTTGGTTAAGGTAAAATGTCTTCATCCAACTACTAATCCCAAATACGTATAAGTTCTACTTGGTTTTGCTCACCACTATATCTACAGAACCTATTAGAGTGCCTGGCACATGGTAGATGTTCAATAAATATTTGCTGAATGAAGAAATGAATTAATCAGAAATTTCTTAGATAATCCAAGATTTATTCTATTTTACCATAATTACTTGTCTGGTGATCCCTTGCAAATTTATATGGACTGGCTGAGTAGAATTCCTCAGTGCGGCAGAAATAGGAAGGATCCAAGAAATTTATTATTATGAAGGCTGCAGCAGATAAATACACTAAGAATTTATTTCTCCCAATTCTGACGGAGTTCCTAGTAGAACTAGGCACTAAACTAGTCTATGTACCTATCTTTCTAGCTGGCAACAATTTGACAGATTTTGAACTTTATAAGCCACAAACTACTGACTTGATTTTTACAGATAACTGCAACACAAGATTGGCAAGTGTTCTATTAAAATTTTAGGGGCACCTGGGTGGCACAGTTGGTTAAGCATTTGGCCCTTGGTTTTGGCTCAGGTCATGATCTCAGGGTTGTGAGATCAAGCCCTAAGTCAGGCTCTGTGCTCAGTGCATAGTATACTTGAGATTCTCTATCCCTCTTGCCCTGCCCCTCCCCACCTCTCATGCATGCGTGTGCATGCACTCTCCCTCTCTCTCTCTCAAAATAAATATATCTGGGCACCTGGATGGCTCAGTAGGTTAAGTGTCTGCTTTCAACTCAGGTCATGATCCCAGAGTCCTGGGATTGAGCCCCATGTAGGGCTCCTGGCTCAGCAGACAGCCTGTTTCTCCCTCTCCCTTTACCCTCCCCCGACTCATGCTCCCTCTTTTAGCTCTCTCTCAAATAACTAAATAAAATCCTTTAAAAAAATAAATATCTTCTAGAAAAAATTTCAAACTAGATACATCTTGAGAATTGTTCCTATCCATCCTGGAACCCATCACCCACAGAGAACCTTGTTTCCTACTTGTTACCTTCAACTTCCTTCCCTGCTACCACAAGAATCTACTCTTACTTTTTCTCATATACTTTGATAGAAGCACTGTCCTTCAGCCTTATAGAGACTGGATCTTTTCTCTATGCTGTTGAATCTACCCTTTATAACTCAAATTGTTGCCAGTCAGAAAGACAGGTACACTGACACACTAGATTAGCTCCTAGTTCTATTAGAAACTCAGAATTGGAAGAAATACATTCTAACTCAATCTACCAATCAATTACTGCCTCTCTTTATCTTTAATCTTCTCTTTGACAATGCTTACTCTGCAACCTAAAGTTTCCTGTTACCAAACACCTTCACTTTTGGTATTCTAGCAAATTATCATTTTGATTTTCACTTCACACTTTTAAAATTATAAAAGCAAGAAATGTGGGGCACCCAGGCAACTCAGGTAAGCATCCAACTCTGGATCTCAGCTCAGGTCCTGAACTTAGGCTTGTGAGTTCAAGCCAATGTGGGGTCCATGTTCAATATGGGGCCTACAGACATATATATGTGTGTATATACACATACACACACACACACATATACACACACACACATATATATAAGTGTTTGTTATATTCAAAAAATAGTCTTGGGCCCCAAATGAGCATATGCAAAAGAAAGAAGTTGGGCTCCATACCTCATATCATATAAAAAAAATTGAACTCAAAAGGAATTAAAGACCTATATGTAAGAGCCAAAATTGTAAAACTCTTAGAAAAAACTGTAAGTCTAAATCTTTGTGACCTTAAGTTAGACACTAGTTTAGCTCTGACATCAGAAGTATAAGCAATAATAAAAAAAATAAACTGGGTATCATCAAAATAAAAAAATTTGTGCTTCAAAGGACACTACCAAGAAAGTGAAAAGACAAGTCAGAGACTGGAAGAAAATTTCTGCAAATCAAATATCTAATAAAGATTTGTGTCTAGGGGCAGCCTGGGTAGCTCAGTGGTTTAGCACTGCCTTCAGCCCAGGGCATGATCCTGGAGACCCAGGATCGAGTCCCACATTGGGCTCCCTGCAGGGAGCCTCTGCCTGTGTCTCTACCTCTCTCTCTCCCTCTGTTTCTCATGAATAAATAAACAAAATCTTTAAAAAAAAAAAAAAGATTTGGGTCTAAAATATATAAAGAACTATTACCACTAAATAAAAAACAAATCAAGTCAAAAATAGGTAAAGTATCTAAAAATAAACAGTCTTCAAAGAAAATAAACAAATGGCCAATAAGCACATGGAAAGATGCTCAACATCATCAGCCACTGGGAAATGCAAATCAAAACCACAATGCAATAGCACATTACAAAAATAGCTATAATCATAAAAAAGACAGACAATAACAAGTGTTGATGAGGATGGGAAGAAACTGGAATGACCCATACACTGCTGGTGGGATTATAAAATGGTGCTGCCACTTTGGAAAAGGTTAGCAGTTCTTCAAATGATTAAATACAGAATTATCCTATGACCTAGCAATTACACTCCTAGGTGTAGGAGTACTCCTAGGTATACCCAAGAGAAATGTAAACTTATGTTCACATAAAAATTTAAACATGAATGTTCAGACCAGTATTCATAATAGCCAAAAAGTAGAAACAATCCAACTATCAATAGATAAATAAAACAGGTAACATGCATACAATGGAATATAGTTCAGCCCCCAAAATGAATGAAGTGTAGATACATACATCAGTATCAATGAACCTTGCAAACATGGCAAGTGAAAGAAGCCACATCAAAATACCACATATTGTATTATTTCATTTATATGAAATAACCAGAACAGAGACACCTGGATGGTTCAGTTGGCTAAGCATCTGACTTCAGCTCAAGTAATGGTCTCAGGGTCCTGGGATGGAGCCCCTCAGCGGGCTCTGTGCACAGCAGGGAGTCTACTTATCCTTCTCCCTCTTCCCCTCTCCTGCTAGTAGTTTCTCTCTCCATATAAACAAACCAAATATTTAAAAAAATAAATCCAGAACAGGCAAATCTATAAAGACAGGAAGTAGATTAGTAATCACCCACCAGGGCTGGGCTGGGAGAGGTGATGAATTGAGAACTGAGTGGTTATTGCTAAGGAGTGCAGATTTTCTCTTTCAGGTAATGAAAATGTTCTAAAATTCATTGTGAGGGGTGCCTGAGTGGCTCTGTCCATTAAGCAGCTACCTTCAGCTCAGGTTATGATCCCAGAGTCCTGGGATTCAGCTCCACATTAGGCTCCCTGCTCAATAGGCAGCCTGATTCTCTTCACCACTGGTGCTCTCTCATGCATGCTCTCAAATAAAATCTTTTTAAAAAATAAAATGAAATTCATTGTGGTGATGGACGCACAACTCTGAATATACTAAAAACTACTCAACTGTACATTTTCAACCAATGAATTGTATGGTATGTGTATCTCCCAATAAAGCTATTTTTAAAAATATTTATAAAAGTTTCAAACGATACAAAAGTATATAAAGTCCTTTTCCTAGTCCCACTCCTTACGGATACACGGTACTAATAAATAGGTACTTATCCTCTCAACATTTCCCTGTATGGAAACAAATATACAGAGAGAATTTTTTAAAAAAGATTTTATTTATTTATTCATGAAAGAGAGGGAGAGAGAGAGAGAAAGAAAGAGAGAGAGGCAGAGACACAGGCAGAGAGAGAAGCAGGCTCCATGCAGGGAGCCCGATATGAGTGGGACTTGATCCCAGGACTCCAGGATCACGCCCTGGGCAGAAGGCAGATGCTCAACCACTGAGCCACCCAGGCGTCCCCAGAGAGAATTTTTTTAAAAATAGAAATCTACCCACCTTCCAATCTCCACATCAATAAACACATTCACTTTTTTGTCCCTGAAAATACTTCTGACACTTTTCCAAGTCAATACACATAGAACCTCAGTTAAAAAAAAAAAAAAAAACTATTGTGGTAAAAAACACATTAATATAAAATTTACCACTTTAAGCATTTTTAAGTGTAAAATTCAATGCCATTAAGTACATTCAACAAGTTGTGCAATGATCACCACTATTTCCAGAACTTTTCATCATCTCAAACTGCATTCTGTACCCACTAAACAATAATTTGCCATTTCCCTCTTCTCTTAGCCCCTTAGTGAATTAGTAACCTCTAATTCACTTCTTGTCCGCATGAATTTTTCATTCTGGTTACCTCCTATAAATAGAATCACATAATATTTATCCTCGTCTTACTCCATTTAATAGAATATCCTCAAAGTTCATCCATGTTGTTGCATGTATCAGAATTCCATTACTTTATTAGGCTGAATAATATTCCATTATATAGATATACAACATTTTGCTTATCTATTCATGCGCACCTAGGTTGCTTCCACGTTTTGGCTATTGTGAGTAATGCTGTTATGAATTTGAGTGTACAAGTACCTGCTTGAGTCCCTCCTTTGGATTCTTTTGGGTGTATACCTAGCAGTGGAATTTCTGGCCCATATAGTAATCCTGTGTTTAACTTTTTGAGGAAATACCAGACTCTCTTCCATAACAACTATATCACTTTATATTCCCATTCCATGCTGTTTTTTAGCTACTGGTTTTCATTTTTTTATTTTAAAAGATTTATTTATTTGAGAGAGAATGTGAGCATGAGCAAGAGAGACAGAGGAAGATGGAAGAGAGAGAGAGAATCCCAAGCAGACTCCGCTCTGAGGGCAGAGCCTGATGTGAGGCTGGATCTCATGACCCTGATTATCACAACCTGAACCAAAACAAAGAGTCAGATGCTCAACCAACTGAGCCACCAACCTGGGTGTGCCCCTGCTTTTCATTTTAAAATAAAGTTTCTTTACTTCTAAAATGACCATGAAGATCTACCAATAAAGCACTGGTTAAATAAGGCTATTTCTACTTTTCCTCCATTACAAATAATACTGTAATGAAAATTTTTTTATATCTTTGCACACTGTGGGAATACCTCTCTGTAGGTTAAACTCCTACATGTGGAACTGCTAGACAACTTTACATTTTGATGAATGATGTCAAATTGTTCTCCAAAAAGGTATTTTATACTTTTACTATGCATTTATGAGTGCCCTTTCAGAAAATCCTTGCCAGTATCAATCTTTTAAATTTTTCCTAATCTTAAGGGAAAAACATTTTAATGTTAATTGTTTAGATTTCTTTTAAAGTTTTATTTATTAAAGATTTTATTTATTTATTCATGAGAGACAGAGAGAGAAAGAGGCAGAGACACAGGCAGAGGGAGAAGCAGGATCCATGCAGGGAGCCTGACGTGGGATTCGATCCTGGGACTCCAGGATCATGCCCTGGGCCGAAGGCAGGCGCCAAACCGCTGAGCCACCCAGGGATTCCCCATCTTTTGAAGTTTTAATTTGCACTTTTTGTTATACCATAAATGATCTCAAAGGAAGGTCTGAGGCTTAGCAGTTAAAGTTACTAATGATTAAAGGTTAAAAAGAACTTATCTTAATTACGGTTCTATTACTGTCACTAGAGAGGAAAATAAATTCTACTTATGCATGTAGAGTTATTTTACTTAATTTGACTTTCACGTGAAAACCTCTCCAAAATATAAAAGGATTCTCTTTAGCTGGAGAACTCTATATGTTTAAAATATTTTGTTAAAAATAATTAATAAATAAATAAATAAATAAATAAATAAATAATAAAATATTTTGTTCATCTGGATGCCAACTGCTAATCTGTCTTCAGCAACATTGTTACAGACCTATCAGTTAGTCTAAGAAATCAGCCCTGAATTTAAATTGTTTTAACACTGCTAAAAGATTCAGTGGAGGTAATAAGGATACTGTAATATATATTAACTGTCTATTCTTCAGGATTTAAAAGTCTTATTCCTCCATTAAATTAAATCAAGGTTCCCAGTATTCAGTATTTTTTAATCAAGTTAGAATGTAAAGTACAGTATTTTTCATTACTAATTAGATAACACAAAATACATTCCTTTTGGTCTTAATCATAGGAACCCCAGATCTAAGTTGTACATTCAGAGTAATGTTTCAACATTTCTTTTTTTTTTTAAGATTTTATTTTATTTTTTTATTCATGAAAGAGAGAGAGAGAGAGAGAGAGAGAGAGAGAGACTGAGACACAGGGAAGAGGGAGAAGCAGGTTCTCCTCAAGGAGCCCAACGTGGGACTTGATCCCAGTCTCCAGGATCACAACCTGGGCTGAAGGAGGCGCTAAACTGCTGAGCCACCCAGGCTGCCCCGTTTCTTTTAATATATAATTTGTTTTACAGCATTACTGGAATGCTTTCTTTTTTTTTTTTTAAGTAGGCTCCATACCCCACCAACATAGGACTGGAACACACAACCCCAAAATCAAGACCTGAGCTGAGATCAAGAGTCAAAAACTTAATTGACTGAGCCACCTAGGTCTTCCTGGAATGCTTTATTTGAGTAAGAAGCAACATTCTCACACTGCAGGACTATATTTTTAATATATTAATAAGGACATCATGTTCAAATAAATAGACAGTCACTATCATTTTGGAGGTTTTGGCAAAAAGCCTCCGAAGGAAAATGTGAATGATAAAATTTGCACTAGCTTCTCCTTCTAACCCAACACATGTAAAAATTGACATTTTACAATTAGCTAATATAAAAACTGTGATTTTTTTTTTTTTGCAAGGGCAAAAAATAATTCTGGACCCTAAGTCTTCTTCTGTAAGTGCTTGATGGTTAACAAAGAAAGAGTTATCATCTAGCCTGGAAATTCATCCTGGTCCTCTGGTTTTTAGTGGGACAATTAGACAATGACATTATAGATCTGTCCGATTCAGTTAATCTCAATCTGAGAACCACTGTTCAACCTAACAGAGGGCAATGCCATTGTTAAAAGTGACTTCAATTTAAAAAAATATCTGAAATTCACAGATATTTGTATTTGCCCCTGTTCTGTAAAATATTAATATGCTTTTATATCATATTTGCTCCTTATTTACATGAGTAAATTAAATAAGCATAAGGAAATATATTATAGGAAAATGTGTATCAGAGTAGGAAAATGAAAACCACTTCCAAAAATAACTCCCCAGAATCAAAGAAGCTTTTTCTACCACACTAGATTGTTTATTTGCATATCTCTTAATATTACTTTAACAGGACTTTATGAGCTCACATAACTAAACTGTCTTTTTTTAGAGCATGTAACTCAATGTTTACCTTTCTAAAACCAGAATTCCATTTCTCTGACTCAGCCCAAATCATTAGCATCTCCATTAACAAGCTGTAGTAAATTTTTTTTTTTTAAATACTGTGAAGGACAGAGATGACTTACCAAAAGTTAAAATACAGTCAATAAATAAACAGTAATAGATTTCCACACATACTTTACCCAAATAAAATTCTATTTGCTAGGATGCTGGAACATATTTTTCCTTCCATGGAAGATGATGCAATCACTTAGAAATTTCTCAAAATACAGATATTTGAAATTCCCTTCTGACCCATTCAAAATACAGATGTTCCCACAGCAAAAGGAACTACATTAACTAATATTAGTACATATTAATTTTTCTATTTTACATTTGAGATGCCTTTTTCAGAGTTATAATGTGTGAAGGAAACATAAAACACTCATTTATTTCACTTGTAGGAATCTTCAAAATTCCAATTCCCAGTAATGGGTAGAAAATGTCTTGATAGAGCTAATAAATTCCCAAAATAGCAAAAACTTTTTATTTGTTAAAATACGAAAGGTTTAGGATATGTTATGGAGCAAATTCCTTAACAGTTAAGGCCTCTCTCTTAACATATGCATTTTATTTTTAAAAGACTTGCTGAACAATTTTCCTTAAGAGTAAATATGAGTATCACTGTGCTGTGGAACTCCATTGTTACTAGGTTGTTTTGAACACAAACACACACTGCATACTATGCTGAGACCGAGTAAATTTATTCTGGTGTGTCTTCCAATGCTTCTATGGCTGCTGGTTAAGGTCTTCTATTGCCATAGACAAAATAAAGTATGGTTGTGTTTTTCTAAAGAAATCCAATGAAACTGCTTTTCAGAGGTATAAAATTAGAGTATTTTAAAAATAAGCTCAAATGTTTAGAAATATTTGGTTCTTAAGGGAAAAAAAAAGATCGTAGATCACCTTTCCTTTTTTTTTTTTTTTTTTTATTTAAGATCACCTTTCCAAGTGTAATTTATTTTGCCTTATTGGTAAGAGTCCAATGACTGTGGGCTGGATATTTCTTCAAAAGGTCCATTGTATATATAAAAAATTTCCAAAAATGACTTCCAAAGAACTAAGTTCATGAAATTTTATGCACTTCCTAAAGGCATCCAAATCTGGAAAATTTAGATACAAGGCTCATGACAGTAAAAATGCCTAAAACTATGTAGTAATCTTTGATAAAATATATAATGGCTTATTTTCTTTAAAAAGTTAGGTAATGGGGCAGCCCTGGTGGCATAGCAGTTTGGCGCTGCCTGCAGCCTGGGGTGTGATCCTGGAGACTCAGGATCGAGTCCCACATCGGGCTCCCTGCACGGAGCCTGCTTCTCCCTCTGCCTGTGTCTCTGCCTCTCTCTCTCTCTGTGTCTATGAATAAATAAATAAAATCTTTAAAAAAAAAGTTAGGTAATGGGTTAATTTTCTTCTTTTACCCCACCTATAACAGGTTAATTTTTTAAGACATAGGATTCTGTAATAGAATGGAAAGTAAGCTGAAGTTTAACTTGAAATTTAGAGTTAATTACAATGCACAGAAGCATTATAAATCACATATCAAAACATTATCTAAATTAATTTCTGCAAATCCTTGGTCGCCCTGAAATCAAACTCAAATGACAGAAATTAAATTTTCTTTATATCTTCTAATTGGGGACAGGGGGCAGGTAGCATGGGGCACACAGTTAGGAAGCCATGATATGTGTGTGGCCATGTTAAAGGTTATTACCATAAGAAGGACATATAGCTTCGCCCAAAAAGAATAAGGAAACAATGAATTCTGTACAGCCTTCATAGTACTTTTGCTATGACTTATAGCACTAATATTCAAAATTTTTGTTCCTCTAACTCCTAAAATAGTTGCTAAAATCTACGTGCTTAGTTTCTGCACATTTTTTTAGTTGACAACTAAAATTTTTCATCAAATAGTTTCAAAGGATTTAATTCTGGCATACTGAAATAGTAATTACTGAAAAAATTATCTTTTTTTTTTTTTAACATATCCAGTGGAATCTAAATACCACAATGACATGAATGAAGTATTTTTTTAGTACTTGGGAAATTTTATATCATTCTTTTTTTTTTTTTTCCCTTGAACTGTATCTTCATTCCATTCTTACCCTAGAGTAGTGGCTTTCAACATGGGTGAAGAGGTTAAATCTGGGGGTGGTGGTGGGAATTTTGCCTACCAGGGGACATCTGGCAATATTTGGAGACATTCTGATTGTCACAACTGGGATGAAGGGTGTTACTGGCATCTAGTGAGTGCCAGAGATGCTGCTAAACATCATACAAAGCTGTGACAACCCCAAACAACAAAGAACTATCTGATCCAAAACATCAATAGTGCTGAGGTTGAGAAGCCCTGTCCTACAGAAATATATTTATATGCATAAAAGTCTTTTATTAAACTTCTCTACAACAAAATTTTATAAATTGATAAAAATATCAATTCCTATTACCCTAAAGGTATAATTGTTAAAAATAATGTCTTCTGGAATGAGATTACAATTATTAGTATACATTATTACATTATTCTAAATAACGTGATTAAACAATTATCCAATTTAAAAGTGAAAATATGTTAAGATATTTCTAATGAGACAGAAGGAGCTTATTTTATTTTCAATATTCTTATTTCTAAGAGAGCTGAGAAACTTCCTTTACATAAAGAAGTAGATGGAAAAGGAGTTCCTGTTGGAATAATGTCACTTATTCTGTGGGCTCCTTCTAAGTTATATACATGAGTTATACAGGAATCTACTGTTAAAAATTATTTCAGTGATTTATCAGCTAATAACTTAAGTACATTCTCTGTAAACACTGTTAAAAGCAAATAATTTGAAATCATTTGACTTAAGGATTTGTCATGGGATCCTTCAAGGTATGTACTTTGCAATACCTACAGTTAGCTATATTCTGGTGACCCTGAGATTTTTAAATCTTTGCTTTACTATAGAAGCCAAATTAGGCCTTGTTTCTATGAAGGTTCTTTGGGAACTTCTCTTACTTCAATATGGAAACACAACTTCATGTTTCACATGGGGCCTGGGGAGTTTCAGCAGGCATTCTGAAATCTAGTAAGCTACTTCTAGAAAATCTCTATTAACTGCCCCATAACCATGTCTGGGGTTAGTCGTCTTAGTCTATCATGAAAATTCAGGAATGATTGTCATGCCTAAAGTCTTGGTCTTAGAAACCACACCATGGGTTTTATGAAAATTAGATTCTCAAGAAAGAAAATGGTGCAAATAGGACTAAAATTCTCTCCATTACTCCCTTACCTCTTAGATACTCTGTACTGTGCTGTGGTCAATTTTCCAGTCTCAGGGTCATGTACTGTAGCTCGGCTCAGCTACAAAAAAGAGAAAGGACAAGGACTTACTCACGTAGCAGGCAATTTTGGGCTTTTGTTTGGTTGGTTTTGTTTGGTTTTGCCAAGCCACAGGTGATTGGAAGGGTTCAGATTGGTCTGGATGGTAGGTAATGGTTTCAAATCAGCAAAAACATTTAGACAGGTGGCAATAAGAAAAGCCACTTCCAAATCAAGAGAAAATGGGTTGACATATTTTTGTTGTAGATTTATTGTCCTTTCACTTTTTTAAAAAAAAAAAAAATGATTTAAAGCTGTATGTAAATGATTTATAGCACTGGGTTTCACAGGAGCTTTCTCAGACCTAGAAGTTTAAGGTCCTTTAAGTATTTTTGACAAAAGTATAGTTAATAGTCTCTTTAAATTTATTTTTTAAAACTCTCACTGAGATAAAACTGTTAAGTCTCTCTGGCAAAGTAAAACAAGTAAGTTCATGAGTACTAGTAGTTGGAAGACTGAGATCAGAAGCATAACTCTGTTCTTTCCATTGCCAACTTTCAAGTCAGCAAGTTTTTTAAAATAACTCCAAGAGGAGGAATTCAGATTACTCCAAAATGACAATGGTATTTCACAAGATGAATGAACAAAGGCCAATATAATCACCATGAAGAATGATGTGAATTCACTGCAGGATTTGTGAATGTGAGAAAACTATATAAACAAAGACTACTCCCATATTAATCAAGCTGCTTCTTTTTCTTTCTTTTTTTCCCCTTTTGCAAGAAAAAGGAAAAAAGAAAACAAGTATCAAGCCATTTCCTGGAGATTTGATTCCTGACCTGAAGAGAGATGCAAAGCATATTAATTCCCTAAAAATAACAGACGAATTAAAGATTAAAAAAAGAACTTCTAGTTGAAGGGAAAGACCTGTGAAACACAAAGCAGTTTATCCATGCGTATATAAATAGGCGGTGACTTGAGCTGGAGACTGAAAATGACCTACTTCCCTTAAATGAATATTCCTGTAGGATGTACAAAACACTCATTAGAGGGCAAAATATGCAACATACACATCTCTTACCTTTTGCTAATTCTGTAATGTACCGTCTCCAAGTCTCCTGTTATTGGGTTTGAAATGGTGGCTCGCCTCAGCTGTGAAGCCAACCATCAAAATAGTTGCATTACAAAACAAAAAAAAAAAAAAAAAGAATCACATTTATCCAACCAGTTAGAATTCTGGGATTTTTACAAAGGAGGATGAAAAGAAAAAAATAACTCCACAGACTTCCAGTCACCTTGTGCTGAGCCTTGAAAGACAGCTGGCTCTTTAGCTTTTTGTATATTTTTGTTATTTTTTAAGTTTTGTTTTTTTTGCTTTGCATGAATGGAGAGTATACACATAAAAGAGATTAAAAACTAAATTTCTTTCAGCGGTTGGAGAATAGGACTGTGAGGAAAGAGAAATTTCTAAAATTTGAAGTCTAATTTATCATTATAAGAATTGCTATTTGTCGGATCCGTGGGTGGCTCAGCAGTTTGGTGCCTGCCTTCGGCCCAGGGTGTGATCCTGGAGTTCCGGGATAGAGTACCACATCAGGCTCCCAGCATGGAGCCTGCTTCTCCCTCTGCCTTGTGTCTTTGCCTCTCTTTCTCTGTCTCTTATGAATAAAGAATCTTTAAAAAAAAAAAAAAAAGGCTATTTGTAGTTAATGATCCATGTCAATCTTTTGATTTTAATTTGTTTTTAGTGATGGAACTGTTTACAAACATTAATGTTCAAAATTTGTTTCAAGGACCATCTTTTCTTCCTTCAACATATCTGCTCATATATTTCACATATACAGTGAAATAATCTTGGACTTAGCAGAAAGGCAGATAAAAAGAACTCATAAATGTACAAAAACAGTAAGAAAGGAGGACAACCAAGATGACTTTAAACTAAAAAAAATGATCCTCAGATTAACAAAAGAATATAAAATTTTTATTGCCATTGAAATTTTTGATTAAAATAATCCAACTGAGCATCCCCTTTGAAGACTGAGGCCTCCAAATCCAGAGATATAAGACTCGACCTCTAAACTGAAATGAATTCTTAATAAAAATTCTACAAAGATATTTTGGTTTACTGGGTTTACAAACCACAAAGAATGATCTAAAATAGAAACTGAAAAGATACTGACAAAATATGATGCAACAGAAGTAGTGCTCGGTTTGAAATATTTAAAAGAATTCCCTTGGACAGCACCTATGCATATTAGAGCAGTCTTTTCCACTTAAAATGTAAAAAAGAAAAAGAAAGGAAGAAAGATAGAAGTACTAATTTGTAATAGTAAAACTTAAAAATTCTGACCTTAAATTTATTTTGAGTACAGATATCCAGATACTTAAACCTTTACAGTAAGGATCAGCAAACTATGGCCCATGGGCTAAATACAGCCTGCCACCTATTTTTGGAAGTTTTATTAAAATATAGCCACATTCATTTATGTATTTCCTATAGCTGCTTTTACACACGATGGCAGACTTGAATACTTATGATAGATGGTATGGTCAGCAAAACCTAAAATATATTTATTATCTGCACCGTTACAGAAAAAACTTGCCAATATTTTGAGCAATATATGCCTGGTAAGAGCACAAATATGCCTGGTGTTTATTTAACAATCTCTTTATGAAAGTGATGGCAGTTTGTATTTTACTATCAATGAGATCAAATAGGTTTTAAGAACAAGGTGATGGAAAAAAAAAAAAAAAGAACAAGGTGATGGGGGAAAAAGGCAAGAGTATAAAGCATAGTCTTTCTCATATTCTCTTAAAAGAATTTCTATGCTAAACACTAAGTTTATGGGTTTGTGTTTACATTGTTTCCCTTAATAAATCACTAAATTCTATCTCTGAAACTAGTAATACACTGTATGTTAAACTGAAATTTTAAAAAATTTTTTAATTGTTTTCCTTAAGATAAATGATGTGAGTTAAAGTCAGAAAACTATGATGTCCTTATTTCAAATTAGCATGATGCTTGTGCCCAATTATATCTTCCAGTAACAATGTGCCCAAAGGGGAATAAAAATACTTCAAGAATTCTTTCAGATTAAAAAAAAAAAGAATTTTTTCAGATAAAAATATAGAAGATATAGGAAAGTTAGTCTTTGATTAGGCTATGAGACTAAAGGGTTCAAAAATACATATAAAACGTTTTTAGAAAGATGCGGAAACATCTGTGAATAAAATCAGTGTGAATAAAAATCTCATCTATGACTTTCATAATTAAGTGCCTAAAACCCAGCTGCAGGGTATTATTTGTATTAACAACAAACTGAGGAAGAACTGGTATAAACAGAGCTTATTAACGACTCCATTATGAAAAAAAAAAACAAAAACAAAAAACAAAAAACGACTCCCATTATGTTGTGACAACAATATCTACAACTATCTGTGGGGTTATTGCCATATCAATTACCATTTTTGTAATCTTGCAAAGGCAAAACTGATACACAGAGTAAACGGAGAGAAAAAAAGAAAAAATTATTTACCCTTGGTTTTGCTAGATCTTTGACAATTTCAATTTCTGCATCAGAAATAATATCATGGAAGCGAATAATACGAGGCTTGTCCCACTCATCCTCCTGTTTGGCTGGAGCCAGAATGAATTTCGGATTCCGGTTTCCATCATGGTAACGACAAAAGAGTTTTTTCTGTCTCCGGGGAGTCTAAACATAGTTAAGAAAATGATAAACCTATTAGAATAATAATAGTTTTAATGTTTGCTGTTATGCAGAAAAGAAACAATAATCATGAAAGAATATACAAAAGACAGTACTCTGCAAGTATTTTGCATCATCTAGGATGTTCAGGATTGTAAGTTTAATTAATGATTATTTTCTGGAAGAGAGGCTAGACCTTAAATAAGAAAAAAGGTAGGGGTTTCACTTTTAACCCATGTCTCAGGTGTTTAAATATGAAAAAAATAATGAAATGTTTATGAAAATATGAAATGAATGACCTGCACTGCTCCAAAGTTCACGAAGTAATTGGGAAGCCTCCAGAAAAAAAAGTTTCTAAAAGGAAAAATAAAACAAAACCTCACCAAGAAAACCTGGTTTTCCTAAATATCTCCCAGTTATATGCTTGCACCATAAATAAATTTAGTTTTAGGGATCCCTGGGTGGCGCAGCGGTTTGGCGCCTGCCTTTGGCCCAGGGCGTGATCCTGGAGACCTGGGATCGAATCCCACATCGGGCTCCCGGTGCATGGAGCCTGCTTCTCCCTCTGCCTATGTCTCTGCCTCTCTCTCTCTCTCTCTGTATGACTATCATAAATTAAAAAAATTAAAAAAAAAATTTAAAAAAAAAGTAAAGATTTATTTATTGTGTCTGATACAATAATGAGGTGAATTTATTCTGAGAATAAAGATGATCCTTTGATTCTGGGCAGTGTTGATGTGTTATGTCATATCTACAAACTGCCAAATTAAGCAGACTTCTGTTTTATACCTATGGTTCTATTTTGATCTTGTCTTTAAGAGTTATTAAGGGCAATAAAAAAATATCTGGGGTAGCCTGGGTGGCTCAGCGGTTTAGCACTGCCTTCAGCCCAGGGCATGATCCTGGAGACCCGGGATCGAGTCCTACATCAGGCTCCCTGCATGGAGCCTGCTTCTCCCTTTGCCTATGTCTCTGCCTTTCTCTCTCTCTCTCTCTCTCTCTCCTGTGTATTCTCATGAATAAATAAAATCTTTAAAAATAATAATAAATAAATAAAATAAAATAAATAAATGTGAAAGCCAAAATCTGTTGAAACACTTTCTGCATTTTAAGTATTTCCTAAATAGACTAATACATTTCACTAAGCAATCCTGTCAAGGTCAACTAGGAGCAAAACCATAAGAGATTATTGTATAGATGTGTTCTTTGTTTTATAGGATGGTTTAAGACAGTATATTGTTTCTGCTTAAGACTGTGGAAATCTCTTTTGCATTAAAATATTTTTAAAAACCACCTTATCACTCCCCTTAATTATCTGATCCTCCATCTTATAAAAATAAGCTTCTTTTGGCCTATGCAAAGAGTTATATTACAAAAAATTTACAAAATGGCATAATGATTCAAAGTTTTATTGTAAGATTATTTTATGAATAGTTGGAGCATATTAAGTGTGACATCCACAATAAGGTGATTTAGCAGACTAATATTTTAAGCAGTTAATTCTAATTTTTATCACACATGCTTAAATATAAAAGAACTCTGATTCTCTCTAGAACTATGTACAAACACACACACATTCATACACACACACAATTGGCTTTTCCACTTTACCATTTTGATACCCTCCCCACGGCACAGCATTTCGTACTTCTGTCTCTCTGGCAGGTAATCCACAGCAGCCCCTTTTTTCTTCAGTGTGGTTTTCTGATCAGATTGGTCATCTGAAGCAGATTTGTTAGCATCTTTTTCTTTAGCCATTATATATTCAAAATATTTTAAGTTACCATTAGCTCTCTGGTGTTCAGGATCTATTAAGGAAGAAAACATGTCCATGGTTAAGTTTAGTCATTCAAGCATCAGAATATAGTAATATAAAAATAGAGGACCACATAATTTACCTTCCAAACTGAGACACTTATGAGAGTGAAAGGAGGCACTAATAAAAACTTTAGCTAGAGGTGCCTGAGTGGCTCAGTCAATTAAGCAACCAACTCCTGGTTGCAGTTTGGGCTTGATTTGGGCCATGGGATGAGCCCTACCACTGACACCACATTTCAGCACAGAGTCTGCTTGAGTTTCTTTCCTTCCTACCCCCCAAAGCCCATCACTTGTGCATGCTCGCCCTCTCACTCTAAAATAAATAAATAAAATCTTTTAAAAAATTATCATACCGACACAGTATGTAAAAACCAGAACTGCCCCAAGTGAATCACATACAGTCACCATATACAAAAAGAGTTCTGGAGAAGGAAGCAGCCATTTATTTCAAAGTAGCAAATATTCTACTTTGGAACTTACTAATCAGCCAAATAAATTATGATCAATTTCATGCCAAATAAATTCTAAAATATTACTCATTCTACTTATTTTAAGCAATGGAAAAGATTTTTCTGAGACTGAAATGTAATCATCATGGGAAAGACAGTGTACAGTTCAAAAGCAACATTCACCACAGATACACTATAAATGCAGAACATAGCCTACTTCCGAGGGCTGAGTGAATTTCAGTCCCAAAATTCTAAGTGAGATGGAAAAAGAGAAACTTAAGGATATAATTTTCAAATAACCAGAATCCACTAACTGCCTCTGAATAGCTAGTCATCATTTAAAACTATCTTTTAGCAGGGGAAAAGAGGACTACTCCACCCATCCAGGAGAAAAAAAAAAAAAAACCCAAACCACCACCACCACCACCCACCCACCCACCCAAATAAAAAAGGCAGAACAATACATAGAAACTTCACTTGTGAGATTAACTGTTTAGGAAATCTAGCATTAGATTTGTAAAACATTGTGTTTGAGAAACTCCTCACAATATAATATATGTTGAGATATACAGTATGATCTTAATTTTGTTAAAGAAAGAAAGAAGTGTATATGCACAGGGAAGGCAGTATATACTACACTACAAGGAAACAAAATTTGTCAGTATCTTTCAATGACTGGCTTATGGATGACTCTTCCATATCTTTTTCTATTTTTAAAAATTTCCTATAATGACTTTAAGTCAGGAGGGGAAAGAAAATCTCTAAAAAATACTGAAAAAAGGATACTTAAACTAATATCTTAATTTATTAATTCACCTGACCAAGAAATAACCTGTCAGAAGTTCATTTTCAGATGACCAATCCTTTTAAATGGTTTGACTCTTCTGACATACACATATTAACCTGTTCAGAAAATAATTAATTTTTAAAAAGTTTTAAAGCTTCATTATATACCAAAGGCCACCTGAACTTATTAGCATACAACTCTACCTCCAGAGATTCTGACTTAGTAGGTTTTGGGTGGAGATCAGGGAATTTTTCATTTCTAATATGTATCCAAGTAATTCTGATGCACACAGTCCCTGGTTCATACTTAGAGAAATGAGTTCAAAATATTAGTGATAAAATCCTCACAGGATATCACATTATCTAACATTTGAATATGACAACCAAATATATTTTCAGTCTATTTCAAATCACTATTTTTAAATATGAAATGCAATAAAACAAAAAAATTCTTCAAAGGAAACTGGTTAATATTTAATATGACAACATGGTAAGTAAACATTTTTGACTAAATTAGCTAGGTTAGGTCCAATTTTGAAGTTCCTGAAGAGTACACAGCAGAAAAACATAGCCACTGTCATAGCACCATTAGCTGAGAAAAATGAAAGAAGATATAGAAGATAAAATTCTATAAATTCATTTCATAAATTCATATAAATTTATAGAAGATAAAATTCGTCTAAAAGACTCTTGACTTATAACAAAAACTACCAAACGGATAATACTTAGCCATAAAAAAGAATGAAGTCTTACCATTTGTAATGACACATATGGAGCTATCAGAGAGTATGATACTAAGTGAAGTTGGTTGGAGAAAGACAAGTGCCATATGATTTTACTCATTTAAGAATTTAAGAAAGAAAACAAATGAACATAGAGGAGAAAAAAAAGAGGCAAACCAAGAAACAGACTCTTAACTATAGAGAACAAACTGATGGTTACTGAAGGCAAAGTGGGTAGAGGATGAGTTAGACAGGTGATGGGAACTGAGGAGGGCTCTTGTGGTGAGCACCAGGTGTTGTGTGTAGGTAATGAACCACTAAAGTGTACACCTGAAGATAATATTGCACTGTGTGTTGACTAACTAGAATTTAAATAAAGACTTGAAAAAGAAAAAAAAGTACCAAAGCTATATGATGAATTACTTATCAGAATTACACCTATATCAGAATTATATATATATATTTATCATTGTAGAAGACAAAACAGACATATATCAGAATTACATATATCAGAATTATATATATATATATTTATTTATTTATCATTGTAGAAGACAAAACACGTAGACATATATCAGAATTATATATGCACAAAATCTTGAATCAGACCAAATTAACATACCAAGTTCAAGAAGCTTCTTTGTGAGCAAAAGTGCCTTATCCAGGTCTCCCTGCTGGTATACCGCATAACTCAAATAATCTAGAACAGAGACTTTATCAATGGTAGAGACCTCGCCATCATCCAGCTGCCTTAGTGCTTGTTCCATCCACAGTTCTGTATGGTAATAATCTGCTTCTGTATAGGCCACTTTGCCCAACTCAAAACAGTCTTCAACTGTTAGAAAAGATTTATGTTTTACTCCTATGGAAAGAAAAGAAAGAGAACTTCAGAAATATTTAGGAGTATACAGCTTTCAAAGTGCTATCTCACTTTCATTTGAACTTTAAAACAACCTTCTGAGGTAGGAAATCAAGAATTATCCTAAGTTTATGAACAAAGGACAATCTAAAGGGGAATGAAACATGGTAAAAATTACATTAGGGCCGTGTACCCAGAAAACTCAAGACTTTATCAGCCATCACGCCAAAATGAAACATCAATTAAGTTGAAGCACGCAGTTTTTTACCACAGCAGGAATCCCCATAGGACATATATCTTACTCCTAACCAACAATTTGGGCAAAAATGAATGGACAGGAAGAGAAGCAGACCTATAAATTGATTGGTTCCTTCCCTTTTCCCTTCAACACCATTAATGATGTATGATTTACATACCATAAAGTTCACCCATTTAAAGAATACAATAGTCTTTAGTATATTCGGAGTTGTGCAACCAACACTGCAATCTCATTTTAAAACATTTTCATTGGGCAGCCCAGGTGGCTCAGCGGTTTAGCACCGCCTTTGGCCCAGGGCGTGATCCTGGAGACCCAGGATCCAGTCCCTCATCCGGCTCCCTGCACGGGCCCTGCTTCTCCCTCTGCCTGTGTCTCTGCCTCTTTCTGTGTGTCTCTCATGATTAAATAAATTTTAAAAATCTTAAAAAAAAATAAAACATTTTCATTACCCCAAAAAGAAACCCTGTACCCATCAGCAGTCACTACTCATTATCTCCCCCTCCTTGCCCCAGCCCTAAACAACCACTCATCTACTTTCTGGATCTATAGATTTGCCTATTTCTGGTTATTTCATATAAATGCAATCATGCAACATAGGGTCTTCTGTGACTGCATCTTTCAACTCAGCACAACGTTTTCCAGATTCATTCATGTTGTAGAATCTTTTTTATTGCCAAAGAGTAGTCCCCTGTATGGAAAGACTATATTTTGTTTATCAGTTGATGGACATTTGAGTTATTTCTAGTTTTTTTTTACCTTAATGAATAATGCTGCTATGTACATTCATGTGCAAGTTTCTCCATGAACATTTGTTTCCATTATTCTTATATCTAGCAGTGGACTTGCTAGGTCCCATGGCAACTCCATGCTTTAACATTTTCAGGAACTGCCAAACTGTTCTCCAAATACCTACATCATTTTACAATCCCACCAGCAATATATGAAGTTTCCGACTTCTCCACATCCTAATGCTTGTTGTCCATTTGTTTTGATTATAGCCATTCTATTGGGTATAAAGTAGTGTTTCATTACGCTTCTGATTTGTATTTCCCTAATGATGATGCTGAGCATCTTTTCACATACTTATTATCCATTTGTGTATCATCTTTGGGAAAATGTTCACTCAAATCCTTTGCCCATTTAAAAATCTGATTCTTGGGGATCCTTGGGTGGCGCAACGGTTTAGTGCCTGCCTTTGGCCCAGGGCGCGACCCTGGAGACCCAAGATCGAATCGCACATCAGGCTCCCGGTGCATGGAGCCTGCTTCTCCCTCTGCCGGTGTCTCTGCCTCTCTCTCTCTCTCTGTGACTATCATAAATAAATAAATAAAAATTAAAAAAAAAAGGAAAGTTCTCCTTTCCTTTAAAATAAAATAAAATAAATAAAATAAAATAAAATAAAATAAAATAAAATAAAATAAAAATCTGATTCTTTTTATTACTTTTAGAGTTCTTTATATATTCTGGCTACAAGTCCCTGGTCAGAAATATGATGTTCACACATGCTCTCTCACTGTATGGGTTGTCTTTTCACTTTCTTAATAGTGTACTTTAAAGTACAGAAGTTTTAATTTTGGTGACGTCTAACATCAATCTTTAATTAGTTGTGCTTTTAGTGCTGGTAGGTCAACTAGTTTGTGACGTAAAACTTCTGTCTTAAGAAAAGGAGACAGGGGGGATCCCTGGATGGCTCAGAGGTTTGGCGTCTGCCTTTGGCCCAGGGTGCGATCCTGGAGTCCGGGGATCGAGTGCCGCATCAGGTTCCCGGCATGGAGCCTGTTCTCCCTCTGCCTGTGTCTCTGCCTCTCTCTCCCTCTCTCTCTCTCTCTAATGAATGAATAAATCTTTAAAAAAAAAAAAAAAAAAAAAGAAAAGAAAAGGAGACAGGACACCCTGACTGGCTTAATCAGTAGAGCATGCAACTACTGATCTCAGGGTTGGGAATTCAAACCCCATGTTGGGTATGGAGCCTACTTAAAAGAATAAAAAATAAACTAGTTAAAAAAAAAAGGAGATATTTGATAGCTCACATGAAACTAAAAACTTTAAAAAGTGGAAAAACAGCCTCTTTAATCATTAAAGAAATATGACATTAAAACAACCCTCAAGAAAAATACCTTTAAGACAACAGCCTACATTTATTGAGGCCTTACTATGTGCTAGGCATTTGTCACTCATTTAATTCTCAAAGCAATGCAGATGAGGAACTAAGGTAGGGAGAGGTTAACTATTGTGATCAAAGTCACACAGCAAAGCCGGAATTGGAATTTGTACACTATGACTCCAGAAATTTGTGTCATATCATACCATAAAATGGCAAAATTTAATAGGAGAGGGAAAAGAAAACTGGTAACTTTACTCTTAAGACATTACACAATATGAAACAAGAGTAGTAATTTTATGCCTATGAATTTATACTATTTTTTTATTATTTTGAGTTTAGTACTAGGGTTTGAAGAAGAAACACCTTGTATGAACAATTTTTATAGCTGAGCCAAATATTGTAGCTAAAAACTGTAATAAAACTAAAAGCAAGGAAATGTAAAGGCTGATATGTCAACATAACGGAATAGCATTCTCCATTAAGAAAGATAATTTTTTAAATATTTTTTTAAAGATCTTATTTATTTATTCATGAGAGACACAGAGAGAAAAAGGCAGAGGCACAGGCAGAGGGACAAGCAGGCTCCATGCAGGGAGCCCGACACGGGACTCAATCCCGGAACTCCAGGATCATGCCCTGGGCCGAAGGCAGGCGCTAAACTGCTGAGCCACCCTGGGATCCCCTCTTTTTATTTTTTTTAATATTTTATTTATTTATTCATGAGAGACACAGAGAGAGAGAGAGAGAGAGGCAGAGACACAGGCAGAGGGAGAAGCAGGCTCCCCCAGGGAGCCCGACGTGGGATTCAATCCCAGGACTCCAGGATCCTGCCCTGGGCTGAAGGCAGGTGGTCAACTGCTGAGCCACCCAGGGACCGCGGTACCAAGAGTCTCAACACAAAAGAGATAGAAGTATATAAACCCTATAATATTTGAATTGGAACTAACAACATCAACTCATGTATTTCCTACCTCTGTCTGTTGAAAAGACCTAGAATCAATGACAAACTTCTAGCAATAGACATCCCTAGAACCTAGCTACACTCTACTCCCTAAATGTCATTCCCCATTAAAAAGGATCAAGGTTCACTATGCAAGATCTGATTCTCCCTGCTTTGGGTAGAAATTTATAAGATAAGCTTGGAAAAACTGTGCCAAAAAATTAAATTTCCTTGCTAGCAAAGAATAATAGGATCATCACAAAAAAAACAAATTAGCCAATCTAAAGAGAGTCCCACTGGCCTCAAACAGGATAACTGGGCATCAAATGAATAATTAATATAATAGAAATATAAAAATAGGGATCCCTGGGTGGCGCAGCGGTTTGGCGCCTGCCTTTGGCCCAGGGCGCAATCCTGGAGATCTGGGATCGAGTCCCACGTCGGGCTCCCGGTGCATGGAGCCTGCTTCTCCCCCTCTGCCTGTGTCTCTGTCTCTCTCTCTCTCACTGTGTGCCTATCATAAATAAATAAAAATTTTAAAAAAAGAAATATAAAAATATATAAAAATCCATGAGTTTATAGTGATATTTCAGATCAAAATCACTGGTCACTACTAGGAGTTATTATATCATCAACTCATTACTCTGAAAACTGATATAAGAAAAACAACTCATTACTCTGAAAATCAATATAAGAAAAATAAATTTATCTTGCCCTTCATATATAAACTCTATTTCAGGGTAACCAAATGGTTCCTGAAAGAAAGTTTCTACTAATAGAATTACAGCTAATAAAGCAGAAGGAATAAGATAATAAAATCACTATTTTTCAACCCCTAATGAAATAGTTCTAGGCAATGATCATCAAAGACTGCCACAACAATTAGATGACACTCGTGGAGGGACCCTTGGGTGGCTCAGCAGTGGAGCGGCACACCCTTCCGGCTTAGAGCGTGATCCCGAGGTCCAGGATCCAGTCCCACATTGGGATCCCTGTGAGGAGCCTGCTTTTCCCTCGGCCTACGTCTCTCTCTCTGTGTGTGTCTATCATGAATAAATACAATCTTTAAAAAAAAAGAAGAAATTCATGGAAAACTTCATAGGGACTTAGCAGTCTCCCACCACCGAAGCTACCATCAATCACTATCACAAAAAGAGTGATGAGATGTTAGGTGGCTGGTTTGTAATTCAATAAAAGTTCAGAGCGCCACCTATGGAGTTAATTACAAAACCTGAATCTAATTGAGACTCAAGCTCTAATAGTTTATAGGAAACACATAAGTTAGAGGAACAAATTAATACAAAAGAAAAAAATCAGGCAATTCTAAAATGTACATTCTACAATACATATAACCAGGTTTTTCCAACTTAATCAATGGACTGGGGGGAAAAGGAAAGGAAGAGAGAAGAATAAAACAGATTTAAGAGATATAACCAAAATGCACAACTGTTAAAAGGTATCTTTGAGATCACCAGAGAAACTGAGGATTGACTGGGTATTAAATTGTATTAAGGAAATACTGTCACTTTGTTAGGTTGGATAATAGTAAGTAATTATATTATTTTAAAAAAATACCTTATTGGGCAGCCTGGGTGGCTCAGCGGTTTAGCACTGACTTCAGCCCAGAGTGTGATCCTGGAGACCCAGGATCGAGTCCCACATCAGGCTCCCTGCATGGAGCCTGCTTCTCTCTCTGCCTGTGTCTCTGCCTCTCTTTCTCTCTGTGTCTCTCATGAATAAATAAATAAAATCTTTAAAAAATAAAAATTAAATTTAAAAAATACCTTATTGATCAGTTAGATACGCATATTTAATTATTTGTGTATAAAATGACATTATGTACAGAATTTGCTTTTAAAATGGTTCAGTAAAAATAATTAATTAATTAAAAAATGTTTCAGTAAAAACAACTAAAAGCAGGGGATAGAGGGAACATAGAAACAAGAATGGCAAAGTGTTAAAAACTTTTGAAGCTGTGTAATGAATACATGGAAACTCATTATGTCACTACTTTTATTTTTTTATATTTTCCATAATAATAAATCTTATAAGCAACATTAAGAAGGAGAAAGTCATGTCCCATGGAGTTCTTTCTATGCCTTATAAAGGAAATCACAAAATACCCTTTCTGACACTAACAAAAAAGAAAATGACAAATATGTGAAAAAAATAATAAAATTTAGATAATAAAAAATAAATAATACTTACCTGACATTTCCCTTTGAACATATAGTTCTAAGAATCAGGAAGGTCAAGATGGTGGTGGAGGAGGAGGAGGACCCTAGGCTCATCTCGTCCCATGAATACAACTAGATAACTATCAAAGCATCCTAAATACCCCAGAAATCAATCTGAAGACTGGCAGAACAAACTCCACAACTAAAGGTAGACAAGAAGCCACATCAAAGAAGGTAGGAAGCACAGAAAGGTAAGTTGAGAAAGAAAGGGATCATGGCCACCGTGGTAGGGTGGAAGCTGTGCTATCAGAGAAGGGCAAGAGACAAACTAGCACACAGGAAAAAGGAATCCCCATAACAACTGAATTGGAAAGCAAGAGGGCCTGCATTTTGTGAGTTATTGCAACCTTCTGAGTTTAAAGCCTAGTGTGCTGGACTCTGGGAGAGCTCAGAGAACATTGGGGCTGTTTTTGGAGAACAGGCAAGGCAAAAGCCTCTGTACATACAGCACTGAAACAGCAATCTGAAGAACACCTGGGGAACACTGTCAGGAGGTTAGTTGCTCATCTTGGAGCATGTCCCAGAGAAGCAGCATTCTTGAAGAGACCCCATCTGGGATCAAAGGAACTGGCATATGCCATTTCCCTCCCATGCCCCTCAGCATAAACACAGAGCCACCTACAGGAACCAGCTCACTGCTGGTATTTGAACCTAACTTGCTTACATCTTAGCACTCCGGAAGAACTGTCCTTCCCAGTCACACTTGCTCCAGTTACAGAAGATCAGCCCAAATCCCTGAAAACATCACATCTCCCAACCTTGGAGTTTGCGAGACCTCAGTTCTGGTGATGGCCAGGACAGGTCTCATTTTACAAGCAGACCAGAGCATACCTAGTTGAAACTCACCACATTCAGGCCAAGGACTATACACTGCTGACAACAGGCAGAGAGCCTCTGCAGGTGACTGGCGTAGAGAATAAAGTAGCCAGAACACAATAGCAGAGCACATGCAGCCCACAATGCAGACACTCCTGGGAGCACCAGGACCTGGGGAACAGAAGATACTACTACAGGGGACTATAGAATCTCTCCTTCATAGAGCCATTACCATAAAAATAGGAGATGGAGCTGACTTCCCAACACAGAAATAAGCACAGGGACTTAGACAAAATGCAAAGACAGAGAATTTGTCCCTAATGAAAGAACAAGACAAAGTCATGGCTAGAAATCTAAGTGAAATAAATATGAGTAATATGCCTGATGTAGAATTTAATGCAATGATCATAAGGATGCTCACTGGACTTGAGAAGAGAGTGGAAGACATCAGTGAGACTATTAACACAGAAATAAGGAATAATAGCAGTGATAAAGGGCTCAATAAATGAAATGAGAAACTCAGTTAATGCAATGAACAGTGGGCTAGAAGAGAGGAAGAAATTAATGACCTAGAAAACAGAGTAATGGAATGTCATCAAGCTGAACAAAAGAGAGAAAGAAAAATTATGCAAAACAAGAAGAGACTTAGGGAACTCAGTGACTCCATCAAATAAAAGAACATCTGTATTATATGAGTACCAGAAGTAGAGAGAGAAAAGGGAGCAGAGGGTTTTTGAAGAAATCGTAACTGAAAATTTCCCTAATCTGGGGAATGAAAGAGATATCTAGATTTAGGCAAATGAAAGAGATATCCAGATTTAGGCAAATGCCTAACAAAATCAACAAAAGCAGATCCATACTAAGACATATTGTAATTAAAATGACAAAATATAGTAATAAAGAAAAAATATTAAAACCAGCAAGACAGAAGAGAGTTACATACAAAGAAAATCCCATAAGGCTATGAGCAGATTTTTCAGCAGGTATTTTCCAAACCAGAAAGGAGTGGCATGATATATTCAAAGTGCTGAATGGGAAAAACCTGCAGCCAAGAAGACATCCAGCAAGGCTATCATTCAGAATAGAAGGAGAGATAGAGTTTCCCAGACAAACAAAAAATTAAGGGGTTCATGACCACTGACCCAGCCCTTCCAGAAATATTAAAGGGACTGTGAGTGGAAAAGGGAAACTAAAAGTGACAGTATAAAGGTAGGAAACACAAAAGCAGTAAAAATTAGTATTTCTGTAAAAAAAAAAATCAGTCAAGGAACTTACAAAATAAAAGGTATATGATACCATATACCCAAAACACAGGGAAGAGAATAAGGAAGAAGTTCGAACTTAAATGACCATCATCTTAATAAAGACTGCTACACGCAGCAGAGGTTATATACAAACCTAATGGTAACCACAAACCAAAAACCACTAGTAAATATGCAAAGAATAAAGACAAAGAAATCCAAATATATCACTAAAAAAAACAAAACCCAGCAAACCATGAAAGAAAGGTAAGAAAGGATCAGAGAAAAATCTTCAGAAACAATGACAAAACAAGAAATAAAATGGCAATAAGTACATATCTATAGATAATTGCTTTGGATGTAAATGGACCAAATGCTCCAATCAAAAACATAAGGTGACAGAATGTATAAAAAAACAAGACCCATCTATATGCTGCCTACAAGAGACTCATTTTAGATCTAAAGACACCCACAGATTGAAAGGGAGGGGATGGAGAAACAGTTACCATGCAAATGGATGTCAAAAGAAAGCCAGAATAGCAATACTTATATCAGACAAACTAGACTTTAAAACAAAGATGGTTACAAGAGACAAAGAAGGGCACTATATAATAATCAGGGAGATAATCCAACAATAAGATCTAACAATTGTAAATATTTATGCATCCAATATGGGAGCACCCAAATACATAAAACAGTTAATAACAAATATAAGGAAACTAATTGATAATAATACAGTAATAGTAGGGGACTTTAACACCCCACAAACATTGATGGACAGATCATCTAAAAAGACAATCAAGAAAGAACACTGGCCTTGAATGCACACTGCACCAGATGGATTTAATAGATATATTCACAACATTCCATTCTAAAGCAGCAGACTACATATTCAAGTGCACATGAACATTCTCCAGAATAGATCACATATTAGGCTACAAAACAAGCCTCAAGAAATTAAAAAAGATCGAAATCATAGCATACATCTTTTCTGACCACAACGCTGTTTTTTGGCTTTTTTTTTTTTTTAAAGACTTATTTATTTGAGAGAGAAAGAGCACAAACTGGGAGAAGGGCAGAGGGAGAAGCAGGCTTCCACTGAGCAGAGAGCCCAATGCAGTGCTTGATCCCAGGACCTTGGGATCATGACCACAGCCAAAGGCAGACAACCAACTGCTAACCACAACACTGTAAGACTAGAAGTCAACCACACACACACACACACACACAATCTGAAAAGTCCACAAATATATGGAGGTTAAATAACATGCTACTAAACCAGGAAATTGGTCAACCAGGAAATAAAAGAGGAAATTAAAAAGTACATGCAGGGGTGCCTGGGTGGTGGTGTCAGTTAAGTGGCTGACTCTTGGTTTCCACTCAGATTGTGATCTTAGTGTCATGGGATTGAGCCCCATCGGACTCCACACTAAACCCAGAGTCTGCTTGAGATTCTCTCTCCCTTTCCCTCTGCCCCTCAGCCTCAGGCTCGCTCTCTCACAAATAAATAAATAAATCTTAAAATTAAAATATCAACAAAGCATTTCAAAAGATAGGCCCAAAAAGGAAGAATTAGACAAAATTAATCAAGGAGTAACATGGCATCAACATACATCCACTGAAATAAAATTTCTCTTTTTTGTTTTGAAACAATTGAAAAAACAAATATCCTTCCCCCTCAACTCTCACTCCCATTGTTTCACATCTAAACTGCTACAGTTTTAAGCCTGACAAAACTAAGGATTATGAAGTATATGAAGAAATGGGAATTTGCTGGTGATAATATAAATAGGTACATCTGCTCTGGAGAACAATCTGGCCACATTTGGTAAAGCTGACAAAGCATATACCCTAACTTCTTATATCCCAAGGAAACATTTGCATGTGTATACATGAGCAAAAGAATACATAAACAAGGATGTCTACTGAAACTTTGACATAAAAAAAAAAGAAACTTTGATATAGCAAAAAACTGGATAACCAAAATGCCCATTCCATGCATAAGAGAATGAATAAATCAATTCTTCATATAATACAGCAGTTTGATGAATTTACTCAAAAAATTGAGTGAAAAATGTTAAAGATATACAGAATATATTGTTTAAAAGATATGGTTATGATCTTATCAGAACTGTTATAATGTATACTATTAGTAGAAATAGAAAATAATGGAATTATGTACCAGCTTAATGGAAATTTTATTTATTATTATTTAATTCAATAATCGTTAGCAATCCCACTTGATATTCACCCCCAAATAAAGAGAGATGTGCCAGAAACATCTTAACAAGTTACTCACTCCATTCTATATTCTTACTGAGGAAATCAATTTCAATATGAAGACAGGGGTAACATATTTTATTTCTTCAGCTATTTCTTCAGCTGACTAGGAGACAGTAATGATAGCAAGCCACATACTCGTAGAAAAAGTGAGAAAGCAAAAAGTAAACAATTGTGTGAAGTCAGGTATCAGTACCACAAAGTAAGATTAGCAAATTTTTAAATTTGTGGAGATGAAACAACACACTCTTAACCAATGGAACAAAAAAGAAATCATAGAAAACATTAGAAAACACTTAAAAACAAGTGAAAACAAACAAAATACCAAAACTTAGAGGACACAGTGAAAGCAATGTAAAGGGATGTAATGTAAATGCTTACATTAAAAAGCTAGAAGGATCTCAAATCAACAACATAACTTTACAACTTAAGAAACTAGAAAAACAAGAACAAACTAAACCCAAAGCTAGCAGAAGGAAATATCACAGGTAAATTAAGTAGAATACTTAAAAAAAAAAAAAAAAAAAGACAGAAAAAATTAATGAAACCAAAAGTTGGTCCTTAGAAAAAATCAACAAAATTGATCATCCTTTAGCTACATGGACTAAGAAAAAAGAGGAGATCCAAATTATTAAAATAAAAAATGAAAGGATTGGACTACTAATTCTACAGAAATTTAAAGGATTATAACAGAGTACTATGAAAAATATACACCAACAAATTAAATAACCTAGATGAAATGGGCAAATTCCTAGAAACAAAAAGCCTACCAAGACTAAGAAACAGAAAACCTGAATAGGCCTGTAACTAAATGGTAAGGAGACTAATTTGATAATCAAAAGTTTCCTGACAAAGAAAAGCCCTGGATCTGAAGGCTTCACTGGAGAATTCTATCCAACATTTAAAGAACTAACACCAATCCTCAAATTTTTCCAAAAAACTGAACAGGAATGCTTCCTATTTCATTCTATGAGGCCAGCATTACCCTTACACCAAATCCAAAGATTCTACAAGAAAAGTACAGAAAAGTATCCCTTATAAATATTGATGAAAAACCCTAAAGGATTGGCAAAAAGAATTCAGCAGCTATTAAAAAGATTATAAACCCTAACCAAGTGGAATTTATTCCTGGATAGCAAGGATGTCTCAACATATGAAAATTGATCAATGTAATATACACCACATTAACAGAATGAAGGGAAAAACCATGATCATCTCAACTGATGCAGAAAAAATACTTGACAAAATTCAACACTTTTTCACAATAAAAGACACTCAACAAACTAAGAGTAAAAAGCAGCTAGGTAAGTTGAAAAATCTACAGCAAATATATGCAATGGTGAAAGACTTTAAGATCAAGAACAAAAACAAGGATGCCCACTTTCACTACTTCAGTATGGAAGCTCTAGCCAGAGCAATGAGACAAGAAAAAAGTGATATTAGGCAACCAAATTGAAAGAGAAAAAGTAAAATGATCTCTCTTTATAGATATTGTCTTCTATGCCGAAAACCCTGAAGACTACATGTACAAACTGTTAACATTTATTTGCTAATAAAAAATTCAGCAAGTAGCAAAGACAAAGCCAACACACAAAACTCAGTTGCATCTCTACATACTAACAATAAATAATCTGAAAACTAAAACAATTCTTTTTTTAAGAAAAGATTTTATTTATTTATTTTGAGAGAGAGAGAGTATGAGTGGAAAAGGAGGGGCAGAGAGAAAAGCAAACTCTGCACTGGGCTGAGACGCCGATGTAGGGCTCCATCCCAGGACTCTGGGATCATGACCTGAGCCAAAGGCAGATATTTTAACTGACTGACCCACCCAGTGCCCCTACTAAAACAATTCTAAGAATAAAATTCTTAGGAATTAACTTAAGCAAGGAGGTGAAAGACTTATACAATGAAAACCACAAGACATCGTTGAAATAAAAGAAAACATAAATAAATGGAAATACATCCCATGTTCATGGATTGGAAAACTTAATACTATTAAGATGGCAATAGTACCCAAACCAATCTACAGAATCAATGCAATCTCTATCAAAATCCCAATGACATTTCTTGCAGAAATAGAAAAATGCATCCTAAAATTTGTATGTATTCTCAAAGGATAGTCAAAATCCTGAAAAAGAATAGTCAAAACACAATCTTGAAAAAGAACAAAACCAGAGAACTCAAACTTCTAGATTTCAAAACTTACTCCAAAGCTACAGTCATCAGGGGCACCTGAGTGCTCAGCCAGTTAAGAGTCTGCCTTGCTCTGCCTTCAGTTCAGGTCATGCTCTCAGGGTCCTGGTATCAAACCCCCACTCGGCTTCCAGCTCAGCAGCGAGTCTGCTTCTCCTTCTCCCTCTACCCTTCTCCCCTGCTCATGAACCCATGAATGCATGCTCTAATAAATAAATAAAATCTTAAAAAAAAAACAAAAGCTACAGTCATCAGAACAGTATGGTATTAATATGGCATAAAGATCAATGGAGGGGGATCCCTGGGTGACTCAGCAGTTTAGCACCTGCCAGGCATGATCCTGGAGTCCCAGGACTGAGTCCCACGTCAGGCTCCCTGCATGAAGCCTGCTTCTCCCTCTGCCTGGGTCTCTGCCTCTCTCCCCCTCTCTGTATCTCTCATGAATAAATAAATAAAATCTTAAAAAAAAAAAAAAGCTGAAGTTAAAAAAAAAAAAAGATCAATGGAATAGAGAACCCAGATATAAACCCTTACATATATGGTCATATACTTTTGGACAAGGGTGCCAAGACCAATCAATGGGAAAAGAACAGTCTTTTCAACAAATGGTGCTGGAAAAACTGGATATCTACATGCAAAAAATAAAAATAAAAAAAATGAAGTTGTACCCTTACCCTAACATCACATGCAAAAATCACCTCAAAATGGATAAAGAACCTAAATATAAGATGTAACACAAAATGGATAAAGAACCTAAATATAAGACGTAACACAATAAAACTCTTAGAAGAAAACACAAGAGAAAAGCTTCATTCTACCGGATGAGGTAAAATTTCTTGTATATGAGGCAATAGGCAACAAATGAAAAAATAAACTGGACCTCATGAAAATTTTAAAATTTTGTACATCAAAAGACATTATCAACAGAATAAAAAATCCACAGAATGGGAGGAAAAAATTGCAAATCGTATTATCTCATAAGAGACTAATATCCAGCATATGTAGACAACTCCTAAAAAAAAAAACCAATTTAAAAATGGGCAAAAGACTTCAATAAACATTTCTCCAAGAAAGAAATACAGAAGGCTGCTAAGTATATGAAAAGATGCTCAACATCACTGATAATCAGGGAAATGCAAAACTATAATGAGATACCACCTCCTACCCATTAGGATGAGTGCTATCAAAAAAGGAGACAATAACAAGTGTTGAAGAAGAGGTGGAGAAATTGGACCCCTTGGGCACTGTTGGTGGGAATGTAAAATGGTGTATCTACTATGGAAAATAATACGGCAGTTCCTCAAAAAACTAAAATACAATTACCATATGATCCAGCAATTACACTTCTTGGGCTCAAAAAACTAAAATAGAATTACCATATGATCCAGCAATTATACTTCTTGGGTATATATCCAAAGAATGGGAAGCGGGGTCTTGAAAAGATATTTGCACACCATGTTCATAGCAGCACTATTTGCAAGAGTTAACACATGGAAGCAACCCAAGTGTCCTATTGATGGATGAAAGGATAAGCAAAATGTGCTATATATTTACATACACAATGCATTATTATTCAGGCTTAAAAAGTAAGGAAATTCTGACATTTGTTACAATGTGGATGACCCTTTAGAATATTAATGCTAAGTGACCCATCACAAAACGACAAATACTGTATGGTTCCACTTATTTGAGGTACTTAGAATAGTCAAAACCATAGAAACAAAGTAGAATGATGGGGCTGAAGAAGGTAAGGGACAGGAAGTTACTGTTCAATGCATACAATTTTTAGTTTTACAAGACAAAAAGAGCTATAGGGATGTATACTGGTGATGGGTGCGTAACAGTGTGAGAATGTATGTAGGGCCACTAAATCACACATTTAAAAGTGATTAAGATGGTAAATTTTGTTATATACATTTTGTACAATAAAAGCATTTCTAAAGCAAATTATCATGAAATTAGCTGTAACCTAAATAAAAGACTTTGCCAAAAACAAGTCATAAAGCAGGATGTTCCATATTACAGAACACTTTCAAAATGTATGTATATCCAATGTCTTGGTTTTTAAATTACTGAACACATAAACTTTGATTATCAATTCCTTTATAACTTTACATACAAATATTGGATGTTCTAAAGAAAAACATGAGGAAAAATGATTTTCTCTTTCCAGGCTAAAAATGCCTACTTAAAATTAAGTACCTATAATATTAAGCTTTCATAGTAACAAGCTATAAACTTATCCATAGCTATTAAGTCCTAAGGAAAGAGAGTTGTTTTGTCCTCAAAGACCGTAAAATAAACTAAAGTTAAAAATCTTAAAATACGGGGATCCCTGGGTGATGCAGTGGTTTGGCGCCTGCCTTTGGCCCAGGGCGCGATCCTGGAGACCCGGGATCGAATCCCACGTCGGGCTCCCAGTGCATGGAGTCTGCTTCTCCCTCTGCTTATGTCTCTGCCTCTCTCTCTCTCTCTCTGTGACTATCATAAATAAATAAAAAAAAAACTAAAATCAAATTAAAAAATAAATAAAATAAAATAAAAAATCTTAAAATACGAAAGTTTTTTTTAGATGAACATTGTCCTGATGGATTGAAGAGAACAACCAGGTGATAAATATTTTATAGAATAGAAGAATTCTTACCTGGGAGATTACCCTTTGAGATGGTGTCTGTATCCAAATTGTAGGTGTCCTGTAGTCGCAACAGAGCTTTCGCTGCCCCAACCTGATCTTCATCATTAGGGAAATACTGTCTCTGAATGGTTAGGTTAGAGATAAAGCCTTGAAATAAGAAAAAAAGAAAGAAAAAAAGAAAGAAAAGAAAAGGAAAAAAAGAAAAAAAAGACTCTAGAACCTCACAGACTTCCAATTTGCAATATAGAGTGTTTATAAGGATTTTTCAAAATTGATTTTATTATAATTTTCTACCACACCATGCAAGTTCCACACACTCAACAAGAAAAAAACTAAATACACTGAATGAGACTTGAAATACCTCTAACTTATTCAATCTTCCCAAGTTCTAATGTTGCTTAAGTAATCTGAAGTCATCACATAAACCATATCTGAATTAGGTAAAAGATCAACATGATAATTGGAAGCAACCCAAGTGTCCTATTGATAATTGATATGATAATTGAGTTTTTAATTACACTAAGCTTGAAAATGAATGGATTTATGATTTGAAAATGACATCCACTGGCAACCAATTATACTTTCAAATAACAGATGGTAAGTAAAATGTATGCACTTAAAGAAAGTTCTATATTCTTCTGCATGTACCACACGTTATGTAAATATGTAAATATATAAAGTTTGGTGGAATTCTTTGAGGGGGAAAGAGAGATATTAATTATATATTTAATATAATCAAGTGAGCTTGTTTATTAAAATATATTTAGATATATTAAGTTATGGAATATAGTGATCAACCAAGATTTGCTCTCCATAAAATCTAATCTTAATTTTAAAAGGTTTTATATAAAATATAGCAAAAACCAAATTAACAAACTAATTACTGCCTAAGGAGAATGGTTGCTAAATACTCCTTAAGGAACCAAAAAAGACAAAAACAAAAAGTAGTTTAAAATTTTAATGTAAGTGTCATCACTGGCAAATAAAAGTTAGGTATTAAACTTCCCTCCCCTCTCAGTTACTTATAATCAACTGTGGATTTTGATCAGCAAAAGGCCAGGCATTTTTATGTTAATGAAAATGTACAAACGAACAACTAGCTAGGAGAGGGCTAAACCTCATATCAAGCATTTTTTTTTAGTTTTAAAACCAACTCTTAGTCACAATGTCCACATGGAATTTTACAAGTTTGACAGATTTTTT